>NC_136299.1:2328254-2928254 GCF_964198595.1 Lampetra fluviatilis
CTCTCGCGGCTCGGGGAACACCGGCCCACAAAAACCCCCACGATGTTAATGCCCCCAAAAACAATTCCTCAATTTGTACAAAAATACAAACCGTAGAGTCCAAAGTTAAGTTTTTCTTGGGTTAGATCGCCTACATATAAATGTGTCGTTAAAACCGCCACTGCCCGACACAGCCAATTAGTCAGGATGGTCACGTAAACAAAACGTGCCAATTAGTTGCTAGTACAGCACTAACCGGTGTGTTGAAGAGTAAACCCACAACATTTACAATTTGAGTACTGTGACGTTTCGCTGGTGATTACAACAACCAGCCTCATCAGGCGATTAGCCAGAATTGCAAAGAAGTCATCCTGTTTCGGTATTAAATAGATAATAATGGTCACGAAAGCCTACGTGTGAAACCTTTGTCAATATGCCCAAACCAATATCAGCACATGAAATGACACATTCCTATGACAGGGGTGAGTATATCCACATAACTGTCACTGTTGATTTCATTTAATCCCAGAGTGAAGGGGGATCTAAATCACCCTCAAAGGGATTTGAATTCCCAACCTCTGATCGGCACGTTACTGTGATGGTGGCCAAAAACCTCGACGAAAAATGTCAATGATGTTTAGCGTGTGAATTGTTTTAACTTTCCAGCGTCTCTTCCCTTGCATCCACACAACGGGAGTTTTGCGATGGCTGCATGGTTTGCTGCGATGCCCTTCACGAGTTCTTACTGCTGTCACTTAGAGGGGCGCTGCAGCGATGTAATGGTTAGCGCACTGGGCTTGCAATCCAGAAGCCGCCGGGTTCAATCACCGAGCGTGGCTGTCCAGCCAGCGGTAGAAATGCGGTAACACCACCGTAGTATCCGCACCTCCGATTCGCAAGGCTAGCCATGTACGGTGCGAAATGAGTTCGACATACTTACATACGACCAAATGTTGCCAAATTTTAAAAAAGGACACCGCGAATTACTTGATTGGGATTACACCGCAGCAGCGGCATTCATCGCACCCCGACTAGCAGACTAATGCCAGGTGGTGCAAGCCAGGTGGTGCAAGCCAGGTGGTGCAAGCCAGGTGGTGCCGAGTCACCTTGTGCCCGCACAGGGACAGCTGCCATCGGGGGGGGTGGGGGGGGGGGGCCCCTTACGAATATGCCGACATGATGCGACGTGACGATGGTAAAGCGTCTTCTTGGTTCTTTCGGTAAAGTCACGTAGAAGGGAAATAATAAAATATAAAAGATATATACTTTTTTTATTTTATTATTTCCCTTCTACGTGACTTTATCAAAAGAACCAAGAAGATGAATCCCTGCAGTCACGAAAGCTTTAAATCGAGATGGTAAAGCGCTCTGAGACGCGCGCCGCGAAGATGCCCGAGGGGCGGCCGCGTCGAGCACAAGTCGTCGTTGTCGGAACTGACCTGGGGTGGGCGGCGGTGGGCAGGGAGAGCGAGGGCCTATACGGCAGCGTGGGGTACGACGACGACGCCGACGGCGGGGTCACCGCCTCGGACGACCCTTCGCGGCTCGACAGCAGCGGCCTCGGCGACAGCGGCACCATCGGCCTGGCGTGCACGTCCAGCTTCTCCAGGCGCCGCACCGCGTCCGATCTGAGCGCGCAGGGGTAAAAGAACAAGTCCGGCACCGTGATTACTCGACGGGATGCCAAGGCTAGCGAGGGTGGCAGCTGCTACCAGTAATTTGAATATGAACGGTGGTGGTGCGCGGTATGAAAAAAAAGCTTTATATTTTTCCACCCGCGATTTGCAACCCCGGGAGAGAAAATCTTGCGGGGTGGTGGTGGTGCATCAAAATCAGCTCTCGTGATGTCGAAGCAGTCGGAAGATGAATGTTTATTCGAGCGGCTGAACACAAAGAAGCTTCACGGTCTGTTGCAAAGCGACCAGCGTGGTGAAGTAGGCATCGGCTTATTCACGTTTGAGAGTCTTTGTTGTGTAGAATGGTTGACTGAGTGCGATTTCAGCCGCACCACCTCTACATAACAAAAGGCCCAGTCCCATTTACACGCACCTTTACATCATCCGCACCTAGTTTACACAACAAAGGCTCATTCCTAACAGCGTGCTTCAGCCGCACCGAACCTCACAAAAATAATATTCAGGGCCTACCTTGGCTCCTCCCACCCTCAACCAGTATATATACAAGGACTGTTTTCTTGGAATTTCTCTCACTTGATACAGCTATCGTGCTGTGACGGTTCCACCTGAAGATGGAAGCTTGTGTTGCCTCCGAAACGTCGTGATTTTTATTTTATTTTTATTTTACTTTTTATTAATTTTAATTTTTACCTACGTGACTTTACCGAAAAACCTAAGAATATGAATCCTTGCAGTCACGAAAGCTTCAAATCTAGAATTCCGATAAAGGTGGAGAAAATAAACGTTCTGCTGTCTCAATGCGGAGCTCTAAGGGCATGCAGGACCGGTGACCGTATGGATGCGTAACTCGCCGTGGCCACGCGTTACGTGTTCTGCGACGCCTACCTGCTCACTGGAGCCAGCGGAACAGGAGGAGACCTCTTCTGGAAATGGAAGAAAAAAATGTAAATCCGGTTAGAGTGAAAAAGGTGCAGCTCTGCAATTCCCTGCTCGTCTCGCACCTCCGATTAGCACGGTTGGCTACGTACGGTGTGAAAGAAGTGTAACATACATACATAGACTCGCACAGAGACCCATAGACTCACAGAGAGACCCATAGACTCACCACGCAGAGATGCATAGTATAATTTAGTATTAGATCATCGTGTAGGTACATTGTGTTAAATAACAACCAATTAATAACCGCCATTCGCCACTTAGGTGACGTCACCATGGTGCCTGTGCCAGGCCAGGTGAACTTTGAGGCCACGTGAAGTGTCGGAAGGCTCAATGACAGGAGGTCACGGGACAGACCCAGGTGCCATGGGTTGGCTGACTGAGATGACTGGCAGATGCACCACCAGCTGTTACCGCCTACCCTGCCAAAATGCAGCAAATAACTACCACCACCAACCGCATAAACGCTACCACCGAGTACAAAACCACCATCATCGCCACCACCACCACCACCACCAGTTCCACATTGACATTATACCGACGTGATGGTCTAATAAACGAATCATATTGTTCGTGAAAGCCGACGTATAAAATTAGTACTGTACATACATACGTTGGATTACAGCCCTATACTCTTGCTAATCCTGCTCCCTTGCCAACTGCCAGGTGCTTTAGAACCCCGAGATAAGAGAAACTCACCAGCTCACACTCGGCGCCTCGGTCTACAATGAAGAGAAAAAAAATCAACAAACAGACCACAAAGGTGCATTAACAATCAATGAGCATGCATTTCCAAACAAATTCAATCTCATGCCAATTCGTCGGTTCAATTTCCAGGTGCGATGATGAAGTCTTTATGCTATAAAATCATCATAATTTCTTAAATGGAAGCGGCTTATGAAATAGGAATTCGATACCGAATGAAGTACAGCACAGTATGACGGGATTGATATTGAATAAATGTCTGTAAAGATGGAGGAGGTTGTGAACGATAGCTGGATAACATAATTCCAAGTGCAGTGTTGTATGCTAACAACGCCGTGCATCTAACTGATCCGGTGTCGTATCCTATTAATGCCGCATCTGTTAATGTAACCGATCGCCCCCGACGCCCCGACTCGGATTCGCCCACCGACAGCCACCAACCTCTTCTTGGTTCTTTCGGTAAAGTCACGTAGAAGAGAAATAATAAAATAATAAAAACAAAACTAAAAGAACAGGTCTGTCGGGGAGACAGACCTGGTCTTCACCTGAGGACGGCTGCTTGCGTTGTGGCCGAAACGTCGTGAGAATTATTTTATTATGTTTAATTTTTATTATTTTATTATTTCCATTCTACGTGACTTTACCGAAAGAACCAAGAAGATGAATCCCTGCAGTCACGAAAGAAGCTTTAAATCGAAAGCCACCAACCTGTGAAGCTGTCGGCATCTTCAAGGTGCACGTTGTTCTGGCGACGGAGTGGGGAGCTGGGCGGCTTGCCATGAGGGTGGTGGAGATGCGGTCTGCCGCCGCTGCCACCGCCGGGTGACAACTGCTCGTGGAACCCGGCCGGCCGGCTCGGAGGAAACGGCGCCGGCTTCTGGGGCGGCCGACCGCTGAAGGGGCGAACCGCCGCCATGGGCGGGATGCTCGCGGATTTCTGCCGCTGGTGCTGCTGGCCCGGCGTCAAGGGGCTGGGGGATTTCGGTGGCGGCGGCTGCGTGGACGCCCTCCGCCCCAGGTGGGGAGGGCGATGGGCGCGAGCCCCCTGATGGTGCTGCGGCTGCGGCTGCCCGTTGTGTTGCAACGACATTTGGCCGAAGTTGTGGATCGCCGGCGGGATGGGGTTAGATGGAGGTCTCTTCACGTGCCGAGCGAGGCATTCTTTCTCTGAAAAGGCAACGCGCAGGCGCACGCTGTGTGTGATGGGCGTCGAGACGGCGTTACGCCAGGGCGTAAGGCGATCGGTCTCTAGTGTTAACGGGACAATGCCACCCGGGTTGGCAATCGTAATGAAAACGAGACTCAAAGCAGCCGTTATCTCGCCATTCAGGGGCCGGTGAGTCTGCGCACCGCTGTTGGAAATCAAAGAAAATAAACTCTGAGCAATACTTACCTGCTCGTTATGAAGACTCGAAACTGCATACACAGCTTGCGTCCCCGTGCCTGACCTGCTACCCTTGCACCCTCCCCCCTACCCTCTTCTGGGCTTCCGTGCCCCATGAACACATTTACCTGCCGGCCATGCCACTGTGGACTGGGGAGTGATTGCTGTGCCTGTCGTGCTTACGATGATCATATACAAGTTTTGCTTTGTGGCCTTTGTGGGACATAACCATCTTAGGGAAAAAGGAAAAGCATTGCTGCGATTGATGGATGCTATTTCAGCTGCTTTTGCAGCAATGCTTTTGTGTCACCTCGATATAATCTGCGCCAACACCTTCACATCGATCAGTCAAACGTCAGATGTTTACTGACAGAGATTTGGAGACCCCGGCTCCGCTCACCATACAAAGTGTTTGTCGCGGTAATTTTTACCACAACCGGCTTTCGCGACCAATGTTACGATTTAAGATTGACGTTTTGGGCCAGGTCGCGCAATTGAACCGTGTTTTGTACGCCAACTCCCCTCCACAATTATGTCACCTGCTTGATGATGCTGGCTGCTGCAGCTACCAGCGAAATGTCACGCACTCCGTTGTTTTTTACGTGCCTCTCCAACAACAACACGGGTGGCATTGAAGCGGTGATAAATTGGCTACGTTTATTCACGCGACAACTTCACAAGTTGGCTGTGCCTGAGAGGAGGTGGGTTTACGACACGCGTAATTACTTACGTGATCTGACGCATAAAATCACTTGTGTTCGTCGGTGGTGTTCTGTTTACGAAGAGGTTGTAGGACCAGTGAAAGTAAAGCCTGTCTAAAATGTAATTGCTTCAGAATATCAGTTTATGATTTTAGCATCATCATTTCTTTTTTATTCACGACCTAGGTGTGGGACAATAATGAATGGTAAGGGTACGGTATAAAGTGTGGGTAGTGACCGCACCTAAAAGTCATGTTTTTTTACATTATATAACTTTGTCCATAAAATACATGATTACAATAATTTTCTCAGCAAAACGCAAGGAGATAATTTAAGTAATTCCCATTTTTTTTTTGCAATCTATTCGGATTGATTTAAAAATAATCTAAATGTGTGGTGGCCATTTTGCATGTGTACAGCCCTTTGCCCCTCTCCCCATCCCCTCCACTGCCACCACCGCCAACACCTGCCGACGCCACACGTACGCATCTGTATAATCAGCGTGTAGTATTTAACCTAAGGACATTTTTAAATAAAAGTTTAAAGGACCCGCAAAATCTACCGTGTTTTTGCAGCCATTTGCACCGTTTAAAATGTAGAATCTGTTCAAATTCACCAATTCCACGATCCACCCGTTTGTGACCTTACGTGGTATTAAAAAAACCATAGCCCCCCCCCCCCCTCGCCCCTTACCTGCTGCGTGTGCTCCTGGGTGCTGGGCTCGTGCACCCACGTGGGCGAGCACGGAGTGAGGCCGTGCCGGGTAGGTTGCCGGGCAGTGAGGCCCCGACAGTGAGCGGGAGTTCTTGTTGCAGTTGCTCTGAGTTTTGGAGAAGGGAGGTGCAGAGTTCCCTCTCCTGGGCCCGGCCTTCTGCTCCTTCGACAAAGCTGTCGAATGGGGGGGGGGGGCGTCTTTGGTCACACCTCGTTTGCTTTCGGGTTCCGCAAGGAGATCAGTCTCATTCACCTACTAATCACGGTTACTTGAGGCGAGGCCGCATCACGACCTGGCCACGTTTCTGTTGCAAGACCCAGATCGTTAGTATTACGTGGCATAACCCCGCAAACATCCATTCTGAATGATAATTACGGGGTGAAATCCGACAGTTTTAACTCACAGCACGTCCGTTTAGGGCCACCCCCAACGAAAAGACAATTGCGTACGTAACAGTCGCGATAACGTTCATCTCGTAACACGCCACCGCGCGATATCCGCTCCTCGCTCTCGTAGAGAGGGAACGACTCAAAGGCGCGAGGAGGAACGACAGACGAGCGGGAAGGCAGCAGCCACGCGATGAGCCGGCGCCAACAATCGCCCGTGCTTCGCAGTCCTCTATGTATTAAGATGTTACTGGCCAATTAAGAAGTGTTTACATGTTGGAGGTAAACCTGAGCACCTGGAGAAAAACTCATGCGCGCTAGGGGTAAAACACTCCATCCAATACAGATGGAACAAGTGAAATCCGCTGTTTCCGCCTTCTCCTAGCAATTAAGCCGGGGTATGGATCCACCTCGACGCCCACGGGACGGGAGTTTCACGAGATCTCTGCGTGACCCACAAACCCTCGCCGCCTCCACAGTGCTGGGCTACAATAAAAATACATTAAATCTAGATTTGAAGCTTTCGTGACTGCAGGAATCCATACTCTTTGGTTCTTTCGGTAAAGTCACGTGGGTAGAAAAATAAAATAAACCACGACGTTTCGGGCGCAACACAAGGTAAACCTTTAAAACAGTCTGCATCAGCAGCAGGCCATGCTTTCCCACCCGATGGCGGACGCTTGTGTTGCGCTCGAAACGTCGTGATTTATTTTAGTTTATTTTTATACCTACGTGACTTTACCGAAAGAACCAAAGAGTATATACATTAATAAACACAGGCTTGAATGCCAGACATTGAAAACCGATTGCTTTTTTTGTTTAGTTGATTTGCCCTTTAGCCGCACCTCCAATCAGCACGGTTGACTACGAAATAAGTTAAACACACACACGCGCTGGCGTCACTCTGATTTGATAGCATGCATCGCGTCGAGGTGTCATGCTCTGGCTTGCTGGGAGAATGTAGCACAGCAAAAAATGTTTACTCCACCTAATCCACCTGCAGGGGATACAGCGTTTCCCCCTCTCACGCATGTGTTTCCTCCGGGTGCTCCAGTTTCCTCTCAAATGTCAACCATTCATGAATTGCTCAATGACAACTTAACATACAGAGGACGGCAGAGCCTGGGCAATTACTGGGAGCGCCGGCTCACCGCCTGTTGTTTCTCGTCGCGATTCTATCCTATTGCTAAGTTGCCTTCTATCCAGAGTGGCATCTGAGACTTTTGATTTTGTTTCGCTGCTGCCATGTCTAATGCTCTGAGCCCCTCCTCTCTCTCTCTCTACGAGAGTGAGTGAATACTGTGCGGGGGCGTTACAAGTTGACATTATTATAATGATTATTGTATTTATTATCATCTACACTTCGCAATTTTCCCTTCGGGTAACACTTGCACATTCCCACTTCAATCGTGTGGCCCCGAAGTAGGCACATCAATTGCGTTTGTTCACGTGCGCAATTTTTGTTCAATAAGTTGGGTGGGTGTTTTGTTGTTGTTGTTGCATAGTGCCGTCGTTACAACTGAACGATGAAGCATCGAGCCCCGCTGTGTTGCCACTCACGTGCAACCGAAGTCCGGTCATCGGATTTGGTTGGGCTGTCTGCGATAGGCGTCACGTAATCTCCCTGTAAAACACAGCCACAGAGCATGTTAGGCTGAGCCACTGGAACACGTCATTTAAATTACACAGCATCGCATGGCTTTGCCTCACCGATCTCGTCAAGGAGCATAAACCATCATCGCGCAAACTCCGGTAATCCTCGCAGCAGCAGTGGCTTTTGGCTGGCCATCGAACAAAGACGGTCACTGCATCGCGCGCTTTCAGATGCACTTCTGTGGCCGTCTGGAACGCTCTTCCTGCGGATTATAGGAAGCTTCTGGAGCTGTGCACTTTTAATCTAAATTGAAAACGAATTTCTTTAGAACTGTCTTTTGTGTTTAGTTTGTTGTCCTTCCCCCTGCGAAAAATTAAAATATAACTTACTCTCAAAATAATAATCGCAGAGGTTTTAGTTTTTTTAAACTTTACAGCAAACATTAAGAGCCACCAAGGAAGGAAAACAATATCTTGTTCACAAACACAAATAATAAATTAAATTAAGAAATCCACAAGACCATACAAAGCCAACGCTTCCAGTAGCTGGACATCGCCCACAACGGGGCTGAAGGAGTCACGTTTTTATATTTCCTTACGACAAATAAGCGTGGCCACAGGCTTCCAAGTGTCGACCTGCAGAGTACGGCTACTTTCCTGCAACGCAATGCCTTGGGCAATGCGACTGTTGATCGCAAATGCCACAAATCGTGAGGCATCCGTCGCAACAAGAGGCACAACTGTCACAGCCTGCGGGCTTTGTTGAAACGAGACAACGACCCCTGTAGCAAAAAAGGAACGCCTGCTAAACTGCAAAAAAGACAAAGTATGAGAGTGCGACCCTTAACGATAGAAGAATGTGTAAGCTGCGATTAAAATCCACGGAGTATACGGCCACGGGAGAAAAAAACTCACGTCGCTTTCTTGATCCTTGGTATGCAAATTGAGACGAAAAGATTCGGCCAGGGGAGCGGAGGGTACGGGTCTCTGCTGCACGATGAACGATCGGCGTTCATCTGAGGAAGAGCGGTCAACAAGGGGGAGAGGTGGACAACGTTGACTCTGGCAGCGCTGCTCCACCTCGTCCATTCCACGGCACTCGCTCTGGAGCTGGCTCCCAACTTCGGCGGCGCGCTGACGGCCAATGCCTCCCCACAACATGTAAGTCATGGGGGGTTTAAATTTCGATTTAAAGCTTTCGTGACTGCAGGGATTCATCTTCATGGTTCTTTCGGTAAAGTCACGTAGAAGGGAAATAATAAAATAATTCTCACGACGTTTCGGCCACAACGCAAGCAGCCGTCCTCAGGTGAAGAACAGGTCTGTCGGAAAGACAGCGTCTGAATGAATGACGCTGTCTTTCCGACAGACCAGTTCTTCACCTGAGGACGGCTGCTTGCGTTGTGGCCGAAACGTCGTGAGAATTGTATTTTATTATGTTAAATTTTTATTATTTTATTATTTCCCTTCTACGTGACTTTACCGAAAGAACCAAGAAGAAAAAAAAATCATGGGGGGTTGTTTGACCATACTTCACCGAACCGTGGGTTGGTGCCGACCGCTTCGCATATCACTCGCCACTGTCGGCCACAGCCGGAGAAAGTCAAACTCGGGTCATTGCGCCGGCCTGTCCACATGACATCATGACCACTGCTCGCTTCCCACGGAGTGAAACTAATTTTAGTAATGCCACCGAAGGAAGGATGATGGGCTGAGTCACCCAGAGCTGGAATTCAACTTTCCACCGTGAGTCAAAAGCTCTGCTGAATCATGCGATCCTTTAAGATTCACTGACATCCTCATGAGCAACATCAGAGCATATTCAACGATGAGCTCATACCCTGGTCAACCGAAGAGTGTTAAGAACACAGGTAACGGCAGGGCCCTGCAAATACTCGCCACTGCTGGCAGCAAAAGGGCCTCCACTTGACAGGGAGCGCTGGAGAGCCAATCTAGAGGGTATTTGGCCTACTCTTCCAATGCCGGCCAGTCAACCTGGGTCGAGGTGGGAACACTCACACGTTTACCCCCATCGCACACGTGGACAGAGGTGGGCGGTGGGGGGGGAGGGGCATTTGATAAACTCGCCGCCCACCCATCGTTGTTTCAACCACCACGCAGTTGAAACAATGGGCGCAAGATGGAATCGACCCCGTGACCTCTGGATTGCAAGTCCAGTGGCGGCGACACACAATTACACTATTAGACAACTTAACACATATCCAGTGCAACACGATATGTCACGTGTGAGTGCGACGCCGCAGAGTATCCGCTCGTTCTCAGAGAGAGCGAGAGAACGACTCAGAGGCACGAGGAGCGACCGCAGACAAAGAGGGGAAGGCAGCAGCCACACGATGAGCCGGAGCCAACAATTGCCCAAGCTCTGAGGTCCTCTATATATTAAGGCTTTCCCGTTCCGAGACATCTGCAAGTTACAGGGTGGGTGTTGTCCCGTTCACCGCCGAATCTCAGAACGCGTGAGCAGCTCAGCCTTCATTTTATTTCAAGAGGCGTAGCAGCGCCGTTGTTTTTAGAGACATTGTTACTCACCGCCGAGAAGCGTAGCGGCACGACCGCACTGCTGGCGCCAAGCTGAGCCGCGCGCCCTCCCGAATGGCCTTGTGGCAGGATCGGTACCGATAAAGGTATTTTATTTTATATTCTTAGGTTTTTTCGGTAAAGTCACGTATGTAAACAATTAAAATTAAAATTAATAAAAGTAAAATAAAAAAAATCACGACGTTTCGGAGGCTTGTGTTGCCTCTGATTTTTTATTTTATTTTTATTTTACTTTTAATGTTTTACCTACGTGACTTTACCGAAAAAAACCTAAGAATATGAATCCTTGCAGTCACGAAAGCTTCAAATCTATTTTATTTTAGCTTTTCCTTCCGGTTTCGTTTCGATGATGTAACCCGTACGTCATCGGAACGGATTCAGAATTAAAAACCGACGACGTACACGCACGTCATCGGAAGGGGAAAGGGCTAACGGCGTTGTCGGCCGACGCATGAGCACCGTACCGGCGTAGAGGCCGTCATCGCAGGTGCGGGCCGGCACCACGGAGGGGCTGTTGTTGTCGGGGCTCTTGGGTGGCGGCTCGTAGTCCGGAGGGTCCTCCTCGTCGGGCTTGTCGTAGTCGTGGTCGTCGGGCTCCGGAGAGGCCCCGGGCAGCACGTAGTCATCGTCCGTGTCGCCCTGCGCACGCGCAGACGGCGGGATGGCTGACGAGTCTCGCCACGGCTCTCTCCTCCCCTCTCTCCCACGTGGGTTTCTGGGCGGTGCCGCACGTCGTCCGGCACGATGTCCGACGTTTCGCTCCGCAATTGCGGGGAGCAGGTTCAAGAGCCGAGATGTGAGGAGGAGCTCCCGGGCATCGTGCGGGACGACGGGCTCTTGTTCAGAAGCGACCTGGCCACAAATGATAGCTCAGCAAAGTAGCTTACCATGTGGAAATTTACAGGAGATTCTAAATGTGGAAGGAAAAACCGGAGGACCAAGACAAAAATCCAGGAGACCACGTGCAGAGAGACACGCAAACCCCAAATATGCAGCAGGCATCAGGGGTCGAGATCGAACCCACGACCTCCTGCATACCAGGAGAGGGGGTTAACATCTCACCACAGCACAACGGTGAGAGCGGCGACCACGTGGCGGCCACCCACTCGATGTGCTCGGTCAAAGCGAGTGATCGTCGGAGCTGGCCGCGTGAATTGTGCTGAGACACGAGGCACCGAAGGTGAAACGCTGATTTCCATTCATACTAAGCCATTTGCGGAGCCTAAACTGCTGTAATGAATAATTGCCATAACACACAGCGTTATAATTTCATTTCACGACTCGATGACACTTTACAAATCTTCAAATCTCGACTAAGAAATGTCTCTCTCTCTTTAGTTATTTTCAAAATGTCTTTCTCACTTCTTCTTTCCTTAGTTGATGCTCCACTATTTTCCGCCTTTCCATGCACAGCGCCCTGAGAACGATTGTTTGTTTTCTTGAACGGAGGCAGGGGGGCGGGGGGTCCCAGAACCCCAGAACACAGTTCGGATATTGCTTGCGACCGATGCTAGCCATGGCCAGGAATTGAAATCGGGTGGCTGGATTCATGACTGCAGTACGCTTAAATTACGGCTCACCCAAAACGTGTCATCTACGGCGGGCGGCTCAATGGAAGTCACATAATTCGGTGCAATTTTTGTTCACTTGTATGTGAAGGTGTGTGAAGGTGTTAAACGAGCAATTTACCGTCCACACACGATAATGAAAGCGTCACATTTGTTAGGAGTGTTTGTTGCGGTAGCTATTTGTTGATCGCTGGCTGTTGTTGTTGTGTTCGTGCCCATACGTTTGGGTTTTCTTCGGGCGGATCGTCGTAGTCTTGATCGTCCTCCTCCTCTGCCTCGGGCTGTCCCGCGTCCGTGCTGTACCCAAACTCCTTTGCTGGCTTCTGGGAGCTTTGAGGGCGTCCGAATGGCGTATGCGGCTGCTGAATGAGTACATGAATACATACGAGAGTAAAGATGTCACATCGAAGGGGTTTGTGCCATTCTCAAATAAACATTTATGTCCAACGAGCAATAGGAGCTTCAACACCAGTGGCTCCTCAATTTGTGGTCTGCGATCACTGGTGGCCAACGAGGCCGAGGGAAGATGGCCTCTGGGATAGCTGCAGTTATTTCCACAATACACCAACATTTGTTGTTAATGCTTGGTCCCCAACCGAAAGATAGTTGAGGGTGGACAGCAGAGGTTGGGACCAAATATTTCCCAGCAGTATTTGTTTCAAGTTTTAACAAAGCAAATATATATGTTTTAATAAATCTGTTCTGGATTCACCTTCTCCGAGTATCATCAGCAGGAACGTGGCCTGTTCAAGAAACCCTGCCGCTCTGTCTGGTCTTCACAGAAGAGAACCCGAACACGAAAACCGTGAGTCTCAGAAGAGATTTTTTGATCGGGTAAAACGCCGACGCGCGTCGTCGTAATCGTCGTCATCCCTCCTCCATCCCGACGCGACCGATTAATGCAGTTTGTCACGTCAACAAATGTGGCCAATTTTCGTTCGCTGCTTAAGTGCACCGGGCATGTGCTGCTGTTGTAGAGCGTTCCAGAGCGCATTTAACTACGCGGCACCATGGGGCGCCGGTGAGTGCGGTGCAGAGGAAACGCAGAATCATCAGCCTCTGGCTCGGTAGATTTGCGGGGGTGTCGAAGAAATAAATAAATAAGCTTGGGCAGGAAACGGGTTTCTTTCATTTTGCCGATAAAACGAACCCAAATTTAAATATTACTTTAACTTATATTTCGCGATCCAGCCTAAAGTTTAGGACAAATGTAAAGTACGCACAGTTATACGACCTTGTGGGTCAGTGCTCCCAAACTTTAGCTTTTTTTAAATTAAAATATCTCAGCCGGATACATCCCCTTGAAATGGGAACGTCTCACTTGCAAAGGTGTTGTTATCAAAGTGGTGCGTGCACAGCGCACAAATTACCGACGCGGTATACACACACACACACACAAGGTATTACCCACAATGCAACAAACTATCTGAAGCCATAACAACCTTTATGTTGTGTTAGATCGCGTAAATATAAATGTGTAGTTAAACCCGCCAACACCGACACAGCCAATTAGTAAGGTTTGTCACGTGAATAGAACATTCCAATTCGTTACTAGTGTAATAAGAGAGCACCATCTCCTGTATTATTGTGGGGGGTATATCACCTTATACAGTCTGTGTTATCTATAGTGGGCATTACATCGAGGTAAAAGGTGATGGGGCGAATCCACCAGGGAAGCCTCTGGAACGTTCCCGACGGTTCCAGGAGGGGCGTGGCCAGAGGAGGGGCGGGGCTAGGGGCGGGGCTTAGCCTCCGGGGAGCGAATATAAGCCGGGGGCACAGCAACGAGCGGGGTCGGTGTGTGAAGATCAAGAGGAGCTCCCCGTTGCTACTACTGCCCCGCCAACTCAACCTGCCACGTGGCGGATCCACCTCCAGCCAATCAGCTGCTCCCTAGCGCGCCGTGAGCCGGCGGCGTGTTGGTGAGCGGGTGAGCGCCACGTGGCACGGGGCAGCGCAGCCACCCAAGTGGGTGGGCATCCGCGGAGAGAGAGAGAACGAGTCTGTACAACTTCAAGTCTTTTACCGTGTTGGAGCCACTCATTACACCAGTTCAACACACCGGTGTGCTGTTTTAGTAATGGATCGGCACGTTCTGTTTACATGACAAACCTTACTAATTGGCTGTGTCGGGTGATGGTGGATTTAACGACATTTATATTTACGCGATCTATCCCAAAAAAAACCCTTATTATGGATTATATAGGTCGCGAAAGCCTCCTACGTGTTAAATTACCTCAAATCAGCCACAGCCACAAATAGGATGTCACATCATAGTCGTCGTAAATTGCCATCAAGACGCTTTTTGTTTTCGTTTGCAAAAGCAATGGGAATACCTTGACTAAAATCAGGGACATTTGCAGAATATTAAATCTGCACGTAGCCATAAATTGAAAGCACTGGAGAGAGAATCGACTTGGACGAAATGTACACATGGCATTTCAGTATGTGCACCGAAACGTTCACACATTTAAACTGATTTTTTTAATATATAAACAAACTGAAAATCGTCGCAATTATTTAATACCTTTTTGTTTTTGCAAGACAGATTTGCCAAGACCACTCACTCACAGTGAAGCTGCAAGGTGACGCGTTCTCGGAGCTCGACGTGAGGGCCGAGTTTACAAACTCGTGGACGACGAGGGGAATGAGACCACTCCGAGAATGCGGACAGATCAGGGGACTTGACTTCAGGTGGCGTTCGTTCGTTCATCACGCACCGTCGACAAATGACCTTTGTCGCCAAGTGCGTGACCTCTTGCGGTGACAGCGTTCGCACGCTCTTGGCTGCCGTACACCGGCGTCTCGAGTGATTTGTTGATTAGTTTGAGCCACGGATCACGGGGTGGGGGGGGGGCAGGTGACCACGGTGGGGGGGGCAACCCGTTCCTTTGAGGGGGGTCGCAGTCTCTCGCGCCGAACGTCGGACCGCCAAACGAAGTTCCGCGATTTTGCTGCTGGAGTGTGCGCAGTTGCAGATCAAATCGAGTGTCTATTTCCGTGACTTCTGTAGCCGGGGGCGAATGACGCCGTGTGAATTAATCCGCATGTCTATCAGTCGTCAGCAGCAGCAGCTGTCGACTGATAACGATGGGTGTGCGTAACGATGTAGACGTTGCGGTCCTTCGCCACATTCTTGCCAAGAGGTCACGCGTCGTGAGAAAGACACTGAGCTTGGCAGGTGAGGTTATAACTCACTCTGGTCAAGGTGGTAAGAGTGGCTCGCACGAGATTTACCCATATTATGCCGCTTATTTGGTGATGCTGCAATGGCACAGTTAACAATAACAACTCAACACACTCGTCGACAATACTGTGGCTTTAAAATATATATGAAATCGGCAACGTTGGGCAATGACCCCTCTGACGGAAGGTCTTCCGCTAGACGGAGCCCCAGACAGCCCCTCTGGAGGGTATTTAGGCCTAACCTTCCACACTGGCCAAACATCTTGGAAGCGGTGGGGGTATCCACACTTTGCCGCACCGCACGCGGCCTGCCGATCGTATAACGGCGGTGGGCCGACAAAGGTGAGAGAATTCACGAAAACTTGGCCGTTGTTTCAACTGGGGCACCCAGTGAGATCACACTGGGTGACCTCTGAGCTGCAAGTCACAGCGTCCTGACCACGACACCACACGGCAGCATCCCCATCGATGCATTGCGAGTTGTGAAATGTTTGACCAATGGGTTATATTATTCTGTAGGCCCAGCAGTATGGATTCTAATTGACTTTAAAGCATTGTCATTACAACCACTGTGCAGGTTCTGCTTACAATCGCGTCCTCATCTGTTGGCTGCTCATAGTCTTGGCCATCGTCCTCCTCGTCACACCGTCGCTCCGCTCCTCTTGCGTTGTGCGTGGACTCCGTCGCCGCTGCCCTGTGGAGGCTCTGGGGGTTCTTCACCCGGTGTGCTTGCAGCTGCGAAATGAGAAGAGCAAACATTGCTTTCTTAATTCCGTGCAACTCGGGGTCATTTTGTTCGTAACATTTTCGTAAAATGTTTTAATGGAAGATTACTTGCGCTACTCGCTTTCAACAATTGTGTAAGAGCCCCTACTGGACATCTGTGAAAAACAGCTTCATAGCTCATCGGCTTCCTCCAGTGTAAACGATTATAATTCTGGTATAAATGAGCACGTGATACATATATATCCCTTATTGAAACTTTATTTCTATTAAAATGTCAATGAACACAAGGTCTTAAAACGTATCGTACGATAGTATTTTGATGACAAACTAACATGACCCAAATAAAATGAAGCAATTAAACAAGTATAGCCCGTAAAAACAAAGTTTTTCACTATAAATCCTTTATATGCGTGGCGGCTAGAGTCCTCTCGTCCTCTGGCTTGAGATGGCTGCCACCTATGGGTCAGATGATTGCATTGCACCATTAAGCAATTGGTAATTAAATATAATATTTTTGTCCTAAAAAGTGTAAAATTTTCACGAACATTCATTGTCACGCACAAAGAGTCTGTGTGGAAAATGTCAGCTCGATTGGATCATGGTAAGTGGGTTAAAAAACGACCGAAAGATTTGCACGATCGTAAGCAAGCAAGCGAACTTAATATAAAGGATTTTAAAAAGTTACCTTCATATTCACTTGCGCTGAATTGCCACGGTAAGCGTAAATCTTTTTTTATGGTTGTTGTCATCTTCGGTGCATAGTGAACTACATTCAGGCCCTTTCAGTTCATGGGAACGGTACTCACATTCAGGTCCTCATCAGTCAGTACTATCAGTTCATGTGAACGGTTCTTACACCCAGGTCCTTGTCGATTCATGTGAACGGTACTCACCTCCAGTTCCTCATCGATGGGTATTTCATAATCTTCATCATCTTCTCCTTCCTCCTGCTGAGCCCACGAGGCCTCCGGGCTCTGTGGGGTGTCCTGGCGCTGCCTCGGGACGCTTGCTTGATGCTGATTGTCTGGCTCCTGTGGTTTGTAGGCAGGAAACAACACGAATTAGCAAGAACGAAAATGATCATCTATAAATAAATATTAGCACTTTGAAAAAAAAAATACATACGAAATTGAAAGGACCTTTGTACTTTGTATACACCTTTGGTTGTACTTTGTATAGAATATAGAAGTACAACATTCGTGATATGCCGCATCTCTGGGTTGTGTTCGCAACTCGCTGCACGAATTCTGCTCGCTATCAGACTGTTTTGCTACTGCATTATGCTTATCATTTTAATGCCATTTCTTTTCAGTAATCTACATTTCTGTGTGGATTTTTACAGCAATTCATCGCAGCAGCAGCAGCAGCAGCAGCGGCGGTCCATGTAATATTAAGCTTTCCACAAAATGAACATACTGACACTGTCGGAATGTCAGCAAATAAATAAATAACAAACGTACGAATACCAGTGAACAAGTGTTGATCGTATCTGGATTCAAATTAATGATATGCATCGGCAGTGTTGGTGTGTTGAATGTTGCGTAGAAACTCGCGACACGTGGGCTATGAGAAGGCCTACCGTCGCCCACTTCCTGCAACGGAGGAGGAGATCAAACTCCACAAACTCCTGAAGCCCTCTCTCCGTGCCGAGCCAGATCCCCACACTGGCATTTAGCTTGTGAACACATTGCCATGCTCAGGAACGTATCCCACGATGTACGTATGTATGTTGAACTTCTTCTAGCACCAAACGTAGCAATCGTGCTAATCGGAGGTGCAGTAGAAGGACAACAAACGAAGCACAAAACTCAGTTCTAAGGAAATTAGTTTTCAACTAAGATGTTATTGCAACAATTGTGTGATTACAATAGAAAAAACATGGAATACACGAAGTAGGATTTGCATGTAAAGAACCTGCTAATTCACATGAGACACGTCTCGTTGAGACATTTCGCTGTTACCTCTGGATCTTCGTAATTGTGTTCATCGTCGTCGTCGTCCTCCTCCTCCTTGCCTTGCTTTCCATATTCCTCATCGTTGTTGTCCTGAACGAATGAAATGAATGAATTGAAGGACGTCCCGAAAAATGTGGGAAAATCGTGGCACATCAACGACGATAAAATAGCCTTGACCGAATCGGAAATAACTTTTACTTTCCAGAGGATGACGATGGAAAATTTGGATTTTAATTAAATTTTACATGTTTTAACTTTCTCTCTTCACATTTCCGACACACGGTGCATTCGAACAAGAAACGTGCGGTCTTGCAAAGTGGCCAGGAGAGTGGCAGAACCAGGAAATGGGCTCAGTCCATTTTTTTGATTCACTGAACTAAGTCTGCTCATTGAATGTCTCATCGCGTGGAGCTTATCCCTGACCGTGCGTGCCCTCCTCCCGTGCGCCAAAAGCACGGCAATTAAAATGCGTCCAAGCATCTCGGCAGAGGGACCCTCCAGATACAAAAGAGTATTGAAACCGAATCATTCCGTGAGTAAGTACAGCGAGGGAAACAAGTATTTTATCCCCTGCTGATTTTGTACGTTTGCTCACTGACAAATGATCAGTCTATAATTTTAATGGTAGGTTTATTTGAACAGTGAGAGACAGAATAACAACAACAAAATCCAGAAAAACGCACGTCAAAAATGTTATAAATTGATTTGCATTTTAATGAGGGAAATAAGTATTTGACCCCTCTGCAAAACATGACTTAGTACTTGGTGGCAAAACCCTTGTTGGCAATCACAGAGGTCAGACGTTTCTTGTAGTTGGCCACCAGGTTTGCACACATCTCAGGAGGGATTTTTTCCCACTCCTCTTTGCAGATCTTCTCCAAGTCATTAAGGTTGCGAGGCTGATGTTTGGCAACTCGAACCTTCAGCTCCCTCCACAGATTTTCTATGGGATTAAGGTCTGGAGACTGGCTAGGCCACTCCAGGATCTTAATGTGCTTCTTCTTGAGCCACTCCTTTGTTGCCTTGGCCGTGTGTTTTGGGTCATTGTCATGCTGGAATACCCATCCACGACCCATTTTCAATGCCCTGGCTGAGGGAAGGAGGTTCTCACCCAAGATTTGACGGTACATGGCCCCATCCATCGTCCCTTTGATGCGGTGATGTTGTCCTGTCCCCTTAACAGAATAACACCCCCAAAGCATAATGTTTCCACCTCCATGTTTGACGGTGGGGATGGTGTTCTTGGGGTCATAGGCAGCATTCCTCCTCCTCCAAACACGGCGAGTTGAGTTGATGCCAAAGAGCTCCATTTTGGTCTCATCTGACCACAACACTTTCACCCAGTTGTCCTCTGAATCATTCAGATGTTCATTGGCAAACTTCAGACGGGCATGTATATGTGCTTTCTTGAGCAGGGGGACCTTGCGGGCGCTGCAGGATTTCAGTCCTTCACGGCGTAGTGTGTTGCCAACTGTTTTCTTGGTGACTATGGTCCCAGCTGCCTTGAGATCATTGACAAGATCCTCCCGTGTAGTTCTGGGCTGATTCCTCACCGTTCTCATGATCATTGCAACTCCACGAGGTGAGATCTTGCATGGAGCCCCAGGCCGACGGAGATTGACAGTTCTTTTGTGTTTCTTCCATTTGCGAATAATTGCACCAACTGTTGTCACCTTCTCACCAAGCTGCTTGGCAATGGTCTTGTTGCCCATTCCAGCCTTGTGTAGGTCTACAATCTTGTCCCTGACATCCTTGGAGAGTTCTTTGGTCTTGGCCATGGGGGAGAGATTTTGGAATCTGATTGATTGGTTTCTTCTGTGAACAGGTGTCTTTTATACAGGTTACAAGCTGAGATTAGGAGCACTCCCTTTAAGAGTGTGCTCCTAATCTCAGCTCGTTACCTGTATAAAAGACACCTGGGAGCCAGACATCTTTCTGATTGAGAGGGGGTCAAATACTTATTTCCCGCATAAAAATGCAAATCAATTTATAAAAAATTTTACATGCGTTTTTCTGGATTTTTTGTTGTTATTCTGTCTCTCACTGTTCAAATAAACCTACTATTAAAATTATAGACTGATCATTTCTTTGTCAGTGGGCAAACGTACAAAATCAGCAGGGGATCAAATACTTTTTTCCCTCACTGTAAATGACATGAGCATTCACTAGTCTCTTAAGTCCACGCAAACCGACCGACCGTATGTGGAGAGAATGCTTAACTGTTCAATTGGCAACTACTTCAATTGCCTGGGCTCGTAAAGTATCCCACGATGTACGAACTTCTTTAGCACCATACGGAGCCAATCGTGCTACTCGGAGGTGCGGTGGAAAGACAAGAAACTAAGCACAAAACTCAGTTCTAAAGAAATGAGTTTTAAACTAAGATGTTATTGCAACAATTGTGTTATTACAATAGAAAAAGACATGGAATACACTAAGTAGGATTTGTATGTAAAGAACCGGCTAATTCACATGAGACACGTCTCCTTGAGACATTTTGCTGTTACCTCTGGATCTTCGTAATTGTGTTCATCGTCGTCGTCCTCCTCCTCCTTGCTTTGCTTTCCATATTCCTCATCGCTGTTGTCCTGAACGAATGGAACGAATGAAATGAATGGGTTGAAGGACGTCCCGCCTCATGTGGGAAAATCGTGGCACATGAACGATAAAATAGCCCGGAACGACTGGAATAACTTTTTACTTTACAGAGGATGACGATGGAAAATTTGGATCTTCATTTCATTCTACATGTTTTCACTTTCTTTCTTCACATTCACGACACACGGTACATCCGAACAATAAACGTGCAGTCCTGCGTCACAGCTCGCGGGTGTCCCCGTCGTTGGGATTTTTACAGGGGTTGGTTGAAATTTTTTCAAAATGAACGCGGGGTGGGGAGCGAGGGGGGCGGGGGGGGGCGAGGAAAGGGGAAGGGGGGGAGGTCGGATTGTGAGGGCGCAGTGAAGCTCGCCACGGCGTTCCCTCGCGAGCGTCGCGTGAGACCGCCTGCGGCGCACGTGCGTAAGTGTCGTTGCACGTAAGTGCCGTTCGAGCGCTCATCGGATAACGAGACGATTTTGTTCGAGAACGCCAAGAACGTGATGAGTCGCAACCCACTCTCAGATCACATCTGCCACTCCGACTGACTTATGAGACCACATTTCTTACATCGATACTTTAGGACACTTTAGGACACTTCACTGCCTTGGTAAGGATACATCACAACTTTGGTGAGGTCACATCACACGGTTTCATAATCGTCAAGTTTGCTTTTCTCGATTGATCGTCCTTCATAAGGTGAATCTCATAACTCTGGCCTCGTCTCTGAATGTTACATTATGGGAGAGGCACAATATATTGGCTAGCCATTGAACAAAGACGGTGGCTGCATATCGCGCTTTCAGATGCGCTTCTCGCAGCCGTCTGGAACGCTCTTCCTTCCGATATTAGAAAGCCACTGGAGCTATGCACTTTTAAATCATCATCTAGGTTGACAAACTCATTTCCTTACAACTGGTTTTTGTGTTTAGTTTGTTGTCCTTCCCCTGCACCTCCGATTAGCATGGTCGGCTACGTACGGTGCGAAAGAAGTTCAACATAATACACATTATTTAACTCAGTAATGTTAACCTATGTTGATCGAGAGCAAGTCTAGAACTTGATATATAACCAATTTGTGAGATATATCTTTTATTGCTTACAACGCATTCGTTGGGTCAACATCAAAGCACAGACAACGTCACGCATATGGGAACAATTGGACGTCTTAACGTCGCACGACAGAAGGGCTGGCACGTTTATCATTCGCAGCTCGGAAATGTTATCAGGAAAAATTGCCACATTGCCTTGAGGTTGGCTCAACGAATTAAAAATAACCCCCGCCTTTCCTTGGTATCAGATCTTTGTCCCGAGGCTGCGCATGTTTGAGTCGCAGCTCCTTTGTGAAGCCCTCCCAGTCCTTGTTAACGCATTTAAACATTTTTTTCGTTCCATTTATTTATTATTTTACCAGGTATGGCCCACTGAGCAATGTGGCTCTTTTTCAGAAGCGACAATGGCAATAAACGATCGTTCAACAAAGTGGCTTATCACGTGAATATTTCAAGCAGCCAAATACTCGAAACGCGTGACGTTAATTCTAAACGCAGGGGAAAAACCCGGAGGACCCGAAGAAAAATCCACGCGACCACGGGGAGAGAGAGAGACATGCAAATTCCAAATACACAGGCGTTAGGGTCGGGATCAAAAGCACGACCTCCTGTATACCAGGCAAGGTAGTTAACATCTCGCCACCGTGGCGGCCCTGCCGCTGATACGTTAGCACTGGTGCACAAGCACGGTGTAACGCAAACACTCGACACGCGCGTCAACAACACTGTGGTCTTGGTAGATAGGAAAATAAATCGATAATATTTGCGACATTTCGGGGCAAAGGCCCTTCTGCATAGTATTGTCTTAACTCGTGGAGCTCACCGTAGAGCCGTTAGCACGCACGGTAACACATCTCCTACCGGCGGTTTAAACACGATGCCGAAGGATGAATACACAGCTCTTTGTCAATCGACGACTACCACATGACCAAGATTGTCTCTCGCCATACTTCGCCACGATTGTGAGCGTTGATTGTTGGAGGCACCGGGACCGGTTCAGATGCAACTCGCCACCGATGCGAGCAGTGGCGGGGTACCAGACTCGTGTCCGGCACGTTCATAACGCAATGCGCTAACTGCTGCGGCCACCGCTGCCATCCACGATGAAACCAATAAAACTCCAGGACGTAATCTCCCGGTGGCAAAATTTGAATATATTAGTCCGTGGATTTTCTGCCTTTGACCAACGACCCAACTTACAGTGTACATGTGCCAAACCTCAGCTCTGCAACATTTGGGCGCCACTGTGGCGAGACGTTAACTACCTTGCCTGGTATGCAGGAGGCCGTGGGTTCGATTCCGACCATAATGCCTGCTGTATATTTGGAGTCTGCATATTCTCCTTGTGGTCGCGCAGATTTTTCTCCTGGTCCTCCGGTTTTTCCCTCCACATTTAGAAACGTGCATTGAAGAATATTTGGCTGCTGCTATGAATTTCAACATGGAAGCCACTTGGCTGAGCTATTATCTGTGGCCAAGTCACTCGTGAAAAACAGCTATATAGCTCAGTGGGCCTTACCTGATCAAATCAATCTTAATTTTAGAACTTTCGTGACTGCAGGAATTATTATTTGTTTCTTTCGGTTAAGTCACGTCTAAAGATAAAATAATAAATTAAATTAAATAATAGAATACGACGTTTCGATTGCAACACAAGCAATCATCATCAGGTATAATGAAATAGCGACATAAAATCTAACCAGAAAACTATAGACAGACATATTAGCAGACAGATATCACCAAGATACATAGCGAGAGCAACACAGGTAACAGAGAGGGGTGATCGTCTCTGTGTGGTGGCCTTAAATAGACAGAGGGGGGGGCGGAGGCAGAGAGAGGGAGGAGGGTTAGAGAAAAAATTAGCATATCAATGAGTGGTCAACAGACGTGGTGCTGCGAATGCGATGGCACGGCAAGCAAGCCTGAAAATCAGGAGAAGGACACACTAAAATTAAATAACCTAGTAAAATATCGAAATGTAATGTAATACAACACAGAGGGTCGGTCAACACACAATTAACGCATAGCCTGGTTGATTACGTATTTCAAAGATTGCTAAGTTAGAATTTAAGTGTGAACAATCTAAAGAGAGGACACAGGCAGAGAAAACAAGTCGCCAGAGAGAGAGAAAAAAGATAAGCTTAAAACTTCCCCGTAGAAGTGGTTCAATCTTAATTTTACTTTTAAATTAGAAGTGGATTGAACCACTTCTACGGGGAAGTTTTAAGCTTATCTTTTTTCTCTCTCTCTGGCGACTTGTTTTCTCTGCCTGTGTCCTCTCTTTAGATTGTTCACACTTAAATTCTAACTTAGCAATCTTTGAAATACGTAATCAACCAGGCTATGCGTTAATTGTGTGTTGACCGACCCTCTGTGTTGTATTACATTACATTTTGATCAAATCAAGTTTTAGTCTACATCACTCAGTGCGTCACGACCTGATAACTCCTAGAATTACCCGTATAAACGGTCATCAGAGATCCACAAACAACGGGGATATTCACAGATCCCATTGGCCCTCTACGGCTTAACAAGATTCACACAAATGAGGAGTTTGCTGGGCCGTATATCTTATAACGGACACCTCACTTACCCACAAATGTTGTTAGCAGGCAGCTACGAAGGTCTGCACGGTGCACGAGTGGGTGGGTGGTCAGAATCACGCCCGGCCACCTTTGTCTCACTACTAGAAATGTCTAAACACTGCACCAGGTACTTATTTGAGGTTAAGTAGACCTAGAGGAGGCCCAGGACAGGTTCAGATAATCGTCACCGGTATTTGCCTTGAGCGGCAATTGAACTTGGTGTCGCCGGGTTCGTAGCGCAGCGCCGCGGGCCAATGGACCACCGCTCACTCACCTACTCGCCCATACACCGACGCCTTGAGCCACTCACCCTCCAACACCCCACCTCCCCCCCCCCTCTGCTCACTCACACTTCACCGTTAAAAATAAAATTTCCTCTCCAAAACTCGAGCACCCCAATTGTTGTGGATCAGGTGGGGTCGTTGTGGCCGCTCCACCACAGTGCTTCTCCCCGTTGCGGTGCGGCGCGCACCAACCAGCGGTGGACTGCAGTGCCGTGGAAATTTGTTCGCGGAACTCTTGCAAAGACCACTCAGAGGTTCGTCATTTTATTTTTCTGAACCGCGTGGTGGCCCGCTAACATTTGTTTTTGTATTGAGGCTTCACCGTGGGTCTGCCGGGCCCAGAGAGGTTGCGTACCACGGCCCTAACCCGATAAGCGTTCAGATCAACGCCTCGCGTTGAGAGTATTCGCTTGCTGCTTAGACACTTCCACGTGATGAGCCACTTGGTTGAGCTGTCATGTGTGATGGTCGGGCGCTTCTGAAAAAGAGCTACATGGCACCAGTGGACCTTACCTGGTCAAATAAAAACAATCAAATTTTGATTTAAAGCTTTCGTGACTGCGTGGATTAATATTCTTGGTTCTTTCGGTAAAGTCACCTAGAAGGGAAAAAACAAATATATATATATAAAACAATAAAATCCTCACGACGTTTCGACGGCAACACAAGCAATCATCAAGAACATTTTCTTGCTGTTTTTCACACCTGATGATGATTGCTTGTGTTGCAGTCGAAACGTCGTGAGAATTGTATTGTTTTATATTTTTATTATTTTATTGTTTCCCTTCTACGTGACTTTACCGAAATAACCAAGAATATAAAAACAATCAAATTAGTTGAGTTCCAGCAAGCGCCACCATACTCTGTGTTTTGTAGAGAGCAGCGGTGGTGGGAGTGATGATGATGATGATGATAATTATCATCATTATAATACTCGTATAATACAACACACAGCAGAACGCCGCCACAATTTGTACTTACAAATTCTTCGTCAGGCCACTCTCCATTCACATCGTCTGCCTTCTGCGAGTCTGTGAAGTGATACGCACAGCAATTACTGCGCTTTAAACAATCACATTTTGTACGAGTTGCTGTATATATTGCAATATCACGTGACATTAGCTGCAAAATAAATCGTGAAATTGCTCTTATCCGTGCCTCCTTACTCTCCCTAGGTCAGGGGGTCGGCAACCAACATAACAAGAAGAGCCATTTTTGTCGAATTCGCAAACAAATATAAAATCTTCATGGTTCTTTCGGTAAAGTCACGTAGAAGGGAAATAATAAAATAATAGAAATAAAACATAATAAAATAAATAATATATTATGGTTTATTATTTTTTTACATAATAAAATAATTATTTTATCGTGGTTATTTTTATTATTTTATTATTTCCCTTCTACTATATCGGCCACAACGCAAGCAGCCGTCCTCAGGTGAAGAACAGGTCTGTCGGAAAGACAGCGTCTGAATGAAACACCACCAAGCTTGGCAGCGTATATTATTATGTTTTATTTTTATTATTTTATTATTTCCCTTCTACGTGACTTTACCGAAAGAACCAAGCAGATGAATCCCTGCAGTCACGAAAGCTTTAAATCGAAATATAAAATCCCTCAATATGTTCAAGAGGCGCAATGCAGTGTGGTGAACACGAGACGGTGCATTGCAAACAACGGTCACGAAGCAGCCCTTAAAGAGCCTTGTGCGGCCCTGGGACCGCAGGTTGCTGACCCCTGCCCTAGTAGCTCAAGAGCCAGCAAAGTCATTGAAGGTGTAGAGGAGTAGAAGAGAGTAGTGGCGTCACGTGCGCTGTCCGGTGCGATGACGTCACGGGACGTGGGGTCACGCGCGCTGGACGGCGCACATGACGACACAGCTCCTCGAGTATAAAGGGGGGAGCCCGTGACGTGAAGTCAAGGGTCGGAGTAGGTTGGAACGGGGGGAGCCAGGGGCAAGAGGATATGACTAGGGGATATAGCACAGCGTCAGGGCTGGACGTGGCTGTGGTCCTCGGTCGGCCGTGTTGGCTGGTCCCACGGCCGGCGCAGAGGAGACGGCACGGGGCAGCCGGCTGTGTCGGGACTCAGTGGGACCTAGCACGGGACCCCTGACCTCTGGGAAGTGGTTCACCCCCCGCCCCCGCACGTGTGTTGTGTAGCCCTTAATAAACTTACGTCTCTGAGTGAGTCGTCGCTAACCCCTCTACAAAGGTATCAACAAGATCTCCCAGGGGCACACTTCAAAGACAATCGGTGGCAGCTGTAACACTTAACTGGTCTGCATTGCGTCTCTCTGTTTGCCAAAGGCGCATTTTGTGTTTCAAGTTAATTTTGTTCGACCAGGGGTGACAACTCGAGTATGGGTCTCATTTGCAAAAGCGACCCTGGGCCACCAATAGTCCATAATAAAAACAAGAAAAAGAGATGACAGAAACGTCAAAAACATACAACTTTGTTGATTGTATTTGCTGCTGAACTGCTGCACGTATTTGCCGTGAAGCAAGCATGTTGCCTGAAACGTTGCCGATAATATATATTTTTCTTTTAAGGCCACGGTGTTCTTGACGAGTGTGATTTGTTTCGGTTTAAAGCTTTCGTGACTGCATAGATTCATATTCTTGGTTCTTTCGGTAAAGTCACGTAGAAGGGAAATAATAAAATAAAAATTAAACAAAATTCTCACGACGTTTCGGCCACAACGCAAGCAGCCGTCCTTAGGTGAAGAACAGGGCTGTCGGAACGACAGCGTCCTAACATTAGGACGAGTGTGATTTGTGTTTGCGAACCACTGCTTACGGCAGCAGCTGGATTACTGCATCGTTTGTTTAAAGCAGAATGCAATACTTACACAATCTCTGCACTCAGTCTAGACACACTGCGGGAAATTAACCAATATACATGAGCCGTTTCATCACTGAAATAAAGCGCTGCGATATTGAAGTCCATTGACCAATGGAATCAAAGTTATTTGACGACATGTCATGATTTGGGCTCACAAATCACTTCAAGAAATTAAAATTTCGTCGCATTTTTTTTTACACGTTGTCGTCTGTACGCATTTTATTCCGGTCGCCTAAATGTACAATTTACGTAACAATTTACACAGATCGTTAATAAAATAAATGTTTTATTTAGCAAAAAAGGCCCACTGAGCTACATAGCTAATTTGCAGCAGCAACCTGGCTATCACGAACGATAGCTCAACGAAGTGGCTTATCATCACGTGGGAATACATAGCAGCCAAATACTCTGAAGGCGTGGTGATGTTGATTCTAAACGTGGAGGGAAAATGATTGATTCTCACACGCTATCTCGACGCGTATCGTGAGAGTCAACATGAATTCTGTTAGAGGAACTGTGGCTCAATTCGTCGTCGTCACGAGCCCAGCATTCGAGGCCATGAGCCCTCTCCAGAAAATAGCAACATTGTGTGCGTAGTGAGCACGTGGTGGGCGCCATCTCAACAGGGGAGCCGCAGCATAACCCAGGGGTGCCAATTCGGCGTGTCAGTAGACACCCATGGCCCACCTACGCTCGCCAACAATTGCTAGAACTAGGAGGGGATGAGCGCGGACATCGATGGCCTTTTGATTTAAAGCGTTCGTGACTGCAGGGATTAATCTTCTTGGTTCTTTCGGTAAAGTCACGTAGAAGGGAAATAATAAAATGATAAAAATAAAACAATAATATACGCTGCCAAGCTTGGTGGTGTTCATTCAGACGCTGTCTTTCCGACAGACCTGTTCTTCACCTGAGGACGGCTGCTTGCGTTGTGGCCGAAACGTCGTGAGAATTGTATTTTATTATGTTTTATTTTTATTATTTTATTATTTCCCTTCTACGTGACTTTACCGAAAGAACCAAGAAGATCGATGCCCTTTTTCACCACGTTTCCATCTGGCATATCCCCCCGCAGCACGTAGGAATCTTTTTATTCATTTACTAGGAAAACCAAAGTTCACGCGAGTTTGTAGTCCACCGTGGCCAACCGTGAAAGTTGAAGGGCCTTTAATTGTGCAAGTTGGTGAACGTAGGTGGAAGTTTTTACACCACTGGAACCTCATTTGCCAATACAAAATATGATAATTGTTTTTTTACCCTTCTATCTGGCAACAAAATTGACGCCTTTTTTTACAAGGAGTCATGTTTGCATAGACCACAATACCTGCAGCCATAATGCAAACAAAAAACATAACTCTGATAATATATGCAGTGTCCTTGAAGTTGATAGTGCGCCTTTTGGCGTCATCTGGTCCAACCCATGTGAGACTAGGCTCTAAGGAAAGCTGTCTCGGGTGTGGACCAATCAACTTCAAGGACAGTGCATATATTATCATAGTTATGTTTTTTTGTTTGCATTATGGCTGCAGGTATTGTGGTCTATGCAAACATGACTCTTGTAAAAAAAGGTGTCAGTTTTGTTGCCAGATAGAAGGGTACAAAACAATTATCGTAGGTGGAAGTTCTTGCAATGTACCACATCGTGTAGCAGGCCGCAACATCGGTGCGCTGCGCCCTCAGCCACCTCACGATGTCAGTGCATCCCACAGCACAGGCCTGGAGGCTCCACAAAGAGTTGCTTGAGAGCAGGGGTCGACTCCAGAGCTGCGCACGGCTCTTCGAGGACTGCTGCTTCGTGACCTTAGTTATGTCAGGACCACCGTCTCGTATTCACGTGCATTGCGGCTCTTGAAATATTGAGGGGGGTTTTTTACCGAAAAACAAAAAAAATTCACTTATTGTTATTTTGGTTGCAGACCCCCTGCCTCAGTAGAGCCACAGTCAAGTTCAAGTTCATTTATTAGGTAGAGCCCTGTGAGCCATTCGGTTCTTGAATCGGGTGCAACCGTAACAAACAAAAAACAAAAACATGAACAAGAAAACATCTTAAAGTGACTATGTGACTATGCGCAAACAGAAAATCCAAGAAAAGACGGCGAAATATTGCAGAAAAAGCACCGTACACCAACACTGTGTGCAAAAATCCCAGTGGGATGCAAGTCAAACAACAAGAACCACAAGACAACTTAGATTAAGGCCATCAGTCTAACTCTGTACTACAACAAACAATCACACGAGACGACCTCACCCCGGTGCCAAATAGCAATTGTTTAAAACTGCAACATTTCCCCCCGCATGTGAGTGACTTAATAAACCACACTCACCCATGGGCGTCGGACCGCTGGTAAGCTGGCGGGAAGGCTGCACCGCAGATTGGCCTCTGCCAAATCTGTGGGAATCAAGAAGCGAGGTTATCTGCAGCAGGCACTTGGCAAGCGGAGCTGATGAAAAATAACGGAGAGCGTGTGGAGATTAATTTAACGACGGCGTTTTGGCGACCGTAGCCAAGGGGGACTTTGTTGAACGATGATGTAACCTCCTTTCGGTGATATTTTTGTAGACATTTCACGCGGCGAATGCGGCTACAAACCATGGAACTGGCGTGCGATATTTATCCTCCTGCAAAGCATTTGTCACCAGTTGGCAAATGTGCCACGCGATGATGGCGAAACGCACACAATGATCACAGAGAGAGGAAAAGAGGAGCACAACTCCGCAAAGGTGGCAGGACGCCCTCGCGCAGCCAACAAAGCGACCTTTATATACAAGAATTAAGCTGTAACTTGGTGACCAATACAATTGTCACCCTCAATGGCGAAGGTATTTACAAATGTATGGAATAGCTGCATTGATTGAACCTGAACCTGGCGAATGGTGGAACAACGAATGTATACGTCGTTACTCCAACTACTGTTGCTAATGTCGAGGCCCGGATGGACATCGTCTCGGGTGATATCTATGGGACCTTTTTTTCGCCAGTATTAAAGTATGAAAAGTAAGAAGAGGTTTTACCCTTTTTTGCATTAAAACAGGAGGTATTAAGACGTTTAAACACCAAGTAGAAACCTTTTGCAACGAAACAACTTTGCATTAACGACACGTACTTGTGGTGAACATGCAAACAAACATGCTCTGATAATAATAATAAATATGATAATTGTTTTTTTACCCTTTAATCTGGCAACAAAACTGACACCTTTTTTACAAGGAGTCATGTTTGCATTGACCACAATACCTTCAGTCGGAATGCAAACAAAAAACACAACTCTGATAATGTATGCACTGTCCTTAAAGTTGATTGGTCCACACCCGAGAAAGCTTTCCTTAGAGCCTAGTCTCACATGGTGTTGGACCAGATGACGCCAAAAGGTGCACAACTCAAAGACAATGCACCATCAGGGTATGAGAGCTCGGGGTAAGCATTTACACCATTGGAACCTCATTTGCCAGTAGCTGATTGTCCTACACCAGAGACATCCTTCTATAAGGCGAACAGTAACAATGCATCAGGGCATTCATAGCTCATGGTGATCAGCGATATTCATTCATAGGATACCTTGTTTTGTACCGTCCCCATCCCTTCATTCCCTTGCGTTCTCTGCCGGATAATATTCACGTGAAGTTAGCGGGTGGCGGGGGAGCCGATACCCAGGGGCTTTGCCACCTACGAGTGGCAGCACAATTCCCCAGCGCTGTTCCCCAGCGCGGTTCCCCAGCACTTTTGGTGATTGGGCTTTTGCTAGCGTGGCACCCAAGCTATGGAATGCCTTGCCACTTGAAATCCCAGCCTTGCCACTTGAAATCAGGCAATCGGAGTCAGTAGATATATTTAAGTCTGCTTTGAAAACCCATTTCTTTAGTTTGGTCGGTTGCCCTGGTTCTGTTTTTGTTTCCTGCTTACCATGCATTGTGCATTGGGTACCTAGGATGGAATGCGCACTCTACATTTTAATTATTGTTACTATTCATATTCCTCAGTACTATGCCTCAGCGGCGACACTTTCTTAAGTCGAGGATATGGCCCCAACTTTGGTAAGTCGAGGATATGGCCCCAAGGAAGGGAAATTAGTAAGAGAGTCGTTTGAACGTAAACGATCGCTTTACACGACCGCCATAACTCCACTGAGCACACGCGAAAAAAAACCCGAGGGGAATCCACGCGACGCACGTCAAATTAATCATAGCGTCGTTGTACAGAATATAAATTCGAATAAATAAATGCGAGGACAGTACGAGTCTCCACATATTCACATATTCCTTGTCCGTAAGATCGTCAGTTCACCTGCATCGATTCATGCAAAGCCTGACTGCGGATAAGAAAATGAATGTCGGTAACCGGTGCAGAGTTTGCTTGTCTTGAAACAACGCGAATGAAATGATGCACTGCCTGAAGAAAGGCCACTCGGCTGATGGGTTGTGGAAGAAATACGTTTGTCCGTTTTAAGTGGGAAGGCAATGATTATGCAGGCATGTTATCATCTTATTTATCACGTGACATGTGGATAAGCTGGCAAATCAGGGAGCGACCGGGAGGTGAACATACATTAGTAGCAATGATGCCATAGAATACGAAAACTAAGTTTCAGAAAAGCATTGATAAACTACACATTTTACAATAAAACTCATTTACACTGTGAAATAAACTCAATTACATTGTGACATTAACACATTTCTTTAGAACTGCTTGTTGTTGTGTTTTTGTATTCCCCTCCACGTTTTTAGCACGGGTAAAATACAACTCAAGATTGCAAATGTCGTGGTTAAACTCATTCATAGCGCACGCATGGATCGCGTGCATCGCGTGCACGCTGTAACGCGTACACACATGCATCGTGTACACGCTGTAACGACTAATGATTGGCAGCCATTCGTTAATTCACTGCTTGTTATTAGAGCCCTCCGACCCACGCACACACATACCGTGTTGGTCATGAGGGGGGTTGTTTGACCATACTTCACTGCACTGGGTCAGTGTGGATTGAGTTAAAGCTGGCGTAACATTGAGTTCAGTTATTCTTATTATCACTCACGGCCGATGTCAGCCGTGGGACAGGAATGGAACTTGTGCCACCAGGTTAATCTTGCAGTGCACTAACCGCTTTATATATATGGATATTGTCTCGGTCTGGGAAATCATATTGATGAGTGCTTTATGTATGTGTAATACATCGTGAGATACATACCTGTCAACCCATTATCAGTGCCTACCTTATTACAGACCAATTAACACCTTATTGTTCACCCCGTGCCCTTTTAAATCTCAACGTTCATCCTACAAAATCCCATCACAAGGGAGAAACACAAACAAATAGACAAAAAAATATTTTGCCCGTATTGTGAAACGGCTGTATGCCGTATGGACCTGAAATCTCAATTTCCTATACAAGAATACTGATAAACCGTATGGGTTGACAAGTATGGAGATATGTGTGTGTGAACATGGCTCCTACATGCATAACGAACGTACACTTTATATGCGCTCGTCACAGTACGGTCAGGAGCAAAAGTATACAGACCGTAAATTGTAAATAATACTCCAAATATCACCGTCAAGGAAATGTTCTGTCGATGCACTGCATTACTTTATTCACTTGACAAGTGTGGCAATCAGCGATTCCACAGACGCTCACAAATGTTCACGCTAGTGAAGTGAATTGAAGGGAAATGTTGGGGGGTTATTTCGTTGCGTAGAACGTGCGTACTTGGAGGGACAGATATGGGAAGGGAGTTGCAAAGCTATTGTCCGATTATTTTTTTCAGCTACTTCTACTCTCGAAAGCGACGCTAATAATTATTTTGTGTTCTGTATGAAGTTTTGCATGGAACACTTTGGCCCTCCTTATTCAAGAAAGATGATCCTTGCCTCTAAAAACTGGGCCGTTCCACCGGCATTAGTTCAAGCAAGGCTGACGCTGCTGGTCAAGCACCGAATGTCAAAACTGGTCCAAAGAGTTTTTGCTCTTGTTGAACCAATGCAGCTGAAATTGTGCACTACCAGAAGGCCGTGGCAGATGGAATGTGTACAAAACAATGTTTTTTTGTAATGTGGAAGGCCATTTTAGCTCAAGGGAACTCAGAGCTCACGCTGGTGAAATGCTTGGGAGAATGGAGTTAAGAGAACTCTGTGGAAGACCAATGGTAGTTCGGTGTGTCTCCAGACAGGTACCGCTTGGAGCGGTTGTGTATTTGTGTTGGTGGTAACGGGGAATTGTGCAGCGGCGAGCGGTGATGAATCTCGCCATTTGCGTTTGTCATCTTCTCTCCAAACTCATCTCGCTTGCTTGACGGTGATGGGCTGTAATTATGACCACCCTTGGAAGTTTAGGCTTGAACCTCGGGAGACAATTGGGAAATGTTATTTTCCACATCGGAGGGGTTTTTTTTCTCCCTAGACTCTTCGTTTCTTGCTAAAATGACCATCATTCTTATCATTCTTGTTATCATTATTCAATAATTCCCCTTTGTCTTCCCCATGCAATGATACCTCATTACTTTTCCCACCCCCCAGCTGTGACCAGGCCTAGGGCCTATCCCAACTCCTCCTTAACACTCCCTCCTGTTCTACTGTCACTAAAGCTAAATCACCACTTTTAATAATACCAATTCCTCCTCGCAACCCCTTATCATCTTGTTTTCAATTTTTATAATTGCTGCAAAAGCACCTCGGAGAAAGCGGTTATATAAATGTTGATAAAATTTTCTATATACTAGCAAATAACGCTGAACAAGCGTGGAGCGATACACCAGGGCTAGTAGGCACTTCTGTTTCGTAGGCCTTCAGTGATAACTCTCTGCAAGTTGTTACTGCTGCCCCTACGCTTGTTTCACGCGTACTTCGCCCAGCCGCGCACTTATTCCCTTGCACTACTCTCCATTGAGAAATGAGGCGTCATTGCAAAATTTGCAATGAACAAACATCTCGAAAAGTTAATCTCGTGTGTTAATTCCTCTCTCACCTTACGAGAAAAAAAACCCGATTGACATGAATCTGCCTCTTTGTCGACACACTGTGCTTAGACTTGCGATATAAATATTACTCAAGAAGATATCTTGATATTTTTTTAAATCATACAAACAAAACATGGTCAACGCCTTTTTTTCGTAGTCCCTTTAGTTTTCGTAGGCCCTAGGCACCGTGCCTACTGTGTCCTATTGGATATGGCCCTGCGATAGACCCTCAAAATGAGGGAGCTGACGGGGGTGTCTGGGCTCGCTGCTCTACCACGGGAGCAGTATTCTTAAACCGGAGGCCGGAAAATGACAATGTATTCACATCCTCTGGTTTTCTTTCTTAATCGAGGTTCCACCTCTAATTTTTCAACGAGAGAGCTAGCCTGCTATAGAATTAGCTATCATACTATATAGCTAGCTTGATCCATAATAGAGTTGTTTTGGGTTAGATCGCGTAAATATATCAATGTGTCGTTAAACCCGCTACTACCTGATACAGCCAGTCAGTAAGGTTTATCACGTAAACAGAACATGCCCACAAACAAACACCTGTATGAGGATAATGGTCGTGAAAGCCACTGATACATCTGAACGGCCACTGCTACATCTGCGCCTCTACATAAGGAACGAAACAGGTGAAGTTCTCCACAAATCTGGCTATCGCCTGATGAAGCTGGTTGTAATTACTGGCGAAACGTCGTACTCAGATTGTAAATGTTGTGGCTTGGCTCTCCAACACACCGGTTAGTGCTGTACTAGTGACGAATTGGCCACGTTCTGTTTACGTGACAACCCTTACTAGTTGGCTGTGTCGGGTGGTGGCGGGTTTAACGACACATTTATATATTTACGCGATCTAACCCAAAAAAACCTCTATTACGGATTATATTGGACGCGAAAGCCTCCGTGTTAAGCTAGCCTAATTTAGGATTAGACATACTATATAGCTAGTCTGCTGTAGTATTAGTTATACTATATAGCTAGCCTGCTATAGGATTAGCTGCCATACTAAATAGCTAGCCTACTGTGGGATTAGCTATCATACTAAATAGCTATCCTGCTGTAGTATTAGTTATACTAAATAGCTAGCCTGCTGTGGGATTAGCTGCCATACTAAATAGCTAGCCTGCTGTAGTATTAGCCATACTAAATAGCTAGCCTGCTGTGGGATTAGCTATCATACTAAATAGCTAGCCTGCTATACAGTAGACAGTTTGCTATAGGATTAGTGAGTCTAGTCCTGAAAGACCCTGCCCCACGATTCGCCTGCTCTACACGTGGTACCGTTTCGCGCAAAGACGAGAGGATGTTACACAACGCGACCAGGTGGCGTTTGAGTCGGCTGTGTTGCACTCCCAGTGCCTATGACGGCCATGAGTTAGTGCAGTGGACACGACATTAACGGGGATATCAATTGGTTTGGAGATTCTCCTCCGGTGAGCTTACACAACGATAATACTGTATTCATAATCAACGTTTTTGGGTTAGATCGCGTTATTTATAAATGTGTCGTAACCCTCCACCACTCGACACGGCCAATCAGTCAAAAAAGTGTCACGTTGACAAAAGACAAAATAGTTTACTACTTTAGCCCACCGGTGTGTTGAAGAGTGAATCCACAACATTTACAAAAAATGTTTTAAGCCTACGTGTTAAACTGATAATACTTTCACGATACCTCGCCGGCAGCTACAACAAAAAAACCGCGCTGTTATTATATTTAATTAACCGGTTAACCATTACGATGCAGTATTGTGCATACAAAGATCCCCGTGTAGCCTTGAACAGACTGTAGGGGCAAGTGCTGTTTGCGAGGAGCACCTATGAAGGCCGGCACGGCACACGAGTGGGTGGGTGGCCAGCACCAAGCCCGGCCGCCTTTGTCTCCCCAGTGGCGATGTTTACTACACACCGCACCAGTTACCCATTTGAGGCTGAGTAGACCTAGGGGAGACCCGGGTCCGGTTGAAATCTTAGTCAATGTTATTGGTCGTGAGCGAGAATCGAATCATAGTACGATAACTGATAGTGTAGCAAGCTAGAAAAAGCATTGCAATATTAACATACGCACAGGAACGGGTCATACATTTAATTTTGTTATCAGAATGCATTTGATTTCTTCTCTATTCGTTACGTTCATCTCCTGAACATCTGTGAAAGAGAGCGTTAGAGCTCATCGGATTCCTCCAGTAATAAATGCATATTCTGAAGTGCAGTTGGCTGCTTTTTAGTCGTGAACTCATGTCAATGACAGTATCAAAATATTTAATTGTCACTGGAGGAATCCGATGAGCTATAAAGCTCTTTTTTCACAGATGTCCAGTAGTGGCCCCGAGTCCTAGGGTCTATAAATTACAATTCCCATTCACAGGTTGTAGTTGTTGTTGTTACACTGTATACGCACGTTAAGGAGCCTGGTGTATGATTTAACGACAGGCACGCTGCGAATACGCAGGCAGAATGGTTCTCGAACCTGTGCATTGTTCTCTAATCCACGTGTCCCCTTGTTGCAATGTCATTTTAATAGCAAGCATCTCTGTGTGTTGTTCAGATTTTATTCCAATATCCCTACACTCCATACATCACAGCTTATCTCTCTCTCTTTGCGAGCGTTGTCCTTTCTCAACGTCTTCAATCGTGTCCTTCCTTGCACTTAGCTCTGTTCATGATATTATTCAAGAACTTTGAATTCGATACTCCCAGTTGCATCCAATTGTTCAAAGTGAACTTAATTCACCGTCTTCCCCGACTCTCTGTATCGATCATTTCCCCAGGTAACACGCACCGATTAAAATCATAATATTACGCTTTTCATGATCAAGCTCACTTTTCCCAAGCACTCCAATCTACTCTCATCTGCCTCGTTATTTCATCAATGTGATCTCCACAAGTCAGCCGGAGTGGCAAATAGCAGCCTTCACACGGCCCGCTCTGTTAAGACAGAAATCCCGACCGATGCCATCATGGACCTGGCGACCGAACATCGATCAACGATCTCCCGGTATCCAGATTGACAAGAGCTCAAGTCCCCCTACACCGACTGTCCTTCCGGCACGGATCGCCGCTGCTGTGTTTTCCAGTTGTGTCCTGAACGTGAACGTGGGCTCTCTCGTTCCTAAAATGACATTTATCTTGGGTCCAACTTGACAGGCATATTCGTGAAGCCCTTCTGACGGGTGCCCTCTAGTTCAGGGGTCGCCAAACCTTCGGCTCTTTAGGGGACTGCTTCCTCGTGACGTCCATTGATCCTCTTGAAATATTGAGGTTTCTGTTTTTAGTTTTACCGAACTCGAAAAAAGAATGTCCCTTCTTCCCGGTTATTTTGGTTTGCCGACCTCCCCACTGATCTAGCTCATCCACAGTTGAACGTTAAAATGACTGTCGTCGGCCAAAAAAACATCCAAGATGATCCACACGCTCTCTCTATCCCCCCGTTCACATTCGGCCGTGCCTTTGCTTCGCAAATCCAGAGAGTATCCACGAACGCCTCTGGGAATAGCTTCGGTGAATGCGCATCGCCTCGTGCGGACGCCGCTTCTCGGCATCAAAATCTGAATATTTATTTATCCTGTAGGAATCAGATGAGCTATAAAGATTTTATTTCACAGACGTCCAGTGGGGGGCACGGGGGCAGAAAATCCCAACAAAAAACGCGATAAACGAAAGGAGTGCAAAGCATAGGAGAGGTAAGCAAGTCACTAAAATAAGTAAATACAAATGAATAGGTAAAGCATAATAAGCACAAATTTCAGTACAATTTATTCCTGCCGATTTAATTTGGAATTCAGTTCAACCTTCATGTAAACTCTGTATCTGTTATTTTTTTATAAACTAGAATTTAGGCTGTCTATGACTGCCTTAGTCTTGCTCCTACGGAGGGCTTCGCCTCGCCCGTCGAACTCCACTGATGTCCCCTTCTTCCCCCACCACCCCTGTGATCACTGTTACATTGCTTATGGCTTTATTTTGGTGATTTCGAAAAGTTTTGTGGTTTGGCCATGTTTGTTTGTTGTAATACGGAGTTAGAATGATGGCTTTAATATAAGTTGTCTTGTGGTTGTTGTTGTTGTTGTTTGACTTGCATCCCACTGGGATTGTTGCACACAGCATTGGTGTACGGTGCTTTTTTTCTGGAAGACTTTGCAGTTTTTTTCCTGGATTTTCTGTTTGCGCATAGTCACTTTAAGATGTTTTCTTGTTCATATTTTTTATTTTTGGTTTGTTGAGGTTGCACCCAATTCAAGAGCCGAATGGCTCACAGGGCTATACAAAATAAATGAAACTGAAAAAAACAATGTGTGCAGAAACTACTGACTATTGTATGTAGGGTGTGTAGGCATATATACCTACACACCCTACATACTACTATAGAGTCAGTACATACTACTGACTCTACTAGTAGATACCACTGACTCTACTACTGACTCTACTACAATGGATACTCTATCTACTTAGGTATATATGCCTACAAAATAAATATATTTTCTTTGGGGTTGGGGATGGTCAACCATTTTTGTAAACCTGCTGGATCAACTGTTTACCCCCACATCTGGGGGGGGAGGACGGGGGTTACACTTTCTATAACTTTTTGATTCAGGCCTTCTGAAAGGCTCTTATAATTTAGTTGATGAACAAACAGAACGCCGGGCTTTCATCATCAATGGTTCACATTTACTTATTTTAGACCTCACACCATCTAGACTGGTACCCGTCACATAAAACATTTCAAAATCATGACACATAAAACATTTTAATTGTCAACATTTTAAATGTACTTAATATATACATCGGCCATACTTCACAATGTATGGCTAATAACCATTATTTATTCCGTTATTATATTTAACGTGTAACACATTAATTGGTGATGCTGCTGTCAGCACAGTGGTGAAACAAGCAGAGACAATAAAAACTAAACATTTGTTAATAAAAAATGTTGTGCTATTTTAGAAGGGCCATAGCCTGAAACGTTGCCAATGACGCAATAAGACTTGTTCTCAATAATAACGGCCACTGTACTGGAGACGAATGGTGCAGCTGTAGTGTAAAGAGACATTACGTTTTATTTCATCAAACAGCAGACAAAGAGAGCGTACCATTTTTTTTTTAAAGGCAATTATTATCAGGAACAAATATCTGTAAATTACAACTCCCACATCATGCAATTGCCTTAAACAAACAAGCCAGCGAGCCGTCAGGTCATTCCACAATGTTTCCAGTGCCTTTTTGTGGCTTGTTTGGGTTTCCTGGAAAGCGGGCAGACTGGTTTCAATTGTAGTTTTTGACCAAGATGTTTTTGCCTTGCCATTACACTGCATTGCCTTTGTTTTCTTTGTTATTGTAACTTTCTGAAGCGTCCCCAACTGGACGTCTGTGAAAAAAAAGAGCTTTGTAGCTGTTCGGATTTCTTCAGGATAAAATTAAGATTCTGATTCTGACACGGAGCTGAAGAAGCAGTGCAGGTTACACGGTGACGTGTTTGCGCCACACTGCATCGTGGCAAAACGTGCATCGCACTGCAAATCGTGGGCAGTAATTTAAATGCACAGCAGCCTTATCGGCGCCTTAACGTTTAACACCTTATGACCATAACCTTTAACAACGATGACAACGCTAACCTTTAACGCCTTACAAATGTGGGGTCTTACGTCATGAGTCGACAAATTGAATGGAACCTCCATTGTAAGTTAACAAGATGTTTCTATAATAATTAAAAAGGTAAATGATGCTGCACAACTGTTTACTCATACAAAACACAATCACTGGTAAATGTCAGCGATGGAAATACATCCCAGTGGTCCTATTGTTTCAGGTATAGGTCCAATTTCAGCAGAATGTGTATTTAAACGGAAGCAAATTTCCCTTATTGCACAGCAAGAAATTCAATGCGAGTATTAGCGAACACCTTTGGCCAAATTATGCACGTGTCTGCATCTATTCAAGGAAAAAAAATCTCCACGGATATATTGCCTTTCTACCCAGTTTTGCATGCTGGTATATACAGTATTATTAAGTCCGTGCCAAACAGATTCAGTTTTGCTGAAGGGGCAAAGAGCATGATACGTGATTATGTTGCGGAATTGTCCACAATATGACTGCAGAGACGGTGACCAAACGAAGTACGAACTAGATTTGAAGCTTTCGTGACTGCAAGGATTCATATTCTTAGGTTTTTTCGGTAAAGTCACGTAGGTAAAAAATTAAAATAAAAATTAATAAAAATAAAATTAAAATCACGACGTTTCGGAGGCAACACAAGCTTCCGTCTTCAGGTGGAACCGTCACAGCACGATTGCTGTATCAAGTAACTTGATACAGCAATCGTGCTGTGACGTCGTGATTTTAATTTTATTTTAATTTTACTTTTATTAATTTTAATTTTTTCCTACGTGACTTTACCGGAAAAAAACCCTAAGAATACGAAGTACGAACTCTCACGTGAAGCCCTCTCGTCATGGCCAGCAAGCACTGACATTGACATTTAGCTACTGAACATATTGCCTGCCATACGCAAGAACGCAGTAGCAACCTGGGAGACTGGGAGCTTAACAGTCGCGTTAAGCCCTTCGCAGCAATACATCTGTGTGGGTGACGATCAGTGTCAATCTCGTCGCCGTCGTAGTCTCAGTCCCGAGGCCGTGCAGATAAATCGAGTTGGTCATTGGGTCGATGGCGTTGGACCTCCCTCGTGAGCCATGGTGGCTTGTCAGCCTTGCGGAGGACACTTACTTGTTTGGAAACATCTTTTGCAGGTCTCTCCGCTTTTCCACTTTTCAGGGCCAGAGCAAAACTTCTGCGTTTGCTATAACAATACAAAAATAAGTACGCAGTTAGACGTCATAATCAGCTATCAACAACGTTAACAGCAGCAGAAGCTATGTACTTTTCAACTATTAAACTAAGCTATATTTATTTTACCAGGTTAGGCCCACTGAGCTATATGGATATTTTTCAGAGGCAACCTGGCCACAAATGACAGGTCAATGAAGTTGGCTTATCATATGGAAATGTATTGCAGCCCAATACTCTAAACGCACATTGATTCTAAATGTGGAGGGATAAATCGGAGGATCCAGGGGAAAATCCACGCTACCACGGGGAGAATACGTAAGCTCCAAATATACAGCAGGCGTCAGGGATCAGGGATCGAACCCAAGACCTCCGGTATACCAGGCGAGGTAGTTAACATTAGTATTATTAGATTGGTGTGTTCGTGCCACTGTGGATTGCACTGCAGTGTTAACGAAACCATCAATAACCTGGTTTGGAAAGCTAGTGATATTTTCATGATAATCATTATGGGAATCAAGGTTATTGCTGCTGGTTATTGCTCCGGGTCCTCCCTCCACATTTATAATCAATGTGCGATTAGAGTATTTGGCTGCTATAAATTTCCATGCGACAAGCCACTCCATTGAGCTATCACTTGTGGCCAGGTCGCTTCTAGAATAGAGCTACATAGCCCAGTGGGGCCTTACCTGGTAAAATAAAAAAAAACATAGTTCATAGTTTAGTTGAATGATGCTGCTGTGATGCTGCTGCTGCATTGGAAGTGGTGCCCAAGCACAATTAATGACACATTCCTCGACAACACGGTGGCCTTGAATAGAGAACAAACACGTTGAGGGCCATTGTCACAAACATCACTGAGGGTAATCATCATGTTTTTATTATGCGTCCATATTCAAATTTGAAGGCAGTGTTGTTGGTTGACGAGTGTGTGTTGAGGGTTGTTTTTTTGTTGTTGTGTGTTCGCTATAAGCTGTAATTAAGTCGTTAAGAAAAGTGCAACAGTAATAAGATCCATTGTGGTAATTATACGTCGAAGGAAGACAATCGTGCCAATGGGGTAGATTTCGACGCCGTGCAATACTGTGCGTTTCTCGCCTCTCGCGACGGCCCCGAATGAGCCAAGCGGAATGTGCCGCTGATTTATTTCCCCGCGAAGTAACGCGCTAACACCAATAACGAATGCCAGAAAAAACACAATCGTCAATGACGCTGTTGTGTTTTTTGTAAAAAATTATATAATCGGCTACTTTTTGGCCAATGGGCCTTCTTCACAGCACACGAAACCCAATAAGAGAATGAGATAATCGCCCTTTGAAATAGACTTTTTTTTCAACCCCGCAAAATATTTAATTGTTCCTGACCGGGCGGAAGAAAAAATAAATGTTGAACTTGTATTGAAATCTGCGAGCGTTATAAATGTGTTCAATTACGCCGTGAACAATTACACAAACTATGTTGGTGATGCTGCTGCTGCTGCTGCATTTTGCCGATTCGTTGGCAGCCGCTGCGCCATCGACAGGCAACAGAAGCAACTCACCACGCGTGTCAATAATACCCGTGTGGCCTTCATAGCAAATATATATACACAGTAAAATTGGCGACGTTTCGGGCAACGGGCCTTCTCCGTAGCACATAAATAGAGGGGGTTGGAGACTGCGCAAAACGGCAAAATAAATCGAAATGTGTAAATGTCAGCAGTTAACGATAGCTCAACACCCAGAATGCATCAATGAAACCACCCACATTAAATGTATACAATGTTTGGATTTACAATAGAGTTTACGTGTGTGTATGTACAAGGATTAAACATAAATAATACATATTTTTTGTCGTGCTTGTAACTGAACCCCGTATATTCACATCAAAATTAAGCAGTGAATGAGGATGTAATATTCAAATAATGGACAGTAACTTCGTCTGCCCGCGACGAGAAGGCCTACCACTCAATTTTAATACGCTGCCGCAGAGATGATGTGCCCAAAATGTGTCTACTTGGTGTATGAACATCTTAACACCAGTTGTATTCGCCAGAAAGGGTAACACCTATTCTTAGACTCCCAACACCTATTCTTATTTTTCATATTTTGATACTGGCAAAAAAATGTCCCATGATATCATGTTCCCAGTCAATCTTAACTGAGGCTTTTATTTACGTAAAATGTGCTCGCAGCCATGGGCCTAAAGCCATATTAAATTGTCTATACCTTAAACGTCACAATGAGCAACCATGTTCAATCCACCGCTGGATGAACGCCTTCCCCCCCCAAGCCGTCGCCACATCTCAAGCCGACGATCCAGCGACGTAAACGATCCAACCGAAGCCCTCCTGCGTGCGAGATGACCACCGCGTTTGTCTCATCTGCGGGGTCGACTGACGCATCTGCGAGGTCGACTGCCTTTCAAGAACGGTCCCCACCTCCCCCCTGCCACTCCTTTTGGCTGCCACTCCGTCGCCACTCCTCGTCCACCCGGGCCATTGCCCCGTGCAAGCGACGTGCACACAGTGTTGGTGTACGGTGCTTTTTCTGCAATATTTTGCTGTCTTTTCTTGGATTTTCTGTTTGCACTCAGTCACATATTCACTTTAAGATGTCTTCTTGCTCATGTTTTTTTGGTTTGTTGCGGTTGCACCCGATTCAAGAGCCGAATGGCTCACAGGGCTATACACCTAATACACGAAACTTGAAACTTGACGTGTCCCTGCCCAATTACCGCTTACAAATTCTCAAGTCGATGTGATGTCCGTAGCGTGCCTTCTGTTCCTCGATGCCCGTCTTACCCTGCCTTGCGGTGCAATTCCAATATTGCTCATCATTTCCACGTGCTCCTTTGCAATGTTTAGTATTTGTTCCATTTCACTTTGTCGATAGCAGATGATGTAAACTAATTGAAAAGGTCTTAATCTTGATTTGAAGCTTTCGTGACTTCAGGAATCCATACTCTTTGGTTCTTTCGGTAAAGTCACCTCGCATCTACGTGACTTTACCGAAAGAACCAAAGAGTATGAAAAGGTCTTGTTTATGTATGTACGTTGAACTTCTTTTGCACCGTACGTACCCAACCGTGCTAATAATCGGAGGTGCGCTGGAAGGACAACAAACTAAACACATAAAGCGGTGCTGGAGAAATTAGTTTACAATTTATAGATGAGTTTTACAGTTGAGCCACATTGGTGCGTTGCTTTTCACACAAGAATGAGTAGGTTTGGTTTTCCAAAATCAGACCAGCCTGTTCATAGTTTTGATTCGATAACTCCCTGAAATATGTTTTAAATTGATCAGCAAACTATTTATCCATTCTTAACGTACTTATGCCAATACAATAATTAGACAATTGTGCTTCGAAATGCATTTCAAGCCAAGATGAGTTTTTTTGGCTTGAATTTATATGCAGTCCAAATATCCAACCTTGTTTTCAAGTTCTCTAATCATTTTTTGTTGTTCATCATAATTACGACTGCATGTCATAAGTTTGTAATTGGTTCATGTGTTCTGCAATATAATGTTACTGTCTTAATTTTAGAACTTTCGTGACTGCAGGAATTATTATTTGTTTCTTTCGGTTAAGTCACGTCTAAAGATACAATAATAAATTAAATTAAATAATAGAATACGACGTTTCGATTGCAACACAAGCAATCATCATCAGGTATAATGAAATAGCGACAAAAATCTAACCAGAAAACTATAGACAGACATATTAGCAGACAGATATCACCAAGATACATAGCGAGAGCAACACAGGTAACAGAGAGGGGTGATCGTCTCTGTGTGGTGGCCTCCGCCCCCCCCCCCCCCTCTGTCTATTTAAGGCCACCACATAGGAGACGATCACCCCTCTCTGTTACCTGTGTTGCTCTCGCTATGCATCTTGGTGATATCTGTCTGCTAATATGTCTGTCTATAGTTTTCTGGTTAGATTTTATGTCGCTATTTCATTATACCTGATGATGATTGCTTGTGTTGCAATCGAAACGTCGTATTCTATTATTTAATTTAATTTATTATTTTATCTTTAGACGTGACTTAACCGAAAGAAACAAATAATAATGTTACTGCCTTTATTTCTGGACTGTAACATATGTAAGTATCTTCCAATGTTGGTTAAGTTAATGCCAAGGCTTTCACGACCAATATTTAGGACTCATAATTAGTTTATTTTGGGTTAGATTCCGTCCGTATGTCAATTTTAACTAAAACCCTCCACCAACTGACAGACCCAATCAAAGCAAGGGGAGCACGTGGCCAAATATACCAATTCACATGATACATGATACCTGCATGATCTCGCCCAAGGGAAACCAAGTATGAATCCTCTAATGTCACTGTGAATAACTTTGGCAAACGTGTACCTCATCCTTCCCCGACTCCCATTCTAAAATTAATGTCGGTACCTTTTTAATACAATCCTCAACATGCATACAAAAACATGCTCTGGTAATATACGGATGTCTGTATCACACTGTTTGTAGTCAATGTTCTAATTCGGATCTCCCTTCCGAACCAGCTGGGCAGCTGGCTAAATGGGCCTTTCCGTGTATTCAAACAAACATTGGGTTGATTGAATTCGAAGTAGAGCACACGGACACAGGCACACATCCCTCGCAGGTTACGTGCGTTTTGCGTGGCAATTTTCAAAGCCCTACCACGCGTGTCCATACTCGGCACATTCGTAAATAACTCCCGTGTGGCCTTAAAGGGAAACATACACAGTAGGCGATCTTGATTTGAAGCTTTCGTGACTGCAGGAATCCATACTCTTTGGTTCTATCGGTAAAGTCACGTGGGTAGAAAAATAATAGATCACGACGTTTCGATCGCAACACAAGCAATCGTCATCATGTGGGACAACCACAGCAAGTTTTCTTGTCCCACCTGATAACGATTGCTTGTGTTGAGATCGAAAAGTCGTGATCTATTATTTTACCGAAAGAACCAAAGAATACAGTAGGCGATGTTTCGGGCAATGGCCCTTCTTTATAGAACGTCTATCCAAAACGTTGCCTATTATATATTTTGCCAAACTAATCACGGTGCTTGAAACCAGCGATTATCAATCATTACCATGCTCAGATCGTCCTTGATGTACGCTATTGGTCTCCGCATCTTTAAAGCTCAATCGTTAAGCAACAAAAAAACAATAACAAAAAGTGAATTACCTTATTGGTCTTGCCGTGGACAGATGTCACGCCGTCCACGTGACATAAACCGTAGGAGGCTTCAGACAATGTGCGTGGATCACCGGTAAGTTGATTTTTTTTTGTTGCACGGACTGCGTCGACTAAAAAAGAGTGCTTGCGTGGCGTGCTGTGCTCTGCCAATGGTAATCTGTCTCGGTGACCGATGAACAATGTTCACAGCACCGATAAACCCCAAGAGCCGCTAGCCGCCACGTGGTTAACGGGAGCCCACCCCCCAAAAAACCGGGCGCTCGCACTCTTATCAAGCCGCTGCAAGCAGGAAAAGGAGGCAATCACCAATCACAACCGCACCGCTGCTGATCTTTCGCCATCTCTCTGCCTCAACTCACTGTGTCGCTTAATTGTGCACGCAACAGGCTGCTTAAAAATATATATACAAATCCACTGCTGGATGAGCCCCCCCCCCCGCTGCGGTGACGAGATATTAACAACCTCGTCTGGTATGCAGGAGGTCGTGGGTTCGATTTCGACCCCGGCGCCTGCTGCTGTATGTATGGAGTTTGCGTGTCTCGCCCCGTGGTCGCGTAGGATAATTTTTTTTACCGGGTAGAATCAACACACGCGTTTAGAGTATTTGGCTGCTATAAATGTCCACATGACGATAAGCCACTTCGTTGGGCTATCATTTGTGGCCAGGTCGCTTCTGAAAAATAGCTACAAAGCTCAGTGGAGGCTTATCTCGTAAAAAAAAAATAGTTTTAAAATACGCACTTCTGGTCGTGGAGGTTATTTGACATACACATTCAAAATGTTATAATAGTGATTAGTTAATTATTGTAGTGATAACAGCTTACAGTCGGTGGCGTAGTAACTACATTATCAGCTCAGGGGGTGCTGATAATTAATGTTGTCAAGTGGGACCCCAATAATTTGATTTGTCTCGCACGGTCGCACCTCGGCTATTACATATCGCGGCTTCTCTCGCCTAATCAGTAAGCGTTCTCATAAAAAAAATAACTGCTGTTGTTGTTCTTTTACACTGTTGTTGAAACCACATCCCGTGGTGGTTGTCAAGGGGGAGCTCCAAGTGGTCGCTTTGGTCACCGGTAGGGTGGCAAGGCACCCACTGCCTGCCTCACGTTCGTTGACGCCGCTGCTGTTTGCAGCCTTTGAGTGCAACGTCTTGTGGATTGTTTGACCATACTTCACCACTCTGACCAGCGCGTGGCCGGTGAAGGCAAAGGAAGCATCCTCACCGGAGGATACTACGGTACAACAATGGAATTCTGCTGTATTGTCTGCCCTCTGCCGACCTGCCGACAAAGTTGCATCACTGTTTATGCGTCCCACAAACAAAACTTTTTTTTTTACCAGGTTAGTTTCACTGAGCTAAACAAACAGCTTTATTTCGGAAGCGAATTGGCCACAAATTATAGCTCAACGAAGTGGCTTATCGTGTGGGCATGTATAGCAGACAAATACTCTAAACGCGTGTGTTGATTCTAAATGTGGAGGGAAACCCCCAGAGGACCCGGAGAAAAATCCACGCGACCACGGGGAGAGAGACACGCAAACTCTAAATATACAGCAGCAGGCGTCGGGGTCGAACCCACGACCTCCTGCACACCAGGCGAGGTAATTCACGTGTCGACACCGTGGCAAGACGTTAACTACCTCGGCAGGTTTCGATTTAAAGCTTTCGTGACTGCAGGGATTCATCTTCTTGGTTCTTTCGGTAAAGTCACGTCGAAGGAAAGTAATACAATAATAAAAATAAAACAATAAAATAATTCTCACGACGTTTCGGCCACAACGCAAGCAGCCGTCTTCAGGTGGAGAACAGGTCTGTCAACTCTGTCTACTTGACAGACCTGTTCTCCACCTGAAGACGGCTGCTTGCGTTGTGGCCGAAACGTCGTGAGAATTATTTTATTATGTTTTATTTTTATTATTTTATTATTTTCCTTCTACGTGACTTTACCGAAAGAACCAAGAAGATACCTCGCCAGGGTGAAGGCAACAGCGTTCCCACTCACCACGAGACTCAACGTAACCATTGCGAACGTGCGTGGCCTTTTGGTTGTAACCACTGCTGGCGCTGTGATTTGTTATGCTTGCAAGTGGTCATAGCGATTCGTAGCTGACCAATGTACAGGGTGATCCAATTAGAGATACTCCACTAAAATATGAGGGCTGAACCTACAGACCAAACGTTTTATTTGAAGACATCTGACACGGTCTTCCACCAATCTCAACACGCGTAATAATTATTTGAACACTGTAACGATATGGAGCCATCTCTTTTTTCACAAGATTGTATCACCGGCTGGGAATTATAAAGTAAGAGGTTCATTGTGACCATGCATAAAACATCGATTATCGGCGTGTTGTGGACCTGATTTTAAAAAATAACTGGTTTATTTTACGTACTATCAAGAAGAGCCATTGCCTGAACCGTCGCCGATTATATATTTTTTTATTTTAAAGCCACAGCGTTATTAACGAATGTGCAGCACTGCCAACGCAAGGAGCAGCAGCTTCACCAAATGATTAGTTAAATATCGACGGTACAGTATAGGTATCCATAGTCCACTGTCATCTTGGTCCTGGCTGAAAGCCTTTCCCCCACGCCGTGTCGGTGATGAAGGTTGAGTTTTGCTTTTAATTGACCATACTTCACCACGTTCGGTCAGTGCGCGAGTTGGTTGATAGGGGGTGCCACTGAACCGTCGAAACATCTCTCGACACTGATATGAGCTGTGGCACCGAAATCGAACTCGGGTGGCCGGGTTCATAGTTCAGCTTAAAATCATCAACTATTGATCACGTTTCTTTCAGATCTTGCAACGCTGAGACGCGGTCTGAACTTTGCAGAGCAATGTCCTTAATTCATTGTGGTATGGGGCCGTCCATAAACGACGTTACACGATTTTGGACGATTTTTGACCCCCCCCCCCCCCTTCGTCATACGGCGTCACAAAAAGTCAAACCCCCCTCAAATATGACGTCACAAAGCTCTGTCCCCCCCCCCAAATAAAACATGCTTCAAATCGCTTAAAACTATTGTCATTGTAGTGCGTATTTAATGTGGCGCTGCACTCTGATGTTGTAGGAGAAAACATGTATTAAAAAGTCTATTTAATTAAGTAGAACGTGTTGTCTATATTTATTTAAAGTTTCTCATTTTGATGTGACGTCACATTTCTCCACCCCCCCCCCCCTAGGTGCGTGACGTCATTTATGGACAGCCCCCTATGGACACCAATAAACATTGGTGTTGTATATGGATATCGGGTCGTGGTGTTCGCGGAACGACACACATCAAGGATGACAATCTTGTTTTACTGCGCGGATGTGCATCAACACTGTTCTGTAACACAGATAATAAAATGCGTTGCCAGAATAGAATGTTTGTGTCGGGGTTCTCCAGCCCCCACGTATGTACGTGTTGTGTATGCTACACAGTGGCGGAGTAGCGACATTATCAGCTCGGGGTGCACGGACATTAATTCAGGTGGGGCCCCAATATTTGATTTGTCTCGCACGGTCGCAATCAGGCTATTGTACAGTGTGCTTCAAAACATGTGAACACTTATATGGCACTATCGTTTTTAATGGGAAAATAACGGATATTACACTGTAACATGATATCAAATGTGTGTTAATAGCTTTCAAACCATTGTCAACGCGTGCCTGGAATTTTCTCCAGGTGGTCTCCAGTGCCCGGATGCACATTTCTTGTGGTTTTGTTGCAAATTCTCAGAAGTGTTTTATATTTTTTGAAGCACCCTGTATGTCGCGGCTCCGCTTGCCCTAATCGCATCATCATTACGCCGTCGATCTCGAACATTTCACGCTGTAAGGAGCACTCCGTCTTCGCAAAATGCAGCCACTCCAGCTCCGTGCGAGTACCTCTTCGAAATATTAAGTTATTGCTCTAATCAAATTAAAATGAAACGTGGAACATAAATGAAAGCATTTTCGTAAAAAATACATTTAAACCTCGTTTAAAATCAGTTTTTTTAACACTTGTTGAAAAAATATCCCATGGTGGTTGTCAAGGGAGCTCTAATTCGTAGCTTTGGCCAATAGGGGGAGCGAGAGGGTCAAGACCCCCCCCCCCTGCCTGACCCGCGCTTGTTGCGTTCCTGTTGCTGCTCCACGTTGTACCGCACGCACACGGTGGAGTGGCAGCAAAGTGCAGGAGGTGCCAGATGAAGGGCAGCCAAGGCTTCTTGCTCGCCTGGTAGCAGAGGTCGCAAACGGGTTTTGATTCCTTACCCGTACCTGTACCCGGCCGCACCAGGGTCGCAAACGGGTACCCGTACCCATACCCGGCCGGGTACGGGTAGCCGGGTATCAAGTAGGGTACGGGTATCGGGTACCCGGTTGCGACCTCTGCCTGGTAGACAGAGAAACATCGCTCCACCTGGCTTTGAGGTCCCTCCTCCTCCTCAAGGCCACCCGTGGTTGTAACCCGTGCCCCCATCAGGACATCAACAACAGGACGATGCGTGCGTCTCCTTCTTGAATGGAAAATTCAAGACGCAGGGCGGTGGAGTGCAATTGTGGCTATGCCACCCAAACTGTGAACCGTATTGTAGAGACACAAAGGAACACAGATAAACTCATAGATACAGAGATCCATACAGATACATTGAGGCTCATAGATATACAGAGACCCATAGAGATACATAGAAACTCATAGATATACAGATACCCATAGAGAAACATGGAGATTCATAGATATGTAGTGTAGCACAAGTCGGAGACGAGGTAGTTGCAGGAGGCACCTTCTTTATTTAGATCTACACACAGCTTCCAACTTCAACAGGTTCGCCCTCATGCACTCCCGAGTCGTCTAGCCTAGCCTCGACACGACCCGAACCGTGTTACACTGACGGTGTCGACCGAGACAGCCAACAATTACCCAGGCCGCGCAATGATCTATGAAGACAGCAGCGACGAAGGCGGCAAAGACAAGGCGAGTCCACTCCCAGAACTGGCAGCCCTTAGCTCTCGCTCTCCTCTGCTTTTATTCTACTCGGCGCGGCCTGGCTCCTCCCTGGCCGCGCCTCCCTTCTAGAACCCACCAGAGAGTTCCAGGGGCCTCCCGATGAAGTCTTCCGTGACCCTTGCCCCAGTTCATCCGCCCTGCCGGCACACTCACCGTGTTAATGCTGGACGGCAGCGTGTGCACTGTCCACCGCAGTTGCCGCTGCTGGACAGCAGTCGGCGCTGTGTCACTACAGATATACAGTTATCTATAGAGATACATAAAGACTCATAGATATACAGAGATACATAGAGACGCATGGATATACAGACCCATAGATATACATAGATATACATTGAGACGCATGGATATACAACAACAACCGCCATTCACCACTAAGTGGCGGTGACATCACCACGGTGCTTGTGCCAGGCGATGTGCACGTGAATGCCACGTGAAGTGTCGAACGCATGCTGGCAGGAGGTCAAGGGACAAACCCAGGTGCCATGGGTTGCCTGACTGAGATTACTGGCTGATGCACCACCTATGCCCCCTACTGTGCCAACTTGCTGTGCTTTAGCCACCCGGCCCTCCGCTCCTTGTTGTGAGCATTGCTTTTCTGCCCTTCATTGTTGCTGGAGAGCAACTGCCTCCAACTGTCCAGTAGCATCATTTACGAGCCTCCTCCAAAGAGGTCGATCTTGACACCGCTCGTACCAGTCGCCGGCAAGTCCACTCAGCTCCATATCCTCCTGTACCACATCACTAAATTTCTTATCTAGCCCATTCCGCATCCGTTTATCCCCCTCTATCCAACCGAACAAAATCTGTATAGTCATGCGGTGGCTGGGCATGCGGGCGACGTTACCTAGCCAATGCAACCTTGTCTGCCGGAGGAGCTCACCGATGGGACTTCGTCCAGATCTTTCAAGGATTTGTGAGCTCCTCACACAATCCAGCCTGGTTGAACCCATGATGGATCGTAGGCAGGCCAGCCTAAATGTTTCTAACCAGCGAAGATGTTCCATAATGGGGGTATACGTTTTGTAAGCATTGAGAAGGGAGGGAATGACCGTGGCCGAGAAGACCTGAAGCTTCGTGCGGAGCGACAAACCAGGTAGCTTCCACACAGCGTTACACAGCCGATGAAAAGATAATGCTGCTCGGTTGATTCGGAGTGAGACCTCTGCTGTCAAACCGGAGCCAGTCATGAGCACACTGCCCAGGTATGGAAAACTCTCCACTCTCTCCACAACTGCCCCATCACCAATTGGGCGTTGTGGTAGTGGAGTGTTGATGGCACAACATACCCAGGCAGGTGCTTAATTTTTGTGGGGCTGACAGTAAGATCCCATCTCTTAGTGGCATGCTCCAGGTTCAGCAGCAGCGCCTCCAACTCCTCCTCTGAGTGAGCAGCAATCACCAGATCATCGGCATACATACATGGTTGACCAATAGGGAGCCATCCCTTGACCGCACTCGGGAATCGATTAGCAGGTTGAAATTCCTCCGGTACAGCCATCAAATGTTTCACGAACTACGTGGTCAAAATAAATGATAAATAAGGATTGTGAGCAGAGAGTCAGGGACTCCGAAAGCATGAAGAACAAACCAGAGCCTAGGCCTACTGATGGTATCATAGGCCTTGACCAGGCCAATGAAGCAGAGGTGTAGGTCCTGTTGGAATTCCATAGACCTCTGCTGCAGCAGATGGACAGAAAATATGGCATTTGTGCAGGACCGCCCAGGCCTGAAACCACATTTGGGCTCCGCAAGCCTCTCCTCAGCGTGCCTGGCAAGACAATGTTGACTAATCCTGGCCACAACCTTTCCTGACACACTGTGTGGTCCCTCTTCTTAACGAGGGGGACCACCAGGGCATCTTTACAATCCTGCGGAACCCGTCCAGTGGTCCAGACTATTATGATGTCATATAGGACAGTTTGCGCACAAACACCACCCTCCCTCAGCATTTTGCTTGGGAGATCATCTCTGCCTGGTGCTTTTCCTGGTCTAAGACTCTAGATCGACTTCTGTACTTCCTCAACAGATGGTACTTCAGCCAGCCACTCACATAGACCCATAAAGATACATAGCGACTCATAGATATACAGAAACCCAGAGATGCATATAGGCTAATATAAATGCATCAAAGACAAGCCACAGTGCGATTGTGGCCATGCAAGCCAAGCTATGGACCACGTAGTAAACCCACTGTAGTTTGTGATCTTTCAATGGAGGAGGAACAGCGAAACGACACGAACACTCTCCTGAACCCCTCTTGTCGTGGCCAGCAAGCTCTGACATTGGTATTCATCTACTGACCATATTGCCTGCCGTACACAAGAATAGAGTAGAAACCTGGGAGACTGGGAGCTTAACAGTCGCGTTAAGACCTTCACAGCAATACATCTGTGTGGGTGACGATCAGTGTCAATCTAGTCGCTGTCGTAGTCTCAGTCCTGAGGCCGTGCAGATAAACCGAGTTGGCCATGTGAGTGTTGGTTGTTGGGTTGTCTGAATCATAAAAAAATTACGGCCTTCGCCCAGGAAAGTCACGAAAGGAATTGCATACGAACGACGCTTTCACGCAAGCACCCGATGCTCCGTTTTGAAGTTTTAAAATGAATCATCTTTGAATTGTATTATGTTTTAAATTAGATAATTGTATTTCTTCATTAAAAGCTTAGATAATTTTACATCTGGAAGACTTAATTGAAAAGGACATTTCGTGTGAATTTTCTCTGGTCGTTAAGTAGATGGCCTTGCTGGGGGTTCGGTTCGATGTGGACTTTCACCTGTTTGGGATTGCGGGATCGAGATAAGGCGACACAGAGCTGCTGGCCGTGCGAGAAGACCGCCATCTGCAGATCGATTCCAACGTAATCGAACGTCTGTCCCTGCGCCTCCGTCGTTCATGCAGGGGGTGCGTAGGTTTGCAGCGCCCCCTACATGAAAATGATAGAAAGTACAGCGTTCATCACAGATAGATAAAGTTATGCGCTTATATAAGAGTATACGAAGTTTCCGCATAACGATCTTTGGATGTATGTTGAACTTCTTTCGCACCGTACGTAGCCAACCGTGCTAATTGGAGGTGTATTACCGTTACATGAATGGTGCTATACCATTATATTAATTTAATGAAAATAATGTGAAACAATAAATCTACGTAATGAAATGAACGCATAGATAATACAATTATCTATCTACAGTACTATGTAAATTAGCATCAAGTTACAATAACACACGGGTTCCTTGAGAGGTGCGCATGGCTTTTGGTCACAGGACGTTTGTTTACATTCATCTCGGCCAATCAGCGCGCAGCGACGCACCACGCTGCCGAGGTGTGGCGTTTGGTGGGCAGTGTCACGTGGACACGGGCTGGAGAAGCGATGGAGCTGATGCGGTACGGGAGGATGTGGGGCTGAGTCAAGGGTGGCACAGTCGGGTTTTTTACAATCGGGTTTAATTGTCTTTTTATATTAAACCCGATCATCTGAGATTGGGAGAAATCCGGTTTAATTGGTTCTCATTGCAGAACCGCACTTCTCAACGATGGGCTTCATCCATTCCAAGCTAAGGAACTTCACTGGCGCCCACGATTGTGGAGAAGCTCGTGTTCATCAAGACCAACCTGCCCGCCGCATTCTACGACTACCCCGTGCCCGACGGCCCCCCGAGTACGATAGCAGCACCGACGAGGAAGCAGCCTAAGCCTTGGATCAGAGTTTCGTATTCATTAAACCAGGTTTTAATTCCCCGAAATCGGGTTTAATTGTATTAAAGAAAAAACCCGATGCCTGCCGCTGGAAAAATCGGGGTTTTTCCACCCATGGGCTGAGTGGACTTGCCGACGACTGGCACCAGCGGTGTCAAGATCGGCCTCTGTGGAGGAGGCTCGTGAAGGACGCTGCTACTGGGCAGTTGGAGGCAGTCGCCCTCCAGCAACAGCAATGGAGGGCAGAGGAGCGACGCTCACAACAACGAGCGGAGCGCCGGGGCGGATAAAATGCAGCAAGTTGGCACAGTGGGGGGTACAGCTGATGCATCTACCGGTCATTTCAGTCAGCCAACCCATGGCACCTGGGTCTGTCCCGAGACCTCCTGTCAGCGAGCCTTCGACACCCCACGTGGTCTCAAAGTGCACCAAGCCTGGCACATGCACCGTGGTGACGTCACCGTCACTTAGTGGCAGTTTTTTATTTTAATATTGTACAGTATAAAATGTATTATTTTCAATATAAATTGTATTTATCCACAATAGATAAAGACCAAACCTCTTATGGATAATATTGGTCGCGAAAGCCTGCGTGTTAAAATACATTGTCTTTGTTTACAATGTGAATGGTAAGTTGTGACGCGTTTATAGTATGCAATGGCAGATTCCGAAGGCTGGGAACGCATCCTCATCGTACCAATATTATACGTTATTCAATATACGAAGCTTCGATGTGGGAACGAAGCTCCAGGAACGCATCTGCTTCGTATATCGAGGAATTCCTATATGCGGTGATGCTGCTTTTGCTCTGGCAGTGGGGCACAGGGACAAGAAACAAAATAAAAACTCAACACATTCGTCAATAAGTGTGTGGCCTTAAACTAAAAGTATATAATTAGCAACGTTTCGGGCAATCACCCTTATTAATATGACTTAAATATACAGGCCTGGGTGATGAGAGTTAGATACCCTACTTTACACCGTGGGGACAGTGTTGGTGAATCATGTGTCTGTTGAACCTAATCTCAACGCCGATCTGTTCAGCGAAGGGCCTGATCACAACCTCCCCACTTTAGAACAAGACACAAAACAGTTGTTTTGAAGATCATTTGTCATCCCTCCTCCATCATCCCGCCACCATCCCTCTACCCCCCCATCTATCACCCCCCCCCCTATCACCCCCCCCCCATCACTCCAGCATAATCCCTGCATCGATTCTTCATCCCTCATTCAGCCACTGGAATCCCCCACCCTCCATCCCTCACCCCCACCCTCCATCCCTCACCCCCACCCTCCATCCCTCACCCCCCACCCTCCATCCCTCCCCCCCCACCCTCCATCCTCACCCCCACCCTCCATCCCTCGCCCCCCACCCTCCATCCCTCACCCCCACCCTCCATCCCTCGCCCCCCACCCTCCATCCCTCGCCCCCCACCCTCCATCCCTCACCCCCCACCCTCCATCCCTCACCCCCCACCCTCCATCCTCACCCCCACCCTCCATCCCTCGCCCCCCACCCTCCATCCCTCACCCCCACCCTCCATCCCTCGCCCCCCACCCTCCATCCCTCGCCCCCCACCCTCCATCCCTCACCCCCCACCCTCCATCCCTCACCTCCCACCCTCCATCCCTCACCCCCCACCCTCTATCCTCACCCCCACCCTCCATCCCTCGCCCCCCACCCTCCATCCCTCGCCACCTACCCTCCATCCCTCACCCCCCACCCTCCATCCTCACCCCCACCCTCCATCCCTCGCCCCCCACCCTCTATCCTCACCCCCACCCTCCATCCCTCGCCCCCCACCCTCCATCCCTCGCCCCCCACCCTCCATCCCTCACCCCCCACCCTCCATCCCTCACCCCCCACCCTCTATCCTCACCCCCACCCTCCATCCCTCGCCCCCCACCCTCTATCCTCACCCCCACCCTCCATCCCTCGCCCCCCACCCTCCATCCCTCGCCCCCCACCCTCCATCCCTCGCCCCCCACCCTCCATCCCTCACCCCCCACCCTCCACCCCTCACCACCCCTCCTGCACCTCTCCTCCATCACCCCCCACTCCTCCCTCCCTCCCCACCCCCCCTTCACACGGGGGTGGGGGTCACTGCATCGACCACCCCATTGGCTCCTCCCCGTCACCCCCTCCCCGCACTTCCTGCAGGGACGCGACGTTTCGGCTCCGCTCCGCGTCCTCTGAACCCACAGCGCTCCTTAGCAGTAGCAGTGTAAAGTCATCACAACAACAACCACAACAACCGCTACAACAACAACAACCACCACAACAACAACCACAACCACCCAGCGACAGCCGATCGCCATGGAAGCGGCGCCGAACACCTCGGGGAACCAGAGAGGCGACCTGAAGCAGCTCCTCCAGGAAGGTGAAACACGTGGGGGCGAGGTGCAGCTGAGACGTGGGGACACGGGGTCGCGGTGCCGGGTGGACTGCCCGGCCACACCACGGGGATTTTGCCCCCCACCACTTTCCCCAATGCTCTCAGCCGAAGGCGATTAGGGAGAAGGGATGAGATGTGACCACCATGCATGGCTCCTATACACAGGCCAACCACACTTCAATAGGGATAAACGCAAAGACGGTTGTCGCCTTCAAGCTGATTGTTAGCGAGCACCTATTAAGGGCGTCACTTCACGGGACGGGGCAGTGTGGCCAGTACCACGCGCAGCCGCCTTTGTCTCCCCAGCTCTGATGTTTACGCACCGCGCGAGGTACTTGCTCATTTAAGGCCGAGTCGATCTAGGGGAGGCTCAGGGACCGGTTCGGATAATTCGCTGCCACTGTTATTATTGGCTGTGAGCGGTGAACGAACTCGGGTGATTTTGGCCGGTTTCGCAGCGGAGTTGCGCTAACCGCTGCGCCACCGCTCCCCACCTAACGCACACGAATGGCAGTAGTAGGGTACAGAGAGAAGATTGAAGGATGAACAATGATGTCACCCACTGGGGCCGCCTTGATCAACTCCACCACTGATGAGGACCAGACGCTTGAGTGGCGTTGCCGGTCCAGAGTTCTCAACCTTGTGCTGAAGCACTCCTGCTGAAATGATGCACTGCGAGTCGGCCGAGGTGCTGATGGGATGTGTAAAGACTTGTCTGCCTTGCTACTTATATATTCTTCACAACGTCACGTTTCCACCGTTCTCCAAATGTGCTTTCGGGGTTGTTCCCCGCGTGTTGTTCGGCACGATTGTCCGACGTTTCGCGACAATGCGGCCGGGAGCCAGTGTGAGTGTTTGTGTGTGAGGACGGCGAAGAAGGATTTTGTAAGCCGCTGTTGTCCCACAGGGTCCCAGGTTGTTGAGGAACTCGGGGCAAGGGTCACCAACACCTACGTGCCTTGTTGGACTCTGTGACCTCCTGAGTGAGCGTCTTCCATCTCGGCTTCTAGTAGTTGTTTCCGGACAGCTCTGGTTGTTGGTGGTCTCGGCTCTCTGTGTTGGTTGTTTAGGCTCCGTCATCTCCATCAAGTTTGCGGTGAAATCTTCCCGTAACGCTCTTCGTGCAGAGTTTCAGGGACTGTCCCTGATCTTTGTCGCCAGTTCTGATGAACTCTTCCAAGGAGTTGTCATGTTTATCGTTGCCACCATGACCTATAGCTTTTCCAATATACCCTCCTGATACACCCGTAGTAGATGTTAGACATTTTTTTTAATGATTTATCGAAGTTTGTTCTTAGGGTTTGGCTCCAGGTTCTTCAATGGGTTTCGGTTATTTTTTCGTAGTAGCCACATACCTGTCAACCCATACGGTTTACCCGTATTCTTGTACAGAAAAATATAGGTTGTTTTAAGGTCCATACGGCGTACAGCCGTTTCAATACGGGCAAAACTTTTTTTGTCTATTTGTTTGTGTTTCTCCCTTGTGATGGGACTTTGTAGGACCAATAAGGTCTGAATTGGTCTGTAAATAAGGTAGGGCACTTATAAGGGATTGACATGTACGTGGGTGTGTGCATCATGTCAAGCAAGGAGCAGCATCAGCATGCAAGATTACAGACAATAGCATGATAAGTAGCATTGTTGATGCCAATTATCAAAATTAATACATAAATGGGTTTTTGTTCGGTAACATATTTTTGTCTATTTGTGTGCGTTTCTCCCTTGTGATGGGACTGTGTAGGATGAACGTTGAGATGTATAAGGGCACGGGGTGCCCAGTAAGGTCTGGATTGGTGTGTAATAGAATAGGCATTGATAAGGGGTTGACTCGGGTATAAGTCGTGCAGGTTGTTCCTTCTGAGAGTTATAATAACGCGCCCGTGGTTTCGAGGTTGTAATCGGTGTCGGTAATCCGCTGTATTGTGACTGCGGGCTCTGTGTGTTGTTGGATCTTTGGAAAATTCCCAATTAATGTTTTTGTTGTCGGTAAAAAAAATTTGTCCGCAGTAACTAGCAGTGGCCAAATCTTGACTTAGAGCTTTTGTGACTGCGAGAATTCATATTTTTGGGGTCGTCATCAGGATGACGATCGCTTGTGTTGTGATCGAAACGTCGTAGTTTTTTATTTTTTTATTTGAACCTATCTACGTGACTTTACCGAAAGACCCAAAGAAAAGCAGTGGCCAGTTTAACACGTAGGCTTTCGCGACCAATATCCATAATAGAGGTATTTTTGGGTTAGATCGTGTAAATATATAAATGTGTCGTTAAACCCGCCACCACCCGACACAGCCAACTAGTAAGGGTTGTCACGTAAACAGAACGTGGCCAATTCGTCACTAGTACAGCACTAACCGGTGTGTTGGAGAGCCAAGCCACAACATTTACAATCTGAGTACGACGTTTCGCCAGTAATTACAACCAGCTTCATCAGGCGACAGCCAGATTTGTGGAGAACTCCACCTGTTTCGTTCCTTATGTAGAGGCGCAGATGTAGCAGTGGCTGTTCGTTCTTGCCTTTTGTAGACGAAGCACAATTCAGGGTTATGAGGCCCCTCTTTCCATCGAGCTCGGTGAATTGTTCCCAGCTGTTTAGGGATCGTACATGATGGGGAAACGTGTCTCTCATGCCTGAAGGTGGTGGTGGTGACGAAGGTGGGCAAAGCCACGTGTAGGTTGGTGGGTTGGCAGCGACAAGGGTGTGAACCGTTTGTTTTGTAATGTTACCATCCACGTGCTGTCCTCAACGTGCGCCCCTCGCAAGGTGACGATGTGCGCCTTTTGGCGTCGTCTGGTCCAACACCATGTGAGACTCGGCTCTAAGGAAAGCTGTCTCAGGTGTGGACCAATCAACTTCAAGGACAGTGCATACATTATCAAAGTTGTGTTTTTTGTTTGCATTATGACTGCAGGTATTGTGGTCTATGCAAACATGACTCCTTGTAAAATAGGTGTCAGTTTTGTTGCCAGATAGAAGGGTAAAAAAACCAATTATCATATTTTTTACTGCCAAATGAGGTTCCAATGGTTGAAATGCTTACCCCGAGCTCATACTCTGATGGTGCATTGTCTTTGAGTTGTGCGCCTTTTGGCGTCATCTGGTCCAACACCATGTGAGACTAGGCTCTAAGGAAAGCTGTCTCGGGTGTGGACCAATCAACTTCAAGGACAGTGCATACATTATCAGAGTTATGTTTTTTGTTTGCATTATGACTGCAGGTATTGTGGTCTATGCAAACATGACTCCTTGTAAAAAAGGTGTCAGGGTTGTTGCCAGATAAAAAGGGTAAAAAACCAATTATGATGTCCGTGTTGTTTCCCCGCGTGGTCTCTGGCCATGGAAGTCGCATTTAGGTGTTGACAGAGTCCTTAAAATGTTTTGTTGGTCCACTCTGAGACCTCATCTGATCGAAGTATGGCTCTTAAATTGGCCTATTTTGGCATTCTGCTCTGCTGATCGTATCTGGATTCAAATTCACGTAGCCTATTTTGCCCGGATAATGGTATTAGGTGTGTTTAAGGTAGCACTGAAATATATAACAAATGGGCCGCTAAAAAGGCTACTACTATATTTACGCGATCTAACCTAAAAAAACCTGTATTATGGATGGTATTGGTCGCGAAAGCCTATATGTTAAACAAGGCTTCTACTTTCTCCCATTTGTGGTTAATCATTGTCTATTGATATATGTTGAAACATTCCAGAGTTTTTCTTGTCTGAATACATGCTGATGAAAGCGTGCACTTGCCACCAAAAGGCCATGCGGCTGACGGGTTGTGTGGGAAAAATACTCTCAGACAATATATGTGGAGAGACGGATATGTGAAGGAGACCTCGTTCATTTGCGTTGGTGAGCACACGCCTGTTGCACACGTAACAGCGGGAGCCTCAAGATTCGATGCACTCCTGTTCTCGCTGCGCCTCGTGGACCCGGTCAGAGTCCACGCGCCAACAAACTGCAGCAACTCCATAAATCGGCTGACCAATTATTTTTTTCTCCCCACTGTTGGCGAAAGGACCTCGAGAGAGAGCCCCTAGACTCGATGATATATATTTTTTTAACTATAATCTGTTTTGTATTTGACCAAGGCTCACGGAGCTATGATATAGCTCGTTTTTCAGAAGTGACCTGGCCACAAATGATAGCTCAACGAAGTGGCTTGTCATCACGTGGAAATGTACTGGTAGAAACCCACTGGTTCCACCAGCCCACAGGGGATTATTGTGTCCGTTCGTCGTGCAGGGAGGGGCTGGGTGGGGAGGGAGGGGCTGGGTGGGGAGGGGCTGGGTGGGGAGGGTGGGGCTGGGTGGGGCTGGGTGGGGAGGGGCTGGTCACCCCGTGGTGCCCTTATATAACTCAACGTTTAACCTACTCACGCCGGCTTGTGCCCGCCCTCACAGTCGGGCATATTTGCGGAATACACCACGCCGCCGTTGATCCTGGCCATTGACCGAGCAACCCAACGTTCCTACCAGCTCCCTCCGCAGGAATGTGTTATGGCAGTCAAATACTCCTAAACGCACATTGATTCTAAACTTGGGGGGAAAAACCGGAGGACCCAGAGAAAAATCCACACTCCAAATATACAGAAGGCGTCAAGGTCGGGATTGGAACCCACGACGACCTCCTGCATACCAGGCGAGGTAGTTAACATTTTGCCATCGGGGTACCATTTAGTCGGACGTCTTTGAAGAGGTGGGCATTACCCGCACGATAGGCCACCATACCGAACTGCTGATCGACTAACCGGTGTACTAATTTTGTACCGCTGTATGTTGCTGAGTGGACAGAGGTGGTGGAGTGAGAGAGGTGATTTATCCATTTCTAAAACTAGAATTGGAGACCCCCCTGAATTCCATTTCCGGTGTGTGAACCATTGCATCCCAGAAAAACAATCCGCTTCCACTCACAATTGTAAATGTTTTGGATTTGCTTTCCAACACACCGTTACTAGTACACTGTGCAGTACTAATAACGAATTGGCATACTCTGTTTACGTGACAAACTTTACTAATTGGCTGTGTCGGTGGTGGCGGATTTAACGACAACCAAAAAAACCTATATTATGGATGATTTTGGTTCGCTTAAGCCTACGACGTGTTAAATTGACTAGCAAGGCTTGTCGCCAATCGTGCTCATCTGAGGTGCGGGGGAAGAACAACAAACCGAACACACAGAGCAGTTCTCAAGAAATGAGTTTGTCAACCTAGACGATTTAAAAGTGCATCGCTCCAGTGGCCTGCGAATATCAGAAGGAAGAACATTCCAGACGGCCGCAGAATCGTATCTAAACGCGCGTGATGCGGTGACCGTCTTTGAAATCATGGTCAATAACTAATTGGTGCATAAAAAGTATGGCATTTGTATTTTCATTTAATTTAGAGGAATTTCAGCTCAGAGGATTTAAGTTACATTGTTTTGTTTTAATATATCAGTTGATTTACACGTGGGGAAATCGTCTCTGAAAAGCATGGGGTGCTGACAATCAACTCTCATTATTCAACTGGCTCATCTGCATGACTGTCCTGATGTCGTCATGGCACCTATTTAAGGACCCGAATCGGGAAGTTATTTCACGCTGGAACTGAGTTTTATAATTGGGCGAAATCATCAGCAAAACGAGGAATAATTATCGTCCACAATTTGGCTTTCTTTTCAACAATCCTCTGGTTTTGCTCATAAACCAACTTAATTGGGGGCATACTTGCCCACGTGACAACTTTATTCATTTGCCTGTCAGGTGATGGAGGGTTATAGTATTAAAACAAATTTACATTTGTTTTAATACTATAAAAACATTTACATTATGCCTCCGTGACGATATAACCCAAACACAAATAATTCCGAAACACTGAGAAACACTCTAAAGGAGGAGAAAATCAAAAGACGATTGGAAGGCAATAGCTCGCCCTGCCCAGGCCCACAACACTTAATATTACAAGAGACGTCAACCTACGCCGCCGGACACCGCCCGATGATAACCGTGGCCAACATCTCGCACGTAAAACGCGTTTTGAAGCTGCGTAGCGCACGCGAGTATAAACCAGCAAGGAAAAACGCATTCTCGGTGGAGGGCTGATGGCATTGCGGCGAGGGAGAGCGTCGGCACGACGATGCGGGCAGGTGGGCATCAAGGAAACGGTGCCCCATGGGCTTCTTCCTGTGCGTGACTGTGATGTGACGATCGTCTTCCTCATACACACGGGAAATTACGCGCACGACAACTTCTCCCATGCCTATGGGATGGTCCCTTGTTATGCCGGTATCAAGATTATGGAAATTTACAAAGCTTCAACTCCTTTCCGGCAATAAAACAGGTTTTAAGCATTAATATATAAAAATACCAAATGGACACGCCTATTGCAAGGCATCAAAGTCTGAAATAATTATCACACGTGCTTGTGGTTAAACGTGCAAAGCAAACATGCTCTAATAATTTAACACGTAGGCTTTCACGACCAATATTCATCATAAAGGTTTTTGGGTTAGCTCGCGTAAGTATAAATGTATCGTTCCCCTCCACCACCCGACACAGCCAGGAAGGTTTGTCACGTAAACAACGCGCCAATTAGTTTACTACTCCAGCCCACCCGTGTGTTGTGGATTTGTAAATGTTGTGGATTTGCTCTCCAACACAAAGGTGGGCTGAAGTGATGAACCTTGCTGGCTGTGTCGGGTGGTGGAGGGGTACGACACATTTATTCTTACACGATCTAGCCCATAAAACTTTACTTAGAATGCTCTGATAATAATATATGCATTGTCTTTGGAACTTATTGGCCTACAACAGAGACAGTTTCCTTCATGGCCTTGTCCTCACCCACGTTAGACCAGAGAACAATGGAAAAAGTACGAACATCACAAAGACATTGCAAATATAAAAGCGTTCAAAGCTCGAGTTGAGCAGTTATATCCATGGGACTCTTTTTGCCGGTATCAAGCTGATGAAAAAATAATTAGCTTCGTCCTTTCCGGCATCATCATGCTGATACCAAACATGAATAAATCTGCGTTTTTTTCTTTCTTCAATTGGAATATCTGCTGTCAGACCAATGCATTCCAGCAGCATTTGCAGGAAGCGTGGAAAACTCTTGACTGGTTTCGACCCTGTGGTTCTCATCAGTAGCCAGAGTCAGGCTCATTGAAACGGTCTCGTGCAATCACACATGCCGGTGAACCAGGTTATCCCCCGGAGAATTTCGGAAAAGAAAACAAAACCTGCTGCGTGTAACGTCACGCAGGGTTTCTATGTCAGAGGCCATAATCCTTGTCTCTGAGATCGGGTGTTAGCATTTCCTTCCCAGAAGAACTGCTTTACATAATATCACTTGGTATGTACACGTGATCTGCACAGGATTTTCCAAAATCCAAACTTTTCTCATGACTCGGCTTACTCCCCCGCAAATCTTGATCGAAAACTCATTTTTCCAGCACCGCTTTTTGGGCGTTTATTTTGTTGTCCTCCCCCGCACCTCCGATTAGCACGTAAGGTACGAAAGAAGTTCAACATACGTACGTACATACGTGATGTGTCACGATCCCGGATTGCGAATCCTGCCGCGTTCAGGAATCAGGTCCACCGACCTGTCTTTGCCATTGTGGTGAAAAGTAATCGCCTCGAATTAGACTATAAACTATTAAATATATTTTTTATTTTTTTGACCAGTTAGGGCCCCGACTGATCTATAGAGCTAGTTTTCAGAAGCGACCTGGCCAACACAAATGATAGCTCAACAAAGTGGCTTGGCATCACGTGGAAATTTACAACAGCCGAATACTCCAAACGCGTGTTTGTTGGTTCTAAATGTGGAGGGGAAAAAACGGAGGACCCGAAGAAAAATCCACGAGACCACGGGGAGAGAGACAACACGCAAACTCCAAATATTCAGGCGTCAGGGTCGGGATCGAACCCACAAACTGCTGTATACTGGGCGAGGTAGTTAACATCTCGCCATTCCATGTCACGTGAACTAATTTCAACTATGGTACACAACTGAAAAACAATTCTTACACACGCGATCGATTCTTACAGACGCATGTCCTGTGAGTGTTAAAAATTCGATTTTAATCATAGCCATTCCTTTTTTTTGTCAAATGTAGCCACGTGTTCTCTGCCATCTTAACTGAGAAGCACGCGTAACATTGTCACGGTGGACATAGACACATTACTGCAAATTGTGTCGAAGTCAAAATCGTCAGACTCGACTAATCTTTGGTGATAGTTATGTGGGCTTAAGCATTGCTCTTTTTATTGCACAATATTTACATTGTGAAGTAATGAAGTATTTATGTAAGAGCAACTGCAAACAGTGAGGAAACGCTTACTTTTACCACTGCACTTTGTTCGCTATTTGGAGGGAATTACGTAACAAAGAAAGTGTTTGGGGTGTTCGTACATCGCACAAGGAAACTGATGTTTTGTGAAGGGTACAGAAACGCCGATTTGTTATTTTATAAATGCAGGAATGTAACAAAGCAAATGTCTTTGGGTCCACAGTACGGTATCCCTGCTGCAGCTTGTACGGCCATAATCTGCTTATTTCTTTTTACTAATTATAACTGCAACCGGTGTAGATAACGGCATTTGCGTACCTATAAATAAATCAACACGGGCAGTCCTCGGTTTACGCTCTTTCGTGGCAAGCCATTTTTGATTAACGCGCGCTTTGTATGCAGACCTCTTACTGGTAGGAACCTCCTGGTTACACCAGCCCACAGGGGATTATTGTGTCCGTCCGTCTGTCGTGCAGGGAGGGGCTGGGTGGGGAGGGGCTGGGTGGGGAGGGGCTGGCTGGGGAGGGTGGGGAGAGGCTGGGTGGGGAGGGGAGGGTGGGGAGGGGCTGGGTGGGGAGGGTGGGGCTGGGTGGGAAGGGGAGGGTGGGGAGGGGCTGGCTGGGGAGGGTGGGGAGGGGCTGGGTTGGGAGGGTGGGGTGGGGCTGGATGGGGAGGGGCTGGTCACCCCGTAGTGCCCTTATAAAACTCAACGTTTAACCTACTCACGCCGGCGTGTGCCCGCCCTCACAGTCGGCCATATTTGCGGAATACTGTACACCACGCCGCCGTTGACCCTGACCGTTGACCAAGCAACCCAACGTTCCTACCAGCTCCCTCCGCAGGAATGTGTTTGACGTACGCGAGGCCATTTTCGGAATAACACCATCCAGCAATGCGACGTATGCCACCCCCCTAGCCTGGCACCGCAACCCAATGGCGTTGCCAGCAGCCGGTGCGTTAGGATAACACAAGTGTGCTCCACCGTGCAGCATCTCGCCGCGCGTGTACAGCGGCACTCTTCCCTTTGTCCCTTCCGTCTGCCTCCTCTTCCTCGTCTCCATCCATCCTCTACACAACGCAAACTCCGGCGTAGATACAAGAAAGTAATAATGTATTTCTTTATTTTATAGGAACTACATTAGAGCTTACGTGATTTTTTTTTTATTTGAAGCGGTATATTGTCTGTACATATATTGTATTCATGTCGGCTCGTATAATATAGGCGATTATGTCTGCGAGTGTGAGTGAAATCCCCTAACCCCCTCCGTCACCGTTATTTCTTATGGGAAAATTGCTTTGGACATACGCGATTTTGAGATACCCACGCTTTTCCAGGAACGCATCTAAGCCGTCCTGATTAATATGGCCGTCCTGATTAATATTGCGGGTGTATTAAAAATATATTTCTCCATCTGCTTCAGAGTAGACGTTAAATATACTGTGACATCGTTCACGGTCCATTGGAAAAACGACACGGCGAATTACTCAAATTTCGATTAAACGCCACAACATCACCCAGGCAGACGGATGCAGAGAGACAGCTGCCACTGGGGGGGCCCTAGGCTAGACCACGCAGCAGCGACACCGCCCCCACCTGCTATGAATCTGTGAAACGTATCAAAACAGCGCCTTCCTTCACGATGGCCCCGCACTATAAGAATGATGGCACTCATAGGAAATGCATTAAACTATGAATTATAATTGATAGCTTGCACACCACTCCCTGCCCACACCGCCACGCACATTATCTCCCCTCATTTTCCCTCTCCCCTCCCTGGCCTGCCACTCCCTCCTTCCCCCTCTGGCTTCCAATGTGTAATCTTCTCTCCACCGCTCTCCCCACCCGCTCCAACCCCCTCCGCCGTGCATTGTAACGTGGTCATCATGCATGCCTCACGAGCCACTGTTCGGGGTCTTTGTGCGCGTTGGAAGGTGCGCGTTGCGTGAGCGCGCTGCTGCTCGCGTGCGCATCTCACACACACGCACGAACACCCCCTTTAGATGAGTAGCTGGCGCCTTGTGTCATAAACAATAGCACTGGGGAGACAAAGGCGGCCGGGCGTGGCGTTGGTCATGGACCAACCCTTTCGCGTGCCGTGCCGTGCCGGGCCTTAATAGCTGCTGCTGCTCCTGTTTTTAGCTGAACAGCACTTGCCTTAACAGTCTGTTAAAGGCTACGCGGGGGATCTTTGTCTTCTGTGTGTACATTTCATTTCTCTTTAGGTTGAAACCCCCCCTGGGGTGCCGGTGGTGGTGGTGGGAGTCCGTCTGGAAGAGCGTGCACCCCCCCCCCACGCCCAAGTTACCCCCCCCACCCCAAGTTACCCACCACCAATTTACCCCCCACGCCCAAGTTACCCCCCCCCACCCCAAGTTACCCACCCCCAAGTTACCCTCCCCCACCCCCAAGTTACCCCCCACGCCCAAGTTACCCCCCCCACCCCAAGTTACCCCCCCCACCCCAAGTTACCCCCCCCCACCCCAAGTTACCCCACCAAGCCCCCCCCACGCCCCCCTCCACACACCACGCCCCCCCCCCACCACGCTCCCCCCCCCCACCACGCTCCCCCCTCCCCACCACGCTCCCCCCTCCCCACCACGCTCCCCCCCCACCACGCCCCCTCCCCACGCCCCCCCCCCACGCTCCCCCCCTCCCCACCACGCCCCCCCACCACGCCCCCCCCCCCGCTCCCCCCTCCCCACACCACGTTATCCCACGATCCCCCAAATCTCACACTGACCCCGCCCGCTCCACCAGGCCCCGCCCTCCCCCCGCGTGTGCCCAGCTCGTGCTGGCGGCACCCCGCAACATCTCAACCCCCCATTCCGCGGAAGGCGGCGGTGCTGCTACTCCTGCTGTTGCTGTGGTGCTGTTGGTGCTGCTACTGCTGCTGTGGTGCTGCTGCTGTGGTGTTGCGGCGTTGCTGCTGCTGTGGTGCTGTGCTGTTACTGCTGCTGCTGTGGTGTTGCGGTGTTGCTGCTGCTACTGCTGCGGTGCTGCTGCCTGGTAAAGATGAACGGAATCGTGTCCGCCGTGCGTGTGCCCACAGCTGCCCAGGAATACAACGTCCTGCACGCCGAGAATGACAAGGCCAATGCCAAGGTGAGGAGCTTCCCCAGAGCCGTGCCCGCTGCATTTCTCCTCCCCCTGCCAGCGGGTCGCCGGCTGTGTGTCTGTGGTGGGTGCGGAGTGACGATGGGTACGTGTGTGTGTACGTGTGTGTATGTGTGTGTGTACGTGTGTGTGTACCTGTGTGTGTACGTGTGTGTGCATGTGTGTTCCTGTGTGTGCGTGTTCGTGTGTTCCTGTGTGTGTGCGTGTGTGTGTACCTGTGTTCCTGTGTGTGTGCGTGTGTGTGTGTTCCTGTGTGTGTGTGTGTTCCTGTGTTGTGGTGTGTTCGTGTGGGGAGCGATGGAGTAGTGGTTAGCGCGTTGCGCTATGAACCTGACGACCCGGGTTCGATTCCCGCTCACGGCCAACACCAAGTGACGATTATCTGAACCGGTCCTAGGCCCACCCCTACCTAGGTCGACCTGGTGCGGTGTGTAAACATCGCCACTCGGGAGACAAAGGCGGCCGGGTGTGGTCGTAGGCAATCTCCACATGTGCTGTGCCAGCCTTCAAAGACTGTTCGGGGGGTGCCTTTCGTCTTTGGAGGGGTGTTACCGTTGGAGTAAAATGCGGCTTTAATATGCGGTCTGCATACGGTGTACAAAGCCTTTGTTTGTCCCTTGTGTCGTAAAAAATGCCATTTATGTTGTATGTAAGGTGTGAAATTCCGCCTGGATCTCTAGCACTGTTTAACGTGTAGGAGGATTTCGCGGCCAATGTCATCCATAATATCGGGTTTTTTGGGGGTTAGATCGCGTAAATATATCAATGTGTCGTTAAACCCCCCACCACCCGACACGGCCAACTAGTAAGGGTTGTCACGTTAACAGAATGTGCCAATTCGTCATTAGTACAGCACACCGGTGTGTTGGAGAGCAAATATACAACATTTACAATCTGAGTACGACGTTTCGCCAGTAATTACAACCGGCATCATCAGGCGGCAGCCAGATTTGTGGAGAAATCCTCCTGTGTCGTACCTTTAATAGAGGGATAGATAAAAAAAAACCTGTATTATGGATCTAATGCACTGTTGGTACCATGCAAGTCCTGTCACGCTCAGTGCTTTTGTGTTCATAGTTTGTGCCCGCTCTTCTGCATGACACTCGGTTAAAAATATATATATATAAATCTACACTTAATACAGGGAGTACTTGCTGGGCCCAAAGTACCGTAATGCGAATATTTTTTAGTGAACAGAGATTTGTATTTTATTGTTCCAATTGCCGATTGAATCCCCGCGGAATAGCTGGCATTGGCCAAATAAGAATTTGAAATCCCGGTGTGTTTTTTGTCATTTAATATCGGCCGTTTCCATACCTTATTAACATACATTATTGATTGCACGTTGCAAAAAATCTATCGTTTTGCGAATGGCAATCTCGTTTAGTGATTTACTAGTTGTCATCCTTACCTCACCTATCACAAGGGGCATTGACAATTATCGGGGTGGCGCTGTTATTAAACGTGCAGCTATTGTTCTAATATCGAGTCGTGTTGTTAAGGGAATTTCCGACTACTGCAAGGATGTGCGAAACTTCTCTCAGATAGTGACAAACTAATTTTAAAAAAAATTATTTTATTTTACCAAGTAAGGCCCACTGAGCTATGTAGCTATTTTTTAGAAGCGACCTGGCCACAAATTGTAGCTCAACCAGGTGGCTTATCGCGTGGAAATTTAGAACGGGCAAATACTCTAAACGCGTGACGTTGATTCTAAATGTGGAGGGAAAAACCGGAGGACCCGGAGAAAAATTAATGCGACCATGGGGTTAAAACACACAAACTCCAGATATACAGCAGACGTCAGGGTCGGGATTGAACCCATGACCTCCTGTATACCAGGCGAGGTAGTTAACATCTCGCCACCGGAGGGTAGTGGTTATGCCATTGCTTGTCCAGCTTTGAGTGGTAATGTAGTGTCATCATGGCACAGAGGTGAGGAATTGGGCAATGTCGGCTTGAGGTGGCTTACAACAAATAAACCAAAAAAGCTTTTATGGAAATATAACGTTTACTTAGACCACAGCAAGCGTGGCATATTGGAATCGTTCTTCACGAGATGACTCTGGTCATTTTTGCCGAAAAACTGTGGTCACGTCTTGAACCAAATCACTTTTCGCCTCGCACCTGAGCCAAGCCAGCCCTATCCGGCAGCCCATTTATACTGTATATGCACGTACGTTAAACATCTTTCGCACCGTCCATAACCAACCGGTGCTAACCGTGCTGGTCACGAGGTGAAATCGTCATTTGTTGTACTTGTGAAATTGTACAAGTAATGTGTGTGTGTGTGTATATATATTTCAATTTAAAGCTTTCGTGACTGCAGGGATTCATCTTCTTGGTTCTTTCGGTAAAGTCACGTAGAAGGAAAATAATAAAATAATAATAAAACATTATTAAATAATTCTCACGACGTTTCGGCCACAACGCAAGCAGCCGTCTTCAGGTGGAGAACAGGTCTTTCGAGAAGGCAGACTCCGACAGACCTGTTCTCCACCTGAAGACGGCTGCTTGCGTTGTGGCCGAAACGTCGTGAGAATTGTATTTTATTATGTTTTATTTGTATTATTTTATTATTTTCCTTCTACGTGACTTTACCGAAAGAACCAAGAAGATGTGTGTATACTTAAAAATCACCTTGGAGAAACCCCGTCATGTGGAACCGTCTCGTCTGCAAGAGGATCCTAGCCGTCGATTGGCGTGCGCACGACGTAACAACGCGTTCCACAGACGCACGGCTGGTTGAACGACAACACGCTTTGGATCTTTTTGGGTTAGATCGTGTAAATATTATTTACCTTAAATATTTACGCGATCTAACCCAAAAAACCTGTATTATGGATGATATTGGTCGCGAAAGCCTACGTGTTCAACACAGAATTCGATTTGCTTTTGACGCTATTTTAACAATCATTTTACATTCTGCATATTCTCCTCAGTTTGAAAATAATTATTATGTATATCAGTGTCAAATGAAGACCTCGGGGATTACCCTTCAAGCAATTGCAATCATAATAATTTAATAATGGAACCATTTAAAACGCGCACATTTTCACGAAAGTCAAGAAGACAATTCCCAGCAGTGACTCTGGAGGCTCAGCGGAGCCGGGGTTCCTCCTCCTCATGCGCCCACGAAAACGGACGACCCCGGCTTTCACAACCGCCTCTTAGAAGTGGTGGTGGATTTGATGCTGCTACTGCTGCTGCTGTGTATGTTGTGGGGAGCAGTAGTGTAGCGGTTAGCGCCACGCTGCGCTACGTACCTGACGACCCGGTTTCGATTTCCGCTCACGACCAACACCAGTGATGATTATCTCAACCGGTCCTGGGCCCACCCCTAGGTCGACTCGGCCTAAATTGAGTACCTGGTGCGATGTGTAAACATCGCCACTGGGGAGACAAAGGCGGCCGGGCGTGGTGCCGGCCACCCGCCCTCACGTCGTGTGCCGTTGCCGGCCTTCGTCGGCGCTCGCTAACGGCACTTTCCCCAGCAGCCTGTTACAGGCAACACGGGGGACCTTTTGTTGTAGCGGCGATGCGATTCCACAACGATCGGAGCAGCCCCACGGAGACACGGCGCTATGCCAGGCTTGGTTCAGGGGGAGATGGTCAGGGAGTCGAGGGATGAGGTCCTGAGTAGGGGTCCGCCGTTTTTGAGGTCCCGTTCTCATGAGGCAATCGGCCAGGTTGATTTGCAGATGGCCATTGGGTGTCCGAATGGGAAAGGGTTTGTATCTAAATTGTCCCATTCTCTGTAACAATTTGAAACTACAGCAATAATATCAGCAACGTTTTGCCCTTTGTCGTACAACTGCCTCAAGAAGGCATCTTCATCCCAAGCATCTTCTTTTGCTTGCTTATCCTAAGGTTGTCATTTGAATTATTCTTGGTTCTTTCGGTAAAGTTACGTAGAAGGGAAATAATAAAAATTGAACAATAAAATTCTCACGACATTTCGATTGCTTGTGTAGCCAACAATGCTGATCGTAAGTGCGGGGGAAGGACAACAAACTTAACACAAAAAGCATTTCTAAAGAAATTAGTTGTCAATCTAGATGATTCTAAAATGTGTAATATCGGAAGGCAGAGCGTGATGTGGTGGACCATCTGCGAGGATGACCGGAGTTCGCGTGATGATGGTTCATGCCATCTTTACTAGCATCTTGCGGCATCAAATTATGTTCTGCACTGAAACAAAGGAAAAAAAGAATACTTTTCCCCATGTTTTCAAATTGTGGTATTCTTGCAGAACGGCGCATATATCAGCGTGTGTTCTAGAACGGCTTGCGGAAGGGGAGATATTAGAGAACTGCTGCCGAGAACCCCCTTTCAAATGACCGGCATATTCTCTGTTGATCTCTCTTCGGAATGTTAAATCGTTGAGCATTGTGAAACCATTTCGTGTAGCGTGCGGTGTAACGCGAGCCATGCAAATCAGCTGATGCGCAGTGTGTCTAGTTCAATTCGTCCGGGTTGTGGCACAGTAACTACTCGAGTAAAACGCAACACTCGAATGCATAGTTTTCTGGACATTGTATTTTGACTTGAGAGATTAGATCTCATTTATTTTTAGAATGGTCTCTCTCTCTCTTTCTCTCTACTTGAGCCGTGCCCTTTCTCAAAGACGTCGTGTGGTCACGGCCTGGCCTACTCTCGATTCAGCGCTGTCCCCCGATGTTTACTCAAGAAATGTGCACGGGATACTGCCAGTTGCAGTCACTTATTTCAAATGTGCTGATGTAACTTAATTCGCTGTCTTCCCCCAGCTTTTTGTACCTATTAATTATCCTGGTTAAAGCACGTTTACAATATCCAGTCTCTTGTTTTCTCATTACAGGTCCGATAAATCTAACTTGCCTTTCCATAAGTATTGTTATTAATATTATTTGGGTACCCACTATCGGTAATAATACTAAACTCGTTTTTTTTGCGGAATTTTCACAAGGCCTCAAAATGCTTTAAATAAAGCATGAGTTACGGTGAAAGTCTGTAAGTTTTAAGATGCGATTTTAAAAAGTGTAACGGACTTAGATTGCCATTTGGATCAAGGAAGGGTTATTCCACAATCGTGGAGCCTCGCTGGAAAAAACTTCGTCTCCCCCTTAAGAACAACAAAGTCTGACCTTTGGAATTATCGTGAGTTTAGACCAGACTCAGCAGATCCAAGTTTTTTGCAGTGGAATATAAAATGTAAGTAGATCGGTGGCATATTTTAAGGAGCAAACTCATTCAAGGCCTTCAAAGTGGTGAGAAGAAGACTCTTGAAGTCGATTCTGTACTTTACAGGGAGCCAGTGCAGGGAGGAAAGAACGGGCACACGATTTAGAGCTGGTTAAAACCGAGGCAGCTGAGGTTTGAATGTATTGTAGTCTATTTAAAACAATTTTAGACACACCAGCATTGCAGTTACCCAAACTTGAGGAAATAGAGGCATGCGCCAGCGTGGGTTCTCAGTCGAGATATTTTGCCTAAGTGGAAAAACTAGATTTTTCTAATACGTGGGTCTAGGATAAGACTCAAGTTTCTGACCTCAGAGGAAGACCGAATCATAGTCCCCTCTATGGCCATACCAAAACCATCCAATGTTTACGCACTTAATGTGGAGATCCCAGCAACATAATTTATCTCTTATCACAATAACATTTAAGAAAGTTTAGTTTCGGTCATATATTTACATTACTCGTCTTGTCTGTCCAAGCTTACATGTGTTTTTTTCACCATTTCCTTTCAGTCATGCTCAATTTACTTTTTAAAAAAATGTAGAAATGAAATTCCATTGTGAAATCGTTTTTCTTAGAAAAGCAATTATATATCTGGTAATCGGAGCTGCCTGCCTCTGCAAAGTGAAGGTGCATATCGGAGAACCATCTACATTTTTTGTTCATGAATATCAGCAGAACTGTATTGTGTCGCTAAATATACATAACGATTTTTTTTTCATAATAGAGGTTTTTGGGGTTAGATGGCGTGAATATAAAAATGTGTCGTTAAAACCCGCCACCACCCGACACAGCCAACTAGTAAGGGTTGTCACGTAAACAGAACGTGGCCAATTCGTCACTCGTACAGCACACCGGTGTGTTGGAGAGCCAAGCTACAACATTTACAATCTGAGTACGACGTTTCGCCAGTGATTACAACCAGCTTCATCAGGCGCCAGCCAGATTTGTGGAGAAGTCTACCTGTGTCGTTCCTTATATAGAGGCGTAGATGTGTTGACCACGCTTCTGCGCTCTTGCAACAATGTGGTGGGGGGGGATTACTGAGGCAACGTACATGATGCATGTGCATTACGCGAGCCCCTTGAACTTGTCCTTCCCGTCTATTGTGTTGATTAAAATATTCCTACCAAATCCTACTGAAGAACGCTGCCCTTTGTAGGCATCTATTTAAATAATGTATTATTTGATTATTCGCTTCCACGCAGCTCTAAGACGGTAGCTATCCGAACGAATCTATAGAAAATTTAAAGAAATAAAAAAAACTTTAACCGTTTGGATAGCTACCCTCTTAGTGCTGCGTAGAAGCGAATCATCAAATAATACATGATTTAAATGCATGACTACAAAGGGCAGTATACTTCAATAGAGAAGTTACATTTTTTTGAAAAAAATAATAATGGGCAATCTTCTTGGTTCTTTCGGTAAAGTCACGTAGAAGGGAAGTAATAAAATAATGAAAATAAAACATAATAAAATTATGTTTTATTATGTTTTTTATTACTTCCCTTCTACGTGACTCTACCGAAAGAACCAAGAAGATGAATCCCTGCAGTCACGAAAGCTTTAAATCAAGATTTAATAATGGGCAAATTTACCGATCCTTTCAGTTTGGGGAGTTTAGAATTGGTGTATGAATAGAGGCTTATGGGTGCTCATGCGACCTGGATTAGCACGAGGCAAGGTATTTATTCTATAAAGGAATAATACTGTTTTGTATGGACTCGTGAGGTGCGCATCGACGTGGCTTGTGGTATCAAACGGGGAAAATCCGTTTGGTGGACAGAAAGTGGCATGAGCTAGTTCTAGAACAGAGTTCGGTGGGAGAGCAGTTTCATCAGGACGATGCGGACGATGCTGCCGAGATGCAGAAAAATGCTGCTTGACGACGTGGAGGGTGAGGGTGGAGGCATACAGTGTCGTGAAGACGATCGCTCAAGATCGGGGAGTTTGAGGCCAAGACCGGCCCCTGATCGAGGAGCTGGTATCTTTTGCACGTTTAACTTTTTTCGCACCGTACGTAGCCAACCGTGCTGATTGGAGTTTGAGGCCAAGAACTGCCCCTTGGCAGAGCCCTTAAGAAGAAGGCAGATCACAGTCGTTACCGTTCAGGATTCAACGTGACGAACATTTGACACGTTGTGAAAGGTGGAATATTTGAGAATGCATACGCGGTTTTTTTCTTACACGTGATTTGAACGCCACTGCAAATGTCCGTGTGTGGATTATTGTGATGATTAAACCAAAACGGTGTAGGATTAAACGATTGACTGATAGCACGAATCTCACTCGAGGGAGCAGGGAGAGACGAATGGACCCTTTGTGTGGAAATTGTCTCTGCAGTGATGATTAGTGCACTGACCCACTCAGCCCACTCAGCAATTAGTAGTGTGCCCGAACTGCTCGCCCTGTAAGGTAGCAAGCATTGCTTGCAATGCAGTGCCACTGTGGGAGTCGTTCCACTACACACTTTCGACCCGGTGTAAATTATTAATTAGGTGGTTGAGGATGGATGGACATAATTTGCTAAGCGATCTAAACATAGCTGCCTAATGCGGCCACGTGGATGATTAGGGGTGGTGCAATGGGGGTGGGGGGGCAAAACAAGTCAACTTTTTGCATGAAATTAATTAATAAAAAAATATTAATTCGAGAACATGAAAAATTCGGATATCACTGGTGTTTAGCCCTGGCCAGGAATCGAACTTAGTTCCATGGGATCATAGCGAAGCATGGTCCACGAACCACCACCACCATTCTTCACTTTTTATCTACTGTACATAATGTGCGCCTTAATAAAAATTAAATTAATTTCTGTACACTTTGTGAAGGTGTGTGACGGTGTACTTATATTGCAATAAGGTCACAGATCAAATGTAAACACTCACGTAGTTCTGTCACTAGTCACAGATTGCTGATCAAGTGCATACTCTCTGCATGAGTCTATTATTCTTCTATATTTCACGTGAGTATGTTGATCTCTTAAGAGCGTGGAATAAAAATGTGCCACGAAGGAGTGCCATTGCCCAAAATGTCGCCCATTCTATGTTTATTTTTAAGGCCACAGTATTGTTGGTGAGCGTGTTGATTAAGTATGCCTGTCTGCATGCTTGAGTCTAGTTCACGCTGAAGCACTTTTTATATCGGGATGCTCCAAAAGTAATTCCTCTTCCCCCCCCATAACCTTTTCACGAAATCTTACAAAACGTTAAGGCATTCATCCGTGAAAATGTCATAAACATTTGGCGTTGTTTCGGTGGCATCTGCCAACATTGAACCAGGGGCCGGCGTTATTCACCATGAAACGATTCATCGTTGTCGTCGCATCTGTGGAGCTACAGCCGCCCCTGTATAGGGGCAGCAGGAGTCATCTTCTTAAACATGTTGCCTCCACAAAGTCCCATCTTCTGCAAAAGGGTCGAACAGTTGGAACGTGAGGATGCCAAATCGGGGCTGACACAGTGGATGGGGCAGTACAATTCACCCGAACTGTAAAATGAGACCTGATGTTCAGCCGGGCACTGGTGGCTGTGGTGCCGCGGTGGCGAGATCTTAACTCCCTCGCCTGGTATGCAGCAGGTCGTGGGTTCGATCCTGACCCTGACGCCTGCTGCATATTTGGAGTTTGCGCGTTCTCCCCGTGGATTTTTCCTCTTGAGAGTATTTGGCTGCTATTAATTTCCACGTGATAAGCCACTTCATTGAGATATCATTTGTGGCCAGGTCGCTTCTGAAAAAGAGCTGTATAGCTGTAACATGGGGCCTGTAACCTGTGGAGGCAATGAGGGTTGGTGGATCACCACACAAACAACCTGTGGGCTTCGAGGTCGCAATCTCCTTGCGTGCCAGGGCATGGTAGCAGTACGGCGAGTGGCTTCATTTTCATCTGTACGAGGGTTCGTGGAGATGTTGAATCGGCGGTGTGCTTGTGTGTGTGGGTGTGTGTGGCCTCAAGATGCACATAGCCTGGCACAAGCGTCGTGGTGACTTAGTGGCGAATAGCGATTGTTGCCTTTGTCTATTGTGTGGGGAGCGGTGGCGTAGCAGTTAGCGCTGCGCTGCGCTACGGACCTGGTCACCTGGATTCGATTCCCGCTCACGACCAACACCGGTGACGATTATTTGAGCCGGTCCTGGGCCTCCCCTAGGTCGACTCAGCCTCAAGTTAGTACCTGGCGCGGTGTGTAGACATCGTCACTGGGGAGACGAAGGCGGCCAGGCGTGGTGCTGGCCACCCACCCCCTTGTGTGCCGTGCCGGCCTTCATAGGTGCTCGCTAACAGCACTTGCCCCAACAGTCTGTTAAAGCTATATGGGGGGGTCTTTGTCTTTTGTGTGTGGGTGTGTCGCGTGCAGTGTGCGCTGCTGGCCCAGGAGCGCGACGCGGCCATGCAAGAACTCATGAAGCTCCAACAAGGTGAGCGCACAGATGACCACAGGCAATCACCACACACAGGCAATGACCACGCACAGGCAATGACCACGCACAGGCAATGACCACGCACAGACAATGACCACGCACAGGCAATCACCACATGCACATCACCCATGGCGATGGGTCTCCGCGGCGAGGAGTTGCCGTGGCGAGGGGTTGCCGTGGCGAGGGGTTGCCGCGGCGAGGGGTTGCCGTGGCGAGGGGTTGCCGTGGCGAGAGGTTCCCTGCCATATTTAGCACAATTGACATTCCTCATGCCATTTAATGGGAGCTCACATCGCTGTTCCTGGTGATGAAGATCTCCGGCGAACAATCTCAGTTCTACATCATTAGACCTATATATAATAATATTATTATATTTTGGTCATGGCAAAGGAGGTCTAATGATGTAGATGCTTACCCCGAGCCCTCATTACTTTAATAGTGCATTGTCTTTGAGCTGTGGACGCCTTTTGGCGTCCTCTGGTCTAGCACCAATTGAGACGAGGCTCAAAAGAAAGCCGTCTCTGGTGTGGACCAATAAGCTTCAAGGACAATGCATATATTATCAGAGTGTTTTTTTTTGCATTTTGACCACAAGTATTGTGGTTAATGCAAGACATGATTCCTTGTAAAAATGTTTCAGTTTTGTTGCCAGACAAAAGGGGGAAACCCTATTGTTATAATCTCAGCTCTGCACGCACTACTAACCGCTCGGTGGGCGATGACAACCTTCAACATGGCCGGTGGGGCCAAGTGTTCTGCTTTCATGAAAGACTCAACTTGGTCAATTTTCCTCTCAGTTTTTATTTCAAGGCCTCACCCCACCTTAGCTCGCTTCCCTCGTCTGGTTTCATGTCCCCTCCCGCTCGCAATCTCTCCTCACCTTTCCCCACCCCCTTTCCTTGGGCACAATCACCGTCTCTGCTCCTTTTCCCTACTCGCCCCCTTGCTCCGGAACAAAACTTCCCTATCCACGTGAAGCAAGTAGCACCCTCCCCCCGTCTCATTTCCACTCGTTCCTTCATGACCCCCACCTCTTCTCTCTCGCCCATTCTTCGCTCCATCCCAAGGCACCCACCGTAATTCCGGTACCCACTAACCACCCTCCCCATACCCAATCCCGATTCACTGCATCACCTTTATCTACCCTCATTGTACCACTCATAACCCTTGCAAAGCGCCTTGGATAAAAGCGCTATATAAATATAAGATAAGATATTTAACACATACGAGTTTACTTCATCAGGGGCTGCTGTGCCCCACCGTTAGTTAATATATCATTGTTAATTTATTAGCTTCCCCATCATTGCTGTATTTTAACAACTGCAAGTACCGCTTTGCTCTAACCCAGGGGTGGGGAACGTCCGGCCCGCGGGCCGTATGAGGCCCGGGAAATCATTTGGTCTGGCCCTGCCAAGGCAACCGCAGTCAGGACTCGAAATTCAATAAATCTTGGAGCAAACCTGGAAAAGCAGTTGCGAGTAACAACATCATCAACACCAGCTAACATCACACGCTTCGCCAAAGAGAAGCAGTTCCAGCCATCACATTAGGGGTGAGTTGATTAAATGTTTGACCAAATATAACGGCACATTTTTAAGTTGATGATTTTGTATGGCCCGCGAATGATGTTATAAATATCCAAATGGCCATTGGCAGAAAAAAGGTTCCCCACCCCTGCTCTAACCCATGCATGTGGCGCGTGCGTCAGTGTCCCACTTGGTGCTGGAGGAAGTGAATGCCATGCAGACGCAGCTGGAAGTGCAGAAGTCGTGCAGGCAGCGTGCAGAGAGCTTCGCGACAACGGTACGAGCCTCACTCTGGTGACACGTGTGCACACCTAGCAACGCACGTGTGTGTAAGCACCTAGCAACGCACGTGTGTGTGCGCACCTAGCAACACACACGCACACGTGCCTAGCAACGTGTGCCCCTAGCAACACACGCATGTGAGCACATGGCCGTGCTCGAACCAGTGTTGGGCCTTCGACACTTGGTCCTGGGTCTGAAGGCCATCATCTCCAGGACCTTGGTTCTGGGGGAGTGTGGCCTTGACCTGAGGTTTGGCTTTGAGGCACCGGTCAAATCACCGGCCTACACCTCAAAAGACCCCCAAAACTTGGCCTTTTTGCGGCTTTTAATCTTGACATTGGACTTCAGAATCAAAGTATGTATTCATACAGAAGGAATCCTATGAGCTATAAAGCTCTTTTTCACTATGTCCAGTAGGAACCGGTCAGAACGTTACAACACCAAACAATGGGCAGTTTTGCTGTTCCTCCTTTTCCATTGAAGGAGCACAGACTACCGTGGCTTTACTACACGGCCCATAGTTTGGGTTGCGGGGCCACAGACGCACTACTGCTGTGGCTCGTGTTCTTTAATTGTCCATTTATGATTCGAGATGGGCACATCGGGCCTGTTGATGTCTTGCTGCGGGTTGATGGTTCCACTGGTGTCTTCGAGGAGGAATGATTCATCGGTTCAGATTGCAGTCCCTAAACTTTTTTTGTTTTTAGCGAGCGCTCAAAACTAACAGTCCACCCAAACAAAAAAGAAACGTATTCTTAGGTTTTTTCGGTAAAGTCACATAGGTAAAAAATAAAATAGACGGAAGCTTGTGTTGCCTCCGAAACGTCGTGATTTTTATTTATTTATTTTACTTTTATTAATTGTAATTTTTTACCTATGTGACTTTACCGAAAAAACCTAAGAATATGAATCCTTGCAGTCACGAAAGCTTCAAATTTAGAAAAAATAAAAATAAATAAACGCCCCCACGCTCTGACGACCTATAGCAGCCAAGTCACACCGCGGCTGTCCCCCCGAACAGCTGAACAAGGAGAACAAGAAACTGAAGCGGATGAGCATGGCCATCATGGCCAAGGTGGGCATCCACGAGTTTCCAGATGACCTGCTGGATGAAGTCTCCAAGGAGCTGGAGCCGTCCAGTGAAGGCGCATCGGCGTCGGCTGCGGCGGCGTCTTCCACCGCCGCCGCCACCGTCCCCGCCGCGGAAGCCCCAGCGCCCGCCGACGCAGAGCTCCTCCTCCAGCAGCAGCAGCAGCAGCAGCAGCAGGCGGTGAAAGGTGAGCTTGGTTCGTGCACGGCCGCAACGCGACCCTGGAGACGATCGCACGGCAACGGGGGTTCGGTCCCCACTCATCACTTTCGGGGTGATCAATGTCACAGGACTTCCGCTATGAAAGTGGCTTTGAAATGTCGGTACGGTTCGCTTTGAGGCTGGTCAGTAGTCGTCGTGGTGCCGCAATGGCGATATGTTAACAGCCTCGCCTGGTAACCAAGAGGACGTGGGTTCGATCCCAACCCTGACGCCTGCTGCTGTATATTTGGAGTTTGCATGTTTCTCTCACCGTGGTCGCGTGGATTTTTCTCCGGGTCCTCCAGTGTTTCCCTCCACATTTCTAATCAACACCACGCGTTTCGAGTATTTGGCTACTGCTATAAATTGCCACGTGATAAGCCACTTGGTTGAGCTATAATTTGTGATAGCCAGGTCGCGTCTGATAAAGAGGGCCTTACCTGATAAAATAAAAAATAGTTCAGAAGCTTACTTTAGTTTAGTCACATGTTCACAACTGGTAAATGTTGTTGTTGCTATGACCGTCTTCTCTGGATTAAACGATGCACTTTTTTGCATTTGAATCTCGGGTGCAATCCTCGGGTGATTTGGTCCTAGGTGTTTCGATCTTCCGAGGAAACAATGGGCAGCGCTTAAGTGGGATCCGCACACAAACCACGGAAGATGCCTCATGCACAAGTGGGAAAATCAAAGTCTCTCTGTCTTCCTGTGTCCGACTGTGGGCTACGAACTCTAAACCCTTGTAACTCGTAACTTCGCACTGCCCCAAATATACATTTTAAGGTGGTGGGTGGGTGTCGCGTACCTATGTATGTTGAACTGTGTTCACACCGCACGAGCCAACTGTGCTAATCGGAGGTGCGGATGAGTGGGAGGGTGGGTGTATCTGTACTTCATCAACTCTCAGACAAAGCAATCGTTTGATTTAATCACTCACAACTGACTCCATCGTTGGTCCTCTTCATAGCCTATGGATGCTTTTATATTTTTTTTCCCCCAAAAGAAGTTGCCAAGGTGTCTGGCCCCCTCCCGACATATGAGCGGCTGTGGATTTCGCAGACCTGGAGATGCGCGTGACGGAGCTCACAGAGGAGCGGACCCGGCTGACGGAGGAGCTGAAGGCTGCGGAGAAGGAAAAGACGCAACTGGGGGAGGTCATCTTTCACCAGGAGCAGACCTTTACCAATTACAATCAAGGTGAGAGAGAGAAGAGCCACGGGCCTTCGCCCTCCCGTGTCGGATTGGACACCCTCTCTGAGCGGCGCTTCACAATCCAGCCTCCGTGTTACGTTTAAACTGCTCCATTTTCTACGCCGAACCGTCGTGGTGGGTTTGTAGTTTGTAGTTTGTATCAAGCAGTCGGTTTGTTGTTGCACGGCACGTCACCAAGGTCTCCAATGCGTATCTTGACACACATTTGATTTGTCACCATAGGCTATTTATATTTTTGGGCGATGCCTCTGTTTTTATGTCAGCGATTTCAGCGTGTTGGTGTGTATCTGCAATGCCAGTCTGTTTGTGTGTGAGCGATGTCAGTGTGTGTGTGTGTGTTAGCAATCTCAGTGTGTTTATGTGTTTGTGTGTATGTTAGCAATCTCAGTGTGTTGATGTGTGTGTGTGCGATCGATGTTAGTGTGTGTGTGTCAGCGATGCCCGTGTGTTGGTGTGTGTGTCAGCGATGCCAGTGTGTTGATGTTTGTGTGTGTGATCGATGTCAGGGTGTTGATGTTTGTGTGTGTGTGTGATCTATGTCAGTGTGTTTGTGTGTGTCAGCGATGCCAGTGTGTTGATGTTTGTGTGTGTGATCGATGTCAGGGTGTTGATGTGTGTGTGTGTGATCGATGTCAGTGGGTTGATGTGTGTGTGATCTATGTCAGTGTGTTTGTGTGTGCGATCGATGTTGGTGTGCGTCTGTGCGTCAACGATGCCAGTGTGTTGATGTGTGTGTGTGTGTGATCGATGTCAGTGTGTGTGTGTCAGCGAAACGTGTGTGTGTCTGCGAAACGTGGACCCCCCCTCATGAAACATCTTCGCTGGTTAGAAACATTTAGGCTGGCCTGCCTACAATCCATCCTGGGTTTAACCAGGCTGGATTGTGTGAGGAGTTCACAAATCCTTGAAAAATCTGGACAAGTCCCATCGGTGAGCTCCTCCGGCAGGCAAGGCTGCGTTGACTGGGTCATGTAACCCACATGCCCAGCCACCGCATGCCTAAACAGCTTTTGTTCGGCCGGATAGAGGGGGTTAAACGAGCGCGGCACAGGCTAGAGAAGAGATGGAGTGATGTGGTACAGGAGGATGTGGAGCTGAGTGGACTTGCCGATGACTGGTACCAGCGGTGTCAAGATCGGCCTCTGTGGACGAGGCTCGTGAAGGACGCTACTGGGCAGTTGGAGGCAGTCGCCCTCCAGCAACAACGGAGGGCAGAGGAGCGACGCTCACAACAACGAGCGGAGCGCCGAGTGGCTAAAGCACAGCAAGTTGGCACAGTAGGGGGCACAGGTGGTGCATCAGCCAGTCATCTCAGTCAGTCGACCCATGGCACCTGGGTCTGCCCCGTGACCTGCCAGCGGGCGTTCGACACTTCACGTGGCCTCAACGTGCACATAGCTTGGCACAAGCGTCGTGGTGACGTCACCGCCACTTAGTGGCGAATGGCGGTTGTTGTTGTCAGCAATGCCAGTGTGTTGATGTGTGTGTGTGATCGATGTCAGTGTGTTTGTGTATGTGTGTGATCGATGTCGGTGTGTTTGTGTGTGTCAGCGATGCCAATGTGTTGATGTGTGTGTCGACAGTTTCTGTTCTGGCGTTGGAGGAATTTGCGGAAGTGCAGAAACAGCTGGAGCTTGAGAAAGAACTGAGACAGAAGGCAGAGGAGTACGCACACAAGGTATCCACTTGCCTCTCTTTCTCACTTCTCTTCCTCTCGTAGCGTCCCGTTTTCTGCAGCCGTGCGTGGTATGGGTTTCTCAGAAGTCTGCGCGGTGTACGTGGGTTCCAGCACCTGTTCACACCAGCATGCGGCAGAAGTCCCGCGCGTGTACATGAACGTGCCTGCAGCAGAAATGGAGACACATACATAGCAGTTCCCTCGGCGCGCGTGCGTGTGGACTCGTGTGTATGTAAATACATCGATGGGATGGAGCGGTGGTGGTGCACTTGTTGACGTCGCTGCGCTACGAACCCGGCGAAATGAGTTGGAATCCTGGCCATGGCTGAGATCAGCAGAGAAAACTTGACCTGGTCCTAGGCCTCCCCTAGGTCGACTCAGCCTTTATTGATGACCCGGTGCGGTGTATTAACATCGGCACTGGGGAAGACAAAAGCGGCCGGGTGTGGTGCTGGTCACCTAACCCCCTCTTGCGTCGTGATGGCCTTCATACGTGCTCGCTAACATCACTTGCTCTAATAGACTGTATGCGGCGTGGGGGGGGGGGTCTTTATCTTAATTGAGTTTTCTTTATCTTCGCATGGCTGATGTAGGTGTAGAGCACAAACTGTAATTGTACATTGAAAGTGGTCGAGCCGGATGATTGCGATAGGAATGACGGAGTGGTGAATCATCGCGGTGTGATGATGCCTCCTCCTCCGTAACTGTGAATCGGGCACTGAGTCGTCGTTATACGTTCCACGGTCTGTTCTGGGTGACCACAGTCGCACACTGCCGGAGAGTTTTTAATTTTCCATCTGCGCATAAAGTGTCCACATCTGCTGCTATGGTTTGTGCAGTGGGATGCGGTTTAGGGTTGTGGCTCTTGAACTTCGTGGAAGATCGAAGCCAGCGATCTCCTGCCTAACGATGCTGCATCAGCATCACCGGTGGTGTTGTTGGGGAGCGATACGGGCACATTTAGACGTTTCGCTTGTAACTACAACAACCAGCATCATCATCATCATCGGGCAATTACCAGAAATATAAAAACGTCCTCCAGTCCCGGGCCCTAAAAGGGTCATCACTACGGACGGTGATCAGGGGGTGGGATGTGGTCAGCGCCACAAGGTGTCTGTCAGCCGGGTGGTGGAGGCTATGCACGTGATCTGTAGTAATCCAGCGAGGGTTGGTGGGCCGCACAAACTTGAGTTTAACACGTAGTGGGCTTTCGCAACCAATATTTTCAGTAATAAAGGTTTTTTGGGTTAGATTGCTTAAATCTAAACTCGTAACTAATTGGCACGCTCTGTTAACGTGACAAACCTTACTCATCGGCTGTGTCGGGTGGTGGCGGGTTTAGCGACACATTTATATTCACGCGATCTAATCCCCAAAAAAAACCTCTTATGGTCGCACAAATGTTGTGAAACTCCCTTCGCTTGGCTCGCCAGCAGAAGGCAGTAGAGCAAAGGGCAGGATAATATATTCTGAATGGGATAGAGTTGGGGTTTTTTTTTCTTCTCCAGGTGCTCCCATTTCCTGCCATGTGTATATAAACGCTCATTAATTGGCTGAAAACATCTTAATATTTCGAAGCTTGGGCAATTGTTGGTAGTGCCGGCTCACCGACTGACTGCTACTGCTGCCTTCCAGCTTGTCTGTGATTCCTCACCGATTGTGAGATGCAGTCTGCGTAAACAACATCGCTGTACATATATATAGGGGTGCTACGGTGGCGGGAAGTTGTCTGCCATGCCTGGTGTAGAGGAGGGTTGTGGGTTCCGACCGTGACGCCTGCTGTATATTTGAAGTTTGCGTGTTCGGTCACCTAGTGGTGGCGTCGTTTATTTTTCCCGGGTCCTCCGGTTTTTCCGTCCACATTTCAAAAAATCAACGTACGCTGGGACTGTTTGGCTGCTGTAAATTTGCACGTGATAAACCACTTCGTTGCGATATCGTTCGTGGCCAAGTCACTTCTGAAAAAGAGCTACATAGTTCAGTGGGCCTCACATGGTAAAATAAAAAAAATAGTTCATCGTTTAATAATTTCAATAGATCAAACGACGCGTTACCATTACGGACGTTGTCCGTGTTACCGCAGAATCTGTACGGTCGGTCGCTTACGGCGTGCGGAGATCTCCGGCGTACTCGCCCTCCCACCGCCCTCCCTCACGTTTGTGCGTGACCCCCCCTCCCCCCCCCCTCGCGCAGATGCTGGTGGAGCAGAAGAAGCTACAGCGACAGAGCCAGATTCTGCTGCAGAGTCACGTGGCCGAGCGGCAGCTGATGGAGGCGCTGGAGGAGAACGCGGCGCTCACCAGCCAGCTGGAGGCGGAGCGGCGCCAGCACCAGCTGCAGGTGGCGCTCGCTCCTGGGCTCGGCTGTTTGTCTCACCCCCCGCCCCCCGCCCCCCACCCCCCACCCCCCCCCCACTCCCCCCCCCCACTCCCCACAGGGGGGGGGCTCGAGCACCCCCGTTGTCTGTGGTGCAGCACAAACACACAAACAAAAGACGAAGATCCCCCGTGTAGCTTAACAGACTGTTGGGACAAGTGCTGTTAGCGAGTACCGATGAAGGCCGGAACGGCAGACGAGGGGGGGTGGGTAGCCAGCACCACGCCCGGCCGCCTTTGTCTACCCAGTGGCGATGTTTACACATTGCACCAGGTACTCATTTGAGGCTGAGTAGACCTAGGGGAGGCCCATGACCGGTTGGGATAAATATAATCGTTACTCGTATTGGCCGTGAGCGGGAATCGAACTCGGGTCTCCAAGTTCGTAGCGCAGCGTCGCGCTAACCGGCGACACACCGCTCCCCACGCACACGCACCCGTCGCTCAGGCTTGTTCCCTTGCGCTGCAGGTGAAGGAGCTGCAGGAGAAGTTGGAAAGCCTGGAGCTGCGCAAGGAGCTGGAGTCTCTGCAGCGGCGGCTGGAGCTGGCCGAGGAGGACATGAGGGAGAAGGACGCGCGCACGGAGCGGGCGGAGGCGTCCGCCCGAGACCTCAAGCACGAGGGTGCGGTGGCCACCGCGCTCACCACGCTCACCACGCTCACCACGCTCCTCGGCCACGCTGCCGTCGTGCAAGGGGGGTGGGGGGGGTGGCGGCGCTTCGAAGGCAGAGTTTATGACGGTGACGGTTAAAGGCGCAGCGCCTACGATCGCTCGCTCGCTCACGCCACTGCTGGACGAAGGGAGCTCCACTGGAGGGAGCTCTACAGAGCCCCTCTGAGGGGGAGGGTGTTTGGCCACCCGCCCCCACGTCGTTGCCGTTGCCAGCCTTCGTCGGCGCTCGCTAACGGCGCTTGCCCCAGCAGCCTGTTACAGGCAACATGGGGGACCTTCGTTGTAGCGGCGATGCTATTCCACAACGATCGGAGCAGCCCCACGGAGACGCGGCGCTGTGCCAGGCTTGGTTCAGGGGGAGATGGTCAGGGAGTCGAGGGATGAGGTTCTGAGTAGGGGTCCGGCGGTTTTTTGAGGCTCCGTGCTCTTGAGGCGATCGGCCAGATTGGTGTGCAGATGGCTATTGGGTGACCGAATGGGAAAGGGTTCTTATCTAAATTGTTACATTCTCTGTAACAATAAAAAAAATAACAACAACGTATAGCCCTTTGTCGTACAACTGCCGGATGAAGGCATCTTCATTCCAAGTCTTGGGGGGGATTTGTTTGACTACACTTGACCATGCTCGCTACTGCAGGTTGTAAATCGGTACTTGAGTTTTGTCAGCAAAAACTTTTTAGCATCTTGTTTTGTTTCCTTACTCTAAGGTTGTCATTTGAAGCTGTGGAATAATATAAACCACTGCCTTAATCGAGGATGTTGCTTTCGTGTGGGTTAGTATTAAATACCGTGCAACACCTAAAGGGGCAGCCCTGCAATTGCTTGCTAACTCCACCGCTGGTGGAAGGGCCTCTACTACATGGAGCTGCAGAGAGCCCTCGAGAGGGTATTTTAGCCTACTCTTTGTACATTTTCGCACCGTACATAGCCAACCGTGCGAATCGGAGGTGCGCGGGAAGGACAACAAAATGAGAGCCCCTCTAGAAGGGGGTGTTTGGCCTACTCTTCCACGCTCATCAGACGTCGTGGAAGTGTGTTTGGTAGTCGGCACGCTTTTACCTGTCAGTCGGTGTGCGAAGCGGCAGGACACATCGCTGCCTTTGAGAGGAAGGGTTCGTGTATCCAGGCAAACCTGTACCTAAGATGAAGTGGCTGCCTAGTGTAGTGACGTCGTCCGTGTCTATTGGCTCAAACGACTGCGTGCAAAAACACGCGGTCAGCATCGCCTCTTCCAATGCTCAGCTTGGCTTTCCCCCGGTTCTATGGGATTACTGAACTGACAGGCACGGATATAACACATTAATCAACAGGTAGGCTAGCACAATTGTAATAACAACAACTTAATGATGAAATGTATTGCAATGTTTAGCCCTTGTTAGAGAGAGGCTCTCCCACACTGTGTTGGTTCTGGGGTGGTTTGACCATACTTCACTAACCTGGTCAATTAGGTTTGGTGAATGGTGGCAAGGTGCCCAGTGCCTGTTAAGTTATCACCGAACACGAATGGATCATGGCCATGGCGAGGAATCCAAATCGGTTCGCCAGGTTCATAGTGCAACGTGCGTTCCACTGTGCCACCACAAGTTGTAATGCGAGAAATAATACAAATTGCAGCTGAAGCGATAGCAAATGTCAACAGTCGTCGTTAAATATGATGAGTTGCCTCCGACTATGTGCTCCAAGTGGCATCTACATGAATTGACAACAATTCAACACAAATCAATTGGTGGACGAGCATTCACATGTGCAGCCCCCACTGTCCGGAACAATCTCCCGCTACACATCACACAAATCAAATCAATTAACCAATTCTAATCTGAACTCAAGGCCGATTTTATCTGTCCTAGCATACGCTGGAAAATATGCATTTACATGATTGTCCAATTTGTCTCGTAACTTTTTGGCCACTCCACTATCCCTCCAGTGAAGGTTCTCCAAAATCTTGCGAAATGTTGGGATTTTTGTGGTCTGGGGTATGGAGACCGAATGGATGTATTTATTTTAATTTATTTTCTCTGCGATTATTTTTTTTATTGTTGTGTGCTTATTTTTTTCTCCCGTTATTTATGTATAATTTTCTTTTTTATTTGCTAAGTAGTGGGGTTTGGTTTTTGTATTATCTGTGTACGGAAACTGGATAATTGATGTGCAGCATTGTGGGATGCAATTGCATGAATGACGCTGTGTAAAATTAAACAATTATTACATTAGCTGCAAATGAACGCTAATGGTTGGCCTGTGGCCTCCTTCTGTTGAGGGCCTCGCCCCTTTCTATCTAGGCCCCGCCTTTTTCTGTCGAAGCCCCGCCCAATAGAACACAGGGTTTGGGATGGTTTGGGTAGTGGTTGTGGATGGTGGGAGGGTGGGGAGTGTGGACACAGCAGGGGCAGTGGTGGGCTGGGGACTGCAGGCGTTGGGGCAACTTCACAACGAGGACCACTACAATCCCTCTTAGAGCAGCAAGATAATAAATAATCGATTACATTCCTGGTCGTGAACAGTCACCGAATTGTCAGGCGCAAAGTCAATTAAGGGGACTTAAGTGATATACGTTCATCTTTAAGGTTAAAGAAACACCCGTTACTTTGAAATCTTAAGTTTGGGCAGCGACATGACCGCGCGATTGGCAGAACGTTTGCCGCTTATTGCAGAGGCACGTGGTTCGAGTCCCACGGCCGCCCTGGTTAATACTGCGGGCTTGTATTAACCCTAAAGATCCCTTGACCTTTTTGTTTTTTTTAAAGTAGGCCACGTGCGTTGGTGCCATGGTTTTGTCAAAACTGTTTTAAATGACTCGCGAATTCCTCAGCTGTGAAGGCGTTTCGTGCATTGTTGTTGTGCCCTCTACTGTGAAACTTGGCAGGACCCTCCTGAGAAAATAATCTTCAGACTCAGTGAGGCTATCCTGGGTAAAGTAAATTTTATGATATGGAAATTATACCGACATTATTAAGCTCAACGTTGCAAGTGTAAAACCCATATTTCATACGGAGGCTTTCGCGACCAACAAATGTTATCAGGCGGACGCCAGTTGCCTGATTACTGGCACCTGCCTGATATTGCTGGTTGCAACTACCAGCGAAACGTCACTCCGCAATTGTTAAACGTGTGTGTGGATCGCTGCCCCAGCATTAACGGTGGCGCTGCTGGAGAGTTAATACATTGGCCACGTTTATTCACGTGTCAACGACTTTGTTAATTGGCCGTGCCGCGTGGAGGAGGGTGTCTGACGACGACGACGCAGACTCATTTTCTACTCGTGCAACCTGACCCCCAGAGAAGCCAACGACGGAGGCTGTCGTGATCGCGTACGTTTAACCTGCGCCCGTCGCCCCCTTCCGTCGTCCGTCCCCGCAGTGGATGAGCTTCACAAGCGCCTGAAGAAAGCCACCGAGCCCCCGACCCCGCCGCCGCTCCCACCCATGCCCGCTCTGCCCCCCGCGAACCCCCTACGGTGAGGCGGAGAGCGTGGCGGGGTCCCTCGCGGCACGATGTCCGCACGTTTGCTGGTGGACGAACTGTTCTTATCCCAAGATGCGTTAAACAACGGAATACCCCCCCCCCCCGGTCTCTCCATTTACTTTCGGTGATGTCCGTTTTTATTCGTTCCCGCCGCACCTCCGATTAGCACGGTTGGCTACGTACGGTGCGAAAGAAGATCAATATACCCACATACGTACATACCTCACTAGTTAAGTAGTTCGAGGTGATTGCACTCGGCATGGTCTCGTGACGATAAATAAATGAGGCTTTGTTAAACAACTCTGGGAACGACAACTCGGGGAACTACAACTACAAACACCACCTCGGAGTAAGCATGTAGGGAAAGATACGGTTATGGTTACTGAAAGGTAGTGATTCTTGCTGTTCCCCAGGTTGTTTAAGACAGCTTCATTCTTCGGGCATTGCGTCGTTATGCGGTCTGCTCTGGATGACCCACCACTACTGGAGAGTTTTACATTTGTGCATCAGGATATCTGCATCTGCTGCCATGGTTTGTGCGGATGCGGTTTGGGGTAGACCGTGAGCATTGTGGAGGCTCAAAAGCTCATGGTTCACACTAAACCGCATCCGCATGTGTGGCAGGGGCGTGCGGTCAGGGGAGGCAGGGGGAGGCAGAGCCTCGCCTGTTCTACTCCAATGAAAATAGCTGTTACTAAAAGTAAAAAAAAAGAATAATAAAATAACGTAAATATTAAGATTTTCCCACTGATCTGTGTTATAAATGTCATTTCTGTACGATTCCAATCATTTTCATAGTAAAAATCGCCAAATTTGCGGCGCTCCGCTGCAAATACAGGAAGAGCCGAGAGGTGAGGCAGCGACGAGCTCAGCCTCCCCTCTGATTGCGCAACCCCTCAGTAACTGGATGGAGCGCGGGCAATAAGCGCGTGCCTGTTACTATCTCAGTGTCACCAATGTAATGTTTGTAGACCCCTTCGTTTCATGTCCTCGCCTTCCATACTCCAGGTAACTTATTTCACATATGTGTGTAAAGATATTTAGGCTCGCTGGTCTCGTCATGAAACTGCAATGAAAAATCACCAGGGGAGGCAGCTATCACAGCTGCCTCACTGAGGGGGACGTGTCTAACACGCTCTCCCTCAGTGAGGCCACGCCCCCCTCAGTGAGGACACGCCCCCTCAGTAAGGACACGCCCCCCTCAGCGTGTGACTGGCTCTGACACGAGCCAGTGCCTCCCCAGCCATTCACCTCGCCGCACGTCACTGATGCGCGGATATTTATAGTCACGAGACCATCCTGGGTGTAATCGCCTCAAACTGCTTAATGAGTGAGGTGCTTTGGAGGGAAGAAAAATTAGACGACACGTTTAACAACTTACTCCACCTGTTTACCTGGGAAGTCTCGCTCAGTTCCATAGCTCTTTTTGTCAGGAGGCTCTTGCCAAATTTACAACTGCAATGCGGCAGTGGAATGGTCTGCATTTAAATGTTTATTCCGTAACGTTTGAGCCAGCGTTTGCATCGTGAAACCGGAATTTGTTGACAATTTCATGCATCGTGAAACCGGAATTTGTTGACAATTTCATGAGAGCCCACCGAGTTGTAGCAATGATCGGCAACGGCCGAAGAATCAGTTCTGCCGTGTTTCAGATCTGACTTGTGATCGCGGACACGATCAGAAACATGACGTTTCGTTTCTCCAATGTAGCAATCACCACAAATGCAACTCAATTTGTAGACTCCAGGATACTGTAAGTCAGGAACGACATCCTTCACAGATGGAATCAGATCACGGATTTTATGCACTGTACTGAATCGGACTTGGATCTTATGTTTGTTTAGAATTTTGGAGATCTTTTTGGTCACGCCAGCTATGTATGGTAACGTGATAGTTTTGGTCGGAGTTTCATGTGGCTGTTTCTGTGTGGTGGGAGAGACAGCTTGGCGGATAGTACGGTCAGAGTATCCGTTCATCCTGAGGGCCCGATGTACATGTCTTAATTGTCTTTTCCGAGACGAAGGTTCCCTGTAAACCTCCCGGCTACCATCAAAGGTTTGTACACGAAGCCATACAAATATACAAACACAGACATAATTTCAACCGTGATGATGGGTACAAACTTAGTAATCATTGGAAAGATGTTATCAACCACGCAAAAAATACTTAATTATACTTTTTTGGACTATCTTATCTGACAGGCACTATTTTACTTTACTTTACCGAGTGTTAACATCCCCAGTGTTTAACAGTACTCTCTTCATTGGTATAAACATGGGCATTTTCGTTCTTTTTCTATCATGTGTATCAGGCCTCCCCTCCCCCTCTCTGTCCAATGCGTTGGCGTGTGCAGCAGAAACCGCGTCCAAACCGTCGTCCATCCTTTTGGCCCCGCCCCCCTCCCGATGCGTTGTACGTTGGCACTCCGTGCCGTCTTTGAGCCCCGCCCCCCTCCCTCCCGATACGTTCCATTCATTGGCTACCACATTCTGATGAGCTCCCCCCCCCCTCTCCTCCCCCTCTCAACTTGCTTTTAAGGGATTACATCTTGAATCATTGCCTCACTTGATGCAGCTGATCCGGCTGTGACGATCCCACCTGATGACGGAGACTTGTGTTGCCTCCGAAACGTCGTGATTTTGTTATTTTATTTTTATTAATTTTGATGTTTTACCTACGTGACTTTACCGAAAAAACCTAAGAATATGATTCCTTGCAGTCACGAAAGCTTCAAATCTAGAAGTAATGAGTTTGGCCGCACTTTCACGATGCTATCTGCTGCGCTTTACGCGTCGGCAGCTTTCGATGGAAGCAGTCGGTGTCGCGTGGGGTGGGCGGCGTGCGCCGCTCCCCTTTGCCGTTCTCCATTTCAAAACTTCCCTCCTCCACGTTCCGTCGTTGACACGAATCGTTGTCGCAGGACGCTCATCGCGCTGCTGAAGAAGAAAGACGCCGGCCTGCCTTCAAAGGGGGACGTACCCGAGGGCTCGGCCACAAACGGTACGGCCGGCTCGCGCACTTGCACAGCGACGTGAGCTGCTCGAGTTTCTCTCGGCTGGAGAAATGTCGCGCTCATCGATTACAGTTTGTTGCTTTGTTTCGTGTGGGTGATGCACGGGCATCTGTAGGCGATCGTGGTTTGTGCCATTTGCTGACGCAGCCGAGGCTGTAAGGCTGTGCGGCCGTGCAATGACCGTCGCCTCATGAGGCAGGGATGGAAATGTGTCCCCGATGAATGTTATGGGCGGGTGCACACGGCAGCAAGCCTCTGTCAAGGAAAAACCCTTGGTGATCTTCAGCCAGTCGACCATTAACTGCCCTTTTTGTGTACTAGCATACCGGGATGAGCGTTGAATTATGAAATTAAATTTTGGGGAGCGCTTTGCAAAAGACCGTACGTCTGTGATAGAGAATTCAAAGCTTTCACAAAAAACGAGCAGCTTTTCACAATTATCCTTTAATTCGACATCTGATGTTATTTAATGCCACTTCCCTGTACTATGGAATCATTTGCATGTTCCTAAAAACCGAAAAAGTGTTGGGCGTGCGTCGCGATCCAAATTTGTGAAACGTGACATGCGTACCTGGAACCTATGTAGTTATAAACTAAAGCTAAACTTTTAATAAAGGTAAGGCCCACAGAGCTATGTAGCTCTTTTTCAGAAGCGACCTGGCCACAAATGACAGCTCAATGAAGTGGCTCGTCACGTGGAAAGTTATAGCAGCCAAATACTCTAAACGCACGATGACTCTAAATGCGGAGGGAAAACCCAGAGGACCCAGATAAAAAAAACCACGTTGAGAGAGACACGCACACTCCAAATATACAGCAGCAGGCGTCAGGGGTTGGGATCTAACCCACGACCTGTATTTCAGGCGAGGGAGTGACCATCTCACCACCACGGCGCCCCACGTAGTTGGGTAAAACCACAGAGCAAGGTCACCCCATGTTGGCAGACTATAGCTGTCTGTGAAACACGGCTAGCGCCTTCGCTCTAGCCTTGCGCTGTCGTCAAAGCGTCAGAATCTTTGCTCCAACGCGCATTGAGGCGGTGCTCATCTCTTATTTGTTGCTCTCGGCCAGTGGGGGAAATTCCACATTTCTATGGCAGTGGCAAGTCTTTTTGCGTAGGACAAACCACTGTAGGCTTCTCCACACAAGGTGTTGCTCATTTTATCAACCCCAAGAGGCATGATGGGCTGAGTCAATCCCTAACCAGGAGCTGAATTCGTAACATTCACACTGCGGGCCGCTCACCACTCTAACTCGGGGCCCGATACCTTGGCCGGATTTGCGCCGTTATAGGAATGACGCGAATACAGTTGGCACAGTTGGCCACGTATGGTGTGAAAGAAGTTCAACATGATACATACATTTCGATTTAAAGCTTTCGTGACTGCAGGGATTCATCTTCTTGGTTCTTTCGGTAAAGTCACGTAGAAGGGAAATAATAAAAGAATAAAAATAAAACATAATAAAATAATTCTCACAACGTTTCGGCCACAAAGCAAGCAGCCGTCCTCAGGTCACAACGCAAGCAGCCGTCCTCAGGTGAAGACCAGGTCTGTCTCCCGGACAGACCTGTTCTTCACCTGAGGATGGCTGCTTGCATTGTGGCCGAAACGTCGTGAGAATTATTTTATTATGTTTTATTTTTATTATTTTATTATTTCCCTTCTACGTGACTTTACCGAAAGAACCAAGAAGATGATACATACGTACGGAGCTGCGACTCACGCTTGGCCTGCGTCCGTGCAGGCAAGCCGGAGTGCCTGGAGGAGGTGCGCAAGAAGGCGGTGGACGAGATGATGGAGCGAATCCGGAGGGGCGTGCCCCTCAAGCCTGTCGGCGGGACCCTGGTGCCTCTCTCGCCCACACGCACGGAAACCCGCACGCACGGAAACCCGCACGCACGGAAACCCGCACGCACGGAAACCCGCACGCACGGAAACCCGCACGCACGGAAACCCGCACGCACGGAAACCCGCAAGCACGGAAACCCGCACGCACGGAAACCCGCACGCACGGAAACCCACACGCACGGAAACCCGCACGCACGGAAACCCGCACGCACGGAAACCCGCACGCACGGAAACCCGCACGCACGGAAACCCGCACGCACGGAAACCCGCACGCACGGAAACCCGCACGCACGGAAACCCGCACGCACGGAAACCCGCACGCACGGAAACCCGCACGCACGGAAACCCGCACGCACGGAAACCCGCACGCACGGAAACCCACACGCACGGAAACCCACACGCACGGAAACCCACACGCACGGAAACCTGCACGCACGGAAACTCACACGCACGGAAACCCGCACGCACGGAAACCCGCACGCACGGAAACCCGCACGCACGGAAACCCACATCGTGCACCCTGGTGCCTCTCAGCCACACACACAGAAAGCCACAACAGGTGTCCAGAGATGCTCGCATAATTGTTTTTATTGTAGGTGATTTACTTTTATGTTTTATATACTTACATTATGTAATTTTATTTTTCATACGTATTTATTCGTTTCGTTTTTACAACCACGAAAATCCACGACTAGCTGTCCCTCGGCACAACGGCTACCACATGAAAGGGGGGGGGGGTGGAAAGACGAGAATGAGGGGAGTGATGGGGGCCCCGCTGCCTCCAACCAAGTGGGAAACCTCACGTGGGGGGGGGGGAGAGAAAGATTTAAATGGGGAGGGAATAACGGGGGTTGGGGGGGGTGGGGATATAACCAACATGGTAAGCGAAGACCCGAGGGTGGAGGGGAAGGGGGAGCAGAGGGAAAGAAAAGGGGAAGATGGGGTAACCAAGAAAAACCCTAAAAATCAGATAACATACGTGCTCTGTCTAATGAGCTCTTAACACCGGCCTTCCACCGTTCCGAATTCAGCTCCTGCCTGACCTCTTGAGGGGCGAACGCTTCCACACTTAACCCTTTCCCGTTTTCAAGACAACTGCAAGTTGCAGGGTGGGGGTCCTGTTCACCGCTGAATCTCGGAACGCGCGAGGGGCTCGGCGTTTATTATAATTTAGAGAGGCGCAGCGCCGTTCTTTTTAAAGACATTGTTACTCACCGCAGAGAACTGTAGCGACACGACCGCATTCTACGATAGCTGGCGCCAAACTGTGCCACACTCCCCCCCGTATGGCCTTGTGGGAGCCTCGGTACCGATAAAGTAATTTTATTCTAGTTTTTCTTCCGATTCCATTCCGATGACGTACTTGTACGTCATCGTAACGGGAAAGGTTTAATCTTATGCCACCACGTGGCACCAGAATAAGACGATGGACATTGACGGAAAATTAGCCTTCCAAATGGAGTCTCTAAGGCTATAAGCTGTCTACTGATTGTTCACAGCAATATCAATGGGTACACCAAATGTGAGTCAATTGGCAGCTCACGTGTGGTGGGGTAAATAGTGGGTAATCCCGCTTTTTCCAAGACATCCGACAGACGGGGAAGAGTAGGCCAAATACCCTCTGGATGTTTTCACAAGTTTATCTCATGGAGGGCCCTTCTGCGAGCAGTGGCGTGAGCAAGCAAAATGCAGGGCTGCACTTTTGCCTTTTTTTTACACTTTTGAAAATGTTAAAAAATGTAATTTCTTCCCAGCGTGGAATGGTCGTGAGCCCCGCCGTGCCGCGTGTTTTGCTCGTCGCAGGCTCGAGTGAAGGTGCAGCCGAAGGTGGAGAGCTGCGACAAACCGAACAGTGCCATCGTGGAACTCAAAGGGATCCTGGTGAGTATCTATGGTGCTTTTCTGCCAGTATCAAAAATGATATAGCTGCTTGACCCGAGCATTGTCTTTGTACCGTTCACCTTTTGGCGTTCTCTGGTCTACTGACACTGGTGACACTAGGCCATAAAAGAAATGTTGTCTCTGGTGTAGGCCAATCAGTTTGAAAGACAACGCATATGTCATCAGAGTATACTCTTTGGTTCTTTCGGTAAAGTCACGTAGGTAAAAATGAAATAAAATAAATCACGACGTTTCGATCGCAACACAAGCGACCGCAGCAGTTGACGAGATAAATCAGCGGTTGTGATTTCAATCAGCAGTTGTCCTGTTGGATCGGTACCGCCTGATGACGCTTCCGCCTGATGAAACGTGATTTTTTTTTTTTTTACCTACGTGACTTTACCGAAAGAACCAAAGAGTATGGATTCCTGCAGTCACGAAAGCTGTTATCAGAGTATGTTTGTTTGCATGTTTTGCCACAAGTACCTGTCAACCCACACGGTTAACCCGTATTCTTGTACAGGGAAATTAAGTTTTCACGTCCATACGGCGTACAACCATTTCAGTACGGGCAACTTTTTTTAAATCTGTTTGTGTTTCTCCCTTGTGATGGGATTTTGTAGGATGCACTTTGAGATTTATAAGGGCAAGGGGTGACCAATGAGGTTTGAATTTGTCTGTAATAATAAGGGGGTTGACAGGTAGGTGAATTAGTCTCTAATAAGGTAGGGCACTGATAAGGGGTTGACAGGTAGGTGAATTAGTCTCTAATAAGGTAGGGCACTGATAAGAGGTTGACAGGTAGGTGAATTTGTCTGTAACAAGGTAGGATACTGATAAGGGGTTGACAGGTAGGTGAATTTGTCTGTAATAAGGTAGGACACTGATAAGGGGTTGACAGGTAAGTGAATTTGTCTGTAACAAGGTAGGACACTGATAAGGGGTTGACAGGTAAGTGAATTTGTCTGTAACAAGGTAGGACACTGATAAGGGGTTGACAGGTAAGTGAATTTGTCTGTAACAAGGTAGGACACTGATAAGGGGTTGACAGGTAAGTGAATTTGTCTGTAACAAGGTAGGACACTGATAAGGGGTTGACAGGTAGGTGAATTTGTCTGTAATAAGGTAGGCCACTGATAAGGGGTTGACAGGTAAGTGAATTTGTCTGTAACAAGGTAGGACACTGATAAGGGGTTGACAGGTTTGTGAATGTGTGTGTAATAAGGAAGGGCACTGATAAGGGTTTGACCGGTAAGTGAATTTGTCTGTAACAAGGTAGGACACTGATAAGGGGTTGACCGGTAAGTGAATTTGTCTGTAACAAGGTAGGACACTGATAAGGGGTTGACCGGTCTGTAACAAGGTAGGACACTGATAAGGGGTTGACAGGTTTGTGTTTTATTGCCAGAAAGGGTAAAACCGATGCTGGCCAGTGTGGGCCGCTTCACCCCCTCCACAAACCCTTCGCTCGTGGCTGCATTCCGAGCTCAGCAACTGCATGGAGCTCACCAGGGGGTGCGCATTGGGCAGCTTTGTATGGCTTCTGAGTAAATAAAATAATAATAGAAAATGACAGCCCTTTGTCAATGCAATGACTCACCGTGCTCAGTGGTATGGGTTCTGCAAATGCCGTGTTTTCATATCAAATGGCTTTTTTCCAAGCCATATAATACATCAATGCAGTGTAACTAAGCACTTGTTTACGAATTAATAGCCAAGTGCCCGTACTTCAAGACAATATACATAATGTGAGTCCGTAACAGAGGTGTTTTTTGGGTTAGATCGCTTAAAAATGAATGTGTCGTTAAACCCGCCACCGCCCAACACAGCCACTTAGTAAGGTTTGTCACGCAAACGAAACGTGCCACTTATTTACTGTCCAACGCACGACCGGTGTGCTGAGCTAGTAACGAATTACGTGACAAACCTCACTAATTGGCCATGTCGGGTGGTGGCGGGTTTAACAGCACATTTACTTTCACGCGATCTAACCTCCCTAAAAAAAAAACACCTTATGGATAATCTTTGGTCGCGAAAGCCCGCGACCACCACCACCACTACATGCTAAACAGACGCGGGAGTTTTGCGATCCACAGAACGTGATGAAGAAGTCGTCGAACGTAGACAAGACGCAGTCCACCACGGCGCTGAGCGAAGCGGGCGAGACGGAGTTGGAGCGGATCCTGCGGCGCAGGAAGGAGACCACGGACGACCTGCTCGTCGACGGTAACGGTGCGCCGCACGCTGCGCACGCAAGCCCTCGCCGCACAAAAGATCTGACGGCAACTTAATGATATGCACTGTCCTTGAAGTTGATTGGTCCACACCCGAAACAGCTTTTCTTAGAGCCTAGTCTCCATTGGTGTTGGACCAGATGACGCCAAAAAGCGTACAACTCAAAAACAGCGCACTATCAGAGTATTGAGAGCTCGGGGTAAGCATTTACACTATGAGACATCTCCTTTACCATTGGAAAAATATAGTAATAGGTTTTTACCCTTTCAACTGGTACAAAACTGACACCAATACTCTGATAGTGCGCTGTTTTTGAGTTGTACGCCTTTAGGCGTCTTCTGGTCCAACACCAATGGAGACTAGGCTCTAAGAAAAGCTGTCTCAGGTGTGGACCAATCAACTTCAAGGACAGTGCATATCATTATCAGAGTTGTTTCTTTTTGTTTGCATTTTGACTGCTTGTGTTGTGGTTATTGCAAACATGATGCCTTGTATAAAGGTGTCAGTTTTGTACCAGTTTACAGGGTAAAAACCTACTACTACATTTGACAAATGCTCTGGGGGGGCGGGGGGTGGTGGTAGGGAAACGTTAATTCCCCGTGAGGGTGGTGATGGTGGTGGTGGCGTTCTGGGGAGACCTTTATCCTACCGGGAATGGCCGATGGCCATGACGGCAAGACTTAATTGGGATGCAGCAGTCGCACTGAGCTTGGCGTCGCTGCTGCGTGCCACCCAAGGTGGATTCTCGGCCACGGCTAACGGAGTGGCGAGTCATTCCTGCGGTGGTTGTGGGCGCACCACCCACTTCAGTATCCGAATATTTATTTGCACTGGAGGAATCTGATGAGCCTCAAAGCTCTTTTTCACAGATGTCCACTTCGCCAACGCACGCTGACCAGGATGTTTCTGTTGCGCGTCGTCGCTTGTTAAGATGTTCTCTGTTCATATTTTGTTTGTTGCGGTTACACCCGACTCAAGAGCCGCATGGCTCACAGGGCTATGCCTAATAAATGAAAACTTTAAAACTTGAAACTTGCACCAGCGTGGTGAAATATGGTCAAACAACCCCCACGACCGACGTGGCAGTAAGTTGAAAAAAAATATCGATGAAATAACTGATCATTTTATGCAGTCGTATCCAAAATAATTTTTGTGCTACAGTTAAATGTGGAAACTCATTTGGGTCTCATGACATATATATCAGTATCGTGAACAGGCATTTTAGGCCAGTGTATTTTATGTTGTTGAATTTTTTTCACTGCTTGCCTCGGCGATCCAAATCACCCGTTGAGAAAACTCGATGGAGCAGCGATAATTGAAAGAATTGTCCACACAGCCCGCACCGCCTCCCCTCCTCCTCCGCACCGTTCGATGATTCCGACGATCTCGTTCGATCCATTCATACGCAGTCGTGAGAAGTGGTGTCGTTTTGTTATCGTGGGAGTGTTAGTAGGGATGTTGACGGTGTGGGGCAGACCATCATCCGGCAGTGGGTAGACAATTGGATGATGATGGTGATGTCCACGACTCGGCATACCAACCACACTTGCGCAGCAAACTGACTATTTTCCACTGTTTTGTCCGTGGCTAGGCAGCACTCAGACGGTGTCCCCACGGGTTACATCTTGATTCCAGTAACCTGCAAACGCTTTGTGGATAAGACCACCTCGCCCAGAAGCAACGGCAAATCGATCCTATTGTCCGCAAACAGCCCCCCGCCCCTTTCCCGAATCGCCGTCGATTCGAGAGTTTCACTGCATCATCAAAATCGTCGAATGTCGTCTGTCCGTCTGCCACCGCTTTTCAAAATCACGTTCGCGTGTTTTTATTTTGTTTTGGTTTTCTCTCCTGCAAAATTGTGTTTGTTTGTTTATGCTGGTAATTGCTCTCATGCTAAAAAGCGCAATTCGATTATTTTATTATTTTCTCCACGACACATTTACCCGGCCTTCCCCCTTCCATGCTTAAAACCAAGCATATTGTGTGTTTGCAGATGGCGGAAATGGGAACATGAAATATTCCCAGTCTCTGCCGTCCGTGGTTAAGAAGCCATCTGAGCAAGAAAAGAAAAATAAAGTCGGCTAAAGACCTCACTCGGCGTCAACATAATCATCAAAGAGGGTACAAAGGAGCCAAAGTGCGTGTGTGTGTCACATTGCACACGTTAAACATCGACACAGTAAAAGCTTGGATTGCGAATAACTTGGTCTGCGAGTGTTTTGCAAGACGAGCAAACATTTTAAGTAAATATTAATTTGATTAACGAGCGAAGTCTTGCAATACGAGTAGTACGTGTATACGCTTTGTCTGCCGAACGTCACGTGATCACAACTGATACACGAGTGCTTTGATATACGAAGTGCTTTGGATTACAAACACGTTTCCGGAACGAATTATGCTCGCAATCCAAGCTTTTTCTGTACATTGCTCAACCTTCCAGAGCCATACAACAACAGCCATGAGTTGAAGCTGAACTCTGAGAAATAGCTCGGCCAGAAACTCGAGGCCCACGATCAAAAATAGGCTCCAGCCTGTCTTCAAGTTAAATGCTATTTAAAATAGGATATTAAGGCACGGTCAAGCCACGTTTTAAAAGGCAGGCAATGCATTTTAATGTATAAAATCACTTGTCATTGCATACCCTGCAATTCCTTCTCTTGGCCGATAACTGGAGATGAGAATGTGACATTTGGAATTACACATTGCTGAACGGCCGCCAGTAACTCTGGACGTCCCTACAATCCGCCAGAGAGGGGTTAGCAAAGTGGAAGAGGGGGACATCAAGTGAATAGGAGGGCAGGAGGGTGGTGGTGGTGGCGGCGGCATGTGTAGGGATGACTTGCACTGGCTGCTGCACAGCTGAGATGCACGTGATCATGTGTGGTGTGTGTGTAAGTGGCGAGTGCTGTAGTGGCGACGGTAATTTGTGCCCGATGGTGTTTAGGTGTTGGCGTCAAGTGGCGAATATGTCAGTGGTGAGTTCCAGTCGTTAAGACGCGAGTCGTGGTAACATTGAGTGCCAGGGATTGGTGTAGTCGTGAGTTCTGAACGTTGACTAGCGTGACTGGTCAGTGTGAATAATTAACTTGAAAAAAATTGCGAGTATATTTTACAAACAATCTGAATATTTGAAATAATCTGAATACATCAAGGAAGTATCAAATGTTTTTATATCTTATTTCAAAGTCTAAACTTAGAATGTTGGCATTTTATCTCCCCTAATAGAGGTTTTTTTGGGTTAGATCGCGTACATATAAATGTGCCGTTAAACCCGCCACCACCCGACACAGCAAATTAGCTTTGAACTAGTAACAAATTGGCATTGTTTACGTGACAAACCTTACTAATTGGCTATGTCGGGTGGCGGCGGGTTTAACGACACATTTATTTTAAAAAACGTATGGATAATATTGGTTGCAAAAGCCTCCTACGGGTTAAACATTCATTTCCCCTTTCTGTATTCTGACACTACCCCTTGAGCAAAGCAGACAAATTCTTACCTTTATTAATGGTGATGGTGCTGGTTCCAACAACAACAACGTAACACATATCTCATCAATGGGGCTATGGTTCAGGAGTAACACTTGCGCCTCACGGCAGAGGTCGCAACCGGGTACCCGATACCCATACCCTACCCGATAACCGGCTACCCGTACCCGGCCGGGTACGGGTACCCGTTTGCGACTCTGGTGCGGCCGGGTACGGGTACGGGTAGACCGTGAGTCACTGGTGAGTAACTGTTTGTCACTCATTTCCCAACGTCTTGTCTCTTCTCACAATTCAAGTTCCTAGAATCAACCCACCCGCGCCTGCAACATGGCTTCATCCCAGAGGTCGCAATCGGGTACCCGATACCCGTACCCTACCCGTACCCGGCCGGGTACGGGTAGGGTACGGGTACGGCCGGTTACGGGTACGGGTACCCGTTTGTGACCCTCGTGCGGCCGGGTACGGGTAAGGAATCAAAACCCGTTTGCGACCTCTGCCTCACGGAGAGAAGAGCCTCGGTTCAATTCTGCAACTCGCACGCTGTGACACAATCATGTAAGATGACTAATTATGAACGTGTCATGCAAACATGTGGGGGAAATCTCGCCATTGGCAAACAATGGCGGGAAATTAACGGCAAATTTACGCATGCCAATCATCGTATCCATTACAAATAATCACAACGCTTGGAATGCATGCTCGAAGCTATGCTGGAACCCAGCCTAGAACTGCTTTGCACATCCAAACCCGTGCTCGAAACCCATATCTACACACCAGCTCCAACCCACCCTCAAGCTCGAACCTGTGGACAAACCCACGCTCCAACACATGCCCCAACACATGCTTGAACCCACGAACCCATTCTCGAAGCCAAATGCATACCTTTGAACCGTGTAGTTAATTGGGAACAGTTTATTGCCATTCACACTGCGTATGGAGTAGAGTCTAAAGTGAGACTTGGGACTATATATGGAGATGACTCCCCCTTCATGGAACCATCTCTACTGCTTCATGTCGTTAGGGGCCATCCATTTAGTGCGTACGCATGGAGGGGGGAGGGGGGTTAACCCGAATGCGTACGCTTGCGTATGGGGGGTCTACTGATAATAATAATTTGTCTACATTGGCCTTCAAATGAGTTAGATAGTCCGGCGGTGGACTATCTGTTTGCTTAAACACATCAATATTATTCATCCTTGATCGTTTCTGCGTGGATTAAATATCGGCCGTTCTATAGGAATCGGGGGGGGGGGGGGGTGCGTCAAGCGTACATACGCAGGTGGGGGGGGGGGGTGTAAAAAGTACGCGTGCGTACAGGGAGGGGGGGGGCGGGTCAAGTTTTGACATATTTTTGCGTACGTACTAAATGGATAGCCCCTTATGCCAATCCAACCTTATTACCTCAGTGGGTCTTGAACTGACACCGAATTATTGAACTTGTTTGGCCAATCCGTGCCCTCCCGCTCGCAACCCACCATTCCAGTGAGCGCGAGCGGAGCAGCCAATCATGAGAGTCGATGCTCGAGTTTGAACGTGCCGGCCTGACAGCTACCCAATAGGATATGACCGTACCCGTTGCAACATTGGGGCTGCCAGTTTGTGCTGTATGCGGTGTTGGATATAATGAATTAAACCAGGCTCGCCTGTCAGCGACCCTTTAAACTTATAAAGCACATTTCATTCATTGTTGAACTGTATTTAAAGAGCAAAAAATAAGGTAATATTTATGAGGGCATATAGCCACGTATAATATAAACAATCATTCTTAATCATGAAGTGGTTTCCAAACAAACACAAAAAACGTTTAAATGCTAAAGGAACAATTTCTGAGGATACACAACATTTATGCAAGCCGTTACGATATATCCGTGATGATATATCTGTACATGGCCGGTTCTCCTTCAGCCTATGCATTAAACGTATTGCAAATTGCATGTGCCTATATACAATGACTTTTTTCACATATAATCGTGTAAAATGTTTGTCAGCCTTGTCTAATACCTTGGCCAGGATATAGAGCATTTGTTGAGACCCGAGGTGCAGCATTGTATAAGCGTGAGGTCACAGGTTCAAATGGTGGTGAGGGTCGACTTAGAAGTTTATCCCTCCTGGGTAAATAAAAGGATTAACATCTCGAAATTGTTGTCAGTCTGACCGAATACCTTGGCCAGGATTTCGAGCATTTGTTGAGACCCGAGGTGTTAGCATTGGATAACCGTGAGGTCACAGGTTCAAATGGTGGCGAGGTTGACTCAGAATTATATCAATGCTGGGCATATAAACACCTGTACACGGCGTTCCCCTGGCAAGAAAGCAGTGTGCGAACAATATCCCAAAGATGCACCAGCACTCCGTGAAGCGGCCGAAAGGTGAAAGCATCACTCCTCGGGATAATCTCAAGTGTTTAACCGTAGCACGCGATGGCACAGACTTCCAAGGGTTAGAGCGTGGGTTGGAGTTTTAGCAGCTTGGGTTTGTGCACGGTGCACGGGTTCAAGCATGGGTATGACCCCAATTGCAATTGCCTCGATGGCTCTTTTTAGACTCAATCCTTGCTCCATAAACTCCTCGTACAGAGATTGAGTACTTTTGTTTAGCTCGGTTTTCAGAGGTGGCCACCTTCCACGTTCGAAGTCTATCGTCGTCATGAAGTTTAAGTCTACACGTTTGTGTTTGACAGCTGGTGGTGCCCTGACCCTGGGGGGGAGAGGATGGGTGGGTGGGGGGGGATCCCTTTTTAAATCCTTTATATTAAGTTCGCTTGCTTGCTTAGGACCGTGCAAATCTTTCGGTCGTTTTTTAACCCACTTCCCGTGATCCAATCGAGCTGACATTTTCCACACAGACTCGTTGTGCTTGACAATTAATGTTCGTGAAATTTTTTTCCCAAAATGTTACACTTTTTAGGACAAAAATATTATATTTAATTACCAATTGCTTAATGGTGCAATGCAATCATCTGACCCATAGGTGGCAGCCATCTCAAGCCAGAGGACGAGAGGACTCTAGCCACCACGCATATAAAGGATTTATAGTGAAAAACTTAGTTTTTACTGGTTATACTTATTACTTGTGCCCCAGCCACTCGTAAGCCAGTGATGAGGAACACAACTCTCCCGGCACTGAGTAAAATAAAGAGGCTGAACCTCATCCCACCCCACCCTTGTCTTTGGGGATGGGGAGCGGTGACCGACTCCGAAACCAACTTCTCCTAAAGCCCCGTTTTTATTCATCTGGCGGTTACCGCCACGCGCCAAGCCTGGAGTCACAATGACAGAGCTTGACCGAGGCAGAGGGAAACACAAAAAGTAAGATATCGGGGGGGGGGGGGGGGGGACGGGAAGCAACCCCTTGTGTGGGACAGCCGCCGAAAGTACCGCTTTCCCAAAAAGCCCCTTCTGTGAAAGCGTGTCGGAGCCTTATAGTGCTTGGGAACACGTGAACACGTGTGCGGAGGAGCTCCAAACTGCCGCTCGGCAAATGTTGTACTCGTGGGATACCCCTCCCTCCTGGCGCGAAAGAAGGCCCGTGGCTTTTGTGGCACGGAACGGACGGTGGACAAGGGACTGTCTCTTCGAGGGGGGAGTGCTCATCGGGGATAATGCACCGTGCGATCAGCGAATCCGTTTGGTACACTGCTCGAAGATGCTCCGTCTTATCTTGGGGGTTGCTTTGCACCGACTCGCCGACTTGGGGACCGTGAACCCGTTAGCCGGCTTGGCCCGCTCACTGTGAATCGTCTCGACCACGCGTTGGTCAAGGGGCAGCTCGGCGGAGGCTGATGGCTCAAAAGACGAAAAGGGGGAAGGATTCCTGCTGTTGCCCTTCTTCACTTGCCCTTCGCCGGTACAACTACGAGATGCGGGGCGACCAGCTTCCAGACCGCGATGATCCTTTTGCGCAGGGGCTTAAGTTCCCCAGTGGGGGGGGGGGGGGGGGAAGCACTCTCCAACAACGGAGGTGGACAAAGGGAGGAGGAGGATTCGCCCCCTCCGCCATTGGAAGCTCCGCCATGCCTCCTGAGCTTCCTGGCTGACCCATCCTGGGTAGATGAGGCTCGAGAGCTCACCTGAGGATCGTGGCCGTCTCCAAAGAGGAAGCAACTTCAGCCTTGTCAGAAGTGCAGCGACCTCAGACGGATACGAAGGGCTCTTGAGCCCCGTAACCTCCCCTCCAGAGCACCACAAAGTCCCCTTCACCAGGAACTGGTCCCACGTGCGACCACTGATACAACGTCCGCTTCAAGCGCAGCTGTATCCAACGGCGCACGGTCCTGTTACAGTCTCTTCCCGGGACGCATCTCTTCGGGGAGCAGCTCCGAACACAGCACGGACTTGTAGAGCGCTCGCTGTACAGCTGGGATGTTGGATGTCCGCTCACCGCCGCGTCTCCCTCTCTCCGTCCCGGTTGTGTTTCCCCCCCATCGTCTCCTCGTCCTCTTGCTCGTGCACCCCCCTTTTTGTACTCGATAACCCCCCCCCCTAGCCAGCTCCAAGCCTCCTACCCTTCCCTGCTGTTGCCATTGTTTGGAAACCGGCAATAATTGTGTCGAGCTCACTCTCACCCCGGCACCACCACCCCCGATCTATCTTCAGTCGCTTGGATTCACGACTGCTAACCACATTGGTCGCTACAGAAGGAAGGGGGAGGGGGGTCGAATTGGTTGCGCACTTAGGGGCCATGATTGAGGTCAAAATGCGTGCACAATAAACAATAATGGAAGGTCAAGAAAACGCCGAATAATGCGTAGCAATACGACAACGTCCACACACGAAAACGGTCAGATGCGGGCGATTTGAAATTACAAGCGCCGATCGCCGTGCTAATCCGCGGTTACAAAAAAAACTCCATACCCACGGGGTTAGAAGATTGGTATGCTGAAGGAAAACCGTGGGTACGTAAGTACCGCAGATGCAAAAAACGCGGTTGTTGAGGGATATCTGTATATTCAGATTTTTTTCAAAATGAACTTGCAGGTTAACTGCACTTCCAGGCTGGGTGGACTGTTCAGCTCGATGCTGTTGCTGTTGTTGCTCCGGGTGTTGGATGAGCTGGAAGATTTTTTTTTTGCTCGCCCGCTCTGTGCAGTGAACCGCCTCGAGAGCTTTTCTTCGCCAGGGCTGAGTAGTGCCGCACTCCTCCCCCCCAACTCGTCGTTCTCACGGATCAAGACTATCCTGGCAAGATCCCGTTTTGAAATAAACTGGTTGCCCTCAGTCCGCACGTCAAAGGATGGCGCGCCAACGAGTCGAGTGAAGATCTTCTCGCTCCATCTCAGATAGCTTCCCCCCCCACCACCATCACCACCACCACCTTCTCCACCAACTCGCACAGGGAAGGAGTTGTGCTGTACTCTTTGTTTTTTTTCGGTAAAGTCACGTAGGTAAAACAACACAAGCCTCCGTCTTCAACTTGATATGGTAATTTTGCTGTGACGGTGCCACCTGAAGACGGAAGCTTGTGTTGCCTCCGAAACGTCGTGATAAAATTTTTTTTTACCTACGTGACTTTACCGAAAAAAAAAACAAAGAGTATGGACCGTTGCAGTCACGAAAACTTCAAATCTAGAATGAGTTGTGCTGTCCCCCACAACTGTGAGTTGGGTGAAATTGTACCCACTGGCATTGGCCATCGCCGAGCGAGGCGCAACGAGTCACCGCGTGCGGTGCGGGGGCAGCTCCCCACTGGGTGGGGTGGGAGAGCGCCACGATCCGAGATATTTTCCTTCGTCAGTGCATACCGTGTCAAACCCATACGGGTTTACTCCGTGTTCTTGTACAGGGAAATGTCGTTTTCAGTTCCATATGGCGTACAGCCGTTTCAAAACAATACGTCTATTTGTTTGTGTTTCTCCCTCGTGATGGGACTTTGTAGGATGAACGTTGAGATTTTTAAGGGGCAGAGTGACCAATAAGGTCTGAATTGGTCTGTTATCACGTAGGGCACTGACAAGGGGTTAACAGGTTTGTCAGTGGTGATTTTTGTTTTTATTTTATTTTATTTTCATTAATTTTGATGTTTTACCTACGTGACTTTACCGAAAAAACCTAAGAATATGATTCCTTGCAGTCACGAAAGCTTCAAATCTAGAATTGTCAGTGGTTCTCAATCCTCTTGTTTTGGCTACTTTACCCCTCGTTTCAACCGAGTAATCCCCCCCCCCCCTGCCTAACCCAACATGGTTCTGTATTGTTCCAGGTTACCATATGGATTTTAATGTTATCGTAGGTGTTTTATATTGGCAGATTCATACGACATGATTATTCACCAATGGTTCTCACGGATGATTTAATTTCACACATTTATAAACCACCTCGAGTACCCGCTGGGACATTGCCAGGGGTCTACGTACCCCCCCCTCCACCACCCCCCCCGTTGAGAACCACTGCTCAACGTGATAGAGCATAATATGAACGCACGTTCATTCATTCATTGTTAACATCTCATAACATACGTCTCATCAGTGGGTACAGTAATAGTCACGACTCAAATCAAACACCTTGCCCCATCTCTCTCTGTTTGTCTCTTCCATGTAACGTGAAGTCATGGAATTGGAATATGTGAGGAATGAACTTGTTTGCTTTCAGGCCATACCTTGATGAGCGAGCCTTAAGCCCAAATGCCTAGCTACGTTTGCACTGCTAATTCAGTTAAGAAACTTTAAACAGTGGTGACATCGGCAATTAAAAGCAAAATAGACTTTAAATAACAACGCTGTTATTCGAGGTGCCTATGAGCTGTGTTTTTTCAGCATTGTGTGCTGTTGATGCTGTATGTCTGATCCTTACAACGATCAGTGATATATTTGGTAATATAATTTTATTCGAATGCCAAAATATTGATTTTCAAATCGACGGCGATTAAGTTTTAAACGCTTAGCATGTTTAACTGTTTAACGACAGACTTAATGATTCGTTCCTCAGGTCAGCCTGTCTCTGACAGGTTGACATGATTTAGAACATCATCATATCTTGATTAGATTAATTGAGTTCTAAGCTACGGATTATTATTTTCTGAATTGTTCTGTGCTTAGTGATGTTTGTGCGTTTTCAGGTGATGGACAAATGCATTGAGTGTGCTGCATGTGGTGCTGTGAGGTCGTGGTTTAGCTTTAGGCTGTTGGTGTCGTGTTTGAGGCCAAACTACTGTCATGTGCAGACAATGTGCGTACTATGCCCTATCAACAACAACAACAAACCTACACACGCCGTGTACCTTAAACTTCGTTGTTTTGCTATTTTTTTAGTTTTTGTGTTTTCAAATACAGTATGTCGTCAACAATTGCTGTGATATTGTAGGTACTGCAGTTAACAATCTGCTAGTTTTTTGTAAACAGTATGCATAAACTGAACTCAGTTTGTAATTGTATGAGAGAATCTTTTTTTAAAAATTATCATGACTGAATCGGTTTTTTTAAATGGTAAATTATATCAAAGTGAATGGAATATGTACAAGATTTAAGCTATTGGTGTTTCTGAATGTTTGAAGAAAAGATTAAATAAACATGAATTGCTTGTCATGAAGTGCAATAGTTTAATGTTGTTTTTGTTATTTATTTTGGTGTTGCATGATACCAGTTGGTCTAATTGAACTCACGTGGTTATAGTTTAATCGTGAAATGTCTTTATAGATTCTACACACACATCACTGTTATAAACAACAAATAACCAGCTGGTTCATTGAAGGATAACCCCTGCAGCCACTATACAATCTGCATAATACCGTGGTAAGAATAACTATTTCAACTTGTAACGTGCAGAGTATTCCCCAACTCTCGAATGGAGAGAATGACTCGGAGTCATGCTTTCATCATCGCCACCCCACGCCTCCGATGAGCGCAGTTGGCTACGTAGCGGTGCAAAAGAAGTCCAACATTCGTGCATCACAGCCATGGTCGTTCCACTGCTGGATGACGGCCTCACCGAGCCGCCGCCACCCCTCGAGGTCTCCGCGATGCAACGATCCGGCCAGCACCTCCGCACGAGCCGATCCCATTGCTCCACCCCTGTGGTGGACATCCTCGCCATTGAACCACCGTGGACTTTGAGAGGACGCGCTTTGAGAAAGCGGGTCGGTCGGCAACGCCAAAAACATCCATTAGCGTCGTGCGGAGAATGTAAATGACATTTACTTCTTTACTTTCATGCGTATTTTGGTTATGCGGAAGGACGTATACATGGAGACATTTAATCTGCAACGTTTGCTTCATTGATTGAAGGAGTCACGTTAGAGTAGCGTTACAAAGTGACATTCTTGCGTGTGGCGAGTATCACATCCACGACGCCGGAATTGTTCCGTTATAGCCGGCGTCGTTGATAGCGCCAGAGTGGAGATTTTTCTTCAACACTCCAGCTTCGTGTGGGACATACATCACCAATGTGACTGGCACATAATGTGCAAGCTTTGTCCTTGGGGAAAGTGCTGGAATACAGCACGAGATTAATCCCTAGCACAGGACCGACCTGCCTGGAGAAGAAAAGTACAGGACGGTGCAGTCCTCTGTGAGAGTAGGAGAAGCTCCTGTGCTATCTTGAAGAGGCAGCAGCGCAAATCTACCAAGGAAGGACGTGTGGCTGCACCTCAGAGCTCTACATCCTCCCTGACCTGTCCAGTGTGCCACAGAGAATTCCGGGCTCGGATTAGCGTCTTCAGCCACCTGCGCACTCATCAAAACCCAACAAAATGACAAACGTGCCATGGTCATCATCAACTTTGATGGACGAACAAGAAGAAGAAGAAGAATCGTAAGACACTCCGCTTTAAACTTTCTTCCGAGCTCTATGGACTATTGAGGAAGCCTTTAAAGGAAGCGCATCGTAATCATCCGGTGAGTGAATGCCTCACCCGAGCGAGCCCCCAGCACACACACCTGATCTTAATGAAACTTAGCACGTAGATTTACCATTGGACGCATGCGTTACAACCCCACTTTCCAAAGATCCACGCGAATAATATGGCAGTAGAAGCTGTGCAAAGGTAAAAGGCAGTTCCTCGTTCTGTGAAATGTACACAGTCTCTCAACAGCACGTGTTGACAAGGAATGGAGTCGTCTTGTTACCCAGGAACGTGGTCCCGGGTAACGGTGCTGCGAGGTGGCGCAGAGCGGTGGTTGATGTCCGCTCATCGGAGAGGACACCACGCCTGTTAACTACCTCGCCTGGGTTCGATCGCAAACCGCCCCGACGCGTGTATATTTGGAGTTTGCGTGTCTCCTCGTGGACACGTGGATTTTTTTCCTGGTGCGTCGGTGTTTGTCTCCAAATTTTTTAATGAACGTGCGTTTAAGAGTATTTTGCTGCTGTAAATTTCTACATGCTAAACCACTTTACTGGGCTAACATTTGTGGCCATGTCGATTATGAAAAAGGCCTGCATAGCTCAGTGAGGCCTTACCCAGCAAGTAAAAATAAGTTTAGTTTATAGAGGATCACAGGTGACTGCTAAATGCAAAGTTAAAGTCAAAATTTGATCGAATTGTACATTGTCTGTGTTGTTGTTATCCCCATTGGTTTGAGAAGTTTATTATTCCATAGATTGTTTTTAAATCTCGCATTCAGAGCTTATGCAATAGACAGGCAGTCGTGTGAATTAGTCGCGGGACATAACCACGGCGCTTGTGCCAGGCTAGGTGTACCTTGAGGTTTTGTGAGATGTGGAAGGCTTGCTGCTGGCGGGAGGTCATGTGACAGACCCAAGTGCCGTGGGTTGACTGCCAGATGACTGGCAGATGCACCACCGGTGCTCCCCACTGCCACCTCGCTGCGTGTTATCCGTGCGCCGCTCCGCTCGTTTTGAGCGTCCTTCCTCAGCCCTTCTTTGTTGCTGGAGGGCGACTGCCTCCAAATGCCGAGTAGCCTCCTTCACAAACCTCCTAAAAATATAACCCACGCCGACACAGAAGAGACACAAAAAAATCGGCGTGAAAAACAGCACGCCAATTACCACGCCACCACAAACAGCACGAATTAGCCTATTAGCGTGCAGTCTGACCTGCTTGGAAGGCACTCATGGTATTAAAATTAAACGCATACCAAGTAGTATACTGATGGGCGTGCTGTTATTACAGAACGCCCATTAGTACGTGTAAAATACGTTCAATGTACAATGTGTACATTCGGCTGTTGGTGAAAAGGTTTGTCGGAGGGATCCCCTTTATTTCGTGGTCAGATTTTTTTTTTATATTGAGTAACTCGTGTAGATTACACACCAATTTGGAACAATCGTAGAGCGAGCAGGTGCATCATCCTATGCCAGAGAAACAACCAGTTCTAAGTATTATAACACATTTCGTCTGGTAGAGTAAAGAGACATTCTCATGTCCACGTGGCTCATCTGTTGAGCCGCAGATAGTAGCAGCAGCAGGGCCTGGAGAGTTGGGCTCTCATCTGAACCTCAACCTGACCGTGGCTGATGACATCACTTCTGTCAGCACCAGGGCAAAAAACACGTTCCTTCGGAGTGGGCAGGTAGGAACTTGGTTGGACAGCGCATTCGTGCACGACAGAAAGCTCGCGGTCACGTGACGCACTTCAACCAATCCGGGAGCGTACTACATGTTTGGGAGGGGCTATGCACGACAGACAAATAATCCCTGGTGGGCAGTGTGGAACTGTTGTTCCTACCTGGACAAGGCATTTTTACTCCACGTCGCTCTGAGCCCACCCTACTTCTGAGATCCCTTCAAGTGACCTGTTTTTTTTATCTGCGCACTATGGAAGGCACTCCAAACAACATTTCGGACAATGGGGTTTGCTGCAGTCATAGGGTGAGCAGGGCGAGGGCCGAGGTTTATTGGCAGGGATGACGCGAGACCACAGACTGCCTTCGTTGCCTTTGTCCACTTTTGATTAGCACGGTTGGTTACGTACGGTGCGAGAGAAGTTCAACATACATGTCGGACCTGTTTGATTTACGGAATACAGTTTTAGCACCTAAACGGACACACACACTTCTCAGATATTCAACTTGCGAAGGTTAAATGGAAATAACTGCTACCACAAATTCTCCATATGGGCCGATGATATGTCGATTAACTCTTAGTACTTGCCTGGTATTCAAAGTCTATTGCTCAACACGAGCATCGTTGGCTAGAAAGTTGCCCTGATGCTGACGCCTTCGTTGCAGCTGTTCCACCCCGGTTGTAAGTATTGGCACGATTTGTACCGTTGTCACCCTGTTACGACTTCTTTCTGCAATACATTTCGCTCGTCTTTACACGCGGCGGACACGAAAAATTGCTGCTGCTTCTTCCGATGTGCAGTTGTGCAAGGGCAGCCGTCGTCTTCGATCACATGATACATCTGCCATACACCAGCAAAGTCTGGAGAGAACTAAATAGTCTGTTCTCCGATAACGCGTGTTGTTTTCACAACGCCAATTGGATATAATGCGATGATAAATGTAGGAGGGATCACATTTTTGTTATAACGCGGATGCGAATTGTACATAATGTGATCGAGTGAACTTAGCGACGTCGCGCGAGGAGGAATCAGCGGTTGTGCGGCTGCCTCGGCGTAGCATCGCACAAGGCAGTGGGATGCTGCTGGATGCTTCTAGATGCTACCCACGTGCCTCAGTCTACGTTCAGCCTGCGTACGCATCTCACCGTGTTATCGCGGACTGTGCTTTACCCTATATTGCATATTATTGATAATAACGCGATTTTTCCGTAACCTCGTGTTCTTCAGGGACGTGACAACCGCTGCATTATAGGAGAAGAGACTGTACTTGAGTCGCACCCCACTCATTGTACTTTCATTTGCTTACCAATATCTTACCAATATAGGTTACTTGATCATTGAGCCTGTGTATTGGAGGACTCTGAGGTTATCACCGAGCACCAAGGCACCAGTACGCAATTTTCACGCCAAGTGTGTTTCGGATGAAGCTGCCTGGGTATAACACAGTCTGGTAGTTTGTTGAAGAAAATTGTAAAATTGGTAACCGTTGGTTTTTGCTCGTAAGTGGCAAAATTGCGACTTCAAGTGACAATATTAAATGCACCCACACACTTTAAATTCTAATAAACAAGCAGCAAGCTGACAATGAAGTACAGCATCAATGTGGTAACAATATCATATTCGGGTCATATGAAGAATATTCCTGTCAACAAAGTTTATTTTTCCTGAGGTTCATGTTAAGGTATTTTAAGGACAAGATAGCAAATGTGACTTCCATCAGTGAAGCGACGCAAGGTGAAAGCGAACATTAAAATTGCAGTTGTGACCAACACCCAACCTGCCATTTGATATCCTCCCGATTAGATGCACGGGCCACACCTATGAAATTGGCCCAATTATGCAGCAGTTTGCACTACCCAACCGTGAAAAGATTATATTGTGCACAAAACAAAATCTCGCATCACTTTGCTGTCCGGACAGAAGAAGAATAGAAAAAAACCGCCAATATATATTTTTTTTACTCTACAAAGTGACCGTACCGAGAATAATTCGACTCGTGTAATCGAATTATCTAAACCAATAAAGCTAGGTTGTGTATCGTAAAATTCGCTTTCCGAACAGTCACGAGTGTGTCAAAACACCCCAACGTAAATAAATCCCAGGTGAGATTTACAACAACAGCAACATCGTCGGCTAGCCAAGCGGTTCGATCCGCGCCAAAAAGAAAAATCTGCGACTGCGTAGAAGCCAGGAGGAGGAGGAGCAGGAAAGAGGAGCAGGGAAGGAAGGAAGGAGGCATGAGGAGCCAGACGCGCCTCCTCTGCATGCTGTGCCTCACGCTCGCCTTCTTCGTCGTGGAGGTGGTGGTGAGCCGCGTGAGCGAGTCGCTCGCCATGCTCTCCGACTCGCTGCACATGCTCTCGGACGTGATCGCCCTCGGCGTGGCGCTGCTCGCCGTGCGCCTGGCCGGCCGCACGCGTCCCACGCGCCGCAACTCGTTTGGCTGGGCGCGCGCCGAGGTGGCGGGGGCCCTCGTCAACTCGGTCTTCCTCGTGGCGCTCTGCGTCACCATCGTCCTGGAGGCCCTCGGACGGTTCGCGGCGCCGCGGACCGTCGAGCGGCCCCTGCTCGTGGTCGTCGTCGGCGCCGTGGGCCTCCTCGTCAACCTGGTGGGGCTGTGCCTCTTCCAGGGCCACGGGCACAGCCACGGGGAGGCCGCTGCGGAGGGCGGCCCCCGCTCCGTGCGTGGCGGTGCGTAAGAACGGTAACGCCGTGGCCAGCAGCAGCAGCGGTGCCCGCACGCAGAGACAGAATGGCTATTATAGAGGGTGCTTCGAAAATATGCTAACACTTACATGGGACTATCGTTTTTAATGGAAAAAGAATGGATGACACTCTGTAACATGATAACAAATGTAATGTTAATAGCTTCAAAAAGTCAAAGGGTATCCACTTGTTGCTATCATTGTCAACGCATGCCTGGAATCTTCTCCAGGTGGTCTCCAGAGCCCAGAGGCACATTTCTCGTGGTATTGTTGCAAATTATCTGAAGTGTTAAAAAAATTTTGAAGTACCCTGTATGAGAAGAATTGGCTTATTTATTTTATATAAATTAGCAGCTTGTTTCAATTGGCTCACTGAGTTTAAGATCATTACTGTCCGTGGGGTAAATGGTTAGCGAAGCTGGATTTAACAATCCACAGGTCTGCCGATTTGATTTCCCAGCGCGGAATTTTAAATACCGCAAAATGGGAATATTTCGTAAGCAGTCGCTCAGGTCCCAAACCAGCAGTACTGTTCTACATTTGGTAACCCTACAGTCGAGCGTCTGGTCGCGTGTGATGGGACAAAGTGTGGGTTACTCGGACTTCTTACAAGTTGTCTGAACAGCGTGGAAGAGTAGGTGAAGTTCCCCTGGAGATTTGTCTCTTGAGAGGCTCCCTCGAGTTGAAGCCGTCTTGAAGTCGTTTTGCCTTGAGTTGGTCATTTCAAGGCTACCCCTTAATCTTTGGCAGCAGATTGTTGTATGATTATAGAACCGATGATTTTTGGAATTTACTGTAGAATTATTCAGTGTAAAAAAACGTGCGTGCTTCTGATCCTGAATCATGGTCGATCTCTCAGTCAATCCAAATATTTATTCTAGATTTGAAGCTGCCCACTTCAGCAATTGTTTCTTGCTGTGGTTGTCCCACCTGATGACGGACGCTTGTGTTGCGCCCGAAACGTCGTGATTTATTATTTTATTTCTATTATAATTTCTATCATTGTATTATTTATTTTTATTATTTATTTTTATTTTTACCTACGTGACTTTACCCAAAAAAACTAAGAGTATTAATCCAAATATTAACAAACGGTAATATAAAAGAACACCTCCAAATCACTGACAATGCTGCAGCCTTATGGAAGTTAAGAAATGGCCACAAGAAAACAGACTATATGAACACAACGCATTAGTAATTTGACACGTAGGTTTTCCCGACCAATACGACTCATAATTGAGTTTTGGTTCAGATCGCGTGAGTAAGCCAAACTATGTTTTATTTTATCAGGCAAGGCCCACTGAGCTATACAGCTCTTTTTCAGAAGCGACCTGGCCACAAGTGATAGCCCAATGAAGTGGCTTGTCACGTAGAAATGTATAGCAGCCAAATAGTCGATCAACGCATGTCTCTAAATGTAGAGGGTAAAACCGGGGGACCTGGAGAAAAATCCACGCGACCACAGGTAGAACATGAAAACTCCAAATATACAGCAGCAGGCGTCAGGGTTGATATCGAACCCATGACCTCCTGCATACCAGGCGAGGTAGTTAACATCTCGCCACCGTGGCTCCCACAATTGGGTACGACATGTCACTGGTAGTTACAAGCAGCATTCGTCAGGCAATTGCCAGAACTGTGAGAATGCACGACAGTCTTCACACGTGCTGTGGAAAACCTTGTCGGATATTCACGTTAAAATCCGGTACAATCCTATTTCAATCATGTTGTTATTTGCCGAGAACAAATCCGGTGTACTGGCACCGTAACTGCAACTGTCAACACACATACACAGTGACGTTACATATCACGGTACCTTTTTTGCCAGTATCAAAGTATGAAAAATAAGAACAGCTTTTACCCTTTCTGGCAATAAAACAGGTGCTAAGATGTTCAAACTCCAAATAGATCCCTTTTGCAAAGAATCAAGTCTGCATTAACCACACAGGGTACTTGTGACGAACGTGAAAACAAACTTTGGTTATATTTGCATTGTCTTTGAAACTGTTTGGCCTACACGAGAGGCATCAGCCTTCTTTATGGCCGTGTCTCACCAGTGGCAGACCAGAGAACAACGCCAGAAGGCGAACAGCACACGGACAATGCCACACGCATCAGAGCATTTATAGGTCGGCGTGAGCGGCTGTGTCATGGCATTGCAGGTGACCACGTGTTATTCGGTGACGCTGCTGCATTGGCAGTTGTCCACGAGCACATTTAACGAACAACAACAAATAACCGCAACACACTCCTCAACAACACTGCCTTATAAGAAAACAAATATAGTTGGTAACGTGGTCCTTAGGTGCACATACGTTTTTTTTCTGTTAAGACAGTTTTTTGTTAATTTTTGACAGGTAATCACGCGAATTAGCCGAAAATGTACACATTTTCCCATATTTAATTGCTTTATTTCAGCATAAAATCCGCCACTTTAAAAAATTACAATCCTCTCAGAGGCAGTATTATTACTTTTAAGAGAACACGTGATGACATACGCACAATAATGTATCTCACGTAACTATAATTAAAAGTGAAACGTGACATTTTAATTGGATGAGTGATATTTTTTACATTTACCATATCACTTTGAAATGTTACATAATACATATATTTAAAATGTGAACGTCAAATGTGTCATATATTTGAAGAAAACATGAGGCACAGGCTGCCTGACGGCACGAATTGAAACCACAATGCCGCCGTGTTAGCGCGTGCTGTGCTATGAACTATATTTCAGCTATATTGTTCACCTGATGACGATTGCTTGTGTTTTTATATCTATGTGGCTTTACCGAAAGACCCAAAGAATCTGTGCTATGAACTTCAGCGAACCGATTTCTCTTCCCGCCCATGGCCCAACATCGGTGATGAATACCCGAGCCGCTTCGAGGGGCCTCGCCTCCATCGACTCGGCCTGAAACGCGAGTGCCCCATGTGGTGCGCAATCGGCAATTGGGAGACTAAGGTGGCCGGGCGTGGGTGCTGGCTGGCCCACTTGCGCGCGCGCAGTCGTCTGCCTTCCGTAGGTGTCCAACAACGGCGCCTTGCCCCAACAGTCTGTGTGTAGGCCAGGGAGTCGGCAACCGAAACCGAGACGGTTTTTTTTGTACGAATTCGGTAAAAAAAAACAACTCGATATTTCAAGAGCCTGCGATGATGAATATGAGACGGCACTGGTCCTTGGTAAAGGACGTCACGAGGAAGCGGTGCTCGGAGAGCCGCCGCGTGCGGATCCGGAGCCGCCAGGGTTGCATTTGGTTCTAGATTTGAAGCTTTCGTGACTGCAAGTATTCATATTCTTAGGTTTTTTCGGTAAAGTCACGTAGGTATAAAATTAAAATTAATAAAAAATAAAAAATAAAATAAAAAATCACGTTTCGGAGGCAACATAAGCTTCCGTCTTCAGGTGGAACCGTCACAGCACGCTTGCTGTATCAAGTAAATGAGAGATTCCAAGAGATACTACCCCGTATATATACTGGTTGAGGGGGGGGGGGATGGGCCAGGAACGGCCCACTTTTTATTATTATGGTAAGGTGTGGCTTGAGACTACGGCTAGTCTATTTCATTTGGTGTTCAAGCTTCGGCAGGCATTGATGTCCTTATGCAATTTGTGCTGATATACTTTATTTACTTACATTTTTATTTCGCAACTCGCTTAACTCTGCACTCCTATCGGTGTTTGTATCGTTTGTTGTTGCAACTTTCTAGCCGCCACCCCCTACTGGACATCTGTGAATCAGAGCGTTGTAGCTCATCGGAGTCTTCCAGTCTAAATAAAGATTCCGATTCTGTCAAAGGTTTACCGACCCCCCTGGTGGTGTAGGTTATACAAGGGGGTCCTTTGTGCACATCTCAGGGCAATGCACCAGGTGCCCGCCCCAGCTCCTCTCGGATGAGAGCGCCAGTCGAGCCGCAGTGCGGGGTGCCACCAGAGCAGCGATGCACCACTCAGGAGACTGCCCCTGGGTGGGGAGCCAAAGAGACATTCAGTGGTGGAGGGCCCACCCCAGCCACCCCAGCCACCCCCAGCGCCAGCCCTGGCACGCAGGGGCCATTCAGAATAAACTCCGCATGAGCCGCAGGAATGCGGTAAGAACATGGCGCAGTGCGTGGTGAACCCACAAATTGGGCATTACCTCTGCTGGCAAGAGTCCTGACACACGCACACATGCATGCATATGCGTATGCATGCATACATCCGTTATGCAGTGTAACCTTGAGTTTACCTGGCAATGAAAGACTGTGTCAGTGTGCCGCTGCTTTCATTGGTGCTGAAGGGCCTTTAAAGAAAAATAACTCTGACATTTAAACAACGCCACATAGAGTATGCACCATAATTGTAATGCCCTTGTCAGTTTTTATTGGGTTTTCACCGTCAGTTGACTCATTTCTAACCCTGGCTCCCGCACACACCCCTGGAATCAAGAACGCAGCCATCACCTGGTAAGGGTCGTGGGCTGGCGACAGCGTGGGCGTGGTTGTTTGTTGGATTGCTTGGGAAGGTTCAAAGGTCGTGTTCTAGCATTCAAGAGAAACGCGTGGCCAGTTGTTCAGTTGTGGCGGACCAGGACAGAGAGGCTTTTATGAAACACAGCAACGCAGGAATGATGCCCATCAATGGCGGAGCCAGGATTTTCAGGTAGGAGGGGCAACCCCTCCAGCAATTAAAAATGATAGTTCTTAGTAAGGACTTGTCCCTTGCTTTTTATTCCAAGCGTGTGCGGCGATGGCGCAGCCATCGATCGAGGGTCGAATTCGAACCGCGTTGTGTTATCGCCATCGCGCTCGCTGAAGGTGTTTGCCTTCAGGGAAGTCGTGTACTGTGTACGCAACTGCGAACAATTATGTAAGTCACTTATAACTGCTTTGCCGTTACTTATTGCCAATTATGGACTCAGACTATAGTCCTATCATCTCATAGAGTCCCTGGTACGTAATAATAAGCTACACAGTGGCATGCAACAAACATGAAATTTGGCATGTGGGTAGCTTCCCGACTGTCCACAATGCAAAAAGTAGAAAATTTTACTTTTTTATTATGGGGGGGGGGCACAATAATGGATATATTTTGCACGGCAAGTGAGCAGTGACGTCACATCTGTGATGTCACCCGCATGCGGCAACGTCACGCAGTGTGCCTGCTGACGTCACGCATCCCCCTCACCCTCCGCGTAGGCCGTGTATTAATCCAAGACAATAATCCCAGGCGAAGCCGGGTAGTAAAGCTAGTTACTAATAAACCCCAATGATCCGATCGAAATTAGGGATTTCGATCGGATCATTGGGGGGGCATATGCCCCCCCCCTGGCTCCGCCAGTGATGCCCGTGCTGCCATTGTTGGCAGACTGAACTCGTTATCCAGAGCTCGTCAGTTTGTCTTCCTCGGCGTGGCAGTGGAAATAATGGTGCAATTGTTTCTTAAATCTCCTGCATCTATAATAGAGGGTTTTTTGGGTTAGGTCGCATAAATATAAATGTGTCATTAAACCCGCCACCACCCGACAGCCAATTCGTAAGGTTTGTCACGTAAACAGAACATGGCAATTCGTTACTAGTACAGCACACCGGTTGTGTGTTGGAGGGTAAATCCACAACATTTACAATTTGAGTAACGACGTTTCGCCAGTAATGACAACTAGCTTCATCAGGCTTCAGCCAGATTTGTGGAGAAATCCTCATTTCGTTCTTGAATAGAGGGATAAATGTGATGATGTCACTTGTGAGCTCCTCGGGTGCGACGGCCTGCTGGATCTGTCGACACAGCAGTGTAAATGGGTTCATTACAGTTAGTCGATCGGCAGGTTAAAGTGTGAGTACACTCACCGCTTCCAGTACCCTCTCTATGGGGGGCTCTATAGCGGTTGCCTCAAGTGGAGACCCTTCAGCCAGAAGTAGAACAAAGTGAGCAAGCGCAGGCCTGCACCTTTGCCTGTTACGGCAACGACTGCGGTGGGTACGTGCCACGCTGCATGGTGCAGCAGTGTCAGAGTAAGCGTCTGCATGTCGCCCAGGCCCAGGTGCGGGAACGGATGGCGACCACGCGGGACCACCGTCTGTTGAGATGGAGGACCTTGCCAGGATCCGGCCGTCGTGCGGCTCAGGAGGGTGCGCGGCAGCGGAGGCGATGGAGGAGGAGGCGATGGAGGAGGAGGAGGAGGAGGGGGAAGAGGCGGTGGAGGCGACGGGCTCGCAGATGAACATGCACGGCGTGTTCCTGCACGTGCTCGGCGACGCGCTGGGCTCCGTGGCGGTGGTGGTCAACGCCCTCGTCTACTCCCACTTCGAGGGCTCGTGCGTGTCGGAGGAGGCTCGCGATGACGGCGAGGGGCCCGCGCGCCGCCGCCGCCACCACCGCCGCTGCTGGGTCCACTACCTGGACCCGAGCCTGTGCCTGCTGATCGTGGCCATCCTCCTGAGCACGGCGGTGCCGCTGCTGCGCGACTCGGCGCTCATACTCATGCAGGCGGCGCCGGGGCACGTGGACCTGCGGCGGTTGCGCGAGGGCCTGGCGCGTCTCGACGGCGTCGTCGCCGTGCAGGACATGCGCGTGTGGCAGCTGGCGGGCAGCCGCCTGGTGGGCACGGCCCGCGTGGCCTGCGCGGAGCCCGCCGACGGCCGCAGCGTCGTCCGCGGGGTCCGTAGGTACTTCCGTCAGGCCGGCATCGGACACGCGACCGTTCAGACGGAGTTTGTCGGCCACGACCACCCGCTGGCTGTGGCCCGCCGATGCAGTTAGAGACACGAGCTGTTTGTGTTTGGTCCCAAGCGTGGGGGGGGAGGGGGTGGTGAGGAAGAATGCTCAAGCGCCACCTCTATAACTACTTAATTTAAAGCCTAATTCTCAAAGTTGAACAATTGCAACGCTCATTAATTGGCCGACGATAAACTAAACTCTAAACTGAGGTGAGTTTTCACATGTGGAAATGTACAACAGTGGTCAAATGCTCTAAACCCATGTTTCTAAATGTTGAGGGGAAAACGAGAGGACCCAGAGAAAATTCCACATGACCGCAGGGAGAGAGACGTGCAAACTCCAATTATACAGCCATCAGGGTCACGATCGACCCCACGACCTCCTGCCTATCAGGCGAGGGAGTTAACATCTCGCCACTTAATATATAGGGGATCGCAGAGCTTGCGCAATTGTTGACGCCGGCTCAACGCTTGGCCGCTGCCTTCCCACTCGTCAGCGGCCTGTCATCCTCGTGCCTCTGAGTAATTCGGTCTCAGAGTCGAGTGAAAGAATACTGCATAGCGGCGGGTTTACAAGTTGACATTTGTCTATAACTACAGCAGCCTTCTCCAGATTGCAATGCACTTTCGCTTCCCCCCCCCGCTGTAATGTAACACAAAGGTGTGGGGTGCATCTTGCTTTCTGGAGTGTCTTATGATCAGGAGAATATGGCATGTGAAATGAGTATAGTATCAATTGCAAACATGATGCCTTGAATAAAGGTGTCAGTTTTGTACCAGTTAAAAGGGTAAAAACCTACCATTATATAGTATCAATGTTAAGCACGATGATTCATAAATATGAAGCAACGTCATTTTTGCTCCAGTTTTATCTTGACTTAAAGCTTTCGTGACTGCAGGAATTCATCTTCTCTGGGTCTTTCGGTAAAGTCACGTAGATAGGTTCAAAGAAAATAACAAAAAACTACGACGTTTCGATCACAACACAAGCGGTCGTCATCAGGAAAAGGGGTTTAGCTTCTAAAGGAAAACTGTTTATAAAAGTTTAAATGGGCGTACCCCAAATGTCAGCAGCATGGGCGGGGCAGCTAATGTTAATGTAAGTGGTGGCCAATTAAAGGGGTGCCAGGTCAAAATTAGCATGTTAATGTAAGATCGGTGAGTGGCCTCCACGGCGAGCGAGCTGAGGTGGCTATGTTAATGTGAGAGATTAGCATGTTAATGTGAGAGATTAGCATGTTAATGAGATCGCATAGCCACCGCCACGTCGAGGTACGGCGCGCGAAGGTAGCTGTGTTGGTGTGAGAAATGTAACCTGTTAATGTCAAATCGGAGAGCCGAAAATATCAACTAACAGGTTGGGAACATCACAGCCAGTTATGACTTAAACTGGTTGATAACGTCCTTCCAATGATTGCTAAGTTTGTACCCATCTTCTCGGTTGAAATTGTGTCTGTGTCTGTTTTTATGGATGACTTCATGAACGAATCTTTGTTGATAGCCATTGGGTTTGCAAAGTACCTTCGTCTTAGAGAAAGCAATATCGTGTGAGCTCACCACATTAAAACATTGATCAGCCACGGCCGAGGTATTGGTCCTACCGTGTTTCAGATCTGCCTTGTGTTCACGAACACGGTCCGAGACATGTAATTTAATTTCCCCAATGTAACTACTGCCGCAGACACAGCTTAGTATGTAAAATTCGTGATCTGATGCCATCTGTGAAGGATGTGATCCCTGACATACAATACCCCGGCGTCTACAAACTAAGCACTCAAGTATAAAAACAAAGTGGCATCGTAGAACACGGAGTTACTATCGTTTATACGTTATTTGAAAAATTGTGGGTAAATAAATGCACATATGGCAATTGGAAGGTGATTAATGCGTTATAAATTTTACAAAATAGAGTCCATTATTAATTTTTTTCAATTTCATGTTGTTTAACGTTTTCAGTGTAAATGCTTAAAACGCACAAAATGTCTGCACTGCAGCTTCCGATTTAGCATTACGTTTTGGCGTGGCCATTTTTTATTAATGTTTTGGTAAACATTACTATAATGGTTGATTCAGAAGGAAAAAATGTATGCATGTATGATTAGTACTGTATTATTTGCCTTACGTGCAGTCCTTGGATTACAAACCTAATTCGTTCCTGAGACCCGTTCGTAAGTAAAATGGTTTGTAAGTCGCAACACTTGCTGTAATGTACTGTATTTAAATGCGATATGGTCATCGTTACGATTAAGTGTTATGGTTCAACAAAAATGTTGTACATTTGCATGTAACACTATAAAAAAAACGTATCGTAAATAAACATAAAATAAAGTAACATGAATAGATACTTTTATTTTCACTTGTCTTGAATCATGATGCGAGCTTGTAGTCGGAAAGTGGGCAATACGTTGCCAAAATTGCACACACACACGACACACACACACAAATACACACACACGGGAGCACGCACACACACAAAGACACACAACAACAACCACCATTCGCCACTAAGTGGCGGTGACATCACCACGACGCTTGTGCCAGGCTATGTGCACCTTGAGGCCACGTGAAGTGTCGAACACCCGCTGCCAGGAGGTCACGGGGCAGACCCAGGTGCCACAGGTCGACTGACTGAGATGAAATTTCAATTTAAAGCTTTCGTGACTGCGGGGATTCATCTTCTTGGTTCTTTCTACGTGACTTTACGAAAGAACCAAGAAGATGACTGAGATGACTGAGATGACTGGCTGATGTACCACCTGTACTCCCTACTGTGCCAACTTGCTGTGCTTTAGCCAACCCGGCACTCCGCTCGTTGTTGTGAGCGTCGATTTTCCGCCCTCTGTTGTTGTTGGAGGGCGACTTCCTCCAACTGCCCAGTAGCGTCCTTCACGAGCCTCCTCCACAGAGGCCGATCTTGACACCGCTGGTACCAGTCATCGGCAAGTCCACTCAGCTCCACATCCTCCTGTACCACATCACTCCATCTCTTCTCTAGCCCGTGCTGCGCCCGTTTAGCCCCCTCGATCCGGCCGAACAAAGCTGTTTGGGCATGCAGTGATTGGGCATGCGGGCTACATGGCCCAGCCAACCCAGCCTTGCCTGCCGGAGGAGCTCACCGATGGGAATTTGTCCAGATCTTTCGAGGATTTGTGAGCTCCTCACACAATCCAGCCTGGTTAAGCCCAGCCTGAAAGTTTATAACCGGCGCAGATGTCCATTAGAGGGGTCCACGTTTCACAAGCGTAGAGAAGGGAGGGCATGACTGTGGTAGAGATGACCCAGAGCTTCGTGTGGAGCTACAAACCAGGTAGCTTCCACCAACATTGCACAGCCGATGAAAAGATAATGCCGCCCGACTGATTCAGAGCGAGACCTCTGCCGTCAAACCGGAGCTCCCCACACTCACGCTTCCACATACAAAGAGAAGATCCCCCGTATAGCCTTAAAAGACTGTAGGGGCAAGTACTGTTAGCGAGCGCTTGTGAAGGTCAGAATGGTACACGAGGGGGTGGTTGGCCAGCACCACGCCCGACCGCCTTTGTCTTCCCAGTGGCGATGTTTACACACCGCACCAGGTACTCATTTGAGGCCGAGTCGACCTAGGGGAGACCCAGGACCGGTTCAGATAATCGTCACTTTTGTTGTAGGCCGTGAGTGGGAATCGATCCCGGGTCGCTGGGTTCATAGCGCAGCGCGCGAACCGCTACACTACCGCTCCCCACGCACTCACACGTCACACACATGTGCGCGCACAAACACGCAAACACTCACTCTCAGCGCAAAGCCAACTCATTTACATCTCGCCAAGAATCGTTCCTTTGAACAAATTAGTTCCACAGTTCAGTTTGCATTTTAAGTCAATGTATTTTTAAATATATTTCATGGAAGCCGGATCGTAAGTACATGCGTTCGTAAGTCAGGTGTTCGTAAGTGGATGACTGCCTGTATTCATTTATTAATTTAATTACAGGCAGACCTCGTTTAGCGTGACCTTGAGGAACTCTGATTAGTTATAGCGCTCTTTGTCCTGGTGAAACTTTTTTAGGGGAAAATAAATAAATACGGAGCGCTGACGAACGAGGCCAAGGAAACGTAGCCGCCCCCATCATTCGCTCAGCCAACGAGAGCCACGTACACCGAGCCAACCAAAATCCACCTCCCCACCATTCAATTGTCACGATTCGTGGTTTACCCAAGTGAAAACTCACGAGACCAGGATAGAGTCTCGGGCTCCACTTAAAAGAATCCCCATCACAGAATTGTGGACTGAGGACATCACGTAGACCCAGATTGGGAGTGCATGAGCTCAACCGTCGTCTCTTACTGCTGCCTTGTATGAGTACAGTATTGAAATTATTAACTTACATTTTATAGTGGAGACTTATACATGACACAGCATGTGATACTGTATTGTAACAGAGCGAGTAACGCTGAAACTAACATTGCTCCCAGTACCATGAACCCGTTGATGCAGTAAAATTATTTTTTTTATACAATAACCGATCTTATAATAATAGGGTTTTCCCCCTTTTTTCTGGCAGCAAAACTGAAACCTTTTTACAAGGGTTCATGTCTGCATTAACCATAATACCTGCAGTCAAATGCAAACAAAAACACACTATGATATATATGCATTGTACTTGAAACTGATTGTGGACCAAACTGATTGTGGACCAATCAGTTTCAAGGACAATGCATATATTATCATAGTGTGTTTTTTGTTTGCATTTGACTGCAGGTATTGTGGTTAATGCACACATGAATCCTTGTAAAAAGGTTTCAGTTTTATTGCCAGAAAAAAGGGGAAAACCCCTATTATTATATTTTGGTACTGGCAAAGGAGGTCCAATGAAATAACCCATCTTGTACGAACAGTTTTAGCTTTTTTTATTGTATGTAACCATGCTGATAATCATTGCAATAAATGACGAAGTCATTAAAAGTATTGATTTGAAGGTTTCGTGACTGCAGGAATCAATACTCTTTGGTTCTTTCAGTAACGTCACGTAGGTAGAAAAATCCAATAAATCACGACGTTTCGATCGCAACACAAGTGGTCGTCCTCAGGCGTAAAAAAATATATAATCCAGCAGTGGAACTGCTGAACCAGCGAGAGAGCTGTTACAATCAGTCTATATATGTGGCGATGGGCAAGCAAGCGGGGTCTGAGCTGGAAAGGAATTCCATACCCGGACGCAAGCACGTCAGTTGTGTTAATGGGGGAGATTTAGGGAGAGAGGGATAAGGGAGGGAGATTAGCATGAAATGAACTTCCGTCGCCGCATAAGAGTATCATGCCCGCATATGCGCACAACAGCAGTGTTAATGGGAGATTAGCACCATGAGAGATTAGCACCATGCAAAACAATCGTGCAACACAGCTGGCGAATGGAGCCGGCGAGGAAATCACCCCCAAGTGAGGAGCTCGAATCTGGCTCCAATTCCAAGTGGCTCACGTGGCGGAGCCTAAACAGACTGAAGAGAGTGAGTTTCGGCAAGATGCAACACCCTCGTGAAATCACGAGCTTCTACACAACAACCGACCAATGTGTGCTTGTCAGGAAACGCAAACCACGTGGATCGTCTCCTGAGATGCCCTGCAGCAACTACGATGCTGGCTCCTCAAGACGTGGCACTGCCAACAGCAGACGCGGTGGGCCTGTGTGGAAAGACCCGTACAGGTTTGGCAGGAGACACGGCGTGGAAGAGCGTGCAATGTGCAATGATCACATTGCACTTGAATGCAATCTGGCCCCATGTACAAAGGTGGGGCATGTTATCTCTTCGGCTATTTGATCATGCACGCATATGAATCCACTTGACTTTGATACGATAACAATTTTTTTATTTAAAGCTTTCGTGACTGCAGGGATTCATATTCTTGATTCTTTCGGTAACGTCACGTAGAAGGGAAACAATAAAATAATAAACAATAAAATAATACAATTAATGTATTGTTTCCCTTCTACGTGACTTTACCGAAAGAACTAAGAATACGATAACTGAAGGCAAGAGCACATACTTTACAATCTTCCTACTTGCTAAAAAAAAATGCTTTTCGTGTACGACGACACACTCACCGAACCGGTTGGAGAAGCGCTTTGTGTGATAATACCTCTTTAGAGCTTCAGCTGGTGATGAAGCTCACTAGCCAATTGGTAAGTAAACATTTCCTCCCCCCCCTTGCCATATGATAAATTGCCACGATTTCGGTTGTGATTTGTCTGAAGAATAAACGAGCCCTGTTTGGGAGAGAGGGATTGCCGCTGTGTTGGATTTAGAACCTCTTGTGGCTGCGAAGTTTAAATAAGCGAACCACCACACGTACAATAAAATGATCCATTCTCACGCTCATTGAACGCACGTATTGTGAGCATAACCAGCATTTCGTGCCTCCTAGCCAATGTACGTACAGTGCTTGTAACATTTCACATGTAAGTGGAACATCTGTTTCAATTAAACTAACTTCGCAGATGTATTGACAATGATGACAAGACATTGATGAAAATGCAAATTTATTCCGGTGCAAGTCAGAGTTACAAAGACAGTCGATACACAGCTGGTCATTTCCCCTTGGTGTCATTTTAATTTCCATTAAAATTAACCTTTTCTTTAACCAGCTGTCAATTAATGGAACAAACTTTTAAAATACGAGTTATGAACGGTGATTTTTACTTGATGAGGCTCGTCCAACACCATGGGAATGTCGAATTTTCACAATTGTCTCAGTGCCACCAATGCAGATGAATGAGCATAGCTCATTGTGAGCTCAATGTGTTGAACTTCTTTCGCATCGTACGTAGCCAACCGTGCTAATTGGAGGTGTGGGGAATAGTGACTGGGCTGAGACCATAAACTCACCCAGGAGGTTTTGGGTTCGATCCAGAGCCCGAAGCCTGTATATTTGGAGTCTCTCTCTTTCCGTGGTCGCATGGATTTTTCTCTGGGTCCTCCAGTTTTTTCGTCCACGTTTAGAAACGTGCGTCTAGTCTTGCGATACATTTCCACGTGATAAGCCACTTCGTTGAGCTATCATTTGTGGCCTGGACGCTTCTAAAAAAAAATCTGTATAGCTCAGTGGGCCTGACCTGGTAAAATGAAAATAGTTTACAGTTTCGCTTCACTTGAAACCCAGTGTAATCACATGCAGTTGAAATCTGGATTTGAACCCAGATCCCAATGGTGACAGCCAAGTGAGAATCCCTCTCTCTCCCCAGCCACCTAATCTTATTTACACTTTTCATTGGAATGTATGATGAAAAATATTTTGTAAGTGCTTCAAAAGTTTGGATGTGCAGAACATAAATCTATTGTGGAGTATTTTTTTCTCGGAGAGAGACCTGCGACCATAGAATGGTCAATCACCCAATTCCGTTGTGCCAGAGAGTTTATAATCTTGGCATTAAGGCACTGATAAGGCTCGCGATTGTCTAAATATAGCAAACAATGTAACATCCTCTTCATGGAAGATGGCATTCTTTGATGATATTCTGCATGTCTGGTGGAGGTGGGATGTTAATTTACACGCCTCGTTTGATACTTATATGAGTAAAATGTACTCTCAACAGGTTGAATGCAATATTGTATTGAAGTCATGAGTTATTTTGATAAATGGCCGACAATCTTTAATGATAGCCTATGGGGGAGATGCATAAACTGGAGCCTTGCACTATTTTACTGCAATGTTGCAATGAACTACCGTACAAAAACGTGGTCTTCAAATAAAATAAAAACTGCTAAAATGATGTAAGAACAGAAAAACCTGACAGAGATTTAGCAATGAAAATATTTTTAAAACCTTGCACTCAAAATAAACGAAAACCACATACTGTGGAACACCTTATGAACGCACCTAAACAGACCCCAAGGGTCACGTGACCTCTCCTTAACCGCACGTGCGTGATCGTTTTTTTCTCATGCAAACTCGACCTTTGAAGAGTAATAATTGTTCTGTGCCAGTAAAACCCTTTTCAACTGGCTCGTGTACACAGCCTCTATTCTGCTGTCAATTCACGCAGGCTTCTGTTTGTCGACAAAAGGTTGTTGTTTTTATCCCGTAAGTGATCAAAACAACTGAAGCTTACAGCAAACGATTGCGAATGTTAATACAGCATGTACTATTTTGGGAATTAACTAACTTTCATCTGAAAATGTTCAAAACATTATTTCACAGATGTGTGGCCTTTTCTTCGGCCAGCCCAGCATCCTTCGCCATAGTATAGAAGATGCCCCTCTTCTTCAGGAGAGCAGCCGGCGAATCAAACTCGGCGAGACATCCGCCGTCGAGCACCATGACTCTGAAAGCGACACAAAGAGTGAAATAATTACAATGTTTATGTTTCGTCAAAAACGAGCCCCGCAAATTCCCCCCTGGCCATGCCCACATCAGCACCTGTGCCAGTAACAAATGGCCACCGGTCCTTCCCAGCCAGTCGACAATCTCGAGGGTTGTTAGTGCCTTGTGTGAATTGCCAGCAAAAGTGGCCATTAGCCATGCGTTCTTGCGAAAAGAGCGGCTGGAAATGGTGTCTACCTGCAAAGGTGGGAATAGCATCCAATTTAAGCCAATTCTAGATTTGAAGCTTTCGTGACTGCAAGGATTCATACTCTTAGGTTTTTTCGGTAAAGTCACGTAGGTAAGAATAAATAATAAAAATAATAGAAATAATACTTGATACAGTAAATCTAGCTGTGACGGTCCCACCCACCTGATGACGGAGACTTGTGTTGCCTCCGAAACGTCGTGATTTATCACTTTATTTCTATTATTATTTCTATTATTTTTATTATTTATTCTTACCTACGTAACTTTACCAAAAAAACCTAAGAGTACAATTTAAGCCAATTGCCAATCCACTGCTGGATGAAGGCCTCCCCAATATTTAAACATCAGCAAAAGGTTTGGTATCAAAGGGGAAAACCGTGCCAAAAGCAAGCTGCAGTGAGGAAGAAGTTGTAATGCATTATTTTTCAAAACATTACACGATTGACAATATGTAGGCATTCTCAGACTGTCATGTATCATGTACAATACTGTATACGTAGGCCTCTGTGAGAAAGCATTACATGAAGAGGACATTGAGATGGAGATCAAATGCACATGATACTGTGATTACACAGGCTGCCAGGCCAATCAGTGACTGAGCCTGTAATACAACACGAAGATTTTATTAAATAACAAAAATATAGAACAGCTGCCTACGCAGCATATTTCTACCTGCAATTAACTCTCATGCGGTGTTTTAATTATCAAATTGCACACGTTATGATTAAGATTGCGACCTTAACTAGGCCAAACTTGGGTAGTTGTGCAAACTGACGACTGCCTAGGTTGTAGGAATTAAGCAACCTGGACAAACATTGTTATTATGACATGTGTTGAGTTTTCTTCTTTTTTAAAATCTTAATACTGCCAAAAAGGTTCCATACATAAGACAATGTCTGGTCTGGGTTTTGCCCCCTGAGTAATAGCATTACCCAGGAATATTAGCCAGCTAATGCCGCCCCCTTGATCCGACGATCGTCCCCCGTCCCTTGCTCGGCATGCAAGGGCATCTCCCGCTCCCGAGGGCCCATGTTCTGGCGAGACCCAAGAGGTCGCGACCCCAAATGCGGTGCTGTGCACGACGGGGTGCCGGCTGCACGTGGGCTCACCGCGTGTAGTCGATGACGGTGTTGAGGCGGTGCGCGATGGTGAGCACGGTGCGGTTCTGGCACTCGCGCCGGATCGTCGCTTGGATGAGGTCGTCCGTCTCCAGGTCCACGGCCGCCGTGGCCTCGTCCAGGATGAGGATGCGGCTCTTGCGGAGCAGCGCGCGCGCCAGGCACACGAGCTGCCTCTGCCCAACGCTGCGGGAGAGCGCACGGGAAGTAGCAACGGCGTGTCCGCCCATCACCCAACGGAGGTGCAATCCCTACCGCAGTGTACGCTCGACAACACGAGGAGGGATGTACATTCGTCGAATCGATGCCAGCGCACTGATACACCGGTGTAGCAAACGCGGTTACTTGATGCACAAATGCAAATTTAAAAAACGCTGCAGCAGTGTGCGGCGACTGGTCACGCAGAACAGACAAAGGCACATTTGACAACTCGACGCTTCATTCCTATATAAGGAGGTATCAAAGCGATTTGCTCTGCGACTCCTGGTGCTATTAACTGGCTCATTTACCGCCTCAATGTAATATTACAATTGTTGCTCTACATCGACATCAGCCATATGAAGATTGATACTATCATCCAACACGATTGCGTATGTTTTGCCGATTGCATTGTTTGAACAGCCCTTCCCTTGCCATGATAAAATGTGGTTTAGGTTTCCACTGAAAGCCTGTCTGTTTAGATTTCAAGACATCTCCCTCTGTCATGCTTATTGACATACAATATACTCTACGCATTGCCCTATACATGAAATGGTTACATGTACACACCGAATGAATTTTCTCTTTCGCGAGATTCCAAAAAAGCACCAAAAAAAACCTACCTGAGATTCTCCCCTCCCTCAGAGATGGGGTGATCAAGGCCTGCTTCCAAGGACCGCACGTGAGCCTTCAGGTGTGCCATCTCCAGAGCGCTCCACAGCTCCTCGTCACTGTGGTGCCCAAACGGGTCCAGGTTCATGCGCAGAGGCCCTGAAAAGAGCACGGGGTCCTGGGTGGGGTCGGGTCAGAAAGAGAAGGAAGAAGACGCGGTTTGGTGAGAATAACAAAAGATGTCATCAACCAAGCCAAACTCTAGCTGCCTTATAATTGTACAGCCATAGTAGTTTTTTTAGCTTTTCACACACTGCTTGCCTGCAACCCACCGGCGTGCATAACAAAAGGCGGCGTAATCCTTGCTCTCTTATCTACTTACGCCATCTACATCACAAGGCCTCGGCTGCAGCTCCAGGTGTAGCCGCAGTTGCAGCACTGGTCGTGACCTCACCAGCTTATACCCCCCCACCCCCACGGCGCACCCTGGCTCCTCCCCCCTCCCCTTAACCAGTATATAACAGGACCCTGCGGGGTGGGCTGGTAGGAACGAATAACCAAAGAATATAAACATAATGTATTATTACACTTGTTAAGCCAGGAAAGCCCCACTGAGTCAAAAGGTTTTTGTAGGGTCCTGCCAAGTGTTTGCAGTAGGGGGCGATGTTGATACACGGACGGACGGACGGACGAACGATATAATCTATTGGTGGTCTGGTCCACTTCGTTCCTACCAGTATAAGGCCGTGTCTCTTAGAACTCTCTTCACTTGATACAGTCATTTTGCTGTGACGGTTCCACCTGAAGACGGAGGCTTGTGTTGCCTCCGAAACGTCGTGATTTTATTTATGTTTTCTTCTTTCAACCTATGCGACTTTACCGGAAAAAAACTAAGAGTAACAAAATAACAATTTGTGCATGTCTACCTCGCCTGCTATGCAGGAGGTCGTGGGTTCGTTCCCGACCCTGATACCTGCTGCTGTATATTTGGAGTTTTTATCTTCTCCCTGTCGTCGCGTGGATTTTTCTCCCAGTCCACTGGTTTTTCCCTCCACGTTTATAAACATGCTTTTAGATTATTGGGCTGCTATACGTTTCCACTACATAGCTCAGTGGGACTTACCTGGTAAAATAAAAATTGTTTAGTTTAGTAAACAAGAGAGCCCTTTCAGGGGGATATTTGGCCTACTCTTCCACACTGGTCCAAAGTCTTGCAAATCGTTGGATTCCCCCCCCCCCCCACTTTACCGCACCACACGCGATCTGATGGTCCACCAACTCTGGTGTACCCATTTCTATTATTTGGTGGACATGGGGATTTAAGAAAATTGCCCGAGTGTGTGTGTGCTGTGGGGAGCGGTAGTGTAATGGTCAATATTATTTCTAGATTTCAAGCTTTCGTGACTGCAAGGATTCATATTCTTAGGTTTTTTCGGTAAAGTCACGTAGGTAAAAAATGTAAATTAATAAAAGTAAAATAAAAAATAAAATAAAAATCACGACGTTTCGGAGGCAACCTGAAGACGGAGGCTTGTGTTGCCTCCGAAACGTCGTGATTTTTATTTGATTTTTCTTTTATGAATTATTTCTTTTTTTCCTACGTGACTTTACCGAAAAACCTAAGAATATGGTCAATATTATGGTTCGTGCGTTTATCTACGAACCTAGCGACCCGAGTTTGATTCCTGTTCATGACCAACAGCGGTCACAAAGGATATCTGAAGCAGTCCTGGGCCTCACCTTGGTATATGCAGTCTGAAATAAGTACTTGGTGCAATGTGGCCAGGCATGGTGCTGGCCACCCACCGACCGACTCGTGTGCCGTGCTTGCCTTCAAAGGTGCTCTTGCTCACAGCACTTGCCCAAACGGTCTGTTAAGAGGCTACACCGGGGGGATCTTTGTCTTATTTTGACTCTGTCAATGTGTGTGTGTGTTGTGCTGACCAGGGGCACAAGATTTTGTGGGTGTAATCTAAAGATCTTGATTTGAAGCTTTCGTGACTGCAGGAATCCATCCTCTTTGGTTCTTTCGGTAAAGTCACGAAGGTAGAAAAAATAATAATAGATCACGACGTTTCCTACCACAGCAGTCCTCCTGCTGTGTTCGTTTCACACCCGATGACGGTTGCTTGTGTTGCGATCGAAACGTCGTGATCTATTATTTTTTCTACCTACGTGACTGACGGGCGTTCCGGGCGCGTGGCTCTGACGTGGAGCGCAGGTGACGCAGACCGTCAACTGGCTCGTGCGGCAGACGTGCGAGCTGGAGACCAACGTGGTGGTGGAGCGAGTGAACCAAAAAGTAAGTAATCTAAAGATGTTGGGCGATGTCCTGACAACCCACGGCTGTCAAGTGTCCGCGCCCCCCCCTCCCGTCGATCACCTGCGGGATGATGGTGAGCTTGGAGCGCAGGTCGTGCAGGCCGATGGGGGCGATGTCGATGCCGTCGATGCGGATAGAGCCGCCGGCCGCCTCCATCATGCGGAAGAGGCAGCTGGTGAGAGACGACTTCCCCGCGCCCGTGCGCCCCACGATTCCCACCTGTGATACGCAGCGCACGCCGGCACGTCGACGCGTTAACCCAGGCCACCCAGGCAAGGCGACCCCAACACCAGAGGTCGCAAACGGGTTTTGATTCCTTACCTGTACCCATACCCAGCCGCACCAGGGTCGCAAACGGATACCCGTACCAGGCTGGGTACGGGTAGCCAGGTATCGGATAGGGTACGGGTATCGGGTACCCGGTTGCGACCTCTGCCCAACACCCTGGCTTCCCGTGCTGTCAAAAAATCTCCCCCCCCGCCACCCATCCGCCGCGACGCTGCAACCCTTTGGGAAGTCCCTCGAATCAAGGAAAACTGTCGCCTTCCCATTCACCAGGACCTCAATAACGTCCCTCGTCATCGCTTGAAGTCGCATGAGCCCTTCTGGACCCATGTGCTCAACCCCCATTAAGCTTGGAAAGCTGAATGGAGTTCAAAAGAACTCACAAACACCTTGTGAAAGACCCAATGCAGAAGATCCATTGGATTTGATCGTCCACGAAGCTCATGGTCCACCCTAAATCGTATCCACTGCACAAACCATGGCAGATGCGAATATCTGATGCACACATGGAAAAATAAACTCTCCAGTGTGCGACTGTGGTCATTCAGAACAGACCGTACAACATATAACGACGCACTGCCCGATCCACAAATATACGAAGGAGACATCACAGCGATAACACTCCACTGCTCCTGACGCGGTTGTCTGGCTTAACCACCTCAATGTGAAATTGTAGTTGCTGCTCTGCATCTACATCAGCCATATGAAAGATCCTCGCAAGAGAGGCAACATCGTTTCACGTATCTCAATGACTTTATTTAATCTATTGGATAGATAAAGGGTACCACCAATTCTTCTTTTGTATGGTGTTTGAAAAAAGCAGCAGGGTACAATTGTATATTTTATTTTATAAGATATTCCACTGCATCTGGGATGGTAGCTGAGTGGAGGCTGCTTGTTATCTGTGGTATGCCCAATACGCCACCAGGATATGTGTGGTGTTTTGGGCAGTCACCTGCGCTATGCTTTGATTGATTGAAGATTGATTGACATTGTGCACCGTGCGCGTGCCGTACGTGGCTCAGTGCACGTGGCATGGGACAAAAAGAGCAAAGAAAATTTAAAGGAAACATTCAAAGTCAGATGAACCTTCACAGAGTGAAGTGCTCCAGCTTTGAGCGTGAGTGTCAGCTGTCAAGTCTTGGTCAACCCGTAACGCCTGGGTCTGTCCCATGATCTCCTGTCAGCAAGCTTTCCACACTTCACGTGGCTTCAAAGTGCACGGAGCCTGGTACAAGGGCCGTGGTGGCATCACTGCCACTTAGTGGCAAATCATAGTTGGTTGCTGTTATGTGAGATGAGTGTGTTTCGGCGGTTGTGGAGAGATTGGAGAAGTTTCCATACTAGGCAGTGTGCTTATGACCAGTTTCGGTTTGCCAGCAGATGTCTCACTCCGATTCAGGTGAGCAGTATTATATTTCCATCAGGTGTGTAACTCTGTAGGAAAGCTGCTTGGCCTGTCGCTCAATACGAAGCTCCAGGTGTTCATGGCCACAATCATGCCCTTCCTTCACTATGCTTCCAAAAATTGGTCCCACTGAAGGAACATCTGCACTGGTTTGAAACATTCACGCTGGCCTGCCTACGATCCATCCTGGGTTTAACCAGGCTAGTTTGTATGAGGAGCTCAAAGATCTTTGACAGATCTGGACACTTCCATTAGTGATCTCCTCCAGCAGGCAAGGCTGTGTTGGCTGAATCCTGTAGCCCACATGCCTCAGCAGCTTTTGTTTGGCCAGGCAGAAGGGGATGAACGGGCGTGGCATGGGCGAGAAAAGAGGATGTGGCTCTGGGTGAAATTGCCAATGACTTGCACCAGCAATGTTAAGTTTGGCCTCTATGGAGGAGGCTCATGAAGGACGCTACTGGGCAGTTTGAGGAAGTCGCCCTCCAACAACAACAGAGGGATGAGGAGCCACAATCACAACAACGAGTGGATCACCGGGCGGCTAGAATGCAGCAAATTGGCAGAGTGGGGGTACAGGTGGTGCATCTGTCAGCCATCACAATCACGATGGGGTGGGGGGGGACAGACAAAGGTGGCCGGGTGTAATGCTGACCACTCACCCCCTCGCGTACCATGCCGGCCTTTGTAGGTGTATCGCTAACGGCACTTGCCACAACAGTCTGTTAAGGCTACACGGGGGGGGGGGTGGTGCGTGGATCTTTGTCTTTGTTTCCATCTTTGTGTGCAGGGCACCTTCTCCCCAGGCTGGATGCTGAAGCTGATACCCTTGAGCACGAGCTCCAGCTCGGGGCGGTAGCGCGTGCTGTAGTCCACGAACTCCACCTGCCCGCGGTCCGGCCACTCGCTCGGGGGCCGTGTCTCCGTCTCCCACGCCGCCTGCGCGCTCCCAGCACAACAGCGGTTGAGGAGAGACCGGTGCAGGCTTCACGACGTCTAGTGGTTGAACTGCATTGTGGCCAAGCTGGTCCTCAATGCTCACGAAAAGTTATTCTCCGGCTAGCCCAAACCTGTCTCGCCACACCATGCATATTGGGGAGGTTGACAACCTTAAATATCTAGACGTTGACCTGGACTTAAAACTGTGTTCCAATACCCACGTTGACCACGTGACACAACGAGATAAAAACCAATATTGGATTCCGATACAGGAACAAGCGTTGCATTCCCCCTCGACTCCCCGTCTGAATATAGTTAAAAGCCACCACTCTGCTCATATTTGATTATTACGACACCATCTACAGCCTAGCTTCTGAATCCACCTTGAAAAGTCTAATTCCACTGAACCACTCCGCTCTCCGCTTTGCCCTCTGACGCCCCCTCTCTAGAACTCATCGTGGTAACCTGGATCTCAACTCAATTCTGTCCCCCACCGGATATCCGCAGAGACCACCACTGGGATGTCTTCACCCTCAAGGTCCTCATCCTAAAGGTTAAACAAATCTGCCAATGACCTAAAGGGCCACTTTCTTCCTCCCGTAGCCTCAGAAGCACCTCCTTATTCTGACTAAAAATTCAATTTGCTACAACGTTGTTAAAAAAAAAATCTGCGTTGTTGCTCCACGTTGCTCTAGTCCTCTTGCTGCTCAGCTACTGCTCGCTTTCCTCACTTCACTCCCCCTCTTCACTTCCCTTCTCTCATCTAGATGTGTACAGCGCCTTCATCCGAGGTGCTGTACAGCAATTACAAAAATGGTACACGTGATGAAGGTGCTTCGGTCGAAGGTAACCTAAGATTATCTTGCATTCAATTCGCAGTACCAATCACAGTAAGTCGCATAATCTGACTGCCCTGACCAATTAGCCACTCACACCCAGTGCAGTGTTTGTGCACGGTGTGAGACTGTCATTTTCCATTAATGTTCACTTATCTGACCTTTCCACATCTCCGCCTGTACCCCGGTCCACGGCGAGTCGCATGTGCATCGTCAGACTGTGTGCGCACGTCCATGCTGCGTGCGTGTGTGAATAGCGGGGAGCGGCAGTGTAGTGGTCGGCGCGATTGCGCTACGAACCCGGCGACTCGAGTTCGATTCCCACTCACGACAAACAACAGTGATGATTATCTGAGCCGATCATGGGCCTCCCCGAGGTCGACTCAGCCTCAAATGCCCCAACAGTCTGTTCAGGCGATAACGTGGGATCTTTGTGTGGATAAGTGAGCGGCTACACTGCCCTTGTGCAGGAGCAGCCCTCACCTCGCGGTCGATCTCCGTGTACTCGCTCACTCGCTCCACCGCCACCACGTTGGTCTCCAGCTCGCACGTCTGCCGCACGAGCCAGTTGAGAGTCTGCGTCACCTGCGCTCCACGTCAAAGCCACGCGCCCGGAACGCCCGTCACAAAAATGTCGTCTTGTCAGGATCCCCCCCGTGATATTTGCGCCTTTAGCGATTTAAATTATTATTCACGTAAGTAAAATGTGTGTCGTACACCCTCCTCCACCCGACACGGCCAATTGATGAAATTGTCACGTGACAAACAAGAGTCTGAGCTTGAAAATTCACAGCCAGGGAGCAAGCTCATGGGTGCCTTGTTCTATTCTTGCCTCCGGCAGCGATACGTTCAGCAGCTAAATGTCAATGTTGAGGTCTGCTCACCACAGCGAGAGGACTTCAGATAATATTTGTAGTTTTACCACTCCTCCACTGAAGGAGCGCAGACTACAGTAGTTTGCTATATGGTCCATAGTTTGTATTGCATGGCCACAATCAAACTGTGACTAGGCGGGTGGCTGGTGATGTAATCAGACACAGGCCCAATGAGAACGAGAGCTGAACAAAAGTGAGTTCATCAATCCCACTCTGAGGCACACACTGATATATAATTCACCTGGGGTGAGAGGACCCGATATATCGTACGTACCACGAGGCCAGTTAAACCTGTTTGTGCCCAGAGCATCGGCACAATAACCCTTCGCCGCCCACATTAGAAGCCCCGATCACACTCCCTCACGTTGCAAACACCAAGCACTCTGTTAAACCGCTGCTGAAAAACCTCTCGCGCCGAGGGCTGCTTCCTTCCGTGCCTGCAGCTCACTGGCTCGTCTGCGCCTCGCGGCAAGGGAAAGGTACGAAGTGTCCGGCAGCGGGAAGGTAAAGACTCGTGGGAAACACGCCAGGGTGTCTTTAATGAGCCAAGCGGTGGCGGGTGTTGCTCACGTTGAGGGCGTAGGAGATTGACAGGCCCACAACACCGCCGGCTGTTGTCCCCCGCGCCAGGACGGCGAAGAGTGCGGCGAAGAAGACGACCAGGTTTCCAGTTAACTCGAGGCGGATAGCCAGCCACCTGCAGCACACGACGAGGCGTTGAGTCATGTGATCACAGCGTATGGAATACGAATTCAATGACTTCAACATGAAGCACGCTGCACTCTCATTGATAAGAGAACGACTCGTCGGCACGAGGAACTGCTGATGAGCAGGAACTCATCCCCTTAGAACTGCTTTTTGTGTTTAGTTTGTTGTCCTTCCCCGCATCTCCAATTAGCACGGTTGCCTGCATACAATGCGAAAGAAGTTCAACATACATACAAGGCAGCCATACGGCGATTCGGCGGCAACAATAATATCCCAAGCTCTGCGATCCCCTATAAACTAAGGTGTTATTTGGCCAATTAATGAGTGTTCACATGTGGCACGAAACCAGAGCAACCAAACAAACCCCACGCGTGCGAGGGGGGAAACACTCCATCCCATGCAGATGGAACAAGCGGACTCCACATTTTTGCTGTACCACCTCGTGGCGAGCCGGCGCGTGGCACCTCCTCGACACCCATGGGAAAGGAGTTTCGCAAAATGTGCGCGATCCACCAACCCTCACCTCCACAGTGCTGGATTATAGACCACGTGCATAGCCACCACCACACGCTATAACAAGACAATGCTTTTGCTGGCGTTCAGCAAGAGCCGCCAGGGCACGTGACAAGACATTCCTCCTGAACGTCGGTGAAAAAGAGCTTGATGGCTCATCGGATTTTTTCAGGATAAAAAATTCTGAAAGATTATCATTCTGACATTTCACTTTTCTGCTCCCTGTGGATAAATACCCGCCATCGAAAGTGTATAGTAAAAATATTAATGCATTGCTCATAGTGTAAACTGTATCGTGCGCCTACCTCTCTCCTCCCATTGTGCTCTACCACTCTTCCCATCCCCATCTGTTCCAGAAACCACGCCTTCTCTGCAATTCCGATTCCATGCACCTGTCGAAGTCTTTATTCAAACTCTTTGTCTATTCTGCTAATTATTGCCCCCCCCCCTCCAATCTAATGTCATCTAAGCTACCCACAATGCACTACAGCCTATCTTTTTCAACATCGCAATTCTCTGTTGCGTCACCATTTACAGTGAGGGAAAAAAGTATTTGATACTTATTTCCCTCATTAAAATGCAAATGAATTTATAACATATTTGACATGCGTTTTTCTGGATTTGTTGTTATTCTGTCTCTCACTGTTCAAATAAACCTACCATTAAAATTATAGACTGATCATTTTTTTGTCAGTGGGCAAACGTACAAAATCAGCAGGGGATCAAATACTTTTTTCCCTCACTGTACACCCCCCCCCCAATCCTGTTGAGCAACTTGGGATGTTTCTGTCTTGAGACACTTTCATACATTAACACTGTTTTTTTTGTTTCGATATGTTGTATATATCAAAAACTGATTTTGAACCCAATTTAGATATTTGGAAAGACTAAAAACCTCATGAGAGTAATCGTTAATTTACCTCACCTCCACATAAGATCATTTTGTAACAATGTGCACATCTCTAATTCATCACTTTGGAGGCAGGAGTCATGCGCTTGAGATCCACTTGCAGGCGTGGTGAGGTTCCCCCTCAGTAGGCAGCGTAGCAGGTAAGCCGCTGATTTGCAATATCTCTCTACGGATCAGTCAACTTTCCTCTCATCGGCATTATTTTTTTCTCCAGTTTCTTCCCGTCGGCAAATGTGCTCGACAGGTCACTCCGCGGGCGGCACGTGTAGAACTCGTGACCAAAGGCAACGCAGGACCCAAGGAAGACGGGCCAGGCCACTCACCGATTGGACACGATCCAGGGGAAGACGCACACTTGGTTGACGTCCACGATCTTGACGTTGTGCGCGAGGAAGCGAGGAAGATGCCTGTAGGCCCGGATCACGCTCAGGCCCTGCACCGTCTCCCCGAAGTGAGAGTAGATGGGCGAGCGCGTCACCGAGTCCAGGCGACGGAGCTGGCGCGACGTGCTCACGTAAAAGCGCTGCCGGTGGAGGAGGAGGGGAGAGTTTCATTTTCAGTTAGAGACAGTTCAAGTTCATTTATTTGGTATAGCCCTGTGAGCCATTCGGCTCTTGAATCGGGTGCAACCGCAACAACAACAAAAAACATGATGAACAAGAAAACATCTTAAAGTGACTATGCGCAAACAGAAAAATCACGTGCCGAGGTGGAACGGCACGTGTCACAACAACAACCGCCATTCGCCACTAAGTGGCGGTGACGTCACCACGACGCTTGTGCCAGGCCATGTGCACGTTGAAGGGGGGCCGCACGGAGGGGACACGCGGCAGGCAAAAGCCTTTAGATTTCGAGCACGCACGCACACACACACGCACGTACTCGCGTGTTGAAACTCTCCCAACGCTGAGCATTTATTCAATGAAAGCATTGACGTAGAGTGTTACCTCATTATGCGCGAGCGACACGTTCCAGTGATGCTCGTGAAAACCAAATTTCGCGGGTAATGATATTGGCCGATGAAAAGCTATCTTTTTTCATGAATTGCCTTATTTAATTACGTAAATAAACTTTATCTCTCATCACTTTAAATTTCATCACTGTATCTCTCGTAACTTTATATCTCATCGCTTTATATCTCGTAATTTTATCTCGCATCACTTCATATCTCATCACTTTATCTCATTACTTTATCCATGCAGTCGTGTAGAGTTCCAGAGGCGAATCGTGGATAGCCAAAACCGCAGATAGCAAGTCCGTGAATAACGAGGGAAGACTGCACTGCTGTACCGGTGTTAGTATGGTACGAAGCTTCCTCGGAACTCGTCGATAAGTCACAAGCGCGAGCATAACCACCGCCAAGGGTGGCAGACAGTAGCCCACTTCTCGGGTGTTTTCGTGTCACCTTAAACACGACTAATATCCTCATCTGCAGTCTGTTCTTTAGGGAACACATTTCTATAACGCGGATGCGAATTGGATATAACGCTATCGCGTGAACTTAGTGACGTCGCGCGAGGAGGAATAAGCGGTTGTACGGCTGCCTCGGCGTAGCATCGCACAAGGAAGTGGGATGCTGCTGGATGCTTCTAGATGCTACCCACGCGCCTCAGTTTTTGTTCAGTCTGCGTACGCATCTCACCGTGTTATCGTGGACTGTGCTCTTCGCTACCTTATTTATTATAACGTGACTTTATCATAATGCGGCGTTCTTCAGGAACCAAACTACCACCGCGTTATAGGAGAACAGACTGCATAGGCGAAATGGACGTCGTTGATCTGAATACAGATGTGATCATAGAATAAAACCACAGATCACAGAATAGAACCATCCCCCGACTCCTCCCGTTGCAGAGCGCGTTGACGCCGCGCTCACTCGCTCGCTCGCCGCGCTGTGCCGCTCCCCGCACCGACGGGAACGTGTCAAGCGAGTCGGCACCTGCACGAAGAAGTAGAAGATGGCGATGGGCACGATGACGGCGGCGAAGAGGGGCGTCGCGATGCAGATGACGAGGACGGTGCTGAGGACGCCGAACGCGCACGAGATCCACGAGCGGAACGACATGGGCAAGGTGTCGTCGATCGTGTTGATGTCCTGTTTGGGGAGTCACGAGAAAAGGTGAAGGAAAAAGGCAAAGGTGCAGCCCTGCTTGCCAGCAGAGTTATCATCTCGCCGCGAGATGTTAACTCCTTCGTTTGGTATGCAGGAGGTCGTGGGTTCGATCACGACCCTGACGCCTGCTGCTGTATATTCGGAGTTTGCATGTCTCTCTCCCCGTGGTCGTGTGTTTTCCCCTCCACATTTAGAATCAACGTGTGTTTAGAGTATTTGATTGCTGTAAATTTCCACACGATGATAAGCCACTTCGTTGAGCTGTAGTTGCGGCCAGGTCGCTTCTGAAAAAGAGCTGCATAGCTCAGTGGGCGTTACCTGGTAAAATAAAAAAGTCTAGAGGAAGGGGCCTCCAAGAGGGTTATCTGGATGAGTTGTCCACGCAATGCCAGACGTCTTTACCCCACAACACGCAACCTGCGGATCAACTAACTGTGGTGTACTCACTGTTGTTAATGCTGTTGTGGAGAAAGAAGCAACTGGGGTGGTGGGATTTGAGAAGCTTGCACTACTCCTGTTTCAACTGCCGTGCCGGGAGGTGGAATTGAACCGGCGATTCCCTGATTATTAGTCCGGTGTGCCAACCGTTACACCAGGGCAGCGTACCCTAGCGCTCGAGCGTCTCCAGCAAATTGTCCAGCCTACGATGCCACTCACGTGTCTCCGTACAAACACCATGAGGGCAAGTCCGGTGCGCTAGCCCACGACAAACATCACGGCAACATCCTCACCGGGGAAGTGAGATGAGCGGATCTTGCGGAAGGTGAACGAACGTAAGGAGAGTCTTTATATCTCATCACTTTATCTCCCATCACTTTATCTCTCATCACACCCTGACTCTATAGACGTCGGCTGGTTTATTTGGCATCGTGGAGAGCACATGGGACAGTATCGGAATATTTTATTCACGCCGGAGGAATCTGATGAGCAGTGAAGCTCTATTTTCCCAGAGATGTCCAGCAAGGGGCGGGTAAGGATGATGGCGGCGAGCACCTTGGCGAAGCGGTTGACGATGCGGCCGATGGGAGTGGTGTCGTAGAACGCCATGGGGGCGTGCAGCATGTTGCCCAGCAGGTCGCGGTGGAGCACTCGTGAAGCCTCGATCGTGCCCTTGGCAGTGATGAACGCGGCCAGGAAGACGAAGAGGCCTTGGGAGGCAAATGGCGAGTTGGCGGGGGATTTGTTTGTTATGTTGGGAAAAAAGAATACAAATAACAGCAGCAGCCCGTTCCGTTTGGATGTCGTGCGTTATAATGTGAAGCCCTGCAACAATCAATCAATCCACGTATCTGCTGGTCTCCCCGAGCTTTGTAGGTCATCAGGGTTGTTTGGCCATACTTCACCACACAGGAGTCACTGTCGGTGCGTGAAGGGGTTGGCCCCAGACATGCCTCATATATCACTCACCGGCTGGTGTTTGCCGTGGCCAGGAATTGAACTCGGGAAAGTGTGCATTTCATCGAACGCAATGCGGGATAGCCGCACTGCCTGGGGCGAGGAATGGAGATGCGTGGATGTGCCCAACAACGACCTCATCAGTGATCCGTCGACCTCCCAAGGGGTATTGGGCCGCTTCCGAACATCGATGGGGCATCTTACGACTACTACTACACGACAGCCCCACTGTGTGAATGCGAGGAGTAGCAGACGATGGCGCCCTATCGTCTCCGGCTGTGAGGTGCGTCAGGGCATGCCAGGCGTGACTGGTTGCTGCCCTGCACGTGCTGGAGGAGGAGGCTGTCACGTGCCTCTATTTATTGATTTGTATTGTGTGTGTGGTGCTCTAACTGTGTAAAATAATTCGGTGAACACATTTAACGCAATAATTATCCATTGCTAAGTTTTGCGGCCTGGCATGGAAAAGCAATGACAAAGCTTGATAACAACGCGTATAATTTTTTTACGTATTTACATTGAAGTTGAATGCATTTCCAAGGCTTTCAATCTCTGCTCGACATCACTCAATCTCCCTCGCTGTTCAAGCCACTCACTCGTAGCACACCGCTTCAGTGTCACTTGGAATTCGCTTTCCCTCGCAGATTATTGTTTCAAAACCAAAATTAAAAGTAGCCCCAGGTCGTCAAGTCGGGTGTGGAATGTGAATTCCAAGATTTATCTGCATTATTTTGTGATTTCCCCCCCAGGATTTTATGCATTTTGTCGATATTATCCTCATTCGAGTTGCACGATATTATTGATACTAAATATAAAATGCATGTAAGTGTCAAGAATTATCAAAAAGGTGAATATTCCGTGTTATTGAACACATGCTTCCACAGTGGCATGTCTTTCAAATTTTGGTGTGAGGGAGCAAATCTGTCCTGTTTAGTTAAAGTATTCAAAGCAAGAATAATAAACGTATGAACATGAATAAAATCACAATAATAATAACAATGATTTCACCTTGTAACGCACGCAGTATTCGTTTGCTCTCGAAGAAAAGAGAGAACAACTCAGAGGCGCACGGAAGAACCACAGACGAGCGGGAAGGCAGCAGTCACATGGTAAGCCAGCACCTGCAATTGCCCAAGCTCTATGGTCCTCTATATATGAAGGTGTTATCGGCCAATTAATCAGTTTACATGCGGGAAGAAACCGAAGCACCCGGGGAAACCCACGCATTCGAGGGGGAACACTCTATCCCATTCAGACGGAAACAAGGTGGAGTCCACATCTTTGGTAACTGCCTTCTCCTGGAGAGCCAGGGTTACGGCACCTCGACAACGACGAGAAGGAAGATTGGCAACGCTCGTGCACATTCACCAACCATCACCGCTGCCTCCCGCAGTGCTGGGTGACAGGCCACGTGTAGCAAAGCCACTACCGGTTGCCCAGCCACTACTTCTCGGACGCTCCTTCCTTCATCCGTTGATAAAGCCACGGATACATTTTGCCAAAAATTACAAGTCTCAGAGGATGCGTGGCGCACACCCCTGGCGTTAGCGGCGATGCTACGATGCTCGCTCGGGTTTAAAGCCTTTACCTTGAGCCACCCCCAGCGCTCCGTAGACGCCCAGGCGCATATCGTTGCCGTAGGTGACGTTGGGGTAGCTGGCCGCATCGAAGGTCCAGTCGCTGAGCCAGAAGTTCTGGCCGATGACGGCCGCGTTCTGCAGGAGGTTTCCCATGAAGATGAGGAACGATAAGAAGAGGCCTGTGGAGCGCATGTACTGCATGTACACGGACCACTTGACCTGCACGCCAACACGGGGACACACACACACCACATGTATGTACTGCATGTACACGGACCACATGACCTGCACGCCAACATGGGAACACACGAGGTGTTCCCCGAGTAAACAAGATAAATAATAATGTACACTATGAGACCTCCTTTACCAGTGGCAAAATATAGTAATTTGTTTTTACCCTTTCAACTGGTACAAAACTGACACCTTTATACAAGGCATCATATTTGCAATAACCACAAGACAAGCAGTCAAAATGCAAACAAAAAGAAACAACTCTGATAATGATAATGAAATGCACTGTCCTTGAAGTTGATTGGTCCACACCCGAGACAGCTTTTCTTAGAGCCTAGTCTCCATTGGTGTTGGACCAGATGACGCCAAAAGGCGTACAACTCAAAAACAGCGCACTATCAGAGTATTGAGAGCTCGGGGTAAGCATTTATACTATGAGACCTCCTTTACCAGTGGCAAAATATAGCAATATGTTTTTACCCTTTCAACTGGTACAAAACTGACACCTTTATACAAGGCATTACAATAATAATGTAAACAGATTATTTGTACAATCGGGGGGTGGGGGGGGGCACCGGTAGGGAGTTCCACAACCGGGGGCCACCACAATATGCTCTCGATCAGCCCAAGAACGCAGCCGAGATCGAGGAATACATAGAAGGGCACCGTCGGCAGATCTTACAAGCCATGATGAAGGGGGCACGAGATTGAATTGGCTCCTGAATGTAAAGTACAAGCTCATCCTCGTAAGGCGAACGTACATTTCCAGTCTCCACGCCTTCCTTTTCGATCAGCTTCTGCGCTTTATCATCCTGCTCCTTCCCAAGCAGTGCTGTCTCTCCGCTCGTCGAGTTCCTCGCAGAGTGTTTCTTGTGGCTCCGTCTAGATTCACGTCAGAAAAACACAATGCAAAGGAACAACGATAATAAGGCAAACACATTCTACATAAACACGTTAAGATGCAGGTGCACGGTGTGCAAAAGCTCTCGGATCTAAGCTGATGTCAGTTATAATCATTTACACCCGTTCATCAAGCCACTACTGGATGAAGACCTCCCTTAAATTTCGATTTAAAGCTTTCGTGACTGCAGGGATTCATCTTCTTGGTTCTTTCGGTAAAGTCACGTAGAATGGAAATAATAAAATAATAAAACTAAAACATAATAAAAAAATTCTCACGACGTTTCGGCCACAACGCAAGCAGCCGTCCTCAGGTGGAGAGCAGGTCTGTCGAGTAGACAGAGTCTTCAGACTCTGTCTACGCGTTGTGGCCGAAACGTCGTGAGAATTATTTTATTATGTTTATTTTTATTATTTTATTATTTCCATTCTACGTGACTTTACCGAAAGAACCAAGAAGAAGACCTCCCCTTTCCGCGTGTTGGTCATGGGAGTTGTTTGACCATACTTCACCGCGCTGGTTAATTGGACAGCCACGGACCGGTTAAGATAGAACTATCACGTGAACCACAGCGGGAGGAATGAACTCAGGAGTGCCGAGTTCTGAAGTGCAATGCGCTACCCCACAGGACTACGCCATTCCACCCAAAATTATTTTACAACCTCGGTGGAAATTAAATGTGGAAAACAAGCCTCGGAAAATACTGAAGAGTATTTGCGAAATGTCAGTACATGCTGGATATGGTCACAGAGGTACCCCGCACCTCCGCTAAACACGGTTGGCTACGTACGGTGCGGAAGAAGTTCAACATTCATACCGACCGTAGCGATACAATTTGCATTTACATCTCAGGGTGCTTCACAATAGGAAGGTGCTCAAAAAGCCATTGCACAATAAATCCAGCTCAAATTAAAATAACTCAAACAAATTACATTTTATCATTTATTAAAACAATTGTATGCCAGAAGCTTTACTGGACACCACTTGGAATAGAGTTCCAGATGGAAGGAGCATCGCTCAGACTCAAGACTTTATTATTTCAGCTGGAAATGACCTGTTGAGCTAAACAGCTATAAAATAGTGGCGATGCTCGTAATAAAATAGTGGCAATGTTCATAATAAAATCGTGGGAATGCTCGTAATAGAATAGTGGCAATACTCGTAATAAAAGTGGTGGTGTTCGTAATGAAATAGTGGCGGCGCCTACCAAGGAGCGACCGCATCGAATGGGAGAGAGAAAGAAAGTGATGAGCTATAGTGATGAGAGAGAACGTGATGCGAGAAAATTATGAAATAAAGTGATGAGAATGTGATGAGAGATAAAGTGATGAGAGATAAAAAGTTGCGAGAGGGGAGGGGTCCGTCACCTTTTGCTGCTGGTGCTGACCCGCAGGCGCATGCTGCGCTCTCGCCGGAAGGTGCTGCTCACACTGTCCTCATACGCGTCGTCGCCCTGGGGCTCCGGGTCCGGCTCGTCCGCGATGTCCAACGTTGTCGTGATCACTGAGATGAGAGGGAGCGGGAGGGGGGCGGACGGGGTAGACCAGTTTGTTCTTCACTCATTTTCAGAAGGGGTGGGGCGGCGGAGAGGGGGGCACTTTCACTGATAGGACATCATGAGTGTCAGGGGCCGCCACATTTTAAACCATTGGGGGATTGGCAGCATGATGATGATGGGGGGGGGCAGTGGGTGTTTTCAATATTTGTGTTTTGTCACGGGGGGGGGGGGGGCGCACGACAGAGGCCGCACTAAAGGCCTTGCAATGAAGAACCACTGGGGTAGGTCAATAACATGAGGACATTGGGGTTATACGAGGGTCCAGAGTTACACCCTAAATCAATTAAGTAAGAAAGAGAAGGCAGTGGGAAGCAGCTGGGAAAAAGAAAGCAGGGAATAGGCTGAGGAGTTTGAGGAGAGATTTGGTGGAAGATAGCTAGGAGAGAGGAGAGCGAGAGGCAGAGGGGCCAGGGGGGCAGGGATTGGTGGGAAGGAGGAGACGGAGGAGTTTAGAAAAACCTTCTGGAAGGTTCCAGAAAGATCTGTCGAGAAGGAATGCAAAGGGCGTATAACGTGTGCCTGGCACTCTTGAAGAGAGTGAGGGATTTAAAATAAAGCCCTGACTCCCTTTGAAATGGAATAAAAGCTGACAAGTGCAAAAAGAAGCGTGGAGTTGCACATCCACGTGTAGTGACTGTGATTGTCACTGTGTGGTGCCGGGCTTACGAAGCCACAGCGGATAATGTGTTGGCGTTATGTGTAGCCTGCTTACTGGGCATAGTACCAGTCCTAGCGGGGCTTGGGTGAGCGCTGGTCAGCGCAGAGGCACCACATACAGTGTGCGGTGCGGGCTCCCGGTGAGGGAGCGAGACAGAGTGTCAGCCAGACACGGTTATGTTGGGGCATGATACGCTGGTTGACCTGCCGACACGTGACCGGATGATATTGGAGAGGGGCCACCGGTGGACGGGGGCCGCTGGGCGGTCACGTGGTATAAAGGAGCTCTCGGGAGCCTTCGGGAAAGAGCTCGAGAGGTCTGGAAGGTGGGCGGGCGAGAGGCGGAGCCAGCCCCAGCCCAGGCCGATATAACGGGGGCCCCATGAAGGGCTCGGGGTTCTTCGTGTTGCTGGTGATGAAGATCCACGTCGGGTTGAAGAAGCCTCTAGCCACGCGGTCCGGGACCCAGCTCGTGGTCTAGGCCAGGATAGCGAATCGTGTCTAGTTCTGCCGTAGCGTGGGTTAGATGAGCATTCAACACCCAAGTGTAGGTTGTGTTGTGTTATGTTGAGTTACTAAATAAATAGTGTTGCTCCCAAGACAACGTCTGTGACTCAGTTGGACTCACTACACATGCATGGGAATTCAGGTGTGGGCATATATGTTGAACTTCTTTCACACCGTATGTAGCTAGCCATGCTAATCGGAGGTGCGGGGGAAGTACAACAAACTAAACACAATAAACAGTTCTGAAGAAATTAGTTTTCAAACTAGATGATGTAAAAGTGCACAGCTCCAGTGGCTTCCTAATATCGGAAGGGCGTTCCAGGCGGCCAGAGAAGCGTGTCTGAAAGTGACCATCCGCATCGTTAGAGACAGTTCAAGTTCAAGTTCATTTATTAGGTATAGCCCTGTGAGCCATTCGGCTCTTGAATCGGGTGCAACCGCAACAAACAAAACACTAAAGCATGAACAAGAAAACATCTTAAAGTGACTATGTGACTATGTGCAAACAGAAAATCCAAGAAAATACAGCAAAATATTTCAGAAAAAGCACCGTACACCAACACTGTGTGCAAAAATCCCAGTGGGATGCAAGTCAAACAACAACAACCACAAGACAACTTAGATTAAGACCATCAGTCTAACTCTGTACTACAACAAACAAACATGGCCAAACCAGAAAACTTTTCGAAAATCACCAAAATAAAGACATGAAAGCAATGAAACAGTGAGAGACAGAGAGGAATGCACGGATCAGAGAACGTACGCAAGTAGGTGCATCGTCGTATGGATTGCCGCTGAAAGAAAGAAGGCAAGTTTTGGGTGAGGACACATCCCGAGAACAGGTGATGGCCGGCGGTTGAGACTTAGGATGCGACTGCAGCCAAGAAAGGAGGGAACACAAGAGACTCGCCACTGTGGAGATGGAGCGATGAAAAACAGCTCAGGTGCGGGGACTATGGAGAGATGGTGACAGCTTTGGGGAGACCTTCATCCAGCAGTGAATTGATTAGATGAAGATTGCAGGGCATTGCACACTTTATCAACAAAATATCAAGGACGTTAAGGTCGAATGTGATATAGGAGCCAAATACTCTAAACACGTGATGTTGATTCTAAATGTGGAGGGAAAAACCCGGAGAATAATCCACGCTGCAACAATGAGAGAGAGAGAGACGTGAAAACTCCAAAATATACAAGCATCGGGTTTGGGATCGAACCCACGACCTCATGTATACCTAGCGAGGTTGTTAACATCTCGTCACAATGTTGAAAAGACAAACAATGCCATACCTGTAAACCCTTACGGTTTACCCGTATTATTGTACAGGGAAATTTAGTTTGCAGGTCCATACGGCGTACAGCCTTTTCAATACGGGCAAAAAATTATAATTTGGTCTATTTGTGTTTCTCCTATGTGATGGGACTTTATAGGATGAACGTTGATATTTATATGGGCACGAGGTGACCAATACGGTCTAAACTGGTCATGAATAAGGTAGGCACTGATAAGTGGTTGACAGGAATGCGAAAAAACTACCAAAAAACATGCTTTTACTCACCGCTGTCCAGGTCGGTGGCGTTTTTCTTGTCCCCGTCCTTCTCCTGGGAGTCGTAAATGCGCAGGAATTCGGCGAAAGCTTCGCCATTTATGACAAGTTGCTTGTAGGTGCCCATTTCGGAGACCCGGCCGGCCTGCAGCACCACGATCTGATCCACCATGGACAAGAAGCTCACCGAGTGGGTGACCAGCAGGCGCGTCTGCGGGAAGAGGCGGGCGCGGAGCGGCGGGTGGCAACCGCCGACTTTAGTCGCAAAGCGCACAGCAGCCACTTGAAGCTTACCGTGATTTTTTCTTGTCATCCCAGAGTAATGAGATGCTCAGATTGTCGCGTTCGCACTTGCAAAGAGAGTAAGGCGCACCGTAAACCTGTGCCCGGTCCTAATGAAGTTAGACAAATCTGGTCACACAAGAAAAAACAATGATCCCCCCCCCCGTGTAGTCTTGTACAGACTGTTGGGAGCAAGTGCCTCTCTTAAGGCCGGCACGGCACACGAGTGGGTGGGTGGCCGCCTCCCCACATATACACAAAGATTCCCTTTACACACGAACAACAAAGACAATGATCCCCTGTGTAGCCTTAACATACCGTTGGGGCAAATGCAGTTAGCGAGCACCTATGAAGGCCGGCACGGCACACGAGGGGGTGGGCGGCCAGCACCACGGCCTGGCCAGTTTACTCTCCCCAGCAGTGATGTTTACACACCGCACTAGGTACTCATTTGATGCTGAGTCGACCTAGGGGAGGACAAGGACCGGTTCAGATAATCGTCACCGGTCTCGGCCGTGAGCGGGAATCGAACCTGCATCCTCACACGAACACACACACACAACAACCGGCCCAGAAGACGCACCCCCAACTTTTCTCCTTAAAATACGGGAGGCCAGGGGTGGATGGGTGGGTGGGGAAGAGCGTCTTTACGATCCCTGAAAGCGCAGCTCGCCACGGCCGCCCTCCCAGAGAGAGAGAGAGAGAGCGCTCCCCCACCTTGTCCTTGAGAATCCCGGTGGGCCCGATGACGTGCGTGAAGATGTGCTTCCCCACGTGCGCGTCCACGGCGGACAGCGGGTCGTCCAGCAGGAAGACGTCGGCGTCGCTGTAGACGGCGCGCGCCAGCGACACGCGCTGCTTCTGCCCCCCGGACAGGTTGATCCCCTGCGGGAGCCGTGGAGCAGAGGCGTTGGTCAGTTCCTTTTCATCGCTTTTGAAATGACGGCGAGACGGACGCAAGAGACGGCAGTGACCGTCAGTCGGGTAACGTCCGACGCCGTTGGTTTCTCAACGTGTGTGGGGTCGCGCAAGCGGTTGGGAGAGCTCTAGTTGGCTATAGCGTTGATGAATTGGGCTGCCACAGTGCCGAGATGTTAACTACCTCGCATGGTATACAGGAGGGCGTGGGTTCAATCCCAACCCTGGTGCCTGCTGTATATTTGGAGTTTACATGTTCTCCCTGTGGTCGTGTGGATTTCTCTCCCGGTCTTCCGGTTTTTCCCTCTACATGTAGAATCAAAATGCGTTTAGAGTATTTGGCTGCTGTCAATTTCCATGCGATAAGCCACTTCGTGGAGCTATCATTCGTGGCCAGGTTGCTTCTGAAAAAGAGCTATATAGCTCAGTTGGCCTTACCTGGTAAAATTAAACATTGTTTAGTTCACATAATAGTTGTACCTATGACTGCTGGTCGTGCTTAATGCCCTATTTGTTACTTGTCAATGCAGTTGATCATGTGAATCCTGAAAAGGATGCACCACCAGATATAATTGTTGGGTTATGGGGAAACTAGTAGCAGCAGATGGAACGTTTATGCCTCTGATGATAATAATATTAAAAGCCGAGATGCCAGGACTAGTTGAATTAGGCCATTAGAGTTTCATGTCGGAGTCTCATGCTTCCGAAATACGCCAAAGCATCTTCAGTCACACATGCAGATACAGAAACCGAGAAAACTAACAGGCACAATCACAGAATAAGAATTTTTGTTGTTCGGCGGATCGGCGATGACAACCGTGAGCATCGTTTGGTCGCTCCGAGCCACTGTGAATGTGGCCAAGAAACTGTGAGGCAGTGAGCGAGGGAGCGGGTGAATGAGCAAACGAGTGGGCGAACGAGTGGGCGAGCAAGTGAGTGAGTGAATGAGCAAGTGAGTGAGTGAATGAGCGAGTGAATGAGCGAGTGAGTGGGTGAGTGAATGAGTGAGCAAATGAGCAAACGAGTGAGCGAGCAAGTGAGTGAGTGAATGAGCAAATGAGCGAACGAGTGAGCGATAAAGTGAGTGAGTGAATGAGCGAGTGAATGAGCAAACGAGTGGGTGAGTGAATGAGCGAGCGAATGAGCGAACGAGTGGGCGAGCAAGTGAGTGAGTGAATGAGCGAATGAGCGAACGAGTGGGCGAACAAGTGAGTGAGTGAATGAGCGAGTGAATGAGTGGGCGAGAAAGTGAGAAGTGAGTGAGCGAGCGGGCGGGCGAGTGAGCGCGCAAGTGAGCAAGCGAGTGTCTCACCTTCTCCCCGATCTCCGTCTGGTCCCCGGCCGGCAGAGCCTTCAGGTCGGCACTGAGGGCACAGGCGTCGATGACTCGCGCGTAGCGCTCCGGCTCGAGCGGCAAGCCGAACAGCACGTTCTGCTGCAGCGTGCAGTTCTGGATCCATGCCTGCTGCGGCACGTACGCCACCGAGCCCTGCAACAACGACACCCCCCCGTGTAGCCTTTGACGGACTTTTGGGCAAAGTGCTGCTAGCGAGTAGCACCTGTGAAGGGCGGCCACCCGCCACACGAGGTGAGTGGGTAGCCAGCATCACGGCTGCTGCCTTTGACTCACCAGTGCTGATGTTTACACACCGCACCAGGTACTGATTTAAGGGTGAGTCGACCTAGAGGAGGCCCAGGACAAATTCAGATATTCGTCACCGATCTTGTCCTTGAGTGGGAATCGAACTTGGGTTACCTAGGTTTGTAGCGCACTGCACTAACCACTGTGCCAACACTCCCATACACAAGCGTACAGTATCTGCATTTTAATGTGTGAATCAAGATACAAAGAGAACGCGTGCATGATGAATTTACATCTGTTGCCTTATCTGGATCATTAAAATTAAGACTTTGTCCTCCTGAACCAGCTCAAGAACTTCCTAAATCGACCTTATCTCTCTCCTCACTTCTCATTTTACCGTACACACATATTAATTTCTGCTTATTTCAACTTCACCCTCGTAACGATGCGTAACACTGCCACAGCACGTATAGATTCGAAGCAAATCGTTGTAAAGTCACCCAGTGCCGCTCACACGGCACGGCGTCCTGTCGACGCGGTGCGCCCGTGCCGGTCGACCGCACCTTCATTGCGACGGTGCCCTGCAGCTTTTCCATCTCTCCGAGCGTGGCTGCAATGAGCGAAGACTTTCCCGCGCCCACCTGTCCCACCACGGCGACGAGGCTGCCCACCGGCACCTCCACCGACACGCTGCCCATTCCACAGCACACACGGAGAGCACAACATCTCGAGATTACACTCAGCACTTGTGGTGCTGGTGCACAAGCACAAAGATCAGGAATTGATTTGGCACACCATCCCCTTCTGGGTCAATAAAGTAAGGTACCACTTTAAGGGGACGTCATCAGGGGTTATCCTATGGGGCTCTGGAGAGACTGCTCCCCATCATGGAATTGTGGTGGCCTCAAGGGGGCCACGACGGTGCAGAGACAGTGGCGTGTGTGGGGTGGTACTGTAGGGGTGGAGCACGGGTGTCGCCGTGAAGGGGGTCGCACCAGGACGTGACCGGGAGGTGAACCCGAGGGGACACGTGACCGGACAAGAGGGGGCAGGGGGGTCCCAGTCGGGGGTGAGAGGATCACGTGATGGAGATCAAGAGTCCCCACGAGGGTTCTGGAAAGGAAGGGTGGCCAGGGGTGGAGCCAGCCAGGCCAGGGGAGATATAAGCGGGGTCCCGGGAGGGAAGGCCCGGGGTATGAAGTCGCCATCCTCGATCCTCGGTCTCCACGTGTGGACCAGGCAGCCCATTGGCTGTACGGGTCCGGTGATACAATAGCCCGCAAGTATTAGAGTAGTTAGCCGTGGTGGTCACCACCCTATGTTACAATCCTGTTTAGGAGTTACCCGTTGTGTTAAATAAAGGTGTTGCCTCCAAGTACAAGTCTGTGTATAATTTGCGCACTGCAGAATTATGGAATGTGTAACAGAGCCGTGGTGAAAATAAATATAATAGGCTTTACTCTTTCTGGCAATCAAACACCCGTGTTAGACAAGAGAACACCAAAAGGCGAACAGTACAAAGACAATACAAGTATCAAAGCACTGATAGATCGGGTTGAGCAGTTATATCTATGATAATTGGTTTTTTACCCTTTCATCTGGCAACAAAACTGACACCTTTTTTACAAGGAGTCATGTTTGCATTGACCACAATACCTGCAGTCGGAATGCAAACAAAAAACATAACTCTGATAATGTATGCACTGTCCTTGAAATTGATTGGTCCACACCCGAGACAACTTTCTTTAGAGCCTAGTCTCTCATGGTGTTGGACCAGATGACGCCAAAACATGACTCCTTGTAAAAAAGGTGTCAGTTTTATTGCCAGATAAAAGGGTAAACAACCAATTATCATATTTTGCTACTGGCAAATGAGGTTCCAATGGTATAAATGCTTACCCCGAGCTCTCATACTCTGATGGTGCATTGTCTTTGAGTTGTGCGCCTTTTGGCGTCATCTGGTCCAACACCATGAGAGACTAGGCTCTAAAGAAAGCTGTCTCGGGTGTGGACAAATCAATTTCAAGGACAGTGCATATCATTATCAGAGCTATGTTTTTTGTTTGCATTCCAACTGCAGGTATTGTGGTCAATGCAAAATATGACTCCTTGTAAAAAAAAGGTGTCAGTTTTGTTGCAAGATAAAAGGGTAAAAAAAAATTTAATCATATTTTGCTACTGGCAAATGAGGTTCCAATGGTGTAAATCAGTTATATCTATTGAACCTTTTTGCCAAAACATAAGAAGAGGCTTTACTCTTCCTGGAAATAAAACAGGAGGTGTTAAGATGCTCAAACAACCAATAGATACCTATTGCAAAGCATCAAGTCTGCATTAGCCACACATACCTGTGGCAAAACATGCAAACAAACATGTTCTGATAATATTTGCATTGTCTTTGAAACTGAATGGCCCACACCAGAGACAGCCTTCTTTATGGCCTAGTCTCGCCAGTGTTAGACCAGAGAACGCTAAAAGGCGAACAGGACAAAGGCAATGCAAGTTGAGCAGTTATATCTATTGGACCGTTTTTGCCAGGAAAAAAAATAAGAAAAGAGAAGAATAGGCTTAACCCTTCCTGGAAATAAAACAAGAGTTGGGTTAAGATATTCCAAACACCAAAGAGATACCTATTGCGATAGAGTCACTCGTGAAGATGAGCGCTGCCCAATGCCCCCTTGTACAAAGGGACACTCCGACCTGGGTTCACACTTTGGTAAACGGTGGGAGTTGTGGCCACAGGCGGTGAGTGCCCTGCGCTCAACAGCTCCCAACGACGAGACTTCAAATGTAAGATTGGGCGACATCCAAACCGGTCCTGGAACCTCAACTTTATCGAGCACACTCGAGCAGAATGATGAGGCACTGCGTGGTGAAACTGGTCCAGAGTGTTGCTTTGTCTTGAAGCAATGCAGCTGAAATAATGCACTCAGCAGGTCCACGTGGGGCTAATGGGTTGTGCAAAATTACTTTTCTTTATAATAAAACACAACGCAAGCAGCCGTCCTCAGGTGATGAACAGGTCTGTCGAGACTCTGTCTTCTCGACAGACCTGTTCTTAATAAAATAATGATAATTATTTTATTATGTTTTATTTTATTATTATTTTATTATTTCCATTCTATGTGACTTTACCGAAAGAACCAAGAAGAGACATGAATTGTCTGCTTAATTATTTTGTAATGTATATTGTCCAAAAGGACAACTCATGATTATTTTAGAATGATTAAGTATGGTCAAACAATGCAGCAGTGGACTGACAATTAGCTGTGGATTATTTTGATTTCAGACACGCAAATCCACTTGCTACAGCCAGTGAAGAGTGTACAAGCGTAATCAGCAAGCAGCGCGTGAGAATTACCAAACTTACTCATTCAGGGTCGCTTCTTCTCCCTTGTCCCAGGTAAATGAGGCATTTTCTATCAGAATGGCAGACTCTGTGGACACACGTAACCGTAACATACTAAACAATGCAATATTTATTCAATTTTTTTTCAATTTTTAAAAAATGTTTTTCTTTGAAAGATAATACTTCTCCAACCCAGCACACTGAAGTATTGTACGTATGCCAACTTTGCTAATCGGAGGGGTGGGGGAAGCACAACAGACCAAACACAAAAAAATTGTTCTAAAGAAATGCGTTGTCATTCGAGATGATTTCATAGTGCATAGCTCCAGTGGCTTTCTAATATTGCCAAACACTCCCAGGAATTGCCAGTTTCGTTGTCGTGGCCCACAACTTCGCGACAGTGGCTCAACTCTTGGGTTTAAGTACCTAGCAGATGAGATTTTTAAAAAAAACTCCCAAGAAGCGTTTGGTGAACATCCCAATGGACTTTCCTGAAAAATAACTCTTGCGACTCGGTTTCAAGCTTAATTCCTGTCGTACGTGAGAACTATTATATTTTCGGCTAGCCGTCAGCAACTGGCACTAAGCGTGGTGAAGTATGGTCAAATGACCACCCATGTCCAACAACGTGGGGAGGCCTTAATCCAGCAGTGGATTGACCAAGGGCTGTGTAATTATTTTGTACTACTTTTACCGTATAAACTCAGCGTGTGTCGCGCGTTTTGACACTTGCTGCACAGATGTGTGGTTCAAGCCCAGCAGCCACCCCTAATTAATACTGTTAGTTTATTGACCATAAATACTCTGCACCACCTACATCAAAGTGAACATTAAAGATCCTGTGGCATGAGTCAACAAAGAGCAGGCCATGTCTGCCGGTGTAATGGTCCAAACGTAATCAATTACAAATTACTAACAAAATCCCCATAGAGGCAACATTGGCCAATACTGGTAGACTAATGGTAGACTAATTCCAACTTGCAGGCCAGTGCTGCATGGACCATGTGTCGCACAGAGACAGCTGCCACCAGGGGGGTCCCCGAGGTTAGATTGCAGCAAGACATTGAAACTATTGAAATACAATGTAATATAAGACGATTTGAGTTGGCGAGGAATTTAAGCAAGCACCGTATAAATGTAACTAATTACATCCTTACCCAAGAGCCTTGGTGATTTGCCCGTTAGTGACGGAGCCATTATCACATTATAACCAGAATCAGAAAAAACGGTTCTAGATGTGAAGCTTTCGTGACTGCAAGGATTCATACTCTTAGGTTTTTTCGGTAAAATCACGTAGGTAAAAATAAATAATAAAATAAAAATAATAGAAATAATAGAAATAAGATTATAAATCACGACACCGGGTAAAAACAACAACATGTGCACCTATTGTTTTCTTTTAGCCCCGCCCCCCAACACGTTCCATTCATTGGCTACCACATTCAGATAAGTCCCTCCCCCCTCCTCCCCCCTTAACTTGTATTTAAGAGCTTGTATCTTGGAATTTTGGGGGATCTTTGTCTTTTTGTTGTCTTTTATGTAGGTGTCGGGTCCTGTGTATCCTCATCTTTGCGTGCACATTGTCTGCGGAACGCCCATCCGTGTGCTCCGATTGTAAACAAGCCAACAAGTTCTCCGTTGCTGGTGGTCCGCGTGTGTGCGTGTGTCCCACACCTTCTCGTGTGCACCACTGCCCCCAGTCACTGTCAGCCTCCCAAGTTGGGTGTTCAGAGGGTGGAGTTGGCAGAGGCCCCAACTCACTCAGATTGCTGTCGTAGGTAACGGCCGATGTGTCCAGTTCATCGTTGCTCAGGAACTTCTTCACACGTTTGGTTGACACGCTCGCCTGCACGGTTGTGAGACAGAATTGGGATTATTGTTGTTGTTGTTGTTGTTTTTAACACAATGCACCAAAATAGAGTTTTTTTTATACCCATCATCACCCAACACGGCCAATTAGTATGGTTTGTCACGTAAACACAATGTGCCAACTAGTTACGAGTTCAGGACACCGGTTGTGTGTTGGAGAGTAAACCCACAAAATGTACATTTCGAGGACTGCACTGCGTTTCACGAGTAATTACAACCAGCCTCATCAGGTAACAGCCAGAATTGTGGAGAAATCCTCCTGTTTCAGTCTTAAATAGACGGAGGATAAATGTGATGTCATCACTTGTGAGCCAATCAGATGCGAGGACCAGAGGGTGAGGTTAATGTAGTCATATAAATTACAATGGATATCCATTATTGATTGGGTTATTCACAGTTAATCAACCACAACAAACCTCTATCAATGAAAACATTTGTCACGAAAGACGAAGCATTAAACAATGTACCAACGTGAGAACATCGATGTTGAGAATAGCTTTGACTATCAGCGATGAGCTGAAAGTGTGATTATCTTCACCGATCATTGTGCAATAGTTAGAGCAAGAAGGGTTAATTGAATAAAGTGGAAACTGTGGGAGGGGAGCGTGGCAGGTGTAGCACACAGCAGTGGAGAGATTGGCTGGTGAGAAAGGAGGAGAGTCGATTTAGACAGCGATGAAATATTCCGCTGCACGGGAAAAAAGAAGGCCTCACGAAAACGTTGGTGGAGCGCGCCTTTCTGGAAATTTATGGAACCTTTTTTTGCCAGTATCAAAGTATGAAAAAGAAGAATAGTTTTAGCTTTTGTTACCCTTTCTGACTTTATTCCTTTCAAAATGTATCTATGTGGTGTTTGAACATCTTATGGGCCGTCCATAAATGACGTCACGTGATTTTGGACAATTTTTGACCCCCCCCCCCCCCCCCTCGTCACACGGCGTCACAAAAAGTCAGACCCCCTCAAATATGAGGTCACAAAGCTCTGCCCCCCCCCAAAATAAAACATTCTTCAAATCGCTTTAAACTATTGTCATTGTAGTGTGTATTTAATGTGGCGCTGCACTCTGATGTTGTAGAAGAAAACATTTATTATAAAGTCTATTTAATTAAGTGGAACGTGTTGTCTATATTTAATTAAAGTTGCGCATTTTGATGTGACGTCACATTTATCATCCCCCCCCCCCCCCTCGTCACACATCGTCACAAATGTCTGACCACCCCCCCCCCCCCCCCTAGGTGCGTGACGTCATTTATGGACGGCCCCTTAACGCCTATTTTATTTCCAATCAGGGTAAACCTATTTTTCTTTTTCTGGCGATTTTTTTTAACGGGAAAATATGGAAACGTGAGAAGAAACATTAAAAAGGAAATTTGACCAATTTTGTAACTTACATCAGCAGTGAAACAATGATGCACGTTTCTTAAATCCCCCCCAACTCGTCCACCCACAAGTATGAATGGGTACAACCACTGTTGTTCGAGCAGCAGGTCGTGCGTGGTGCGGTAAAGTGTCGCCACCTCTTCCAAGACGTCTGGCCGGTGTAGACAAGTCGGCCAAATACTCGGGAGAAAGGCCCTTTCGAGCTACCTCTCATGGAGGCCTCTCTTGCTAGCGGTGATGTGAGCAAGCAATTTTAGGGCTGCACCTTTACCTGTTTTAATAACGATTCGTATACCTGGAGCAGGCTCGCGAAGGACGCTATTGGGCAGTTGGAGGGCAGTCACCCTCCAAAGAACAAAGGAGGGCAGAGGAGCGATGCTCACAACAATGAGCGGAGAACCGGGCAGATACAACGCAGCGAGTTGGCACAGTGGAGAGCACAGCCGGTGCATCTGCCAGTCATCTCATCCAGTCAACCCCACGACAGCTGAGTCTGTTCCGTGACCTCCTGTAACACTTCACGTGGCGTCAAGGTGCAACTAGCGTGGCACAAGTGCCGTGGTGACATCACCGCCACTTAGTGGCCAGCGGTGGTTGTTGTTGTTGTTATTTACCTGCACGATGTAAGAGATGAGCATGGGCAGCATGACAAGGGGGAAGCGCAGTACGTTGAACAGGGAGATGGAGGTGAAGACCTTCTGGGCGTCCAGGACGTTGTCCTTGCTCACGGCCACGAACACACCGAAGCTGGCCAGCGACACCTGCATGTGCCAGCGCAGTGGGAGAGCATTGACGGTGTCAGCTTTGTTGCCAGATAGAAGGGTAAAAAAAACAATTATCATATTTTTTAGTGGCAAATGAGGTTCCAATGGTGTAAATGCTTACCCCGAGCTCTCATACTCTGATGGTGCATTGTCCTTGAGTTGTGCGCCTTTTGGCGTCATCTGGTCCAACACCATGTGAGACTAGGCTCTGAGGAAAGCTGTCTCGGGTGTGGACCAATCAACTTCAAGGACAGTGCATATATTATCAGAGTTATGTTTTTTGTTTGCATTATGGCTGCAGGTATTGTGGTCTATGCAAACATGACTCCTTGTAAAAAAGGTGTCAGTTTTGTTGCCAGATAGAAGGGTAAAAAAAAACAATTATTGACGGAGTTGTCGTGAGGAGAGAGGGTGGCCACGGGTCTCTGGATTTTGTTCGAGGTTTAGAATAACGAACACGAGTCTTGAGTGGGCTTTCACGGCCAATGTCATATATAATGCACTTTTGTTTGGGGTTAGATCGCGTTAATATATAAAGGAATGAAACAGGAGGATTTCTCCACAAATATGGCTGCCGCCTCATGATGCTAGTTGTAATCACTGGCGAAACGTCGTACTCAGAATGTAAATGTTGTGGCTTGGCTCTCCAACACACCGGTGTGCTGTACTAGTGACGAATTGGCACGTTCTGTTTACTTGACAAACCTTACTCATTGGCTGTGTTGGGTGGTGGTGGGTTTAATGACACATTTTTATATTTACGCAATCTAACCCAAAAAACCTGTATTACGGACGAGTCTTGAGATTACGAGCAGAAAACTAAGGGCTACAATCCCACTGTTATGGATGGCGCTGCCGCCACTGTGGCGGTGTGACGATTGGCCCATTGGGACTCGAGACCTCCCAGTTGAAACAATCGGCAAGTTTCTTTACATCGCCCGTGTGGCTTTTTGTCCACCCCAGACGGTGTAGACCGGTGCCCCGCCGTGAGCCGATCTGCAGGCCGCGTACGATGGGGTAGAGTGTGGTGTATGTCCCTCCTCTTCCAAGACGTTCTGGCCAGCGTGGAAGAGGTGGATAAAATAAAATATCCTCTAGAGGGGCTCTACAGAGCTCCATCTCGTGCAGTGGGTCTTAATCTTTACTGCAGCCTTGCACCCCTTTGGTTCTCAATCGGTAAACATTTTTTTAATGTTAATAAATACATAGGTTTGGTGAAACAAAGTATTTGTACTTATGTGCCGTGCTTAATTTGTGTTTTCGATTATTTACCTTCTAAAAAAATCTGGACATGTCTCGCACCCCCAGAAAGGGCATCTCGCATCCCCAGGGGGTACAGCGTGCACCCCAGGTTAAGAACCACTGCTCTAGTGGATGTCCCTTTTACCAGCAGCAGCGCGAGCAAGCGACTGCAGGGATATGACTATGGTTATGGCTATAAGGGTAAAAGCTATGATTACGGGTTAACCCTTGAAGTAAATGGTAACGACTGCAGGTGGGATACGACTACGGCGTTAAGGCTGCACGCGCTGTGGGGATATTGCCGCAGGTCAAGGGTTAACAGCTGGGAAGGGGAGAACTCACGAAGAAGGGCGTACAGGTGTACGAGAAGATCGACACGGCGTTCAGGTAGGAGAAGCTGCGCATCACTTTCAGTTCCCTGTTGCGGATGTCGCCAATCTTCTGCTCAAACGACGTCTCCCACGCGAAGTACTTGAGGATCTGAGATGGGACGCACAAGCACCATGTCGGCGACACGAGCGGCGGTAACGTCGTGCGCGGCGGATGGGTGCACGTGGTGGCTTCGCAGACTGATCTCTTCAGTCCGTCGAGTCTAAATTTCGATTTAAAGCTTTCGTGACTGCAGGGATTCATCTTCTTGGTTCTTTCGGTAAAGTCACGTAGAAGGGAAATAATAAAATAATAAAAATAAAACATAATAAAATACAATTCTCACGACGTTTCGGCCACAACGCAAGAACCAAGAAGATCCGTCGAGTCTCTCTGTTTAAATCCACGCGTCTCAAGACATGCCTGCACTTGAACGCCTTTTCTTGGTACCCACCTTGATTCCGTTCAAGATCTCGTTCATAAGTTTAATGCGCTTGTCTTTTTCGTTCATGTTTTTCACCTGAAACAGAAACAACAATAAAAAAAAATTAATAAATAGTTCACCGTTTCAACAAATAGCAACTACTGAGATAGCAACTGGTGTTCGACTGCGGAGACACTCGGCCCAATTTCATGACGTGGTTTTTTTGGCCATCGTTCAGCAACCGTTTGGTTGCTGAATGACTGCGATTTGTGAGGAACAGCCACACCATACACACGCACACATGTGCAGTGCGTAGAGTAGAACCTCTCATTACGACCACCCCTGTTTTCGACGAGCCTCCATAGAGCCCAATGTGCAATGTATAGTAGTGTAGTGTATAGTAGTGTAGTGTATAGTGTAGTGTATAGTGTAGTGTATAGTGTAGTGTATAGTGTAGTGTATAGTAGTGTAGTGTATAGTAGTGTATAGTGTATAGTAGTGTATAGTGTATAGTAGTGTAGTGTATAGTAGTCTAGTGTATAGTGTAGTGTATAGTGTAGTGTATAGTAGTGTAGTGTATAGTGTAGTGTATAGTAATGTAGTGCCTCCATAGAGCCCAATGTGTTTGCTTACCGAACATTCCTCTGTACAGTAAATATTAATTAATGCATTTATCAACCATGTTTCTTTTAACATGATGTGTGTATAATGTCGTTAGTATCGTAATATAGTCATGTCCATTGTATAAACATCATAAAGTACGTTTGTTTGGGCGTTAAACTGATCGTTACGGAACGTCGACTGCTCAGCCGCCGGTGCGTCCCGGACCTGTAGGGCGCGTGAGCGCGTGGCGAGCACGGCGTTGAACGGAATGAGCAGCACCATGACCGCGAAGCCGGCCATGACGGAGGGGCCAAGCTCGATCCACAGGAACACGAGCGAGATGACGATCTGCAGCGGCGCCGACCACAGCAGGTGCATGAACGAGGCCACGTCCATGAAGCGCTGCGCGTCGGCCGACATCAGGTTGACGGTCTCGCCGATCGTGGAGTCCTTGCGCGCCGCGTTGGACATGATGAGGGACTGCGCAAGCGGCAGACGAGCGGCAGAGACCAAGGCGATCGTTGTTAGTGGCGCACACGCACAGACACGCGCGCACGTTCAAGTTCAAGTTCATTTATTAGGTATAGCCCTGTGAGCCATTCGGATCTTGAAACGGGTGCAACCGCAACAATCAAAAAACAAAAACATGAACAAAAAACATCTTAAAGTGAATATTTGACTATGTGCAAACAGAAAATCCAAGAAAAGACTGCAAAATATTGCAGAAAAAATCACCGTACACCAACCCTGTGCAAATATCCCAGTGGGATGCAAGTCAAACAACAACAACCACAAGACAACTTAGATTAAGGCCATCAGTCTAACTCTGTACTACAACAAACAAATGTGGCTAAACCAATACACTTTTCGAAATCACCAAAATAAAGCCATGAAACCAATGAAACAGTGATCATAGGAACTGTGACGGAATTTTCACAATAAATGGCATAAACAACATGTACTACCAAAACCCTGCAGCCATAGCTGGCTGCATGCATGAGTCACTCCACAACAGTAGGAGCATCAATCGGAGTATTATAATATTTCAATGCAACTTTATCACCTCGACCTACTCAACTTGGTCAAATGCATCCGAGGGTGGAAGTGAAACTATTCAAACTAAAATTTGTATTTTTTATTTTACCAAGTAAGGCCCACTGAGCTATATAGCTCTTATTCAGAATTGACCTGGCCACTAATGATTGCGCAGCGAAGTGGCTTATCACGTGGAGATTTAGAGCAGCCAAATACTCCAAATGCACGTTTCTAAGTGTGGAGTGAAAACCCGGAGGATACGGAGAAAAATCCACGCGACCACGGGGAGAGAAACATACAAACTCCAAATATGAAGGCGTCAGGCTCGGGATCGAACCCACGACCACCCGTACACCAGGCGAGGCAGTTAAAATCTCGCCATCGTGGCTCCCATTGGCCGGAACGAACCGGAACGCCGTGGTGGAAGTGAAAATCTGAACCTGACTGCGTTCCCGAAGGAAACAATAACAAGTGTCGTTGTGGCGGAGTAGTCCATATATCTATATATGTAAATCGCAAGTGTATGTCAGTCACCCTCTGGATCTTCAAAACGATACCTGGGAGAACATACATACAATTGCGTAACAATTCTGCGAATATGCATAGCAAATATAAAAAAAAATAGCTTTTTTAATGCACCGCTGAAACAGGCAAAAAATGTTTAATGTAGAAGTCAATAATATCGGACCTTTCCTGCCAGTATCAAAGTATAAGAATTGGTTTTACCACTGTGGAACTATGCACTGTTAAATCTAGAAAGAAAACGAATTTCTTTAGAACTGCTTTTGTGTATTTAGTTTGTTGTCCTTCCTCCGCACGTGCGACCAGCACAGTTGGCTACGTACCGTGCGAAAGAAGTTCAACATACATACAAATGTAATGCGAGCATAAACAGGGTGGTTACTGGCCCCTGCGCCAATCACACGGAGCGTGTGGGAGGAGCCACTGCTCAACTCGGCTCCAATGGGAAACGAGGTGAACGGGGGGTGGAGACGGGGGCAGTACGGGAAGGAGGAGTTAGGGTCACGTGATGGGAAGGATATAGGGAGAGAGCCGGAAGAGATCGGGAGTTGGAACGGAGCGAGAATAGGGGAAGCCACGCTGGGCAGTGGGGGAGATGGCGCCATCTGCCACGTGGTGGTGCGTGGGGTAGATGGGCTAGCAGAGTGTGAGGGCTAGCAGGGTGTGCGGGGCACACGTGGCTAGTGAGTGACTAGCAGAGTGTGCGGGGCACACGTGGTTAGTGAGTGACTAGCCGAGTGTGCGGGGGACACGTGGCTAGTGAGTGACTAGCAGAGTGTGTGGGGCACACAGAGCGAGCGGTGTGGCTGGCGGCGTGTGCGGGGCACACGGAGAGAGCGGAGCTGCCACACGGAGCGTGCGCGGGGCGCGCGCGGAGTCTGCGCAGGTCCGGCCGAGGACCAGCGGGGTGCGATACGAAGAACCTAAATAAACGACACAGCGGAGACCAAGAAAGCCTGACAGAGTCGTTTATTACACAAACACAGACATGTACATAAATGACGCGTGAAACGAAACTGGAGCGCGTGCAGCACCTTTTTGTAGACGGCGCCGATGACGGCGGTGCGCACCCGCATCCCGAACAGGAAGCAGCGCTGGAAGTACTGCTGCAGCAGCAGCGACTGCACGAGTGCCGTGACGAACAGCAGGATGGCGTAGAAGTATCCTTTCCACTCCATCACGTTCTGGTCCTCCGTGAACCCGATCAGCAACCTGCAACGTCGAGCACAGCACAGCCAAGGCAGTCAACGGAGATGCCCTTTTCTCTCGCAGTTCACAAGCGTTCAAAAATAATGTCGTCTATCATTGATAGTAATAAAAATGCCTTGTATGTGTGTATGTTGAACTTATTTCGTGCCGTTCGTAGCCAACCATGCTAATCGGAGGTGCGGATTAAATGCAAACCAGCGAATTAGAAGAACACTTAATTGCATTGCGCAATTCGGCAATTGTCAGTTTTGTTCTTTCATGAAGACTAAACGAATATTTGCAATCACGTGCAACAATGCAATCACACTCTGTGGGTTGACAACCTGCGTTGTGCATCTAAGATCTGGACACAGTTGTTACTTCCCACGATCAGAATGGGCAGCTCAGCTCAGTCTGAGCGCACGTGTTTCATTTATTACTCTTGGCATTTCTATACATGTGGCAAACCGGTATTAACCATTTGTTGTAGCTTTTTTTCATTTCCTGCTTTTCCGAAGAGCACGGTTGGCTACGCACGGTGTGAAAGAAGTTCAATGTACGCCAGAGGTCGCAAACGAGTTTTGATTCTTTACCCGTACCCGACCGCACCAGGGTCGCAAACGGCTACCCGTACCCGCACCCGGCCGAGTACGGGTAGCCAGTTATCGGGTAGGGTACGGGTATCGGGTACCCGGTTGCGACCTCTGATGTACGCACACACGCACGTACTAACAATGCGCAATCACCGATGCAAAACGACTCCTCACGGAAGCCAACGTACTTGAGGATCTGCGGGCTCACGAAGGTCAGCAGGTCGTAGATGAGCTTAAAGATTCCCGACTCGAGCAGGACCCAGCCGTACGTGAAAAACAGGGCGCGCAGGAGGGACGGGTCCAACTTTCCTCGCTTGTCGCTCTTCTTTTTCTTCTTGTCGCTCTTCTTCTTGTCGCCGTCCTTTTGGATAGGCTCCTGTGGCAGCATTCAGGGCACATCCGATGAGTACGGTTAGCCACGTGCGGTGCGAAAGAAGTTCAACATACAGTCTGTTCTCCTATAACGTGGTAGTAGTTGCATTCCTGAAGAACACAGCGTAATGGAAAAATCGCGTTATGATACATTTTATTGGATATAGAGGGGTAAAGCACAGTCTGCGATAACACGTGAGATGCGTAACGCAGGCTGAACAAATACAGAGACGCGTGGGTAGCGTCTAGAAGCATCCAGCAGCATCCCGCCTTGTGTGATGCTACGCCGAGGCAGCCGTACAACCGCTTATTCCTCCTCGCGCAATGTAGTTCTGGTCACTCCATCGCGTTCTATCCAATTAGCATCCGTGTTATAAAAAATGTGTTCCCTCATACATTAATTGCGTTAAATTCATTTCACATCCGCATTATAAAAGATGTCTTCCCTCATACGTCCATTGGGTTATATCCAATTCCCATCCACGTTATAGAAAATATGTTCACTCATATATTCATCGCGTTATATTCAATTCATATCTGCATTACAAAAATGTGTTCCCTCATACGTTTATCACGTTATATCCAATTGACATCTGCATTATAAAAAATGTGTTCCCTCATAAATTCATCGTGTTATAGCCAATTCACATCCACGTTATAAAAATGTGTTCCCTCATACGTTTATCGCGTTATATCCAATTGACATCCGGGTTATGAAAATGTGTTCCCTCATTAATTTGTAGTGGTATAGTGCTGGCTGCTGGCGTAAAAGGGTAACTGCAGTGTACGGCAGTACTCGCGTCAGCAGGCCACGATAGACACGAGAGGGGACATCTAAAGGGGATAGGTCATAGAGGAGCCCATCGGGAACCTGCGAGATGGTTCCAGAAGGGGGGCGTGGCCAAGGCGGAGCCACGCTGGGAGTATAAGAGGGGACCCTGAGCGGGAGCTCGGGGCTTTTGCTGGAAGTGGAATCCCTGTCGTGCTGCTCAAGATCATCGTGTGTGTTACCCCGATGGTGATTGGTAAATAAAAGTGCCTCCAGTTATTTCTGTCTCCGATCTGAGTCACTACACATTCATCGCGTTATATCCAATTCGCGTCATGAAAATAACATGCAGCGTTTTAGGAGAACGCACTGTATAAACGTGCATCCTCGACAGGAGGAGCAGCACCAAAGCTACAAGTTGGTGGTCCTCTTGACAACCACCACGAGATATGGTTTTAACAGTAGTGTAAAAAGGACTATAAAAATGTAAATGCGATTTCAAATTATTTTATTTTAAATTTAATTAGAGCAGGGACGTAATACAGGTAGGAACAACAGTGCCACACTGCCCACCAGGGATTATTTGTCTGTCGTGCATAGCCCCTCCCAAACATGTAGTATGCTCCCGGATTGGTTGAAGTGCGTCATGTGACCGCGAGCTTTCTGTCGTGCACGAATGCGCTGTCCAACCAAGTTCCTACCTGCCCACTCTAAAGGAACGTGTTTTTGAAAAGAGGTACTGCTATTAGAGCTGTCGTGGCTGAATTTTGCGAAGCCGGAGTGCCCCGACAGCGATAAATGCTCAAGACCGTGAGCGTAACGACGATGACGTGATTCGGGCAAGAGCAGCCGCGATATATAATCTCCTATGTGCAACCGTGCGAGACAAATCAAATATTGGGGGGGGGGGGGTCCCCAATAATGTTGTTACTACGCCACTGCCCTGCGGGGTCATCGACGGATGGCCCCGCTGGTTATCGATGAAGCTTGCGACGCACGCGCCTCCTGCTCAAGTCCCCTCCTCACCATGGCCAGCGCCTCGGTGCTCTTGCCCATGCCGTTGGCGGCGAGGGAGGGCGACGCGGCGAGCTCCCGCTGCTGTTTCTTCCGTGCCCGCTCCAGCTCCAGCTCCCAGTTGCGGTCGAAGTCGGAGAATATCCGCTCGGCTGTGTCCTCCTCATTGAGCCCCCAGAGGTCTTCCACCTCCAGCGGCTTCTTGTACCCACGGTACACCATGCTAGGCCACAGGTGGACTCGGTTACACAAAACAAAGGGTAAAGGGCATGTTGGTCTACTCCACGCGGCGGGCCAGATGTCTTTGAAGAGGTGGGAGTTACCCACACTTTACCCCACCACACGCGACCTGCCGATCGACTAACTGCAGTGAACCCATTTAAACTGCTGAGGATTCCGGACCGAGACGGGAGGATTCTTAAAAGCTTGCCCACTATATTCTTGGTTCTTTCGGTAAAGTCACGTAGAAGGGAAATAATAAAATAATATAAATATAAAACAAAACAAAATTCTCATGACGTTTCGAATGCAACACAAGCAATCATCATCAGGTGTGAAATCCACGGTAAGAGATTTTAATTAATTTTTTTCAAATGTGACCACGGGGAGATAATTCAAACTCCAAATGTACAGGCGTCAGGGTCGGGGTGGAATCCACGGCCTCCTGCGTACCGGGCGAGATAGTTAACATCTCACCACCGTGTCGCCCCAGGTGTTATCGCCATTTAACGAGTTCTTACATGTGGGAGGAAACCGGAGCAGCACCCAGATAAAATGCAATCAGGCGAGGGGGCAACACACTATCCCATACAGACGTAGCAACTAATCGCCACGTTGTGTTTACGTGACAAACCTTACTAATCGATCGTGTTGGGTGGTGGCGGGTTCAGTAACACATTTATATTTACGAGATCTAACCCGAAAAAAACTTATTATGGATATTGGTCGCGAAAGCATATTACGTCTTAAACCGTCTACTGTGTCTTGTATGGTGCTTTGAGGTCTTTGATGAACAAAATTCTTATTTTTAGCATTGTTCCCTCAATGTCCCCCATCAATTTCTGAGGAAGAGGTGCAGAGGCCGGGTGAGCATTGCGATGAGCGCACAACCAATTGCTCACCTGTCAAACCAGGTGAACGTGATCTGGTTAAGGAAAGAGGCGTTTTCTTCTGGACTCGGTTTCTGCAAGGTACAATCAATCGCTTTGATTGACATTTAAGGCATTCACTTTTGTTTTCATTAAATAACATCAACTATTAATGCGACGTGACTTTAGAAACAACATTAGGGCAGTGATTTATACAAATATCGTTAACAATTCTATGCAAATTTCACAATGCTTGGAATTATAATCTATGCTGAATGCACGTTCCATCAGACGGTTGCCCTCTTTTTCGCTCAAGGATGTCTCATCAACACCGATGGAATGAACCGTGGGGATCTTCGTAACACTCGCGAGAGTGACTCACCATGCCAGAATCGTCGATCGCTCCGTGGTCCTTGGGCAGGTCAGCGAAACCAGACATCACGAGACAGCTGAGCTGCAGTCCGAACGAGATGTAGAAGAGGCTCAAGCGAGCTACGTCCCCGTGCTGGGGAGACGATGGTAAACATGCTCATGTCAATAATAATAACATACAAATAATAATAAACATGCTCATATCCACAATAACGATGATAATGATTCGTTTTGGTAGAATGCCCGTATGCTTTACACCATAACTCGCGTCGGCATCTCACATTTGAAAGGCCACCCGCATTGGTAGCGGTCCATGTGCGGCAGAAGGTTGACTCAGCACGTGGCCTTTTGGCGTTCTCTGGTCTGACACTGGTGAGACTAGGCCCTAAAGAAGGTTGTTTATGTGGTAGACCAATCAGTTTCAAAGACAGTACAAATGTTATCAGCGCATGCTTGATTGCATGTTCACCACAAGTACGTGTGGTTAATGCAGACTGGATTCCTTGCAAAAGGTTTTTATTTGGTGTTTGAACATCTTAACAATTGTTTTATTGCCAGGAAGGGTAAAACCAATTCTTATTTTTTCATACTGGACATTAGTTTCCCAAGCTGAGAAATGTTCACACAATTGCGCGTGGACAACCAACGCTCACATCAGGCCTCTACTGAGGTCACCACTCGCGTGACGGACAATTCGGGCTTGATTCACATGTCTTTTAAACGTTTTAAATATTTGACCTGGATTAATCCCTTGAGATGGAACATCTCGTGTGCAGGGGTGTCCAGGGTGTCAAGTGACGCGCAAACACACACAAATAGCAAGCACGTAATGTTGTGTATACAACCTTTATGCTACAACATGCGCAGTGGACATTAATTCGGTGTCGAATATATTTACAGAGTGGTTTCCAGAGAAGGATCAAGACAGCCAGGGCTGTCAGTACGAATGAACATCACACATTGACAACGGTAATGATGATGATGATGATGACGATGTAATGAACCACGACAGCTTGATTACTGGGTAATGAATGCGTTTGACATTGAGCCACTGTGTCATGTCACTGGGTTCGTTGCAATCTCATCAGAGAAACAGACCCGCCAAATTAGCAAAAAGAACATTGTCACAACATCCATGTTCTCATAGAAAACATAAAAAAAAAGAATAGGTAAAATGTTTTCAGAAATGCAAAAAAAAGAATTCAATATATTTTGCTTTACTTGTTCAAGTTACCAGTTAAAGTCAAACAAAAAGTATCCCAGCTCACCTTCAACAACCTCCCTAGGCGCATGCACTGTGATGTGTGTTTTTCTACAGTTGTAACTCTCCAACAATGTATTAGTCTCGCAGCACTGGCTTCCAGTTTTGCACAGGATTGAATTCCTATTGCTAACCAACAAAGCTCTGAACCACCTTGCCCCAGCCTACATCGGAGACATGCTGCACCCATGAGTTCCCTCAAGGCCTCATGCAGATCTCCTCTGCGTTCCCAGGGCACAGAGGCGTTGGTCGATGTGGCCCACAGACTCTGGAAATCTCTTCCACGAGATCTCACGATTTCCCCGAGCCCGTGCACATTTTGCATGGCCCGTGTTACATTGTATTCGTGCAGTGCCCTTTGTTCAACCTTCAATGTATTGAGCAAATGAGTTTGTGGTATTTAATTTCATTAATATACCAATTCTTAGTTTTAGTTTCCTGAGTCAGCGTCATGCTGAGTGTGTGTTGTGTCTTGTACGGTGCTTTGAGATCTTCGATGACAGGTGCTTTACACGTTGTATAACACTGGTCAACACTTTTTCTGGCATAAGATATTCCAACGGATTTAAGGTAATTTTGGGGTGCTGATTCCAAATCTGGCATCAGTTTTTGTCTATCACATCAGGTTTTTGAGATATCAAATATTGCATTTTCAATAAAAACTGCAGAAGAAAAATAATAAATAAATAAATGTGGATATCTACATACAATTATGTTATAAACACACTATCCTAAAAATACAGCACCATATTTTAACACGAAAGCATTCACTGACTCGCAACAACTTGCAATCATAAGTGACAGAGTTAATTTCAGGTAAAATCAATGAAAATGGGGTATGCCGATAGCATAAAAATGAGATGTGATAGAGCAAATCTGAGATCAGATTTGGAATCAGCACCCTGAAATTAGTCTAAAACAGCTGCAAAAGTCCAGGCCAGAAAAAAATACATTTTTTGTTGTTGACCAGTGATTATTATAATTATGAGTCAACTTGTTGTACGCGATTTTGGGTTTTGTTTTTATGAATCTTGAGCCCAGCTCTGTGAATAGTAATCAATGTTCATTCATTCATCGCGCGCGTGACCCCTTGCTGTGACAGCGTTCTCATCAACCGCTCTTGGCTGCCGTACACTGGCGTCTCCAGTGATTTGTTTGGACCACGGATACCGGGGAAGAGGGGGGGGTGGCGGAGGGGGGTGACCACGGGGATTGGCGCTGTTCCATTGAGGGGGGGGGGGTCGCAGTCCTCACTCTGAACGTCGACCGCCAAACCGAAGTGAGAGCGCAATTTGCTGCAGGAGTTGGCGCATCAAGACGAGGCGAGGACGTACACAACGATCGCTAGGAGACCGGTCGCAGATGCTACGGTGACATAATAATTACAACAGAAAAATAATCATCATAGTTGATCAGTTACACTTTAAAAGAGAATTACATACTTGTCAACCTCTGATCAGTGCCTACCTTATTACAGACCAATTCAAAACGTATTCGTCGCCCCATGCCCTTATAAACCTCAACGTTCATCCTACAAAGTGCCATCGCAAGAGAAAAACACAACAACCATTGAAACGTCTGTGCGCCGTATGGACCTGAAAACTCAATTTCCCTGTACAAGAACACGGGGTGAACCGTACGGGTTGACGGCTATGCGATTGACACGTGGACGGCGCCTAGTCCTCAACGCGTTGGACAGCTCCTTTTATTCGCCGCGATGTCGACTCTGTAAAGGCGCTAGAGGCCAACCGAAATTCGGTTTCGGTTTCGGCGCCGAAAGTTGGCAAATGGCCTCTTCGGTAACTTCGGTTATATACCTTTCTGTAGTTAAACTTTCGGTTTCGGCTGAAAGTATAGTTAAACTTTTGGTTTCGGCTTCGGTTTCGGCTGAAAGTATAGTTAAACTTTCGGTTTCGGCCGAAAGTGTAGTTAAACTTTCGGTTTCAGCTTCGGTTTCGGCCAAAAGTAATCTTTTTAACTTTCGGTCTGGTTTTGGTTTCGGCCGAAACCAGAAATTCAGTTTCGGTCGGCCTCTAAAAGACGTGGAGACCGCGACGCTCGCTGACGAAGACGACGACGGCACCGCCGCTACTCACGCCGTCGATCGCTTTGCGGATGAGCGTCTGGAAGGGAAGGATCTCGCACAGCACGGAGAAGAGCCAGAAGAGGAAGAGCACGCCGGACGTCTTCAACCCGGCTCGCCGTCCGCTCTCGTTGATCAGCAACACCAGCAGCTGTGGATACAAAGACAACGATACCACAACCACCCCCACATTGCCGCCGCACCTCCGATTAGCACGGTTGGCGATGTACGGTGCGAAAGAAGTTCAACGTACACAAGCACAACCTCGACAGACTGTTGCGGCAAGTGCTGTTCGCGAGCACGGTTGAAGTCCCCCTCTCCCACCCCGCCGTGTGTGCAGGGGACTCGCTAAACCCTCGATCAGTGGGTCACTGCAGCCTGCAACCCCTTTGGTTCTCAGAAAGGGACATATGGCACCCCCAGGGGGTGGGTGCACCCCAGGTTAAGGACCACTGCCTTAAATTTCGATTTAAAGCTTTCGTGACTGCAGGGATTCATCTTCTTGGTTCTTTCGGTAATGTCACGTAGAAGGGAAGTAATAAAATAATAAAAAGAAAACATAATAAAATAAAATAATTCTCACGACGTCTCGGCTACAACGCAAGCAGCCGTCTGCTTGCGTTGTAGCCGAAACGTCGTGAGAATTATTAAATAGCACCCCAGCTTCACAAAGCCCTCCAAGAGACAGAGTTTTGGGGCAAGTGCTGTGAGCGAGTAGCACCTATGAAGGCGGCACGGTACAAGCTATACATCCCTTGCGGCCGAATGCGTCACCTGTTGTTTGACAACTAACCCACGGTATCCTGATAGGATTTAAGACCCGGTGAAAAAAAAGGGGAGATTGAAAGGCACGTTGCTTAAAGGAACAGGGTTCCCAGTTTCAAATACATTTACAATCAGATCCTCCCGTTTAGATATAAATATATAATTGAAACTCATAATGCACACAGTATTTGCTCGTTCTCAATGCAATGAGCCAGCGCCAACAATTTCTCAAGCTCTGCAGTCCTCTATTTATGAAGGTCTTATCAGCTAATAAATTAGTGTTGACATGTGGGAGGAAACCGGAGCACCCGGGGTAAACCCACGCGTGCGAGGGGGAAACACTCTATCCCATACAGATGGAACGGGCAGAGTCCAACATTTTGCCGTAACGCATTCTCCTGGCAAATCAGCCATGGTAGGCCCCCTCCTCAACGCCCACAGGAAGGAAGTTTCACAACATTTGTGCGGTCCACCAACACTCGCTGCTGCCTCCATGGTGCTGGATTTTCTGGCAGCCACGTGCAGAATAGCCACCACCGCCCCTGGCGATTCCCACGATGGAAGTAGCCAATAGTAGATTGGCAGGATGTGATCATAGCAAATCTTAAATATTCACATCGAGACCCATGTTTGAGACTGCTGACGAAAGGTGATTTATTATCGCAAGCCCTTGGCCTTGGGATTCACTAGGGCGGGGAGGGACGGGGGCGAATGCTTCGTATCGCGACATCCTTACCCATGTGGCAATATACAACGAGGGGTTGACATAGAGGACGACGGGGTTGGTGGCCGCGGCTGTCGATCCGGAGTCTTCAGCGATCGTGACAGCCAACCTGGCCACTGCCGTGGCCAACAGCAGCGCTGTGAACGCCTGCTCGCGCCACGCACGAAAGACAGAGAACACAAAGGTCACCACCTCCCGTCGCAGCCTCGACCAGAAACCTCGGGGCAGGCGCTCCTGGAAAGCAGCCGTGAAGACCGGCACGGCACACGAGGGAGCGGGGTGGCCACCTCCCCACGCCCGGCTGCCTTTGTCTCCCCACAATTATTGATGTTTACACACAGCACCAGGTTTTCATTTAAGGCTGAGTCAACGATAGGGGAGGCCCAAGACCGGTTAAAAGTATTCGCCACTGCCGTCGGTCGGGAGCGGTAATCGAACTCGGGTGTCTGAGTTCGCAATGCGGTGTGCTCACCACGACATCGCCGACTACACGCACGCAAAAGACAAAGATCCCCCGTATAGCATAACCAGACTGTTGGGGCAAGTGCTGTTAGCGAGTAGCGCCTACGAAGGCCGGCACGGCACACGTGGGGGTGGGTGGCCAACACCACGCCCGACCGCTTTTGTCTCCCTGCCGGCGATGTTTACACGCCTCAACAGGTACTCATTTGAGGCTGAGTTGACCGAGGGGAGGCCCATGACCGCTTCAGATAATCGTCACTGGCATTGGCCGTGAGAGGGAATCGAACTCGACTCGTTGCGTTCATAGCGCAGCGCGCTAACCGCTGTGCCACCGCTCGCCACCACCGCCACAAGTTTAGACATTTTGGAAACAATTGGTGAAAACTTAATAAAAAACGATCGCTAACAGATGGCATTTGTATTTTTTTATTTAATTGTATTTGATACAATTATTGTACCGTAACATGTCACCTTGTGTTTAAATTATGAAATATAATTGCCTGATTGGTTTTGGTTTTATTTTATTTCATTCACGAAATTACGAAGGTGGCCCCACTGCTAAACAAACGACGCCATGTGGGGCCATGATTAGCCAGGTCGAGGTCATCGTGGGTTGGAGATAACTGGAAATGAGTCAGCACTAAAATGGTTACTGAATACATTTGCTCTCCATGATGGGTCAACCTGATATAATGTGCCGGCTTTCACGACCAATATGATTACGATTTATTTTCGGTTCAATCGTCGTTTTGTGTATAATGTCAGTTTTCTTTTTTACTAAAACCCTCCACAATCCTCTCGAGCTCATCAAATCATATTGTCACGTGGGGTAAACATGGCAATTTACTTGGATTTTACAGCACAACCGGCAGAATGTTAAAAGCGAGCAAATACTTTTGACAATATCGCTCAGCATTCCTCCAGCTGCGCTGACAAACCAAATGAATTGGCGTATTTGGCTACGTGACAACTCGATTTAATCGGCTCTGTCAGATGGTCGAGGGTTATAGTTCAACAATTCACATAGTACCTACATGACGATCAAATCCAAAATAAACTAAGTATCAACCAATTGCTAATCCGGATTGAGCAATCAGACCTGTGCAATCGCTGCGTCGAATCACACCAACTCCGAATTGGGTTCAAAGCACAATGTGATGGGATCTCAATTGATCCGAACAGCGCATCCCTCATGAAGTACATTACACGAAATTATTAACTAATAACGTCGCTGTGAACAGCATAGCCATTAAAGTTATTGTTTGTAAACATTTTGGCCAACATATGCACGTATGTATGTTGAACTTTTTTCGCACCGTTCGTAGCGAACCGTGCTAATCAGAGGTGCGGGGGAAGGACAACAACCCCTGACATCACCATCCTTTTCGACACAAAACAACACAACCCCGTGTTTTGTGCCTGTTGGCACTCATAAGTAAGCCATACGCCATTACGCAATTGTAGGTTGCTCAACACAAACATCACGGGGGGACCTATTTAACATGGATGCAATCCTTCATGCATTCGTGGGGCAGCTGGTCGATCAGCGCAAGCGAGCAGCTGGGCCCGTAGACTCTTGCATGAATGAACTGTGAAGGTTCTCGCATTATGGATATATATTCTGCGTGCGCACATTGTCTACTGCCATTGCACGGCGCCTTGTGCGAGGCGCAATATCGAATGATATATAACGACGGCGAGGACCAGAGATTGAGAAAGAAAAACAACTAGGGCGGATTGATAAATCTGGCTCAGCAAATGTATGTTTCTGTTCTCCCATTGTGTATGGCAGCATGTTAGGAGCCAAAATGGCAGTGTCGAGGTCAGCTAGACACAAGAGGGCTTCAAAAGAGAGTTTGCAGAGCATTGCTCTTCCTCCGTTGAAGGAGCGCAGTCTACACGCGGTTTACGATATGGTCCGTAGTTTGGTTGCACGCCCACAATCGCACTGTGGCCCGTGTCTTTAATTTTCCATTCATGAAGGAGATGCACGCAGCTGCCTGTTGATGTTCTGATGTGGTTAAAACTATAAACTAATTTGTATTTTACCAGGTAAGGCACACTGAGCTATATAGCTCTTGATTTAAAGCTTTCGTGACTGCAGGGATTCATATTATTGGTTCTTTCGGTAAAGTCACGTAGAAGGGAAATAATAGTTGTATTATTATTTTATTATTTCCCTTCTACGTAACTTTACCGAAAGAACCAAGAATATGTAAGTTCTTATTCAGAATCGACCTGGCTACATGTAATGATAGCGCAACGAAGTAGCTTATTAGCATGTAGAAATGTATAGCAGCCAAATACTCGAAGCACATGATTATCAATGTGGAGGGAAAAACCGGAGGACCTGGAGAAAAATCCACGCGACCACGGGGAGAACATGCAAACTCCAAATATACAGCAGGCGTCAGGGTGGGGGTCGAACCCACGACCTCCTGCATGCCAGGCGGGTTTTCCCTCCATATTTAGAAACGTGCGTTTAGAGGATTTTACTGCTATTAATTTCCACATGATAAGCCACTTTGTTGGGCTATCATTTTTGGCAAGGTCGCTTCTGAAAAAGAGCTATATAGTTCAGTGGACCTTATTTGGTTAGATAAAAAAAATTGTTTAGTATAGTACGTGCCTTTGCACCACCTGGAACACATGTAATGCAGTCATCTGAGCGAAACGGAGAGTCGTAAATTTTAATCCAGTTTGTTCTCCTATAACGCGGTAGTTGCGTTCCTGAAGAACATCGCGCTATGGGAAAATCACGTTATAATAAACAATATATTATTGGGTAAAAGCACAGTCTGCGATAACACATAATATTTGTATGCTGGCCAAACAAAGACTGAGGCACGTGCATAGCATCTTAGAGCATCCAGCAGCATCCCGCCTTGTGCGATGCTACGCCGAGGCATCCGCACGACCACTTATTCCTACTCGCACAACGTAGCTCCGTTCACTCGCTCGCGTTATATCCAATTTGCATGCTCGTTATAACAAAAATGCGTTCCCTGATACGTTCATCATCGCGTGATATCCCATTCGCGTTGTGAAAACACGCGGCGTGATAACAGAACGGACCGAACGATCGAGCGAACGCCCGCTTGGCTCACCTGCTTGGCAGCGTACTTTCCCGAAACGGGCAAACGTTTGGACGGGTGCCGGAAGAGGTGGCTCAACAGGAAGGGGGCGCAGATCCACAGGAACCCCAGCGGCACCCAGACGAGCACCGTCTGCTCGAAGCACACCGGCAGGTCGGGCTGCGACCGCTCCAGGTAAGAGTCGTTCTGCGAAAGCATTGGTGAAATAAAATAAAAACTTATTCATACAATATACAGGGGTAGACCATGATCGTGACTAAAGATGATGCGCTTTATAACATCTGGTACTGACGCAGAACGCCTATAACAAAGAGTGGTGGCTCTCAACCAGCGGAGGGTGGGTAAACAGACCTCTGGGGGGTTCGTGGCAATGTCCCAGGGGTACGCGAGGTGATTTATGAATGTGTGATATTATAACATACGTGAGAATCATTGGTGAATAATAATTTCGTATAAATCTCCCAAGATAAAATAACTACGATACAATATGACAATCTAAAACAATATAAAAGACATTTCTAAACTCATTGATCTTAAAAAAATGCGGTTTCCAAGAGCAACCAGCGAGCTCAAACAATTTACATCACGCATACAGAGTGTCCGTTGTTGTTTGTTTGTATTCGCTTGCAGTTACCAGCTAGTTAGGACATAATCTCACAAAATGGACAATTGGTTAAAATATTGATGTTCATTATTCATACATCTGTATTGACACAGCGCCGACTGCTGTCCAACAGTAGCAACTGCAGAGGATAGTTAGCGCACACGCTGCCGTCCAGCATATACACGGCTGTGTGCCGGCAGGGCGGAGGAACTGGGGCAAGGGTCACGGAAGACCTCATCGGGAGGCCCCTCGAACCCGCTAGTGGGTTCTAGAAGGGAGGCGCGTCCAGGGCGGAGCCAGGCCGCGCCGAGAAGAATAAAAGCAGCGGAGAGCAAGAGCTCCAGGCTGCCGGTTCTCGTCGTCGCTGCCGCCTTCGCCCGATAATTGTGCGGCTGGACAGTTGTTGGCTGTCTGGGTCGACGCCGTCGGTGCGACATGGTCAGGGTTGTGTTGAGCCCACATCATTGCTACAACTCTGTGGGCTCTCATGAAATTGTCTTTTCCGAGACCAAGGTGCTCTGCAAACCTCCTGGCTACCATCAAAGGTTTGTACACGAAGCCATACAAATATACAAACACAGACATAATTTCAACCGTGATGAGGGTTACAAACTGAGTAATCATTGGAAAGATGTGATTAACCATGCAAAAAAGATGTAACTACACTTATTTGGACCATCTTATGTGACAGACAACTATTACAGGTTATTGATAGACAGCCAGTTTGTTGTTTTACCAGTTTTAGTTTTTACTTTCTTTCTTTGTTCACACTTTTGTTATGTATGCTAGTTGTTAGTTACAAACTGCACCTCTCCATAACAAAGGCTCAGTCCTTTGTTATGCAGTCTATTCTTAGTCTTAAGCCTCACCTTACTATATTAATAAAAAGTGTGCCGTTCCTGGCCCTTCCCCCCTCAACCATTATATATACGGGGTGGTATTTCTTGTGATCTCTCATTTACTTGATACAGCTGTCGTGGCTGTGACGGTTCCACCTGAAGACGGAGGCTTGTGTTGCTTCCGAAACGTCGTGATTTTTATTTTGTTTTATTTTACTTTTATTAATTTATTTATTTTTTACTTACGTGACTTTACCGAAAAAACCTAAGAATATTATTTGTTTAACTTCGTAATTTTTTGCAGTGTTTATCAGCCTGATAATATTCCATGTAAAACTGCTAAAAGTACTTACACCTCATGTGTTATTGTACATTAAAATATATATTTTACTGCATCAATAGCTCAATGTGACTGGGAGCAATGTTAGTTTCAGCGTTACTCGCTCTGCCAAAGCTTTAATATGCAACGCAGACACAGGCACGTCACAACACAGTATCACATGCTGTGTCATGTACACGTCTCTACTGTGAAATGTAAGTTAATATTTTTAATATAACAAGAATCCTGTGCTTTGATAAGACACCCCAGGGCTCACGATTAGCACAGAATGCAATACTCAAACCTCGCCAAAAGCGATCGGCAGTCACGAGGTCTGTGGGTTAAAATCCAACCTCCGTTAGCATTTTTTTGGTAATTTGCTACAATGTTTATCAGCACGATAACAGCATGACAACATTGCATTAGATATGCTGACAGTGTGTACACGAGGTGTGTCATTGTTTAGCAAGTGCCCAATGCATCGAGGGCAGGGGTCGGCAACCCGCAGGCTCCCGAGTGGCACGCGGCTCTTAAAGGAACTGCTTCGTGACCGTTGTTCATTATGGACTCACCGCCGTCTCGTATTCACCGTGTGTGGAGGCTCTTGAAATATTGAGGTTTTAAATTTCGATTTAAAGCTTTCGTGACTGCAGGGATTCATCTTCTTGGTTTTTTCGGTAAAGTCACTTAGAATGGAAATAATAAAATAATAAAAATAAAACATAATAAAATAATTCTCACGACGTTTCGGCCACAACGCAAGCAGCCGTCGTCAGGTGTCTTCTCGACAGACCTGTTCTCCACCTGAGGATGGCTGCTTGCGTTGTGGCCGAAACGTCGTGAGAATTATTTAATCATGTTTTATTTTTATTCTTTTATTATTTCCATCCTATTGAGGTTTTGTTTTTGTTGTTGGCCGAATTCGAAAAAAAACGGCCCTCCTCGATATGCCAATATTTCAAGAGCCGCACAATGGCCGCTGGCTGATACGAGGTGGCGGTGGTCCTTAATAAATAACGTCACGGGAAAGCGGTCCCTCAAAGAGGACGCAAGCCGCAGGTTTGCCGACCACCCACTTGGTCTTCCAGCTGCTGTCTCCTGCGGGCTCTTACTGTTTCACGTGGGCGGCTTGTGTTTCACAAAGTCAACGTGGCTTACGCCCATGCGTGATCCAAAAAGACCTGCCGCCACCGCACATTACCAATTGTGGGGCGCTCACTTCTTCAATGCCAGCGTCTATCGCCACCTGTTCTGTAATTCATTACCCACAAGGGCGATGACAATGGAGAACTCGTGAAAATTGGTATTGTTAATTCTACACTCAGGATATGATGTGTGTGTGTTGATAAAAGGCCGGATTGCTGCCAATACTTATCAGATGATTTGTCAATTTTGTAACAGAAAATCTTGGATTTCTACCAACTTATGAATGAGGCTCTTCATTTTTTTATTGTCTATATTGCCTGCACCTTAAGTTCATAATTGTTTAACCAAGTAAAAACTCAAAAGACCAGTTTAGTTTCATTTGCAAGAGTGACCCTGGGACATTTGTCTGCTTAGGAAGAGAGCGATCATTGCTATGCAGGTGATCCTGATTGGGTAATTTGTGAGTAAATTTGGACCCTGACACTTAGTCTTGGTAATCATTAAACTGCAGCTTGTGCAGTATTGTTTCTCCTAACTTGTCAACATAAAGGCCATCGTATAATATTGTTGGTGTTGTTGTTATTCTTGTTAAAAGACTGAGTGATTATGATTACACATCCTTTTTGTAAAAAAATGCTGTTGGAAGTAACAGCGGTCACACATCATGGTGAATGAGTAATTTTCAGGATTGTCTATTTGCCACTGGCAGACGTTCAAATGAGACTTTATCCATTAAAATGGTGTGTCATGATATTTTATAGATAAATAACCTGTCTATTAACATGGCAATACACAATCGGCTACGGCTGTCAGCTGTTGAGCTGCATTTTGAGATCAGACGTTGCGGACTCCCAAAAACCAATGTGGGTTCCTACACATATAAATGGTGATCAAGGTGGAAATATTGAGTGTTTGCCGGTAGTCCAGGCAATACGAGCAACTTCATGATGACAACCAAAGCGTCTGTTGAAAATTGGAAGAAAATTAAATTACGCCCAATATTTAAAATCTAACTTTATCCACAAACAAGGGCATTGGCCCCACCATGTAACAAATCTCTGCATGCAGCCTTCTGCTGTCTCTATATTGAGGGCAATTTTGTCTTTGCACAAATATTCTTTCTGGTTGCAAGAGTTTTCAATTAATTTTGGTAGACTTGATTATGTTGTACAACCTGTGAACAAGCGTTTTTCTTTAAATAAATATTCCACAATCAGAACGTTTTTCCAGTAGATTATATTGAAAAAAATGTCTTCTATGGGTGCTAAGCACCCTTGTAATGCAATGTACAGTATTGATCTAAAACATTACTTTGTTAGCACCCTTACTGAATTCTAATAACATTGACTATATAGAAAACCACTGCAGTCTACGCTCCTTCAACGGAGAAATGGCAAAACGACACGAACTTCCTACGAAAGCCCTCTCGTGGCTAGCAGACCTCAAAACTTTTCTATTTAGCTCCTGAACATATTGCTAAACGCAAAAATAAAAGTAGTAATATTATCATCGGTACTTACCCAAAACTCTGAGCCACAGTACGAGTCGAGGACACCAGACATCTTGGTAATTCTTCAAGTTTCAAGCTATAGTACAAAATAAATAAATAACGCCTGCACACACACAAGCGCACAAACACAAGGACACATTAGATCAGTCATGATTGCCGTCTGGATGAAATAAAACATTGTTTAACGTCTCACATCATAAAATAAAAAAATGTAGACTGTAAAGATCATTGACTCAAATTGCTAGTCCTGACACTATAAGAATAAGAGCAATACTGTAATATTCTTTGGGCCGTCCGGTAAAGTTACGTCAAAATATAACAAAAAAACTACGAAGTGTTGCGATCGAAACGTCGTAGTTTTTTGTTATATTTTTTTGACCCTATCTTCGTGACTTTACCGAAAGACCCAAAGAATATGCTTGACCATACTTTACCACGATGGTCATTGTTGGTTAGTATTTAATTATAAATATCAAATGTCATTCAGCCTATGCAACTAAAATTCATTCTTGGTGTGATTATTGTGGCTGTGATTGAAGATGTCATAGCTTTTCACCCATTCATATTTCATTGTAACTACCCTTTGCTATGGTGATAGAGTAATAATAACGCGCTGACACACGTTTGTGCTTGACCTGTAACCAACGTTGTCGCCGTTCACACCTAACGTGACAATAGTGCAACACATGCGTCAATCTTGACTTAAAACTTTCGTGACTGCAGGAATTCATAGTCCTGGTTCTTTCAGTAAAGTCACGTGGATAGACAATAAAAATAAGACCACTTGTGTTGCGATCGAAACGTCGTGGTTTTTTATTTTATTTTTATTTGCTATCTACGTGACTTTACCGAAAGAACCAAGAGATACATGCGGCAATCGTTTTGTGAGTGTTTGTGCGGCTATATTTTCCTTGATCTCTTTTGACTACATCTATACTATTACTACACACACAAAGATGTGCACTGCGTGTACACATTCCCTGGACCTTATCCATACCACCAAACGCAAAATAATAATGTAAAAATAAACAATTCACGCGCATAATTCATGAATCAAATGCATTTGTTAGATAGAGAACTTGGAGGCGCAGAGGCAGAGGTCAAAGTCCCTCAAATGCCAGGTTGAAGAGGTGAGAGGCTGAACCAGGTGAACGCCTGAACCAGGTGAGAGCCTGGACCAGGTAAGAGTTTGAACAGGTGAGAGCCTGAACCAGGTGATAGCCTGAACTAGGTGAGAGCCTCAATCAGATGAGAGCCTGCACCAGGTGAGATCTTGAGCAGGTGAAACAGGTGAGATCCTGGACAGGTGAGTGCCTGAACCAGGTGAGAGCCTTGAGCTGCTGCTTGACGCTGGTTGGTGCTTGACTGCTGCTGCTGCGCATGTGTGCAGCGGGAGAGAGCGGCAGATGATCGGTGCAGCTACGGAGAAGCGCCGCTCGGCCAGGACGGCGCTGGATCTGTGCACGATGAGCGGCCTGTTTTAGACGTGCTGCGTACGACGTGGCGCTTTGCCGTGGTCGGTTGAGTGAGAAGGGTGGAGATGTCTGGCAGGAGACACTGAAAGAAAGCTCTGTGGTACCGGATAGCTGTTTTGTACCCCTATCCGTGATTTTATGGGGAGCCAATACTAAGTTTGTAGCTCAGCCATGGAAGCCGTCTGGCCCTGCCTAATGCCGAGGGCAGCACAAGACAGGCTGCTTTGGATCTGCCGTACTTTGGAGCCACTGTAGTTAGGTGGGTTTTTTTATTCCCAAGTAAGGATGATGATGAAGATGATGATGCAATAATCAAGGCGAGTGTCTGCAATGCTACAAGTCAGAACATTTGCTGTGAACATTGGGCGGATGTGCCACGAGGCCTTGAGAATTGGGGAATGCGTGACTTCATTGTACGCGTGTCGACACGTCTTTGGCACCGCACGTCGTGAACCGTGCTAATCGGAGGTGCGGGGAGGTGGGGGGAGGAAAAATCGAAGGTGCGGGATGTTGTTGTCCAGTGAGAATGTGAGTCCGAAGGTCATACCAAAGATTTTCAGAAGATTTGAAAGACTGACAGTGGAACCTGTGATGGGAATATTCTGAGGGTGAAACAAGAGGTGATTTTAATGCGTAGGCTTTCGCGACCAATGTTATTCAATTATTTTTTTTTGTAAATGTTGTGGTTTCACGCTTCAACACACCGGTGGGCTAAAGTAGTGAACTATTTGTCTTTTGTCAACGTGACACTGTTTTGCTGATTGGCCGTGTCGGGTGGTGGAGGGTTACGACACATTTATAAATAACGCGATCTAACCCAAAAACGTTGATTATGAAGAGGTGATTTAACCAAAACCTTGTGCTGTAAGGCTGAGGTACAATCAGTTAAGATCGACAGGGCATGATCGGAGGTTAGAGTTGAGCTATGACTATCGATGAGGCGACCAAGTGGGGAGATGTGGACGACAAAAAGTAAAAGGGCCCAGGACTGATTCCCTGAGGGGGACACCTGCAGTGGATATGACGACTGAGTGTTGAGGGCCTGCCAACCTTGACGGAGGACATTTTGTCAGAGTGATGCAAATTGAGCCAATGGAGAGCTGAGGCAACGATAGAGAAATCGGTCGGATTCTAGGAAATTCGATTAAAATCTTGTGGCTTGACCGTGTCAACAGGCGGCAGATGTGTCGAGCAACGGTGGAAGAAGCAGAGGCGATAGGGGCGAGGATGTCGTCAACGATCTTGACTAGCGCAGCCTCGGTAGAGTCGAGCTGGGCGGTAGACAGACTGAAGGGGTCGGAGAGATCGGGGTGTGATGTGATGCGATTCGTGATTCTGGCATTCGTGGAGTTTGGAGATGTTGATACGTTTGGTACGCTGATGTCAACCATCGCTGGTGTCAACCTCCTTTTGTTCCTCTCTGAAAACATAACCTCTTCCCAGGGCCGGATTAAGATTGTGTAGGCCCCTGGGCTACAGGTACTGTGAGGCCCCCAGTAATATTTTCAAAAGGAAAACAAAGTTAAAGAAAAAGTGTTCTTACAAGGCTAACAACAAATAAAATTCAGCATTCACAAATGAAATAATCTCTGGAGGTTCTCCAGCTGGCGGAGTTCCCTGGGCTGCAGCCCCGAAAGCCCCGTGCCTTAATCCGGCCCTGCCTCTTCCCCATTGCCCATGTCTACCTCTCCCTCGCCCCTCCACTCCATCCCGTCCCCTTCCCACGCCCCCGCCCTTTCGTCACCCCATATGAACATCTCGCCACGGTGGAGAGATGTTAACTACCTCGCCGGTCGACAGAAGGTCGTGGGTTTCGATCACGATGCCGGTATATGTAGAGGTTTCATATTCTCCCCGTGGTCGCGTGGATTTTTCTCCGGGTCCTCCGAATCAACGTGCGTTTAGAGTGTTTGGCTGCTATAAATTTCCACGTGATAAGCCACTTCGTTGAGCTATCATTTGTGGCCAGGTCGCTTCTGAAAAAGAGCTACATAGCTCAGTTGGGCCTTACCTGGTAAAATAAACAAAAAATAGTTGATCGTTTTTACTTGTATATGCCCTCACTTATGGTCACTCATTCCTCGGCCCTTTCACACCCTTGACATCTATATCACTTAATTGTGCAATGCGCCTTGAGCTTAGGGGCTTGATAAATAAATAAAGATAAGATAACAGGTCAGTAATGTTCTTAGTATTTAAGGGTCAGAGCCAGGTTTCTTGACTCGAGGTGCCACTTGTATTACTGTAAGTGGCAGAGGGAAAAGACCAAAAATAGGAAGAGACATTAGCAGTATGGGACCCCATTATTGTTAATTTTTGAACTCAATCCTTGAAGGCCATGGCTGGTAGGTGAACGACCAAAGAGGTTTTTGTTGTGGAGTTTTCTATTAGATTGAGAACATCTTGGGGTGTCGCAAGGGAGGAGGAGAGTATCGAATGGGGAGCGAAAGAAAGAATGTCGAGGGGTTGATCACGACAAGCCGAGAGAGATATCCTCATGGCGGAGGCCATGCTGGTAAATGTCTCGTATAAAAAAAAAGATGGAATTAATGAGCGAGCAGTCGGCTAGGTGATCGCACCAAATCGTTAGAAGTTTGTGATGGAGAAGGGCATCATGTGTGGGCCAGAAGTGATGCAGGTGGTTAGCAAGAGTGTATTGTTAACACATCGGCACGTTTTGCTTTCGTGACAAACCTTAAGAATTGGCTGTGTCGGGTGGTGGCGGGTTTAACGAGACGTTTATATTCATAATATAGGTTTTCGGGTCAGATCGCGTTATTTATAAATGTGTCGTAACCCTCCACCACCCGACACGGCCAAACAGTAAAAAATGTGTCACGTTTTCAAAGGACGAATTAATTGACTTCTTTAGCCCACCGGTGTGCTGAAGAGAGCATCAACAGCATTTTAAAATTTGAGTACGGCGTGTCGCTGGTAATTACTATGAGCTTCATCGGGCAAGAATGGTGAAGCTCTCCTGTTGCTTCTGGTATTAAGCTTCACCATTCTTGCCCGATGAAGCTGATTGTAATTATCAGCGAAACGTCGTACTCAAATTTTTAAATGCTGTTGATTCTCTCTTCAGCACACCGGTGGGCTAAAGAAGTCAATTAATTTGTCCTTTGAAAACGTGACACATTTTTACTGTTTGGCCGTGTTGCGTGGTGAAGGGTTACGACACATTTATAAATAACGCGATCTGACCCAAAAACCTATATTATGAATAATATTGGTCGCGAAAGTCTACGTGTTAAATTGAGACGTTTATCTGTACGCGATCTAACCCCAAAAAAACTCTATTATGGATGAAGAGTGTATGCGTTCGTTTATGTATCAATGAGTTTGTTGGCGGCTTTAAAGGTGAGACGATACGTAATGTGGTCAGTTTCAAGTCCGGAGCACAACTAAATGGTTTCCAGTCAGCATCTGCTCCACTTTGACTCAACAGCTGCTGCCAATGACATGTCTAAGGTTGAGGTCGACTTAGTCGGCACAGATTGTGCCATCAGATGCGGCGAAGCAAAGGAGGAGGTTTCGTTTGCTTCTTCGATGCGGTAAAGTTGAAATAACTGGACGTGTGGCCATTTTGTCATTTCGACCACCAACTTAAACAGTTGAAACAAAAGTGGCCATCCCAACAGGCTGTGGTGTAACTGAGACACAAAAGCAGACCGGATTCGTTTTCATTAGGAGCCATCAGTACACTACATTATTATTCACTGCTGCCATTCGCCTCTAAGAGCCCCACATATGTAGAGGACTCACCGTTATGCTATGGGGACCCATTAGCTTGCCCAAAAACAACAATAATTCACATTTGGACTTTAATTGACCTTGTCGACAAGTTTTACACCATTCTAAGGTTTATTCAGTCTACTGAGACTTGATAATAAAAAAGGTCAACATTGACCGTTGATTTGGTTCCGTTGAATCCAGGAGCCGTCTGACCAAGTCTCGGTCACGAGGAGTCAAATCTGCCTTTGGAACACGGAGTGGCCAATCGTCACCAGGCTGGGTGCTGCTATACGGCAACGGACTGTGAAGCTTCGTGTTCAGCCGCTCGTGATGTTCGTCTTCCGACTGCATCGACGTCACGAGAACTGATTTTGACGCACCAGCAGCAGCAACGGTGTACCGCCAATACGTTCATATGCATGTTTCCGTTATGATGGTTTTTCTTGTAATGCTTGTTTTCTCATGACTGCAGTTCTTCTTCAGTCCCCTTGCACTCAGACCTAAATGACGCCTCAGCTATGATACTCTCCAACTTGCGTCCCACGGACAGCCATGCACACGGTTGTTTTGAGTCGCATATTTAGCGTTGATTTATACTTCATTTAGAAGTTGTAGCCCAATTTTGAAGCTTTGATATCAACATTCCATTCTACTTTTTTTTAAGTAACACAACTGCAGTAATCCACACCATTGTTAAATAACACTTCATCGAATGGCTAAACAACACCATGTCACCATACCCTCCCATTTTGAGTTCTACCTACCTTGCAAGAATTTTACTTGAATACCCATCTCATTCACGGATGACATGTCACAATGTTTTGCGCAGTGGCAAATGTTAGACGTGCCCACTAATGGTGAATAAAGTCGCTAATATTCGTGAATACAAACATTACATCCACTTTATAAAATATAAATATATTTCAGTAGGACCCCTGTATATAGCACAATCCTCGATGTAGCGGGGTGAAGGGGGTTACAGAAACTCCGCAGACAGAAGTCCCAAACGCTTTGCTCCTGAGTTCAGTGCCGGATTAAGCTAAGTGCGGGGCCTGTAACATATGTTATAAAGGGGCCCTAAATAAATAAAAAACAGATAAATATTAAAAACATACATTTTTAACTTGCATAGTAAAGTAATTGTATTTTTTAATTTGCTATACAGCCAGATAATACGACAAATCGCTAACCTTAAACACCCAGTGGTCCATACAAGTTGAAGGCGGTATAGTACTATAGTAATAGAGCAAGTGCAGAATCACTGAACCGGAATTGATAGCTTGAAAGCATTTAGCGCGGGGCCCCAGTAGCAAAAGTAGCATATGCAGCTACTTTTGCTACTGGGATAATCCGGCACTGCCTGAGTTGAGACGAAGGCGTTGGGGGGAGATTGGGCTCGCTGCTGCCCCAACGGGTGGGGAAAGGGGGGACAATAAAAACTTAAGAAAGAAACCGGAGGGAGCAGGGGCGTGGGGGGGACATTGAAAAATATTTCTACTGTCATCGATCACCAAAACAGCTTGACGGAAATGGTCAGTTTCATGGCTCTGCCACCTGGTGGTAAAAGTCGCCAATATTCGCGAAAACAAACATTACATTCACGTAAAAAAATATTGTTTTTATGGTATTTCAGTAGGAGCCCGGTACGGATCACAATCCGCGACGGAGGGAGGGGATTACAGAAACCCGGCGGACAGAAGTCCCACACAACGTGCTCCTGAGTTCCGAGGAAGGGGTGGATGGGCGACGGGGGGGGGGGGAGATTTGGGACAGCGAGCGGGGTGTTTGTACTTTTAGATGGGGAAGGGGGAAGGTGAGGGGGGGAATACTTTAAAAAGTGGAGGAAGACGGGGTGGGTGGGAAAACATTAAAACATATTTCTACCAGCACCGATGGCCAAAGCAGCTTGACAGAAACATTCAGTTTTATGACTGTCACCTAGTGACTGTAAAGTTGTATGGCTGTTTAACCGCGTGCTTGGCAATGTTATCACTAAGTCCAGAGTACAAAATCACTTTGGGCTTCGTGGAAACAAACGAAAAGATGTCAAATACGAATGCCGCTTTGGAATCTCTGTGCGTGTGTGGGTGTGGGTAAAAAGGGTTACAAGCATGCGGTGATTTGATAGTGCACTGTAATTGCCAAAGAAAGGCATTGTAATATTCATGTTTATTACGGGCTACATTTCTATAGGGTTACGGCAATACAGCATTAACTCCTCTTTACTGTGGTAATGTGGGGGGGGGGGGTCCCATACATTGGATCCTATAATCCGCAAGGTTTTTCTGCGTTTTGACTCCTCTTGTACGCCGCCGAGTAAACAACGCGTCACTTGCGAGAGTGCTGGCAAGCCAGAGCGTTGATTTTCCCTTGGTTTCTGCAGGCCACCACTTATTTAGAAGGTCACCTCTTATCTCACCTGAATACTATTCAGCTGAGAGCACTGAATGAATGCCTCTCCTTCACTTAAAATAAACGTATCTCTTTGTAGATCCACGCGTGGTGTCCTTTCGGAGCACAGGTGTGTTTACGTAAGGCATTTGATTTCTCCATTAAAATACACAGCAAGGACAAAAAAACACGCACATGCACACAGTAAAATAAAAACACGTTTTAGATTAACTCCACGACATTTATCTACCCCCCTCTTGTAAGTTTCAGGAATTTCAAACATTTGAAAGTCCCTTTGACTTGCAAAGTCCATTTGATCAGTTTCTTTAGAGCAGCGGCTCCCAACCTTGTTTCGCCGACTGCCACGTGCTACGAAATATTTTAATTTGAACATTTCCTTTGTGAGGATATAAACACATTTCTGCGGAGGGAGCTGGTAGGAACGTTGGGTTGATCGGTCAATGGCCAGGGTCAACGGCGACGTGGTGTATTCCGCAAATATGGCCGACTGTGAGGGCGGGCACAAGCCGTCGTGAGTAGGTTAAACGTTGAGTTTTATAAGGGCACCACGGGGTGACCAGCTCCTCCCCACCCAGCCCCACCCCTCCCACCCCCCCACCCAGCCCCACCCTCCCCACCCAGCCCCACCCTCCCCACCCTCCCCTCTCCATCCAGCCCCACCCCTTCCATTTTTGGATGCACGACGGACGGACACAATAATCCCCTGTGGGCTGGTGTAACCAGGAGGTTCCTACCAGTATAATGTTCTTCTTCTTTTCCGCTACTCCCCTGTAGAAGGGCCACCGCGCTGCTCTAGACCTCTGTGACTCTAATGAAACGATAACTTCTAAAGTTGATTATGGGTAACCCACTGTGAGAGGGTTACCCATAATGCAATTCGCGAGCAACAGTTTATAATTTTACTTTTAATATAATTGGGCTTATTCAGTAATCCATATGATTATTGAAGGGGTTGTCTCTTCCTCAATATCTGTTATTCATCAGGAAATAAATTAAACTGTAATTCTAATCATGGCCCATGGTGTATAGAGCAGTCTCCATCTCTTATCCACCCTATCTTTCTGCTATAAATAAGGGCCATTTTTCAAAACGTTGCTTAGTCTGTATGTTTTAATAACGTCACGCGGTTATTCAGTTTATTGTTTTTTCACGGGTTGGTTGAGTTGTTTCATTGCGTGTTTGCACCACTGCCAATGCTAAACTAAAACGTAAACTTTTTTTTATTTTACCAGGTAAGGCCCACTAAGTTAACTATCTCCTTTTCAGAAGTGACCTGACAAGAAATTATAGCTCAACAAAGTGGCTTATCGTGTAGAAATGTATTGCAGCCATATACTCTAAACGCGTGTTTCTTAATGTGGAGGGAAAAATTGGAGGACCCGGAGAAAAATACACGTGACCACGGAAAGAACATTCAATATCACCAAACAATGCGTGTCGTTTAGAATTATTAGAATGTAGTATCAATGCCCAGGGCACATCGGGCCAAACTAAGACACCCATAGGACTTTACTGAAAGAACCAAAGAGTATGGATTCCTGCAGTCACGAAAGCTTCAAATCAAGATTCTTAAGGTTCATTACCAATGGCTGAGGCTTTGGAGGTTCTGGAGTGGGTTATGTGGGTTGTCATGATATGGAGATACAATTCTACGATATTTAAACTTTGCAAGCCCACTGGATATCAATAAAGATTCGTTCATGAAGCCATCCATATATATAGACACATACACAATTTCAACCGAGAAGATGGGTACAAACTGAGCAATCATCGGAATGACGTTATTAACCAGTTTAAGTCATAACTGGCTGTGATGTTCCCATCCTACCACCTTCCGATGTTAGTTGTGCTTTACGCCAATTTCACAGGCTTCACACCAACACAGCCACTTCGCGCGCCGACTACCCCTCGGTTGCGGCTCTGCGATTTTCAATTAACATGCTCATCTCTCATTAACATGCACATTTTCACCTGGCAGCCCTTTGATTGGTGGACAACCAACCACGGGTTGGCTGCCCACCACTTGCATGAACATTGGCTGCTGACATTTGGGCTACGACAATTGCAAACCCTTTGGAAGCCAACCCCCCTTTTCCTAAAGACGACCGATTGTGTTGCGATCGAAACGTCGTAGTTTTTTGTTATTTTCTTTGAACCTATCTACGTGACTTTACCGAAAGACCCAAATAATATAATTCTACGATATTTCGCAATTTGAGGTCCACCATAATTGCAGAGTCAGATGAGCAATAATATTATTTTATAATGATCATCCTGGCACGTTCTAATATGTTAAAAAATTGTATTTTCTGACAAATTATGGTATTAATGAAATAACCAAAGCACAGTAAATTAAGTTGCAAACAAACAGCAAAATAATGTACTCTTTTTCCGTGGTAACTGACTGCAGTGCGTGTTCTGAGAGTTCATCAATTGAACCTCATAGCGGGACCCCAGGGTCCCATAAGCCCCCGGCTCTCACATAAACATTATACATTTTAATGTAAACAAAAACTTAGCTTTTTTCACCATTGGATTTGAAAGATGGTGGCAAGTGTTGTCATGTTAAACTATGCCTTTAAAACTGAAAACTACTTACCTGCAGTACCTCTATTTAAATACACTATCGAAAAAATTATTTACACTCCTCTGTCAATTATTGTGTTTCTCAGTTGTGGCTTTGTGAACACACTTTGTAAACGGTACATAAAATAGTTCGCGTTTTCAATGCGCTGTTCATATTGTAACACGCGTTTATACCAATGTTACTCTCCTCTTATCCGCATTGATACGAGTGGTATGTAGGGACGATGGTTTAACGAAAATAACCTATCTGCACAGATGAATACGGACAAGAGAAGTATTATCAAACAGGAGGAATTAGGTGCAACGCATCTCATCTGTTAAATATCTGCAGGTAATAGGATTGCCATCGATTGATCCTGGCTGCAGACATTGGTAGGTCACAAATAATAGTCACAAATAATGATGAAGATAAGAGAGCAGTTTCACTGTGTTATGACAACAGAATGATCCGTGCCAGGTGGGTCGCGGCGTTTATGTGCGCGGTGGGACGGAGTCGCCAAAAACGCATTAATTAATTACGATTTTGACTTCCGTTTATTCGGGACCCCGGGTCTCACCATGAAGTTCATTTTCGGACGTTAATTATTTACTTGTCATTTACCACCTCATCAACAGCTGCGTGCATGCCAAGATTTGGAGATGACAAAAATTGCGATGACGACAATAATCACGGCAGGCTCGCGCTGAGAGAGCGAAACGCAGTTGAAGGGTGTGTTCCCACGAGCTTAATTTTACTGGAAGTGCAGCGAAGCACAACCAAAAACAATGCTATTAAAATAGCCTGCGAAATACAATTACAAAATTACGGGAAACGAATATTGCGATAATCATATTCTTGGTTCTTTCGGTAAAGTCACGTAGAAGGGAAATAATAAAATAAAATAAATATACAACTATTAATTTATATTCTTTGTTATTTTATTATTTCCCTTCTACGTGACTTTACCGAAAGAACCAATAATATGAATCCCTGCAGTCACGAAAGCTTTAAATAAAAATTGCGATAATCGTTAACCAGTTTTGTAAAATGGACTACGGTATATTGTACCGTCAAACAGTCTGTCGTGACAAATGGACAACTCGAAAATGGTGAAAACAATGTTTTCATGAAAAGTTTAGGACACCAGGTCAAATACATATTTCAACTTGCCATGTATTGAATTAAAAAACTGGAAATAATATACTTGAAAATATGTTAAAAGGCTGGCTGCAAAAACTCTTTCACAACATAACCGCTAGAGTAACTTGCACACTAATAATTAACATAACGTGTAACAGAGTGCACACATTCAGAAAGGTACGAGTCCTGACAAAATATGTACAAAGACCCACCGTATAGCATTAACAGACTGTAGGAGCAAGTGCTGTTAGCGAGCACCTATTAAGGTCGGCACGGCACACAAGAGGGTGGGTGGCCAACACCACGCCCGGCCGCCTTTGTCTCCCGAGTGGCGATGTTTACACGTCGCACCAGGTACTCAGTTGAGGCTGAGTCGACCTAGGGGAGGCCCAATATCGTTTCAGATAATCGTCACCGGTGTTGGCCATGAGCAGGAATAGAACCCGGGTCGCCAGGTTCGTAGCGCAGCGCGCTAACCGCTACACCACCGCTATACACACGTACATTCATACATACCGTGAATATAGGCTTCGGTAAAGATGCACAAAGTCGTTTCTTGATGTAACGTGATTATCTCCAGCGAACAATCTAAAATCGTCGGAAACGTCGAGTCCCGTTAAGGTACAAACTCGAATGTTCAACAACGCGCACTGAGTCTGAGCTTTATGCAGACTGACTGGTTATCAGGTTTAACTTTGAACTTAAACGCCGTGACTCATGGGACAAGGTTAAAAAGAAATGCGCAGAAGCTTCCTCACGTTTGTTAGCGAGCTCATCCACATTTCCCTTAAAATATTTCCGACACTTGCCACGCAAAAACAATGAATCACTGCTGATTTGTTAACGTTGATGTATTCAGATGCTGTTGTGCTTGTTATGATGTTTATGGTATTGCCGGAGATGGTTTTGACTATGCTCGTGAGGTAAGAATAGGAAATAGGAGGGTCTCATGTGAGTTGTTGAATGGTTACATGAGATGAACTTTGCTCTGTTTTGTAAGAGTGATAGTATATGAACGCGTCAAGTCATGCTGAGTCATGTGATAGATGTATGGTTAACTACCTCGCCTGGTATACAGAAGGTCGTGGGTTAGATCCCGACCCTGACGCCTTCTTTATATTCCGAGTTTGCGTGTCTCTCTCCCCGTGGTCGCGTGGATTTTTCTCCGGATCCTCCGGTTTTTCCATCCACATTTATAATAATCAACGTGCGTTCAGAGTATTTGGCTGCTATAAATTCCCACGTGATGAGCCAACTTCGTTGCGCTATCATTTGTGGCCAGGTCGCTTCTGAAAAAAGAGCTACATAGCTCAGTGGGGCCTTACCTGGGAAAAATAGAAAAAGTTGTCAAGTTGTATAGTTTTTAGTATACACAGTGCTGAGAGGCATAGAAGACAGCAGCTCCTCCCCATGCAGCTCCTGATGATGTGGCAGTTTTTAAAAGATGAAGAGCCTCTGCATTGTACTGAAACAGCCCACCCTGTTGATGGGTCATGGACACATTGCTCACCTGCACCTCCGATTAGCACGGTCGGCTACGTACTGTGCGAAAGAAGTTCAACATACACACATATCCGCACTTGCCCGAATCACATGTTAATTCAACGAAGCAACTACTGAAGCTATCCACACCTCTGGAAGATCCCAGCAAACATAGAACGTTGGGCCAAAGTTGGTCCGACGGTTCCAGCCACATGTTTATTGGTCTGCTGTCACGTGATACACACAATAATGGCACAGATCAAAACTTTAGGGGCCGTCCATAAATGACGTCACGCACCTAGACATTTGTGACAAGGGGGAGGGGGGGGGTTGAGAAATGTGACGTCACATAAAAATGCGCAACTTGAAATAAATATAGACAACACGTTCTACTTAATTAAATAGACTTTTAATGAAATGTTTTCTCCTACAACATCAGAGTGCAGCGCCACATTAAATACGCACTACAATGACAATAGTTTAAAGCGATTTTTGGGGGGGGGGCAGAGCTTTGTGACGTCATATTTGAGGGGGGGGGTCTGACTTTTTGTGACGCCGTGTGACGAGGGGGGGGGGGCGTCAAAAATCGTCTAAAATCGTGTGACGTCATTTATGGACAGCCCCTTATTTCAGCCAGAACCTTGATGAATGGCGATAGCTTGGAGAGGCCTTCATCCAGCAGTCGATTTTTCATGTCTGATGACGATGAATATTTAGCAATGTTTTTGTTCTCGGACAGGGACTGTTATGGAGCACTTACTATGGACAGCATGGAAATGAGGGTCTGGTGGAGCCAATATTCCTGGCCTATTCCTATCTGGCAGTGGGTTTTTTATCAACTATACCAGGTATTTGTTTTATGATGAATCAGCCGAGCTGAGGTCCAAGCCAAGTGCAGATAAAACGTTATGCGAGTGTGCCATGACGACATAATTATCTCCATCATCATGACGACAATTCCCACACGCAAAGCACCCCACTAACAGTCGTCGCAATTCACCACCACCACCACCACGGGACCCGTGGTGCCACCCATGCCAGTAAACAAGAAAACGTTGGCCCAACGTTGATTGACTTTGACTCAACGTTGCCACGTTTACTGGGATCTTGCTTTGTGCCTAACGAGGTGCATTTGGAGGGCACGTGGATCGTCGAGTTTACATGAGCACTTGCTCACACACAATTAGGGCACGAGCTCTAAACTGGCACGGAGACACCTCCCTGTACTCCCTTCCACCCCTAACCCCACCCCATCCCACTCCCGTCACTCCCATTAGCATCACACACACACACGAGGGACGCAAATAGTGTACGCAAAACCCAGCCAAATTGGCAGAAATTTTGCGCAAATAAGTCCACAAATCTGCAACAAAACCACCCCCCTCCCGGGTCTCCTCTGGATGAACAATTAGTGTGAAAGGCTTTGCCAGTTATTGGCATCGTTGGCGACCCCCAAATGGTGTCACGCGTTCACATTCCGCAGAACCTTGACAGGCCCTGGAGTGGTGACGGCCCAACGGCATGAGGTCACACAGACCACATTTATGTGTGATGGATTATCGGACCGGGGTGACTATCTTCGGCGTTTCCGACACAGCCAACTTACTATGCGCTACCCCCAGTTAACAAGTCGAGAAGCTCGAGATTCGACTTCCTGTTCTCATTTATAAGTCATGAATCAGCCTTTAACTATAAACTGAACAAATTAATTTCATTTGACAAGGTAAGGCCCACTGAGCTATACAGATCTTTTTCAGAAGCGACCTGGCCACAAATGATAGCTCAACGAAGTGGCTTATCGCGTGGACATTAAAATCAGCCAAATACTCTAAACGCACGTTGATTATAAATGTGGATGGAAAACCCGCGACCATGGGGAGATAGAACACACAAACTCGAAATATACAATAGACGTCAGGGTCGGGATCGAAACCCACGACCTCCTGTATACCCAGCGAGGCAGTTAACATCTCGCCACCGTGGCCCAACAGAAGAAGCGGCAGAGAAACAGTGTCTGGGCAAGCAGGTTACACGCGCAAGCCCTTTGCTGCCTCCCCAGCCACGTCGTGGCTCAAATCGGTTGCGACACGTAAACTTTTCCTGACACCTACTGCCCCACACCCACCTCCTTCATGAACACCCACAATTATATTCTACTCTTTGCGCATGGCAATATGCTCAGCAGCGAAATGCCAATGTTGAGGTCTGCCTAGCCACAGGAGGGCTTCAGGAGGGAGTTTCGTGTAGTTTCGCTTTTCTTACATTGAAATAGCACAAGCGACAGCGGTTTACCAAATGGTCCATAGTTTGTGTTGCGTGGCCACACTGTTACTGTGGCTCGTCTTTACTTTTCCAATTATGAAGGAGATGTTGCGCATTGGCCTGTTGATGCTCGGATGCGGTTGATGATACACTGGTAACTTCGAGGAATGTCTATGCACTGAAACTAAACTCTAAACTATTTTCAGTCTACCAGGTTAGGCCCACTCAGCTGCATAGCTCTTTTTCAGAAGCGAACTGGCCACAAATGGTAGCCCAACAAAGTGGGCTTATGATGTGGAAATTTATAGCAGACAAATAGTCTAAACGCGCGATGATTCTAAATGTGGAGGGAAAACCCGGAGGACCCGGAGAAAGAAATCCACGCGGCCAAGGGGGAAAAAAACTAAAACTCAAAATATACAGGTGTCAGGGTCGAACCCACAACCTCCTGCATTCCAGGCGAGATAGTTAACATCTCGCCACCACTCGACGCCGCTTTCATCAAGCTCCGTTGCAGGCGTCATCTCATGCAGTTTATTTGGCCAATTTGAAACCATTGGGTTTTACGCGACATTGGACAGGCCTCTGATGTTCCACAGCCACTCGAAGAAGACGGCAGCCAAAGTCGGGTCGAAGAACAAACAACCTTCTCAGCAAACTGGGGCAGCTCATCCTGCACGGCGTGCTAGGCTCACAAATACTTGGCACAGCAGCTGCTACCGCCCTCTGCTATTCAACCGCTGAGTATCGCGGCGCAAGCACCGGTGCGGTGTCGGTCGTTGCACACGAAGCTGGTTGAGGTCCAACTGCATTCAACCGCGCACACCGTCACGGGTCCTATACGCTGCGAGCCACCCCACCACCTTGGCTGCTGGCGCTGAGCAATATCGCTCCCCCACCACCACCACCCTCGCTTTCGTCGTGGGGACGGGCAACGGCCAATACAGCGAGTCCCCATCTGCAGCTGGACACGGGCGACCCTCAACGAGCAGCGTTTTCAGCCGCACCACCTCTACATAACAAAAGGCTCAGTCCCATTTACACACACCTTTACATCAGCCGCACCTAGTTTACACAACAAAGGCTCATTCCTAACAGCGTGCTTCAGCCGCACCGAACCTCACAAAAATAATATTCAGGGCCCACCTTGGCTCCTCCCACCCTCAACCAGTATATATACAAGGACTGTTTTCTTGGAATTTCTCTTATTTGATACAGTTATCGTGCTGTGACGGTTCCACCTAAAGACGGAAGCTTGTGTTGCCTCCGAAACGTTGTGATTTTTATTTTATTTTACTTTTATTAATTTGATTTTTTTTTTATCTACGTGACTTTACCGAAAAACGTAAGAATATGAATCCTGCAGTCACTAAAGCTTCAAATCTAGGACCCTCAACGAGCCCGCTCGTCATCGGGAAGGCTCGGCGTGACGAACGGTCCCACCCGACGCAGTGAGAACCGCTTCCTCGTCGCCCGTCCCATCGGTTCGTCTTCCCCGGCTTCGAGTGACCGCGCGGGTTGCGCGCCTTGTTCAACAGGTTCCATACCGTTCTAGATTTGAAGCTTTCGTGACTGCAAGGATTCATATTCTTAGGTTTTTTCGGTAAAGTCACGTAGGTAAAAAATTCAAATTAATAAAAATAAAATAAAAATCACGACGTTTCGGAGGCAACACAAGCCTCCGTCTTCAGGTGGAACCGTCACAGCACGATTGCTGTATCAAGTAAGGGGCCGTCCATAAATGATTGATTCCCTCAGGTGTATTGAATGAGGGATGATCTTCTATCCACACCAGCATGTGTAGATGTGGACTTCCACGATTCTGGAACTCGATTCGCAATCCTTCAATCGACCACCAAGCACTTCATGATTATTTCTCAAGAATTTCATAAGTGCGTTCAATCGAATCATGTAGTGTCGAGTGACTATGACAGGATACTGTTTGATCAATATATGGCATATACGTGGCATATACGTTGAGTTCATTTGGATCTTCATCGGGTCTTCCATCAGCTATTAAGAGTGCCTTACGCATATCAAGCCAATTAAAATCATTCCAACTGAATGTCACGAAGTATATTGGTGGTCCTATTGAACGTATTTGTCCGATCAATTCATTCAGCGCTGTTTGCCAAGATGCAGCTGATCCTTGAATGTTCTTAAGGTAGAGGTGAAGATCTTCTACTCTACCATCTTGTCATTGAACCTTCTTTCCACAAGCTGAGATGTTAGATTGGATGCGACAATACTCGAACATTGATAATGCGTAGAAGAGGTAGTCGTTTCATTGAAATCGTGTATCACTACCCATCATTCTGAATTGGAAGTAGTCCAATGCAGTGATTCTCACAGGTCTTACTTCATTGAGTCCATTGATTCCTTTTGGGAAGAGGTAGAACCATGCAAACTCTTCAGCTTTCAATTCATGTGCTTCATTCACAATGTTGTTGGTTGTTTTACGCCTTATTTCGTGAGTATTATCAAAGACTTCGTGTTCATCCTCCACATTTGGCTGATCACAATCGGTCGAAGCCATGAATGATGTTTGTACAGGCATCGATTCAACTTGTGCTGCCATATTTTCTTGCATTGGCTCTCGCAGATGTGGTGATAAATCTTCTTCTCACATTCCTGGATCGACGATGTCATTTTTCGGATGACCATCAATGAAGTTGATGGTGAATTGAACATTTCTTGATCCTGTTGATTGTCTGCAGATTCGTTCAAGTTCTTCAATTGTGTCACACTCAATTATGCATGCTCTGCCATTGCCTGCCGGTGCACCTTTCTGACCACATGAATGTGAATCAGTGAAGTAGTATTTGTCATCGTAATGCATAATTCCTAGTTATTTTAATCTTGTTATTAGTACGCCAGCCTGATGATTTGTGAACAATTCATTTAATGCATTGCCCAAAGTCATTCCTTGTGAATCGCCTTCATTGACTGAGTCTTGTAGACTTCCAACTAGTAATGTTTGCTCATCATAGGCTATTGAGATTGAGTTGTTGAACATAATGAAGTCATTTCTTATGACATCGAAATGTTTGACTTCCAGATATCCATTTTCTGTCATTGGATATCCTACATTCTCAAGTTTGGCCAATCGATTGGTTTCATACATTTAACCACCCGCAATCAAGTTCACGTTCAACGTGTTTGTGGTCCATATGCTTGGTGGCAGTAGAGCAGCTCTTAGAATATTTGCCAACACCATTGCACAACATTGAACACCTGCATTGCCCCATGTAAACACATCTTCATTTGCTTGATGCCATGCAGCGCGAACAATTCTACATTTTCCATTGATTGGCATGTATGCATTTGCATGTTCTTGCGGCTGATTTTGCTCCACTGATTGTTGCGCAGGAATAGCAACTGAATGTACATCAGTGATGTTTGCTTCTTCATTGATTGTTACATCCCGATAAAGTGGCTTGTTTCGAATTAGCCAGTTGAGTGAATTGTAAACTCGTTCACGATTTATAGAGAATTCACGTGTGATGTTGAGATTCTCAAGATGTTCTGTGATGACAACCATTCCAATATTATCCATTGCTTGTCGAAGTGTGTCACTAACTTCAAAGATGTCCATAGCAAAGAGCAACTACCTATCCACGGAAGCCATATTGACCGAAGACTCCACTGAATTTGATAATCTCCACAAATGGTATCACTTTTGATAATAGACGTTGTTCTGGCCAAGGGTGGCACAGTCGGGTTTTTTACAATCGGGTTTAATTGTCTTTTTATATTAAACCCGATCATCTGAGATTGGGAGAAATCAGGTTTAATGGGTTCTAATTGCAGAACCGCACTTCTCAACGATGACCTTCATCCATTCCAAACTAAGGAACTTCACTGGCGCCCACGATTGTGGAGAAGCTCGTGTTCATCAAGACCAACCTGCCCGCCGCATTCTACGACTACCCCGTGCCCGATGGCCCCGAGTACGATAGCAGCACCGACGAGGAAGCAGCCTAAGCCTTGGATCAGAGTTTCGTATTCATCAAACCAGGTTTTAATTCCCCGAAATCGGGTTTAATTGTATGAAAGAAAAAACCCGATGCCTGCCGCTGGAAAAATCTATTTTTTCCACCCATGGTTTTGGCTGTGTTAAGACTCGAATGACATCTGGAATTTCACCAGGATCCAAATGATTCCAGCGAGCCTTTGGCGGTGCAGCTCTTTTGTTACTGGTGATGTGTGTCTTGCAACGTGAACTCACTTGCAATGTTTGCTTTAATGACAATTCGGTTGGTAGATAGTGCAATGCATTTTCATTACGTCGTACTCTGTAAATCTGATTTGGAAAGCAACGTTTGGTGCAGACTTCACAGATTCGATCGCAGAATGTATTGATTGCATTGTCAAATGTTGTCATGTCAGCATTGAGTGCTTGAAGACGTTGCGATTGATATTCACGATTTCGCTTTAATATGACATCACGTGCTTCAGGTGTTTCTGCAACTCTTACTTGTGACATGTGTTCACGCACAGATTGCAATCGAGCATCACGAGCTTCTGGTGTTTCTTGATTTATTGATTGTACGTGATGTTCACGGTCTCGTTGCAATAGGACGTTCGTGCTGCTGGTGTTTCTCCATCTCTTGATTGTGAGTGGTGTTCACGATCTCGTTGCAATCGAGCATCACGAGCTTCTGGTGTTTCATCATTCAAACAATCACGTCGTTTCTCAAGTCTGGAACGCTTTTCTTGGTACTTTTGCGGAGCCTTTTCTAACCGTTGCTTTCGTTGCGTTGCAGTTTCTGTTCGATTTCCGTTCCCGTGATCCGTTGTTTGTTTAGCATTTGTCGTTACCGTAGTTCCTTGATTTTTGTTTGATTTGTTGTTTTCCATTTTTGTTCCCACGAGTATAGGACAAATAACGGTCCGCCCCCCAAGATGTCCTTGTAGAGAAGTAGGCTCTTATACAACGTGGTGTGCCCGGTGACCCGAGGCTGCTACGTTAGCGACATGGCATTTTTTACTACCCCCCATGCCATTCAGTCCTCGGCACATACTCACCGTGACGTTGGGTAGTGTACGTTAGCGACATGATACTGGTAGGAACGAAGTGAACCAGCCTACAATAGATTATATCGTCCGTCCGTCCGATGTCCGATTAGGTGTAGCAACATCGCCCCCTACTGCGAACACTTGGCAGGACCCTACAAAAACCTTTAGACTCAGTGAGGCTTTCCTGGCTAAACAAGTGTAACATTCCCTTATAATTCCCTGAGATAGTTTTTAATTAAAACATTTCAATTCAAAATTAACTCACAGCGGCCTAAAGCCTACAGCTAGGCCTAAAGCCTAGAACTAGGCCTCAAACTCTTCCTTCGTATCGTACCCCCGCCATTTCATTTTATTATAGCCATTCATTTGTTCGTTCCTACCAGCCCACCCCGCAGGGACCTGTTATTTTTAACCATCCTCATGCCATTCAGTCCTCGGCACGTACTCATCTTGACGTGGGGTGAACGAGTGGCTGGCAATTTTTGATAAGTTGGGGCTTGAACTCATGACCTGAGAGATGAATTTTTTAAGTATAAAACTCAAATTTCCAAACCTCAACCAACTTATTAACCACAACCAACTCACTCTTAAATATGGTACAGTTGAAACCTCTATATAAGGTACAAAAAAAATCATACCCGAGAATTGCATTTTTGACTTTTAGATCGAAAGGCCAACACTCAACCGATTTGTCCACCACAACCAACTTATTTTTACAAATTTAACGGATAAAATATCTACATAAATGTTACAAGTTCACTTTAAATGGGGTTAATGCAAAACTGACGTCACCGACCCTATCCATGCATTGTCCCATTCGACGCACTACATCATAATAAACTTTTGTAAAGACACCGAAGCATTTCATTTGACTCTTTACCTTAAAAATGGAAAAGTACAAAAAAATAGTAAAAGAAAAATGTTCCGGGCGAGTTTCGAACTCTCGACTCCTACGTTGGTATTAAAAAAATTGTCACAAAACCTGTTCGCAAACCACTCGTCCAATAAGGCTTCCATACAAAATATGAATTGCTTTAAACGAGTCAAATAATTGATTAATTGATGCCGATTTTGATAAGGTGTAATAAACGACTGCCACGACGACTCTTGACTGGTGTCTTTAATTCAACAGAATGTCTGCACAGCTCCGCGCTCTCTCCCTCTCTCTGGGTAGTTCCCTGGCTTCCCCCGCTGCCTTGACGATCCGCTTCCATCCGCGGCACGCCTCTCTCTTTCTCTCTCCGTTCACGCCACTTACTGGCGGCGTGCTCGGACATCTCGCCACCGACTATAATAACAGTATAAAAAGTTCAGAGATTCAACACCCTGCAATCCCTTGCTCCCGCTTCTGCTGCTAGATTCCTCCACTAGAGGGAGACCCCCAGAGAGGCCCTTCTTAGTTTCAGTTTCCAGTTTATTTGGTATCGCCCTGTGAGCCATTCGGCTCTTGAATCGGGTGCAACCGCAACAAAACAAAAAACATGAACAAGAAAACATCTTAAAGTGACTATGCGCAAACAGAAAAATCCAGGAAAAAACTGCAAAGTCTTCCAGAAAAAGCACCGTACACCAACGCTGTGTGCAAAAATCCCAGTGGGGTGCAAGTCAAACCACAACAACCACAAGACAACTTAGATTACTGAGCTGGGGTGTTTGGCAGCCTTTGACAGAAAGAGGAGAAGAGCCGTTTTTGTCTTTGACCAACAATAGTTCGAGAGCCGCATCACACGCAGGGCCACTTGTACACAAACACAGCGGCAGGTATACGGCAGATGAAAAACTAATTCTGACTGAGATGAACATAATAGGTGATGGAATCAAATGCGCCGGTTTACATTTGTTTTCCCGGCACCCTTAGTTATTTCCTAACAGTACAGTTTGACTGTTGTACATGTTGTCGTCACCACCAAAAACATTCCATAGGGGCCGTCCATAAATGACGTCACGAGATTTTGGACGACTTTTGACCACCCCCCTTCGTCACACGGCGTCACAAAAAGCCAAATATGACGTCACAAAGCTCTGCCCCCCTCCCAAAAAATAAACCATGCTTCAAATCGCTTTAAACTATTGTCATTGTAGTGCGTATTTAATGTGGCGCTGCACTCTGATGTTGCAGTAAAAAACATTTATAAAAAAGTACATTTAATTCAGTAGAACGTGTTGTCTATATTTATTTAAAGTTGCGCATTTTGATGTGACATCACATTTCTCAACCCCCCCCCCCTCGTCACACATCGTCACAAATGTCTGACCCCCCCCCCCCAGGTGCGTGACGTCATTTATGGACGGCCCCATAGTGCCCCCTATTCCCTGCTATTATTGAATCGACTGTCTTTACGTGTAATTGTGTCGAAGATGTTAGTTTGGTTTTTAAACGGCTGCCCGCGAGGGGGCAGCCAAAGAGCGATCGCGTGCTTGCTCCAGAACGGCAGGTTTGCGACCGCTGCTCTCGAATTTTTGGCCTACTCTTCCATGCCGGCCAGACCAGTGCCGGATTATTATCCTCGTAGCAAAAGTTGCTACACATGCTACGGGCCCCCCGCGCTAAACGCTTTCAAGATATCAATTCCGGTTAAAGTGATTCTGCACTTGCCCTATTACTATAGTACTATGCCGCCTTCAACTTTTATGAACGACTGGGTGTTTAATGTTAGCGATTTTTCGTATTATCTGTCTGTATAGCAAATAAAAAAATAACCTTCCTATAAAAGTTACAAATGTTTGTGTTTTAATATTTACATGTTTTTTTTTTAGGGCCCCTTTATAACAGATGCTACAGGCCCCGCACTGGCTTTATGCGGCACTGGGCCAGACGCCTTGTAAAAGGTGAGTACCCACACTTTACCCCCATTAATTACTGCTGGGTGGACAGAGGTGGTGGGAGGCAGAGAAGATTTAAGAGACTTTCCACCCATTGTTTTAACTGCCGCGCCGGGAAAACGAACCGGCGACCTTATAAACGACAATTTTGAAGATTTTATTTTTCCCCCCAGCAAAAGGTATTTGCTTCAGGTAACAATATTAACTGACGGTTTACATCACTGCAGCGGACAGAGTTTTATGAGCAACGTAAGGCAAATGCTTGTAGAACATCTTCTACAACACGCATGTGAGTATGTACGTTGAACTTCTTTCGCACTGTTACGAAGCCAACCGTGCTAATCGGAGGTGAGAAACATATATTTAGTTAAACAATTATCATAAATAGTTTATAGCATAGGCGCATACAAAACCGTGCTTTCTCCCGACTAACAACATGTACATTTATATCATGGAACCTTTTTGCCATGTAAGATGTAATATAAGAATAGGTTTTACCCTTCGTGGCAATAAAACAGGTGTTAATATATTCTTGGTTTATTCGGTAAAGTCACGTAGAAGGGAGATAATAAAATAAAACAATAAAAAATTCTCACGACGTTTCGAATGCAACACAAGCAATCGTCATCAGGTCTGAAATCCACAGCAAGATGATGATTGCTTGTGTTGCAGTCGAAACGTCGTGATAATTTGTATAGTTTTATATTTGTATTATTTTATTATTTCCCTTCTACGTGACTTTACCGAAACAACCAATAATATGAATCCCTGCAGTCACGAAAGCTTTAAATCAGGTGTTAAGATGTTAAGAAACACCAAGTATAAACCTTTTGCAAGGAATCAAGCGTGCGTTAACCACACGTACTTGTGCTGAACATGCAAACAAACGTCCTCTGATCGTACTCTCTGGTTCTTTCGGTGAAGTCACGTAGGGTATAAAATAAAATAAATAACGACGTTTCGGGCGCAACACAAGCGTCCGTCATCAGGTGGGAAAGCATGGCCTACTGCATCAGCAGAAAGAACCAAAGAGTATGGATTCCTGCAGTCACGAAAGCTTCAAATCAAGATTGATACTCTGATAATAATATACGGATTGCCTTTGAAACTGATTTGCCTACAACAGACACATTTTTTCTTGATGGCCTCGTCTCACCACCAGTGTCAGACCAGAGGACGCCAAAATGCGAACGGTAAGCTTGGTAAGCGAGCAAGAGGTTGGTGCATATTGCTGCTGTAGTTTATATCAAACCCAATGTAAAATAACGAACCTACCTTGCCATAAGCGGTGGTGGGACTGCGTTTACCAAAGCTTACTCAGTCCCCCTCTCGGAATTTATCACACGAGGAAACACATGGGCACCGTCAGATTATGCAAAAGTAAAATCCCTCCGATTTGAGGAAGTGGGTTTTGGTAAAAAAAAAAATTGGGGTTGGCAGTCTCTTTTCCGAAAGCAGCAAGGAGGCTCTCACATTTTGTGAACAATAACAACTTGTCCATTATAGAGGGGTTTTTGGGTGGTCAGATCGCGTAAATATAAATGTGTCGTTAAACCCGCCACCGCCCAACACAGCCAATTAGTAAGGTTTGTCACGTTATCAGACCGTGCCAATTCGTTACTAGTGAAGTATTGGAAAATGACGGCAGGAAACTCCTTGACGGGAACACACTTCTTTTATTAAATCTTGACTTGTAACAATACAACGCGTGGCCTCTCTTCTTCACAATGCGCTTCTCTTGACTCTGGATTCTGTGCTGCTGGCTCTCTGTGCCTCGTGTAGACTCCGCGCCTCGGCTACACTCCTCTCTCGCCTCGTGTAGACTCTGCGCCTCTGCTACACTCTCCACTCTCCTCGTGTAGACGTTGCATCTCTCTCTGGCTACACCGTATGCATACTCGGCTCGTGTAGACCGTTCTCTCTCGCTGGCTACACACTATACATTACTCAGCTCGTGTAGACCGTTCTCTCTCGCTGGCTACACACTATACATTACTCAGCTCGTGTAGACCGTTCTCTCTCGCTGGCTACACACTATACATTACTCAGCTCGTGTAGACCGTTCTCTCTCGCTGGCTACACACTATACATTACTCAGCTCGTGTAGACCGTTCTCTCTCGCTGGCTACACACTATACATTACTCAGCTCGTGTAGACCGTTCTCTCTCGCTGGCTACACACTTATACCTTACTCTCCTCTACTCTCCCTTACTCTCCTCTCCGGGCTCTATCTCTGCACCTTCGTCTTCATTCTTAGATGGTTCCACTTCTGCCCCTGCTCCTCTGTGCATCACCTTATATACCCCTTCTTCCCGGGAGACGGAGCAGATGCGGACCTCAACGTCGGCACCGCTCCTCAGTTACCCAATCCCCACGCGCTATCCCTACGATCCGGTTCCGCTCAGCGCGTGTTTCCACTCCCCGACCAATCACACCGCGCTGCTACCCGATCACTCCCTCTGGGCGCGTCACCGGCACACAGCCAATCAGCAGCACTACCCCCACCCGCGCACTGACGCCTGCTCCTCCCCGTCAGCGCGCGTCACCACACACACACCCGTACATACGCGCTGGCACACGACATATACACCCAGCGCGTATCACCACTACATCACCCCCTCCCACATAGCTCGCAGCCGGCCCGGCTGCTAACAACAACCAACCGCGACGATAAAACGACAACCAACAAAAAAAAAACCCGTAACCCCCCGAGTGTGCCCCGTAACATAACACAACAACAACAACAAGAATAACTATGTACAGATTGACAATGAACCCGAAAAGTCAACAATAACACGATACGAGCAAATTCGAAACGAACGCGCCCCACGTCCCTGCGACTATACGCAGTGACGAGGCGCTCCAACTGCCCCGACTCCTCACGAGGCAGGTCATGCAAAGTAGCACGACCTGGCGCGAGTCCGTCTGGCTGGTCCATCGTATGGGGCGGGACACTGACGACCGTCCGGCGGTTCCGGCTGCTCCAGACGGCGCGGAACGGGCCTGAAAGGGCCGGCCCCGCCGCGGAGATCCGGCCGCCGGTGATCGGCAGCTGTCAGTTCCGAGACACCTGGGAGCAGATCAGGCGAAAATACGTGTGGATCAGGCAGAGACATTTCCCCCTCTGGGTCGCCGGTCACGTCACACGCCCGGCCATCACGACACAAGGGGAGGCCATATGGAGGCGAGAACGGTTTCAGTCGGGAGGGGTGAACGTACCAACGGCGCTTTCCCCACTTTATCTGAACGCACTGGGGCCGTGCAACGCGCACGACCTCCACGGGTCCCCTCCACGGTCTCAACAATTTAGGCGACGTAGCCAAGGGTGCCTGAGGGCAATGCAGCCAGGCCCTGTCACCTGGTTTCCATTCGTGCATGGACACCTTCCGTGCCCGCAACCGTTCATTAGCAATTTGGCGAGCCCGCGAATTAAGCCGTGCGGCCTCCCTCGCCTCTGTCAGCTTGTGAATATTAAACTTAATATGTTCTGCCAAATTAGAATTAGTTCGTGGAGCGGACAGGCCAAGTTGCGTTTCTATTGGCGGGTCAGCTTCCCGACCGTACATCAAATAGAATGGGGAAAACCCCGTAGCTGCATGGGGGGCCATTCTATACGCGGCAAGGACACCCGGGACCTGCAGGTCCCAATCTACATGTGCCTCGCACACCTGCTGGCACAGCATGGAAGTCAAGGTTTTGTGGAGTCTCTCCACCATCCCGTCAGTCTGCGGGTGGTACGGGGAGGTACGCACCTTCTTGGTACCCAACAGATCGCACACCTCTTGCAACAATTTACTCGAAAATTTTTTACCTTGGTCGGTCAGCAGGCGTTCGGGAGCCCCCTTGTCCAGGACATAGCCCTGGACGAAGGCATCCGTCACAGCCGCTGCCGACTGGTTAGCGAGAGGCCACGCCATAGGCCATCGGGTAAAGTATTCGACCCCCACTAACAAATATTTATTCCCTCTCGGCGTGACTGGGAAGGGCCCCAAAATATCGAGTGCAACGAGCTCGTTGGTACGCGAGACCTGAATAGATTGCAGCGGTGGATTAGCTGCCACGGCCGGTGGTTTACGCCTGGCGCACTCAACGCACCCCTTCAGAATATGCACCACATCACTTCCCATTCCCGGCCAGTAATAGTCACGCTGAAGCAGGGCAAGCGTCTTGTTAACTCCCAAGTGCAAGAGGCGTTCGTGTGCCGCCAAGACAACCCTCCCCCTCACAGCGGAAGGCACCACGAGTGCGTTCCGCCGGGACAAACTGTCCCATTTCAATAACACGCCCTGCTCAAGTACATAGGAGCCGGTACGCTCCTGGTCCCCCTCGGGACCCCCAACCTTGCGGCGCAATGCTAGCAGCGAGCTGTCCGCCATCTGGAGGCGGCCCCATTCGCTGAGCGACAGCGAGAGCAGCGAGTCCCGACCCTGAGAGGCAGTGGAATCATCCCCGATCGGTGCGCCCGCTGTCGCAGCCAGTGCCCCCATCTCCCCCGCAAGCGTCGGTTTACAGCGCGCCGATCCCGACAAACACGCGCATTCATCACAAGGCAACAACCGCGACAAGCAATCGGCATTCGTGTGTCGCAACCCCTTACGGTACGTAGTCGTAAACTGATAGTCCTGGAGGACTTCCAACCAACGCGACAACTGGCCCGAGGGCTGGGCGACCCTCAATGAATACTGTAGCGCCGCGTGGTCCGTTCGGACTGTAAAGTGACGACCATAAAGATATGGCCTAAACTGCTGCACAAAAAAAACAATGGCAAGCAGCTCGCGACGGGTGACACAGTAGCGCTGCTCCGCCGGAGACAACACCCTACTACCGTAGGCGACAACTCTTTCGACACCCCCAACGACTTGGGATAGCACCCCCCCAATGCCCGTGTTGCTAGCATCCGTGTCCAGCAAAAAGGGACTGGCAAAATCGGGATAACACAAGGGTGGGGCACCCACCAAGGCGTCCCGGAGGGAGCGAAACGCGGCCTCCTCCTCCGGTCCCCATTTGAACTTCACTCCCTTCGCCGTTAGAGCGTGCAAGGGTTTTGCAATAGTGGCGAAGTGCTCAACGAACCGCCGATAATAAGAAGCAAACCCGATGAAACTACGCACGTCGGAAACGGACGTAGGTGTCGGCCACGAACCGACACAATCCGTCTTCGCGGGATCGGTGGAGATCCCCGAAGAATCGACAATGTGACCCAAGTATCTAACGGACCTACGAAGGAGGTGACATTTGGCCGGTTTAAATTTCAACTTAGCCGATCGCATTCGCAAGAACACCCCTCTCAATCGGCGGAGGTGTTCCTCAAACGTTTTACTGAAAACAATGACATCGTCCATATAAATCAAGCATGTATCCCACTGCAAGCCCGACAAAACCAGCTCCATAAGTCGCTGAAACGTCGCTGGAGAGGAGTGAAGTCCCATGGGTAACTGGTTAAACTGGAACAGCCCCCCTGGAGTCCGAAATGCTGTCTTAGGTTTCGACTCTTCGTCGAGCGGCAACTGCCAAAACCCCGATAACAAATCAAGAGTCGAAAAATATCGCGCACCAGACAATGCATCGAGGGACTCATCCATCCTGGGGAGCGGATACGCGTCAGCCACAGAGATCTTATTCAGGCGACGGAAATCAACGCAGAATCGCAGGGACCCGTCCTGCTTCTTAACCAGCACAATAGGCGCTCCCCACGGGCTAGAGGAGGGCGAAATAATATCGGCTTCTAGCATATCGTTAACAGCCGACTGAACATGTTCCTTCTCCACGGGACTCAGTCGGAAGGGATTTAGCCTGACCGGCGCCGCATCGCCCGTTTCAATGTGATGGTGCAACAAATCCGTGCACCCAATGTCATACTTATGTTTACTGAATACATCAGAGAATTCAATGAGCAACTCGCGCAGCGCACCCAACTGCGCCGCCGACAAATCGTCCGAGGCGGCACATAACGAATGGACCCACTCAAGGTCTTCCCTTGGCTCAACGTTCCGCGCGGGGCTCGAGCCCACCTGCGCAACCAACCCATCATCCCCAGGGACCTGCGCCGCGTGAGCCAGCACGGTGCCCTGCGGAATGACAGCTGGTCGCGACCCCGCGTTCAAAACCATCACAAACGGATCCCTGTCAGCCCGCACCAAAGTGTGAGCCACCGATAAATCAAGACCCCCGACAGCCTTGTTAGAAGGACCCAAAAGCATACTCTGTCCCGAAGCCTCCCTCACCCATGGTTTCCGCAACCGGAGGGGAATCAACATCTGTGAACCCGGGGGCACTTGCACTGTCTGCGTCGCCACCGCTTGTATCGTAGCGCACGCCGTCCGAATGTCAGTAGGGCCCGTCAAAAATGAAATCCGGCGACCCGATGGCAGTTCAATGCATCGTTGATCGATAAGAATTTTAATGGGCATTTTAGCCAAAAAGTCAGTGCCCAAAAGACACGGAACTGCCAAAGAAGACGAAACGAAAACGGGTCCCGACAATTTGATATCTCCAATGCAAATGGACGCCCTAACCTGACCGATAATGCCCAACGATCCCCCGTTAGCGGCGTAAAATGGCACATCCACTGGAAGCAGCGGACGACATTGGACCGGAAGAATATTATAAATGAGGTCCGATATAATAGTTGCCGATGCCCCCGTGTCCACTAACACCCTAATCTCAACCCCATCAATAGATCCCGTAACAACGGACGAACCCGCCGAAGCAGCCACAATTCTATGCTCCAATTCCGCCCATTCTATGTCTCCCTGGTCCCGGCCGAACCCCCCTCGCCGAACCGAATCCCCGAACCTTAACCGGCCCTCCTCCGCCGCAACGCGGCGTCCCATGTGTGCCGAATAAACAGGCCGAGCGTGTGAGGTGCCGCGACTTGCCGGGGATTGTAGAGATGACTTGGGCTCTCGGTCGTCGTCCAGCCGAGCTCCCATGGCGCGCTGCCGCGGAGCGCGGCACCCGGATGCCACGTGGCCCCGGAGGCCGCAGTTATAGCACGTGACGAGGGTCGGAGTAGATCTTGGTTGCTCCGACTTTCGGCCCGATCGCAGAGGCGACCGGGCCCCCGGCCTCCAGTCCCCTGGTCGTCCCGTGGCGAACGCCTCCTCTCGTGGGCTGACGACCTGGGGTTCGGCGACCACCAAACCCGGGGCTGCGACGACAGCAGCGTTGCAACCAACGCCTTGCTTCCGTTGTAGGGCCTCGTGCGCTTGAATACTCGTGGCGACTCTCAAAGAAGAAATATCAATCTCGTCAGCTGTGTTGATAGGGACCCCCAGGTCCTGCGCCAACTTGAGCAGCTGCTCCAAAACCATCGCGTCTTGGCCCTCCTCGTCCATCCGAGGGAACGCAGCATCAGCAAGAGCCAGCAACGCCGTGCGATAGGCCAGCGCGGTCTCCGTGGCCGCTTTCCGTCTTGCGTAGAACTGATGGCGGCACGTAGAGGGAGGCCCGTAGACCCTGGCCAACAAACCCAGCGCATCCTTCAGCGTGGAGCGGTCCGACTTCCGTGCAGCCCTGAAGGCCGCGAGCGCATCGTCGTCCAGCATGGCGGGCAATGCCCGCAGCGCCGTAGCATCGGACCACGCTGACATCTCTTGATGTGCCAAAAACCTTCGCTGAAATTGGCCCCAGTCTCCGCCTTCCGCCTTGAAGGCTGACAACGTGGGCAGGCGCTGCTGAAAAATGAAGTCATCCGCCTCGTGGTTCCTCTCCGCCTGTCCGTCGGTGTCTAAAATGGCGGCTCCAGCAGCAGACGTAAGATGGCGGACCCCCTCGCGCGCTGATGACATCGATGCGCGCGCTTGGGAACCCACCACCACGTGGCGCTCGCCGTTCCCGCCAAAAGTAGGCCCAGGCGCAATGGCGGGAATCCCCCATTCGTTTTGGCGGGAATCTGCGGGGCGACCTTGTAAAATGTCCTCCACCGTCCCCGCTCCTCCCGACGAGCTGATCTCCGCCAAGATGGACGCGGCGGCGAGCAGCAGCTCCGCCAGTCGGGAGTGCGCCTCACGAAGCCCGGCGTCTGTCCCCGGTCACTCGGCCGGCGCCGTCGACGGACCCTGCAGCGTGGGCAAGTCCTCTTCCTCACCCCCCGCCACCAGCGGCCCCGAGTCGTCCAGGTCTTCCTCGCGGTCAATCCCGTGGGTCCTACGGGTCTTCCTCGTCTCCATACTTGGAAGCCCGTTTCACTTCTGACGCCAGATGAAGTATTGGAAAATGACGGCAGGAAACTCCTTGACGGGAACACACTTCTTTTATTAAATCTTGACTTGTAACAATACAACGCGTGGCCTCTCTTCTTCACAATGCGCTTCTCTTGACTCTGGATTCTGTGCTGCTGGCTCTCTGTGCCTCGTGTAGACTCCGCGCCTCGGCTACACTCCTCTCTCGCCTCGTGTAGACTCTGCGCCTCTGCTACACTCTCCACTCTCCTCGTGTAGACGTTGCATCTCTCTCTCTGGCTACACCGTATGCATACTCGGCTCGTGTAGACCTTCCTCTCTCTCTGGCTACACCGTATGCATACTCGGCTCGTGTAGACCGTTCTCTCTCGCTGGCTACACACTATACATTACTCAGCTCGTGTAGACCGTTCTCTCTCGCTGGCTACACACTATACATTACTCAGCTCGTGTAGACCGTTCTCTCTCGCTGGCTACACACTATACATTACTCAGCTCGTGTAGACCGTTCTCTCTCGCTGGCTACACACTATACATTACTCAGCTCGTGTAGACCATTCTCTCTCGCTGGCTACACACTATACATTACTCAGGTCGTGTAGACCGTTCTCTCTCGCTGGCTACACACTTATACCTTACTCTCCTCTACTCTCCCTTACTCTCCTCTCCGGGCTCTATCTCTGCACCTTCGTCTTCATTCTTAGATGGTTCCACTTCTGCCCCTGCTCCTCTGTGCATCACCTTATATACCCCTTCTTCCCGGGAGACGGAGCGGATGCGGACCTCAACGTCGGCACCGCTCCTCAGTTACCCAATCCCCACGCGCTATCCCTACGATCCGGTTCCGCTCAGCGCGTGTTTCCACTCCCCGACCAATCACACCGCGCTGCTACCCGATCACTCCCTCTGGGCGCGTCACCGGCACACAGCCAATCAGCAGCACTACCCCCACCCGCGCACTGACGCCTGCTCCTCCCCGTCAGCGCGCGTCACCACACACACACCCGTACATACGCGCTGGCACACGACATATACACCCAGCGCGTATCACCACTACACTAGTACAGCAACACTGGTTGTGTGTTGGAGAGTGACAGCCAATATCTGGCTCTCGCCTGATGAGGCTGGTTGTTGCAATTGCCGGCGAAACGTCACAGTACTCGAATTGTAAATGTTGTCGTGGGTTCAGTCTCCAACACACAACCGGTGTGCTGAACTACTAACTAATTGGCACGTTCTGTTTACGTGACAACCCATACTAATTGGCTGTGTTGGTGGTGGTGGCGGATTAAACGACACATTTATATTTACGCGATCTCGCCCAGAAAAACCTCTATTATGGATGACATTGGTCGCAAAAGCCTCCTCCTACTACTGCTACTGCCAGGTGTGAAACTGAATAACAAACTCGAATGCTTCCATTGCTTTTCGTTCTGCTCCAAAAACATATCTCTGATCTTGAATTTAAAATGAATTTTGGCAGCGTTTGGGGGTGGGGCACTTTTTGGTATATTTATTGCGAGTGAGGTTCCAAAAGTAACATAAGACAATCCTGATTTATGTTAGTATGTTTAAAAGTAAAAATCTAATGCAATACTTTTGTCCAGTTCTGGTGCTAAAGGCGGAGCAAACTAAGCAAAATGCTTAGGGAGACAAAGCAGCTCAAGGGGCCTCTAAAATGTATCAAATAATCTAAAGATGCACCAAACATCGGCTCGAATTCAGATCATAATAAACTTAAAAAGCCAATAATCGATATTCTTTTGTCATGCTTGTATGCTGCCATTTTTTTATTGTATCTTCTGTAACTTCTGTGTGGTGCCCTCTGATGTTTCTCTTCACATAATTGCCCTCCTTTTCCAGATTTCTCTGTATTCCGTCTGTTTTTAACATGAATTTGTATAGTGCGTTTGAAAATTAATAATGAACAATTTTTTGGGTGCAGAAGTTCCTTATTTCTCGAACTAGTCTGAAGAAATTAGTCAAACCGCATTGCTCAAGGAGTGTCTATAAATGTATGTTCACAAATGAGTGTAAACTTTACAATCAGAATATTTATTTCTACTGGAGGAATCCGATGAGCTATAAAACTCTTTTTCAGAGATGTCCAGTCAGGCGGGTAAGAACGTTTCACCAACAAACAGTACAAAACACGATAGTAGCGCAAAGTACAAGAAAGGTAAACAAATTACCCACACACATACAGACACAACACTAAACCATCCTCATCCTACCAGGCAAAGCCCACCGAGGTATGAACTTATACTGGTAGGAACCTCCTGGTTACACCAGCCCACAGGGGATTATTGTGTCCGTCCCTCGTACATCCAAAAATGGGAGGGGTGGGGCTGGGTGGAGAGGGGAGGGTGGGGAGGGGCTGGGTGGGGAGGGTGGGGAGGGGCTGGGTGGGGAGGGGAGGGTGGGGAAGGGCTGGGTGGGGAGGGGCTGGTTGGGGAGGGTGGGGCTTTAAATCAAGAAGGGTGGAGCCAACACTGCACGCTCTGATGGGTTAGGGCACGGGTGCAAGAGAAATTGGCTGGGACGTTCAAAGGGGAAAGTCGAGTGAGTGACGGGGGAGGGGGGGTTAGATCAGGAGAGGAGAAAGAGGTGAGGATTGGCGGAGACGGAGTGTGAGGTTAAAAGAGGGAGCTTAAGGCGGAGCTCGGGGAATTGTGGGAGGAAGCGAGCGACGTGAAACGAAGACTAACCTCGTGGGCAAAGGGAGTCCCAGCAGAGGCTTCTTTCACTCGTGTAAGGATCAAGTGAGGACATCTGGAAGTAGCGGCTGCCAAACTCTGATAGATAGTACCACCAATCGAAAACGATACATCCACATAGATAACAGACTGTGTATTAAAACAACATCAAAACCTGAAGTATGTATAAAACGTTGTTGTATCAGTTGTGGTGGAAAAAAAACTGCTGTAAACTGGAAAAGGACGTTACATATTTACCTCCTCCAGAGAACATTTTAGTATTTTGGGGGTGTTTTAATGGGGGGCGTGAACTGGCTTGACAGACGTCGGATATCTGCTGACATTTTGGTTAATTTCAGTAGGAGGCCTGGTTCGACGATTCGCTTTGTCCTGTATTTGTTTTTTTTGTTGTTACGACAATCATGAATGAATTTCGAGTTTCACACAAATAAGTTGATGCAGAATTGAATCAAAAGTGTCAATGCCCTCTCCGAAATCTGGGGACAGTCTCTTCTGAGCCGAAAATCACCGAGATGTCTTCTCCTGAACGCCAGCTGATCTCTCCGTTATATGGCACTTCTCTGCTCCCTTTCCTATGTGGCAAACATTATTTTTCCAGTAAAAATGGGTCTCTAATAATTACTGGAATTTCAGAACAGACCAGGACAGTGCCCTTTAACATCACTACTCCCAGCAAAATAAACTGCAGCTATTTGTTGTTATTGTTGTTTTTAAACAAATGGTCTTGTTTTGTTATAAACGCTAAAAAGGGATTGTTTTTCAGGCCTTGCAGACTCTCATTCACTTAATTAATACGTGTAAATACGTCTGTCAAATAGGCAAGCATTGCCGACCCGCAGCTGCAGCCGTTGAAAACAATCAGAAAAACTAAAACTCAAAAGTCACCAAGAAACCAAAACAATCTGAATGAAGTTTCAACTAACCAGAGGCGTAGCTAGGATATTTTGCGCCCGGGGACGAACTATAAAATTGGCGCCCCCCCCCCCCCCCCCCCGTTTAATCACATTTTCCTATTACATCGAATAAGGAATAACAATTTAAATTTTAATGAAACATTGTATTTAAAGAAGCAAATTTATAGAAATTATATTACATGGCTCACTCAGTCACTGTCGTAGACTGGTTGACATAGTCTACAAAAGATACATTTTTCTTGATTTCACTGTCGCAAATTGGTCAATCACGTAATCAAAATCTGTTTTTTCCAATGTTTCTCTTTCAACGCTAAGAAGAGCAAGATCGCTGAGACGATCTTGTCCCATTGAAGCACGCAAATACGACCAAATAAGTTTCAATTTGCTGAACGACCGCTCACAGCTTGCAATTGAAACTTCTATTGTTAATAAAATTTGCAGTGAAATTCGCAAATTCGGAAATGTCGTCTCCATAAAACACAATAAAACTAAGAAGATCCAAAGAAGTTTCTGGTAGAACTTCATTCCGGTTACTGAGCAGCATTGTGCAATCTCCAATTTCTGTGAAAAGTTCGTGGCCATTGATGTCGGTGTCATAGAAATTTCCAAAATCTGCAATTTCGGCGAATTGCATCGACATCTGTGTCGGATAGAAGAGTTTTGACGTCCAGCAGAAATCCATATTTTGTGTTCAGGTCTTTTAGTCGTTAAAACCGTGTTGACATCTCCTGTTGAAGTCGATAAAATACGCTCTTCATAACGCGCACAATTTCTTCTTCTGCTGAAAGTCCTGCATCTCTTGCCAGTTTTCATGGCATCTTCTTCTGTCCACATCTGTAGTATTCTTGAATGAGACAGAGACGTCGTAGAGGCCACACGCTTTTATTCCAATAACACTAGTCCTCCGGACTCACTGGGGGGAACAGCCCAACCACACAACCTAGGGAGGTACAGCCTCCGGCTCTATTCTCATTACTCTCCTTCCCTAGCCTACAGCTACTCAATTACTCTCCTTCCCTAGCCTACAGCTACTCAGCCCACTCACTCCCAGCGGGGCGGCATCTTCGAGGCTTGGGGTCCAGGATCTCCGGCCGCACCTCCTTCAGCTTCTCCTGAGATGGACCCCCTCCGCTCTCTGGGAGCCGTCTTATATATCCCCTCTCTCTGAGGGGCGGGGGTGTCTCGGGGCCTTGGCTCTCGCCAGCCCCCTCCCCTCAGAGCGGTTCCAACCACCTCTCGTCCCTGCCGGTCCGGACCGGACCAGACCGGTACGTACCTCTCCCCTAGCTTGTGTGACCTGTGTGACCTGTGTCAACCTTGGTGTCAACCTTGACCACCACACATCTATCCCCCAGGCTGTGCATCTTGTTTTGGCGTTTTCTACAGCAACTTGGCTCAAATCATCACGAAGCTTGACAAATTCATGCTCCAAAGATTCAAGATCAGTTGCTGCTTCTTTGAAGTTCATAGTAGGATCCTGTTGTATCTATGCCCCGTTTTCCAAAAATTCCTGTAAGCGCTTCTGAACACGATACATTTTTCCAAGAATGACATTCTAGAAATGTAATAAAATTATGAAGTTAAAATTTAATACGCATGCCTGTAACTGTTTTGCATCGCTTCTGGTTTCAGGCGTCTAGTTACATCCTCCGATAATTTGTCTAGCAGCCCTACTAGTTCATCCAGTCCTTCATAGATAGCTTTAACAGCTTCTGATCATGCACTCCAGCATGTTTCAGACTCCCGCTTTACTGTGATGGGCACAGCTTTTTTTAACTCTTCCCAACGAATTGTTGAACGAGAGAAAAACAAATATATACTTTCAACTGTTCCAAAAAATGTGACGAAATGTGGATCCTGTTTGGCTGAGTGTACTCCTGCTAAGTTTAAGCTGTGGTTGTCACAGTTGACAAACAATGCTCTGTGATTTTTGTCACATATGCCCAGTCATCACAGCAGCATTGTCATAACATTGTGCCCGACAGTCGGCTAGAGGTATATTGTCAGATTTCAGTCTTTCGACGATGACTCTTTCTAGGCTTGCTGCATCTTCTGCATGTATATCGATATAACCTAAAAAAAATATTTGATAGTTACTTTTTTAGTTTGAAAATCTACATCCACAAATCTTATGACCTGAGAAAGCTGTTCCCGATGTCCTAGATCAGGAGTTGAGTCAAGTAAGATACTGTAGTACTTGTTTTTCCTGATATCACTCAACAATTGGTTCTTTACAGTCGACGCAAGTATGTGGATAAATTCATTCTGGATTTCCGGTGACAAATAAGAAACTGATCCCGGATTTTCTCCTGCGTGCTGTACGTGTTTTGCTAACAATGGGTCATACTGCGCAACGAGTTTGATCAGCGCGATTATTTTTCCAACATTTTTATCCTCATCCGCATTCAAATTTTCCTCATGGCCACGTAGTGCCTAATTTTGTGAAACCAGAAACTTAATACAGGTGAGTATTCTTTGCAATATATCTCGCCAACGTTGTTTTTCCAAATGAATCTGAGCTTGAACCACTGCGTCAATTCCAGTACCATCAATTATCCTTCGTTCGGCTTCCTTCCATGCAGTGAAAGCTGTGCGGTGGCTAGGATTGTTTTCATGAGAATTTAGTTTTTCTGGCTTTCTCCACTTGTTGAAACCGTTTGTTAACTCAAACGAAGCTCGTGAGTTTGAACTCAATGATGTAAATAATAGACAACAAAAACAGTAAGCAGCTTTATTGATTGGTGAATATAATAGCCACGAACGATTCACTTCCTCTCCGTTCGCTAGTCGGCGTTTAAACCATGATGATGTAATTGAACGTGCGTGGGCTGCTCCGGCTGCTGCAGCCGCCTGGAGCGTGGTGTCACTAATAAGAACTAAAAATAGGCCGTCGTAGTTTCTGCCACCAAAAAACAGGCCAGTGACTAAGGCTGAAAGACTGCGCCTGTCTGTTGTTTGGGACGTTCTTCCATGTAAGTTCTTAATAGGCGCGTGTACCAAAATGTAATTACATGAAATGTAGGCTGTGTGTAGCGCATTATATAAACTTTTAGGTTGAGGTGTAGATTTGTGCAGTAGTTTCAGGCTGCCGCGCCCGCCGCAATAAGTTATAATGTAACGTTGTAAGCCTCATTTTGGCGCCCCTTTACCTTGGCGCCCGGGGACATATGTACCCCCCTGCCCCCCCCTAGCTACGCCTCTGCAACTAACGGGGGGGTCAACACCTTTCCATCTCACCGCCGTACGCAGAAGCTTTTCATCGCTGCTCCCCAATTCGTTGCACAGAAGAAGAAAACGATCGTGAATCGAGCGGCCGTGCTTTTTTTGTTAAATCGGCCACCCTTTTACTGCCCGATCTACAACGACATTAAGTTTCGATTTAAAGCTTTCGTGACTGCAGGGATTCATCTTCTTGGTTCTTTCGGTGACTTTACCGAAAGAACCAAGAAGATGAACGACATTAAGGTCGGCAGGCCAACATTGTTCTGGCTGCAAATGCCTCACGATGTATATTGTCTACTGCAGTGCGTGAACTTGGCAGTAGGTGAAACTTCTCTTACTTTTGCCAGAACCCCTCCTAATTTGCTGGTCATGGCTAGAGCCCCATCGGCACACACACCAATGAAACAAATTTACAACTGTAGTCCCTTATTTGTTATGATGTTATCCAGTTTTTAACCTCTTCTGCCGTGATATGATGCCACGCACCTAAGGGGGGGGGGGGGTCAGACATTTGTGACGATGTGTGACGATGGGGGGGAGGGGGTTGAGAAATGTGACGTCACGTAAAAATGCGCAACTTAAAATAAATATAGACAACACGTTCTACTTAATTAAATTTACTTCTTAATAAATGTTTTCTCCTACAACATAATGCAGCGCCACATTAAATACGCACTACAATGACAATAGTTTAAAGCGATTTGAAGCATGTGTTTTTTTTGGAGGGGGGGGGGCAGAGCTTTGTGACGTCATATTTGAGGGGGGGGGGTCTGACTTTTTGTGACGCCGTGTGACGAACGGGGGGGGGGGGGGTCCAAAATCACGTGACGTCATTTATGGACGGCCCCCTTTTCTTTCGGTGCACTTTCTTTCTGCAGAGAAGTCAGCCACCTTTCCCATTGTGGAATTCTCTGTACGCCATTGCACACTGCATGAGCTTAAAACATAACGCTAATGGCCCTCACGCGTTACCTGTTCGTTGGTCTCCATGGAGTGTAACCCCATCTGTGTTGTCTGTCTCTGTGTGTGGGCTGTGTTTTGTCTTAGTCAGCCTCCCTGATCGTCTCCGTTGCGTGTACGGTATAACCAACAAGAGTAAATATTTAACTTAAAAATTAAGGCGGGAAATCAACAAATTTTCAACTATAAAAGACATTGCTTAGCAGCGTGTCGGAAGCATACTCTCTGGGACCAGTGGTTCTCAACCTTTCTAGGCTACCCCATGTTGAATTTAGTGTCAACCGAGTAAAACCCCCTTGCCTTGCCCGAGTGGTTCTGGGAAATAAATGTACGAATGCATGAACATCGATATATCTAACCAATGGTCAATTTTGTGAGGCGTCGTTACTGCAAGCGAATGAAAACAAAATTCAACGGACGCTCTGCGTGCGTCACGTAATTCAATCGCGCTCGCTGGGTACGGTACTCTTGGGGGCCGTCCATAAATGACGTCACGCGATTTTTGACGATTTTTTGACCCCCCCCCCATCGTCACAAAAAGTCAGACCCCCCTCAAATATGACGTCACAAAACTCTGCCACCCCCCCCCCTAAACAAAATAAAGTGCTTCAAATCGCTTTAAACTATTGTCATTGTAGTGCGTATTTAATGTGGCGCTGCACTCTGATGTTGTAGGAGAAAACATTTATTAAAAAGTCTATTTAATTAAGTAGAACGTGTTGTCTATATTTATTTAAAATTGCGCATTTTGATGTGACGTCACATTTCTCACCCCCCCCCCCTCGTCACAAATGTCTGACCCCCCCCAGGTGCGAGATGTCATTTATGGACGGCCCCTTGCGAAGCCATGCAGTTTACGATCAGTGAGTTTAGAAATGCCTTTTATATCGTTCGAGATTTTAAATGTTATCGTAGTTATTTTACATTGGCAAATTCAAACAATTTTGCCAGGTATGACATAAAATGACCTCATGGACCCCCCTGGGACATTGCCACAGCAGAGCCCCCGGGTGAGAACCACTGCTCCTGGACCATACCATTTGGTGAAGGCCCCCAACGGGGTCTGCAAGTGTGAGCCGTGACAATTGGGTGTCAGAAGTGGGATTGATCCCAACGCAACTGGGGGGTGGGGGAGCAATGAGCCGTGCAAAAATTAGGGGCAGTTTTTTTGTTTTACGGGACAAGGGATCCCAACCGTGTCAGCCCTTCTCTAGGAATGTCACCCTGGCCTACCAAGAATGTCACCCTGGCCTACCAAGAATGAATGGAAGGACTATGGCGAAGGCCCGGGAACAGCTGTTTGCTGCATGCGCATGGAACAGCGTCCAATTCAAACACATTCCTGCGGAGGGAGCTGGTAGGAACGTTGGGTTGCTCGGTCAATGGCCAGGGTCAACGGCGGCGTGGTGTATTCCGCAAATATGGCCGACTGTGAGGGCGGGCACAAGCCGGCGTGAGTAGGTGAAACGTTGAGTTTTATAAGGGCACCACGGGGTGACCAGCCCCACCCCTCCCACCCAGCCCCACCCAGCCCCTCCCTGCACGACGGACACAATAATCCCCTGTGGGCTGGTGTGACCAGGATGTTTCTAACAGTATCAACATTTTATCTGCACCCATGCAGGGAAATTGGGCGGAGTTGGTTCACCAACTTGAGAAACGTTTTGGCCCAGATCTGTGTATGTGTGTTCCCTGTGTTTGTGTGTTCCCCTGTGTTTCTGTCTCCATGTGTCTCTTACTCCGTGTGTCTGTGTCTCCCCGTATCTCTGACTCCCTGTCTCCTTGTGTCCCTGGGTATCTCCCCGTGTCTGTCTCCCTGTGTCTCGGACTCCCTGTGTGTCTGTGTCTCCGTCTCTGACTCCGTCTCCCTGTATCTCTCTGTGTGCCTGCAGCGTCGGGTGCGTGGATGCGAATATATTTAGAAATTGTGAATATCCAATTGCCGACTCAGGGTTGCCAAGTCAAGAGCTCGACTCCATGCTTATTTGAGCAGAGCGACATCTTTGATCACGCAGATATATGCGACCAGAGCGAATTACATCTGTTCGGACTGGGTCTACTGGTGACAATATTAGAGCTCATCAAGTTGTGATTACCATTTGTCGAAAGTTGGTTCTTTTAAAGTCGGATAGTTAACAAAGTGCACAGGCTCTGATGAAGTCTGAAACGTAAACATGGCAGTGGTTTGTTTTTTCAGAAAATAACTCAAACATCACAGGAAAACCCGTTCAAAGACATGCTCCTGTGGAAAGCATGCACGGTTGAACACATACACGATCTTCATGGGGAAAAGTCAAAGACGAGTTTTGTTTGGGTTGGAATAATTTGCCTGATTGTTCGTGAATCGTATGCAGTCGGAGCACTGAGAAATAAACTCAAACCCCACTGAGCATCTTGGATACTGGAGATACCAGCATTTTTATTTAACCAAGTTAGTGCATGTAATTCATCAAAGTAAATAGAACTGCACTTAAGAGCGAGCAATTCAATCAATATCCCTGCCAACGGCATTCGCACAATTCATTTAGGTTAAAACATCTTACATGTAATGTCAAAAATGCTTACATTAGTTATATATATAATGTATTACTGTGCAATTTTCAATATGTTAATTCTACATATTAATTCAAGTATGATGCACATTCCTTCTTCATCAGATGTATTCGATACGTGCGTTGTTTTGAAAGGAGAAAAAAAATGCAAGATGTGAGATCCAATATTCATTCTAGATTTGAAGTTTTTGTGACTGCAAGGATCCATACTCTTTGGTTTTTTCGGTAAAGTCACGTAGGTGAAAAATAAAACAAATAAATTAAATCACGACGTTTCGGAAGCAACACAAGCAACCGTCATCAGGTGTTGACTGCTCCAGCAGAGACGGCTCAGTGATTTTGCTGGAACAGTCAACACCTGATGACGGTTGCTTGTGTTGCTTCCAAAACGTCGTGATTTAATTATTTGTTTTATTTTTTACCTACGTGACTTTACTGAAAAAACCAGAGTATCCAATATTCACTTTCAGGTATCATACATTCTGTAATTACGATAATTCACCGTTTTCAATCCACAGCTGAATGAACACCTCCACACACGACACAGCCACAATTAATGTAATTCTTACCCATTTAAATTACCCCAGAAAAACCTCCTTTTGCTATCAAGACCATTTTTTTTACAGAAAAGTCCCAACTATAGGATAATTCCTTATATAGTGAGAATAAAATGAAGTTCCAGACAAATGAGAGAACACCTCACGTAGATTTGTGCTTACAGGGACTCCTCTACCTACAACATTCGACTTGCGCACTTTCAGAGATACGAACAACCCTGGTCCGTATGTCCAATTGGCTGTTCGAACCAAGAGTCGTAAGTTCAACCTCCGCGCAATACATGGCGGTGGTGGCATCTACATCTGCAGAACCAGTGGCATCTACATCTAAAGAATATTATACAACTTAACATGTTTGGAATCGACAGGAGTAAAGTTTGACATACGAACATATCTCTGGAACCGAACTCGTTGGTAAATGGAGGAGTCCCTGTATGCTGAACTTCTTTCGCATCAAACATAGCCAACCATGCTAATCGGAGGTGCGGAGGCAGACCAACAAAAAACAGTCGTACTTGTCATATAAACTCTGGCCACATGGCCAAGCGTGGTGCTGCTAACGCTCAAACCACAACAACGAGCACGCCCCAACACAGACCACTTTTCCCTTGATCCACGGACATCCCATCTGACTGACCGTGGCTTCTCATGGGCCGGGTAGGGAAGGTGCGTTCGTGGAGTGGTGTCGCAATAACAGCAATACCGCACTACGCCTAAAAATACCACGTTCCCCATCGCTTCCTCTTCACGAGTAGGTGGGCAGTAAACCCAATCGCTCTTGCCTCCCCTCACCCCGTGAGCAGCTGGCCTAGTGGTTGTCTTCCTATCGCCCGTGCATTGCAATCGGCTCATGTTCAATAGAAAAAAAAAGACCAAAACCCCAGTAATACCACACTGTGCGATGACACACGGGCCTCGCGGGAACGGGCCGTGGCAATGCTCACCTCATCACTACCGATGGTGAGGATTGAGGTGAGCCCGTGGCGATCGTTAAATTGTCACGAATACTCAAAGCTACGTTTCGTTGGGTGGCCCCAGGCGACGCGACACGGCGACACAAACACGGCTCGCGAATCATTTCAAATTATCTGCGGGCCACCCCTCGTTATCTCGTGTGAACCCAGTTCACCCGCTTAATCGTAGCTTGCCACACTCCTATTATTTTCTTTTCTACGGTGCGTGTCCTCTCTCTGTCCTCATATTTATTATCCTCATATCGGCTTCATGACTTCTTCCACTCGCTCAGCAGTAGGTCCACCGCGTTCGCCAGGTCGTCCACCACGCCATTGGCCTTCACGCTGGGATGATGCTCATCCGAAGGCCTGCACGGACACGCGTGAAAAACAAATGTAACTCACAGCAACGATATACAGTCACATCTCCTTCACAGGCCAACCAATGGTGAATTTCACTCCACGGATACAAATTCACCAGGGGGGAGGGGGGGGGGCTCGTCTTACTGACCCTGGAGACTCATTCCAGCAGTAATCACTTCAGCTGCCTTGGACTTGTGATGTAAGAATTATTTTTTTTAAGTTTGTACCTTTTGGGATAATATGTACGGGTGCCCCCCATTAGCAGGACTGTCACGTGACACTCAGTATTGCACACGAGTGCTGCCAAGTATGGCACAGCTCCGAAATGTTGGCTGCCGCAGCTGCAAAGTATTTAATCCACAAATGAAATTGTGCTCGAGTGTTCCACTGCAGATTCATCCATCAAATTTTGCAGTGCCCTAAAGGGCTTAATTAAATACAAATGAGCCATTATAATCACATTTTAAATCAGGTAACATTGTGTTCTACCAACTGAAAGAAAAATCTATTCAAATGAGTCATGCACACATTAGCAGAGAAGCAATTTTAGTTTGATAACATCCATTGCAGTGAAGCAAGAAAACCATGGGCCCAGAGGGCCATTGGTCACCTAAGCATTACCATCCATTAAATCCAAGGAAAAGTACACATCAGTCAGTCACGACCTTTAGGATATTACTGAATGAAGACTGCTGGAACTCCCCGAAGCAGTAAGCTATTTTTTAAATCTCTCACATCCTTCAGTTACTTACATGAACTTTCCCGTGCGGACCTGCAGAGCGGAGATGCCACACAGCTGAGCGCCTCCGACATCATTCACAATGTCATCGCCAATCATCAGCACCTGCACCAGAGCACGCAGGAATGCAATACTCAAAGCCCGCATAGGCGCGCACAGCATCCGAATAACTGGGCGCCATTGCCATCGGAGCATTTCGGTTTTGTGATTGATCGCGTAAGTAAAACGTGTGTTTCGTACACCCTCCTCCACTCGACAAAGCCAATTAGTAAAGCTGTCGCGTGAACAAACGTGTCAATGTATTACTGCTTCAGCACCACAGCGATCCGCATACGTTAAAAAAACTGGGCACGAACGTTTCGCCGGTAGTCACAACCAGCATCATCAGGCAGCTGGAGGGCGTACGACACGCATTTTACCTCCACGATCTGCCCCGAAAATCAATTGTGAATCGTAATATTGGTCGCGAAAGCCTAAGTGCTAAGGAACCGATTTCCTTACCTGGCTGGGAGTGAGTCCCATGTCATTCACAGCTGCCATGAAGAAGGCTTTTGAGGGCTTTCCAACCACCTCCGCCTCTACGTCACACGCGTACTAGAAGACAGGATGCACACCACGCACACACAGACGCACCACGTGAACACACGTGGCCACAGCACGCATGCCTCCACGTTCAGATCCCATAAATATAAATGTGTCGTTAAACCTGCCAGCACTCGACACAGCCAATTAGTAATGTTTGTCACGTAAACAGAACGTGCCAATTAGTTACTTTTTCAGCACACCGGTGTGTTGGAGAGTAAACCCACAACATTTACAATTTCACTATGACGTTTCGCCGGTAATTACAGCCAGCATCATCAGGCGGACAGTAAGAGTTGTGAAGAAATCCTCCTGTTTCGGTCTTAAATAGAGGGATAGATGTGATGTCATCACTGTGAGCCAATCAGATGTGAAGCCCAGAGGAGGCGGGGGGTCAATGTAGTCATATCAATTACAATGGATCTCTATTATTAGTTGGATTATTCACAGTTAATCAACACACACACTGGCAGAGCCAGTGGGGGGTGGGGTGGCACATGCCCCCCCAATGATCTGATCGAAGTCCCTAATTTCGATCGGATCATTGGGGTTTATTAGTAATAAATCGGCATTTTGCGACCCCCACTGCCACTGTGTAGCAAATTATTATTACGTGCCAGGGACTCTGAGATGGTAAAACAATAGTCTGAGTCCATAATTGGCAATAAGTAACGGCAAAGCAGTTATAAGTGACTCATAGAAATGTGCGCAGTTGCGCATACAGTACACGACTTCCCTGAAGGCAGCGAGCGCGATGCCGATCACACACGGTTCGAATTCGACCCTCGATCGATGGCTGCGCCATCGCCGCACACGCGTCGAATAAAAAGCAAGGGACAAGTCCTTAGTAACAACTTCTATCATTTTGAATTGCTGGATGGGTTGCCCCCCCTACCTGAAAATCCTGGCTCCGCCATTGAACAAACACAACGTACATTATATATGTACATTACTGACCCTTGGGCCCAAAAACAGTCTCAAAGGTGGGCCTCTGCCGTTTTTGGCCCTAAAAAATAGTTTCAAAAATGGGCCTCTCACAGTTAATCACCATCGATGTATGGTGATCTGTACAGGCAAGCAATGTCTAAGAATTCAACGGAGGACATTCCAAACACCAACTTTAACTTCTTAACGCTCATCGAATGTACATAGTATGTCATGGGTTGATTAGTCTTTTGAGAATCATACATTTGTTTGTTTTAATCTAAACCAGCACTGCCCACGCATTTGCGTAGGATGCACGGACGGGGTCGGCAGGGGGTGCCTAAGATCTGCAGGAACCGTCTCACCACTGTGAGATGTGGGTGACTTCATCCGCCTTTGTGTTTGGGGGCAGTGAAGGGTTATACGGCTTTGATCTCGGAGGCAAGGCCGCACACCAGTCTTCGATTGAGCGACTGAAGTAGTTTGTGCTGAAGATGTTTACAGTACAAGTGATAACCACAAGCCAGTTTGCTCAAAGCAAAATTTATCGCGATTCATTGCCTAACCATTTCATACCCAACTCCCACCCCTACTCCTGTGCACGCGACCTTCTTCTCCATCAAGTGTCCTCACTGTACCTTCCTCATGCTCTTTCTCACTTCCCTTTCTGCCCTTATCGCAGTCGACCCTCAATACCTCCCCTATGCAAAAACAAGTCAAAATAAATAAAATCTTGTTCTTCATAATAGCCCAGTGCACACGTTCACCACAAATGTGAGGTGCTGTCACATTTGGACGCTGTATTAGTGATATAAACTTTGCCGATGAAATCAATTGCCGTCTTGTGTCCGTCCACTCCTGCATGTCGGTCACGGAGGTTGTTTGACCATACTTCACCATGCTAGTCAGTGTGGGTCGGTGAAGGACAGAACTCAGGACAGGTTCAGATTTCACTCGCATTGGATGTTCGTCGTAGCTGGAGATCGAACTCATGTTGTTACTGGGTTCGCGCCGCGGTCCACTAACCCCTGCGCCACCGCTCCACCCCTAATAAAGATACAGAGCTTGATCTTTTATAATAATTCCCATTTTCTGACGACATCCTTCATCCGTCACGCAGCAAGTCTACGATCGACTGAAATCCTCTGGTTTGCCGTGATGTAATCCAACCCAGTGCAAACAAATCGAAATCCAATTCTACTTTCATCACAAAAATAGAGTTTTGGATATTCTTGGTTCTTTCGGTAAAGTCACACAGATAGACACTAAAATTAAAAATAAATGAAAATTAGCGTTTTTTGCTTTAATTTTTATTTACTTTTAATTTATTTTTATTTTCTATCTACGTGACTTTACCGACAGAACCAAGAATATGAATTCCTGCAGTCACGAAAGTTTTAAGTAAAAATTTAGAGTTTTGGACTTTTACCAATATGTCATTTCGTCGCAGCCTATACAACGTATTTATACTGGTAGGAACCTCCTGGTTACACCAACCCACAGGGGATTATTGTGTCCGTCCGTCCTGCATCCAAAAATGGGAGGGGTGGGGCTGGGTGGAGAGGGGAGGGTGGGGAGGGGCTGGGTGGGGAGGGTGGGGAGGGGCTGGGTGGGGAGGGGCTGGGTGGGGAGGGTGGGGCTGGATGGGGGGGTGTGAGGGGTGTTGCTGGGTGGGGAGGGGCTGGTCACCCCGTGGTGCCCTTATACAACTCAACGTTTAACCTACTCACGACGGCTTGTGCCCGCCCTCACAGTCGGCCATATTTGCGGAATACACCATGCCGCCGTTGACCATGGCCATTGACCGAGCAACCCAACGTTCCTACCAACTCCCTCCACAGGAATGTTATTTGCAATAAGCAAAAAAACTCACCTCTAATGCTTTCATGTAAGCCCCAACATCCAACTTGAGCCCATCGGTCTCCTTGTAGTATCTCCTGTGGTTTAATTACAAGGCACACAATATCTCCATTTAATATTACATAACAGCATTTCCCTTTGTTTATGACTGCAATATCAGTTGGGATTGTTGTTGCCGCCACTATTACGTTTAAATATGAATCACAATTTGAGTTCATGTTACACGGATAATCCCGTTCAGCCAGTTTTCTGGCTATTTAACAATGGATATCCGTGGTTGCGCGAGCACAGTAACAACAAAAGACAAACACATCAATAATACGACGAGCAAATACAGGGTCCTTAAGCAGTATTACACGACAAACTAGGCCTTAACGTCGGTTGTGGACGCACAATGTTGTGCACGACATATATAGCATGAAGAAATACAATGAAAGGCAATAATATAAAAACATTTGACTTGCAGTATCGGTAAATCCAATCAAACTACAGGAAAAGTCAATGAATAAAAATCAATTGTCAAGCTGGATTTAAAAGTACTGACAGACTCCCGATTCCTGAACTGCCAAAGGAATCGCAAACTATGATAAACTGGTGGAACGAAGGAGTAGCAACGCTGCACTAACAAAACAGTGGCATTTACGGCGGGCAAGACAGGGTCTCTGCGTCGCAAATAATAATGGCAAGCCAGTGTGTGTTGATGACATGAAACTATTCCCTTTCACTCCCTCGTGTGTAACTTAGGGTGCAGCACAGGGGCGGGAAAACGTTCCGTGTCACTGGGCGAGCAGCGGATGTACTTCTATTATTCTGTTCCATGACTAAGTGGCGTACCAAGCCCAGGATTCCAATTTTTGTTTCTTAAACTCAAACGAATGCCAACAAGCAGTGTGCCAACTGGCTTCACTCGTCGATGTACATCAGGTTACTGCGTTGCGAACCGACAATATAATTAACAATTTTTATGAAGCGTGACACGCAGAGATGATAAAAAAGCATAAAGGATAACCTTTGATGCGATTTTCAAGAGTTTACTGCTGCGAGCCAGTCATCATCCAAAATTCTGAATTTTAAAATCGCCAACTGCTTAAAACAAAACGTGTAAAATAGGCTCTTTCCCTGATAAAAGTACCCCTAACTTAACCGATTCAAAAAGACCAGAGGCATTTCATCAATGCATTAATTGACAAGCGCACGAGAATGTGAAGCGGTTAAGGATTGATAAAAAAAAAACGTACTTGCATGGCCACTGCTGCATGTACGTTTGTGATCGGGAGCACAGTTAAAATGGCAGGTGAACATAGCTCCAGATCTCACATCAGCTCAAGATATAGAAACCTCATTTGCTGCAGATGTCCCCATGGCCTTAGTTTACCTTAATTCGTTTTTGTTGTCTTTAACTGGCTGCAAACTCAAAGAGACCAGGATATAGTGTGCCGTTTGCAAAAGTGACCTGAAATAACCCGAATGACAAATCAATCAAACGTAGTAATACCTCGAGGAAAATAAAACTAAATCGAAGCAGAACAGCAACTGCGTTTCAGGGGATGAAACAATAAAAAAAGAATGCAACAAATACACATCAATACTACATCAAATCAACTGTCGAGTATTATAGTTTAGCTCTGTCAAATTACGTTCAAGACACGGCCGTGCGGTAGTGCGATTGCCACTTCTTGTAGACAGAGGTTCGCAGTTCATGCCCCCCAGCTGCCCTGGGTAATACTGCAGCCACACACAAATGAACACGCCACCCGCATCAGAGTGGGCATTCAAGATCCTGTGACGTCGTCAAATCGAGCAGGCCATGCGTGCCGGAGTCAGGGTGCCAATTTTGGACAAATTTGAAAAATGTATCGAGGTCAACATCACCCACCCCCTCTTGAGAGACCAATGCCACTTGCAGGCTGGCCGCTGCGCCACTGTGTTCCGCAGGCTAAAACATAGAAATAACTGCAGCTGGACATTGGAGTGATTGAGATCAGATTAGCACGGTTGGCTACATACAGTGCGAAATAAGTCCAACCTACATACACACATACAGGGCACACTTTGACATGCTGCGGTATTTAAGCGTCCTTTCAAATTAACGTATTGGCGGTACACCGGTGGCGCGCAGTATATAGATTTAAAAAAATTCCCCAATAATAATTTATTCGTAACCCCGCTCAGAAAATCTTGCAGGGTGCGTCAAAATCAGTTCTCGTGACGTCGATTCAGACGGAAGACGAACATCACGAGCGACTGAACACGAAGCTTCACAGTCCGTTGCCGTATAGCAGCACCCAGCCTGGTGACGATTGGCTGCTCCGTGTTCCAAAGGCAGATTTGACTTCTCGTGCCCGAGACTTGGTCGGACGGTTCCTGGATTCAATGGAACCAAATCAACGGTCAATGTTGACCTTTTTTAAATCAAATCTCAGTAGGCTGAATAAACGGCTGAATAAACGTCTGAATCGCGTCAAACTTGGTGACAGGGTCAATTCAAGATTGATAAAAACAAATGTGCTTATTCAAATTTAAATTTTCGACTGCTTTATGAGGACCGGTGTGTCATGCTGCGCCGGGTATACCGCCAATACGTCCAAATACAAATTCCACCCTTTTGAAAAATTATAATTTCACCCGAGTAAACAAAAGTTATGGAAAGCCTCGCAGACAGTTTGAGGAGAGCATTGCCTGGAGAGGCAATCGTGTGCAACACTGACCCCCTGCCCAGGGAGAGCAGCACGGGCGTTTCGAGGCCTATGAGGACGCGGAACGCCTCGTTGAGGCGGTCGTACGTGAAGAACTCGGCCGCATCGCCCAGCACCACACAGTTCGGATTGCTCACGTCCAGGCCGTCAAACTCCGGCAACACGTCTGCGAGCACATTCGGAGGGGGAGACCCGAACGCCACTTTTTTTACTTCACGCGCCAAAGTCTTTTTATGGACCCGACATGAGATAGCAGAGGGGATCTTGACTGTAAGATCGGCAGTGGGCGTCACGGTGGTGAGATGTTAACTGCCCCACTGGGTATACAGGAGATCGTGGGTTTGATCCCGACCCTGACGCTTGTATATTTGGAGTTTTCCTGTTCTCCTCGTGGTCGCGTGGATGATTTTTCTCCATATTTAGAAACATGCGTTCAGAGTATTGGGCTGCTACAAATTTAAACGGGATAAGCCACTTTGTTGAGCAATCATTTGTGGCTTGGTCGCTTTTGAAAAAGAGCAACATAGCCCAGTGGGCCTTACTTGGTAAAATAAAAATAGCTACAGTTCACCAGCATCGATTCAGGCAAGTCTGGCTCTGCTGTTGAAACCAATCCAAAGTTTGCACATCTTGAAATCAATGCTGCTGGAATTATGCACTCCCAGAAGGCTGTGCGGCTGATGGGGTTGTGTTAGAAATACTTTTCTTTACGTGGAGAGATGGATATGTGAAGGAGGCAGAGGTGGGACAAAGTCATTGTTATGCAAGTCCAAGTCGAGTCGCAAGTCATCAAATTCATGACTCGAGTCTGACTCGAGTCCAAGTCACATGACTCGAGTCCACATCTCATAGGTGGGACAAAGTCATTGTTATGCAAGTCCAAGTCGAGTCGCAAGTCATCAAATTCATGACTCGAGTCTGACTCGAGTCCAAGTCACATGACTCGAGTCCACACCTCTGGAAGGAGGCATTCATCATCTCTTTGTTTATTGCTACTTATATTCTCCACAGCAGCGCGAATTATTATATGTAATGGCAGTACTGAAACTCTTGCAATAAAATTAAAATAAACTTAACAGTTTTACCTAAAACCAAGCTCTCAACAATGTTGGTTCAAGCCTCTGACAAAGGCCTCAATACCCTGGACCATCCAGTCACCTCTATTAATAATAACTCAGTTTACCAAGTGTCAACATTGCACAAAATAAAAAAATATATATATAATTATGATTATTAACTGAAATAATACAGGTAGGAACAATAGGTTCCACACTGCTCACAGGGATTATGTGTCTGTCTCTGTCGTGCATATCCGGAATTCCGCCCACCCATGCACCTCCCCACCGAACACCGAGCTACGCCGCGAAACATGCCCACTCACCCATGCACCCCCCCCCCTGAACGCCGTGCTGTCCAACCAAGTTCCTACCTGCCCACTCCGAAGGATCGTGTTAATTCTCAACGTGAATGTGTGTTCACCTTTATAGTCAATCGAGTTTTGATGACACAAAAACATGCACCGTGTGTGCAAACAGCGCTCTCAGCCTTAAACAGGAAACCACTAGTGCAGAAGAACTGCATCGTAGTCAATTTGTCTTCGCTCACCATCAATAAGTTGAGAATATGTAATCAACCGACAGGCAGCAATGAAAACAAAGATACAACTGTAGGCCGGTTTCGTTCTTCGTGGGGCACATCAGTACAGTAATCGATGGTCACCACTTCTTGTTTTCACGTCATTAAAACATTAAATAAGCCACATTTACCTCATATATGAACATCCGTAAGTATGGCTCAATCATTAATTGGTATATTACAACTACACTAAAAAACAGTTTCCGCTCGTGTATCTAAAATTGAGCTTTGAAGTCAAAGTTGCTTTGAAGTCAAGGCTGCTTTGAACCATCATTTAAATAATGCAATGCTACGATGTGAGTGTAAGGGAATCTCCCGTCAACTTTTGTTGACAAGCCGAGTATATCCCACCATCATCAGTGTACCCAGAATGTCACATTGCTATGGTCCAGACTTAATGTATTCTCAGAATTATAAGATGGACTTTTTGTCCATGAGATGTTAAAGAAAAGGTTGGGGGTGCATCTTGTAATCTGACAAGTGCACGTGTCTTCGTCTTTGTGGCCAGATCTGTTTAACTTTATTGGTTCTTTCGGTAAAGTCACGTAGAAGGGAAATTTTAAAATAAAAAAAATAAAACATACTATTGTGTTTTATTATAAAAAGAAAACATAATCTTACGTTTAAAATAAAACATAATATGTTTGACTTATTTTATTATTTCCCTTCTATAAAAATGTATTTCCCTTCTTTAAAAATAAAACGTAATATTATGTTTTATTTTTATTATTTCCCTTCTACGTGACGTTACCGAAAGAACCAAGAATATGAATCGCTGCAGTCACGAAAGCTTTAAATCGAGATCTGTTTTAACTTTATTTACACTGGGTAACAAAGTTCCGTTCATCATATAATGTGGAGAATACGGTAAAATTTCAGCCAATCCGTTCCACTCACTAATAAACGAGAGCATTGGTTGTCAAAATGTTTTGGACTGATCACCTCTTAAATCCATTTGAATAATCTCACGGTCCTCATGAAGCAACAATTTAAAAACTGGTCATCAAAAGGCATTATTTCACACTATAAAGTGCAGTTTACAACTTTTAATATCCACGGTATCACTCTGGCTTCTGTATGTATATGCTATGATGAAGGGGCACTGCTCAAAACGTAGTCTCTTATTTTCGTTATCTCTTAAGGCTGCAATCACCCTCCCGGACTAGTTTCCGCTCCTTTTCTCTACTCGCCCCCTTGCACCAAAACAAACTTCTCCTCTACATGAAGCAAGCAGCACACTCCCCCCGTCTCGTTTCCGCTCCTCCTTCAAGACCCTCACCTCTTCTCCCTCGCCCATCCTTCGCTCCATCCCTAGGCACCCACCATAATTCCGGTACCCTCTAAACCTCCCTCCCCATACCCCATCCCGATTCACCGCATCACCTTCAGCTACCCTCATCGCGTTGGATAAAGGCACTACATAAATATAACATAGGATCGTAATTGAGGAATGTGTTGAGATATGTTTTCTTCTTTCCATCACAGTGATTAGCGTTGCTGTCGCATGGAAGACTTATCACTGAATGAAGAGGGACAGGCAGGAGGGAGGAGCTAGCATCCATATCCGGCAGAAATTATCAATGCTTACGGCAACATAGTTCGAGGAATGATAATGGCTTCTGATTGGACCAAACCTGTACTATGCACAGCAGAATTATTCTACGGGTACCGCAAACGTCTACACAACTCCAAATAAATATCTACTTGCTCCTGCACAGTAGTACTGATAATAAATCTGTGAACAAGTGGAAGTCACTCCACTGCTGCTCTTTAAAATTGAAATGGATTTCTTCTTGCTGATCATAGTTAAAGCCTTCCCTTTTTAAATCCTTTATATTAAGTTTGCGTGCTTGCTTGCTTGCGTGCTTGCTTGCTTAGGACCGTGCAAATCTTTCGGTCGTTGTTTAACCCACTTCCCGTGATCCAATCGAGCTGACATTTTCCACACAGACTCGTTGTGCCAGACAATTATTGTTCGTGAAAAAAAATTCCCAAAATTTTACACTTTTTAGGCAAAAAAAATTTATTTTACATATATTCAAATAGAACGCATTCATGGCTTTGGCTGAACGTCAGAGTGTAAGAGCCCAGAGCGTAACCCCTCCACAGGCCGTTGCGGAGTAGCGCAGTTGGTAGCGCCCTCGCTTCCCATGCCAAAGGTCGCGGGATCGATCCCCGCGTCCTCCACAGGCGAATATATTTTTAAATCCTTTATATTAAGTTCGCTGCCACGCATATAAAGGATTTATAGCGAAAAACTTTGTTTTTACGGGTTATACTTATTACTGTGTACCCTATCCTGTTGTATTCCATGTGATGTCTCTTTTTTGACAAGCTATGGCTCTTTGTATGAATGTATGTTGAACTTCTTGCATAGCCAACCGTGCTAATTGGAGATGCTTAGCTTATTGAAATTCATACACGTGTTGCATAACCAATTTAAAATATGTTCGTCACAAGGTTTATATTGAAAAAGCAAGACAACGGGTACAACTCATGGCATGGCAAACACGCAATTACACTGCCGAGTTGTGAAATGACAACTACATTAGTAGCAGGTACATTCCCTGCTTCTCATATAGCAACACGTTCCACGGCGTGTGAAACACATAGGTCTGCAGCTATATTCTGTTCACCATTAAGAGCCTGCTCTTCCCACGTACAGAATGCAGGCCGTGTGTGACAGTTACAAATTCAAAACAATATTCACAGATCACCTAAATTGGGTAAAACATCACAGCAACATTTCCACCCTCCCACCTACTGGCAGGTTACACCCATCTCGCAAACATAATTCCGTCATACTCTTTGGATCTTTCGTTAAAGTCACGTAGGTACAAAATAAAATATACCCACGTGACTTTACCGAAAGCACCAAAGAGTATGGATGCCTGCAGTCACGAAAGCCTCAAATCAATAATTACTTCATTTGGTCGTAGACACTGGTGCGATGGGGATGGTTATTTATTATATGTATGCTTTTGGCTGATTTGTTTACCTTTCTTGTACTTTGCACTCCTATCGTGTTTTGTACTGTTTGTTGTTTTGCCGTTCCTACCCCGTGCCCAGTGGCGTAGCTAGGATATTTTGCGCCCGGGGACGAACTATAAAATTGGCGCCCCCCCCCGTTTAATCACATACCAAAATGTAATTACGTGACATGTAGGCTGTGTGTGGCGGGATATATAAACTTTTAGGTTGAGGTGTAGATTTGTGCAGTAGTTTCAGGCTGCCGCGCCCGCCGCAATAAGTTATAATGTAACGTTGTAAGCCTAATTTTGGCGCCCCTTTACCTTGGCGCCCGGGGACACGTGTACCCCCCTACCCCCCCTCCCCCTAGCTACGCCTCTGCCCATGCCCCTACTGGACGTCCGTGAAAAATAGCTTTAGAGCTCATCGGATTCCTCCGGTATAAATAAATATTCTGATTCTGCATCACAACATCCACAGGCCGATGCGCACATCTCCTTTATAAATGACAATTGAAAGACAGGCCACAGTCGTGTGATTGTGGCCATTCAACCCAAACTACGGACCTTACATTAAACCACTGCAATCTATTCTCCTTCAATGGAAGAATATAATAACTACAAGAGAACTCTCGATTTAAAGCTTTCGTGACTGCAGGGATTCATATTCTTGGTTCTTTCGGTAAAGTCACGTAGAAGGGATTTTATCATTATTTCCCTTCTACGTCACTTTGCCGAAAGAACCAAGCATACAAGACCTCTCTTTTAAAGCCCTCTCGTGGCAGGCCAGACCTCGGCATTGGCATTTATCTACCGATGATATTGCCGCAATACGCGCAAATATAACAGAATGCCATCATTACAGCCTGCTGCTGGAAGGAACAATGCCGCAATGCATCACCAAAAATCACAATTTACCCTCATCACACACTGCGCAGTAGGAATCGGGGAATTTATCCACCGCGGTTCCAGCCGGGCCCAAACCTGAACGCAACGCGCAAACACTTTTTTTGGGACTTTGCGATGGACGTGAGCTGTGACCCACGTGAACCACGCGGGCCCCCCACCCTCCCACTCCCCGTACCACGATGCAGCAGCAGGTGCGGACGCAGGCCCCTCTGCTGGAGCAACTGGCGGGCGGCGGGAGCGGGCGCCACGATCTCGCCGGCGTCCACGGCGAAGCCCAGGCGTTGCAGCTTGAGCGCCAGCCCCTCCCGCGTCGCCTGCGTCTCGTTGGTGCAGAAGCGCAGCTTCAAACCCGACTGCTTAATCCTGTGAGACAGCCGAGCCGCCGGGGGGAGGGGGGGGTCTTGGTAAGCCAGCCAGGCCACATTATGCACTTGTGCGTGATATTTAACAAGGTTTTCATCTCAAGAGATACAACACAATCGTGGGGTTTTTTTTTTACACTATATTCAACTATTCGATTTTATTTTACCAGGTAAGGCCCACTGAGCTATACAGCTCTTTTTCAGAAGCGGACTGGCCACAAATGAAAGCTCAATGAAGTGGCTTATCACGTGTAAATTTATAGCAGCCAAATATTTTAAATGCATGTTTCTAAATGTTGAGGGAAATACTGGATCTGCAGAAAAACCCAAGCGACCACAGGCAGAACATGCAAACTCCAAATATACAGCAGGCGTCAGGGTCGGGATCAAACCCATGACCTCCTGCATGCCAGGCGAGGGAGTTAACATCTCAACACCATGATGATAATAGGCAAATGCTAATTTTAAGATGAGCACGATATACTGCACACAAAAATGTACCCGAACCCAGTTGTTGGTTCAACTAAGTCTTTACATATTGTAATGCGGGCGTAAACGACCTTACGGATGTGACGTCATGGGGGGAGGAGTTACGTCACGTGGGGAAGAGGGTTCAAGTCTAAAAGGGGAGAAACCGGAAGAGGAAGGGGAGTTGTCGGGGACTGGGATAGAGAAAGGCCACGTAGGGCGGAGGGTGAGAGAGTGGCGAGATCGCCACATACATAGAGAAAGGTTGGGCACCGTCGGCCAGCGGTGACCGACCCCGGGGAAGCGGGAGCAGCGAGGAGGCTGCAGAGAGCAGCCGGGGGTCTGCAAGGGAAGATCGGCAGCGGGAATCTGCACGAAGGGTTCAGCAGCGGGACTGCTACGAGATAGAAGGAGGCTACGAGAGCGACAGCAGCCTTGGGCTGCCAAGCGGAGAGTCTCAAGGGGAGAGCCGTGTGGGAAAAGTATACGAACCCAAATAAAGGACACGGAGACAGATACAAGCGGTCGAGTCCTTTATTACACTGGTGTCTGAAGTGTAACGGCATGGCAAAACAACTAAGAAAAAAGAATATTCCGTCGCCAGCATCTGCTTCATCATCCGACAACGACGACCTTCCTCCAGCGGGGGACCTGACTACGATGGAGGAGGAGATCCGTGCTGGAACGAGCGCAGAGCCGGGGGTCCAAGATGTCGCCGCGTCGGCGGACCCGTCTGCACCAAATGCCGCGGATTTACGATGGGGACAGATGGCGGAGCAGCTTGAGACACTGAAAAACGTACTGGCGCAGTTGTGTGAGCTCGTCACGCCGAGGACGGCGTCGGGGAGAGCCGATGGTGGTCCGCAGGTCGCCGCTCTGCCTTCGCTGTCGACGCTATCGGCCACGCGGCACGAAGACGCCATCTTGGGCGTGGCAGGCGAAGAAAGGCGGGAAGCCGCCATTTTGCGCTCTCCGTGGCGAGAGGCCGCCATCTTGACCACGCCACGATGCGACGCCATGTTGAACATGCCACCAGATGATTCATCGGCTGAAGACGGCGCGCCAAGGAGTCGCAGTCGGCATCTTACAACTGTTAAAGAATTCTCCATCGGGGGCGATTGGAGTGCTTTTGCCTGCAGATTTTTGGCGGCGGTACGCTCTGCAAGGTGGACTGACGCTGAGGCATTGGAAGTTCTGCCGACTCTTCTCGATGACGAGTCGGTCAGATTCTTTCGCTCTATAAAGGCCGCGAAGAAGAAAACATTGAGAGGAGTGTTCGACGAAATGGCAGATGCTTACGAGCCGCCGGATGATGCTCATCGCCGGTTTGTTCAACGACAGCGAGCACCCGAGGAGTCGCCGGTGGCATATAGGGGTGCGGTACTGGAGCTGGCTATGGCCGCATACCCGGAGACGGAGCCTGACCTGCTGGAACCTCTCATCTTGGGTAAGATGCTCGAGCTGTCCCGGGATCTGGGCATTCCTATGCCGGTGTGTGGCCATGAAAAGCTGACATCCCGGGCTGCGGCTAAATGTCTGGGTGCCCAGTTTAACGTGCGCCGGTGGAAACAAGTCACGGCGTGGACGGGGGGGCCCATCGTCGCAGGAGGAGCCGTGGGTTGGGATCCCACAAAGGCGGTGTATGTGCCTGACGAGAGGGGCCCGCAGGAGCTGTCAGCCGCCTCTGCTCCGTGGCCGGTCCGCAGTGGGCCGGGGCCGCAGGCTGCGCCGCCGACGCGGCCGCGTCGGGACGGGGTGCCCGCGGCGCGGCGCAACGACGTCGACTGCTTCCGCTGCGGGCGTAAGGGCCATTACGCCAGGGACTGCTGGGCCCGCGTCCCAGGTCCGCCCCAGCAGGAGGCCTCGACAGCGGACGCACCACGGAAGGATCCTCCAGCACAGGCAAGTCGGTGCGCACCAGACACCCGGCAAGGCTTGACACCTCACTCATCACCGTTGTCATGCGATCCGGGTGTTGTTAATAATGGGAGGCCATTGACTGGGCCATGTCGCTCGGTAACGCAGTGGCGTAAGTTGGCTCGGCGGGTTGTCGCGGCCGCTACCGGTTCGTCCACTGTACCTGGGTCAATACAAGGGGTGGACGTACGTATTTTGGTGGATTCCGGAGCGTCCGCGACCATTATATCAGATGTAATATTCCATCTGTTGAACATCCCACCAGAGGCCGTGAGTCCGGCTTACGCTTCCTGCGTCGCTGCAAACGGGGGTAGCATGGGCATTGTGGGCCAGGTGGACGCTAAAATATCTATCGGGGGAGTGTCGGCCTCGGGAATCGTGTTAATTTCGAGGTCCCTTGCGGTTCCTTGTTTGTTGGGAACTGATTTTCTGGCCAAGATGCCCATTCTAATTAGAATTAATGAAAACTGCATTGAATTACCGGAGGGGCGTAAAATTACATTTCTGCCGTCGCCCTGGGGGCGACCTGCTCCTGTCGCCCAGGTGCAGGCGCTGTCCGAAGTATCTGTTGATATTCCACCAGGCTCACAGATGCTCATTCCCTTGCGATATCGGAAGCCTGTGCCTGGTCGTCAAGGAGCTATTGGGGTTTTGTTGTCGCCGTCCGCCACCATCACGGGCGGATCGGCGCTCGTTGGGGCGCAAACTATTGTCCGGCCGGACCAGCAGCCATTTTTGCAGGTGCTTAACGCAAGTACCGAAAGTGTGTGTGTACCGGCTGGTACGGTTGTGGCACATGCCACTACTGCGTTTACGGCTCATGATTATCTGGCCAGCCAGGTTATGGTTGGTGGTGTTTCAGGCCCTGAGGCTGCAGATAATCGCTGGATTGCCGAATTGTGTGGGGAGAATTCTGCCCTTTCCGGGGAACAACGTTGTGCGATTCGTAAATTATTATTGAGTTATTCTGATGTGTTTAGCTCCGACGATTTGGACTTGGGACGCACCTCGTTGCTTTACCATCATATTGACACAGGGGACGATGCCCCTATTCGGTTAAACTCGCATCGGATGAGTCCGGCTGAGTGAGAGCACGTTGGAGGGGCAGTGGATGACATGTTGGCTGCGGACATAATATCTCCATCTAACAGCCCATGGGGCGCGCCTGTTGTTTTGGTTAAGAAGGACGGCAAATTGCGATTTTGTGTAGATTTCCGCAAATTAAATAAAGTGTCGGTGGCAGATGCGTACCCCCTGCCGCGTATGGACGACTCTCTCGATGCCTTGTCGGGGGCAAAGTTCTTTTCAACGCTGGATCTCTCTTCGGGCTTCTGGCAGCTTCCCCTTGACGAGTCCTCGCGGGAGAAGACTGCTTTCCATACGCCGCAGGGGTTATTCCAATTTAACTGTCTTCCGATGGGGTTGAATGCGGCCCCTGCCACTTTTCAAAGGTTGATGGAGTTGGTATTAACGGGGTTGCAGTGGGAGACATGTCTGATATATTTAGACGATATTATCGTCTTCAGCCGCACATTTGACGAGCATTTACTGCGGTTGGAGGCTGTGTTCACCAGGATGCGTTCCGCTAATTTGAAATTTAAGCCTAAGAAATGTCACCTACTGCAACACTCCGTGCGTTACTTGGGGCACATCGTTAGTGCGGACGGGGTGGCCACGGATCCGGAAAAAACAGTGTGCGTCCGTGACTGGCCAACCCCGGCCACGGTGGGGGATGTGCGTCGGTTTTTGGGGTTTGCCTCATATTATCGGAGGTTTGTTCCGAATTTTGCGACGATCGCGAGGCCCTTGCACCTCCTTACGGGTAAAGGACGCAAATTTGCTTGGGGACCGCCAGAAGAGGCGGCATTTCTGGGCCTGCGCGATCTATTGGCTACGGCGCCGACGTTGGATTATCCAGATTTTGAACATCCTTTCATTCTGGATACGGACGCGAGCGACACGGGCATTGGGGCGGTGTTGTCTCAGTCCAAAGGTGGTGTGGAACGCGTGGTGGCGTACGGTAGCCGGGTTTTGTCTCCCGCGGAAACCCGCTACTGCGTCACTCGCAGGGAACTGTTGGCTATTGTTTTTTTTCTCCGCCAATTTCGACCGTATCTGTATGGTCGTTCGTTTATTGTACGCACGGATCATGCGGCCTTGCAGTATGCTCTTAAGATGGACCAGCCATCCGGCCAGCTGGCGCGGTGGTTGGACACGCTGCAAGAATTTTCCTTCCAAATTCACCATCGGAAGGGGGTGCGTCACGCCAATGCGGACGCGCTTTCCAGGTTGCCACAGCGAACCCCTTGCGCATGCGCGTCTGGAACGCACAGATGTGGCCCGATTCAGCACCCCCCTCAGCCTGTCGCGCTGGCGGTCGAAGTGCCTGAAGCTCCGAATGAGCCGGGGCCGGCTGATGGGGGACCGGCTGATGGGATTTTGCATCTCCCGAGGTCTGTGTGGATTCGGGAACAAATGTTGGACAATTCATTGGTGACGTTACGTAAGCGGCCTGTGAAGGAGGGTGGGGGACCGGGTACGGGGGGTGTGCCGGAAACCGCTCTCCGTGATGGTCTGCTGATGTGGAGGGAAGGGATACAGGAACGCTGGCGTCTGGTTGTACCGGCATCTTTGCGGTACAAATTGATTAGGACTCTGCATTGCGACACGCTTTTACATCTGGGGGTGCAGAAGACCCTATTGACGCTGCAGCGAGATTACTATTGGTACGGCATGACGACAGACGTCGTCGGTCACGTACGCGCATGTCCCGATTGTGCCCGCCGGAAGCCACCTAAACATCCATATGTGCCGCCGATACAGTCTATTCAGGTGTCTCGAGTTAATGAATTGGTGGCGTTAGATATTTTGGGACCCTTTCCGCCATCCGCTAAAGGAAATAAATACTTGCTAGTTGGCGTGGAGTACCTCTCCCGCTGGCCGATGGCCTGGCCCTTGCCCGACCAGTCAGCGGCGTCCATTACAGACGCCTTTCTATTTGGGTACGTTATGGACAAGGGGACGCCGGAGAGGCTCCTCACGGATCAGGGCCAAAATTTTTCTTCTAAATTGCTGGGGGAAGTGTGTGCGGCTCTCGGAACTAAGAAAATACGGACATCTCCCTACCACCCACAAACGGATGGTATAGTTGAACGGCTAAATCGGACCTTGTCCGCCATGTTGTGTCACACGGTGAGTGAAAAACAATCAAATTGGGATTTGCATATCCCTGGGGTACTTTCAGCGTACCGGATGACGCCGCATGCGGCTACAGGATATTCGCCGTTTTTTCTTATGTACGGTCGTGAAAACGTGCTGCCGATTAATGTACAGTTGGGAACTGGAGTGAGGGGACCTGTTAAGCCTCTTCCTGATTATATTCAGGACACCGTTCGCCGTGTTACTGTGGCGCGGTAAGGGGCCCGCATGGCTACGGCCAAAGCCCAGGCCCGGAACGAGCGGTGTGCTCGACGCTCTAAGGGGGAGTGCCCCTGGAAAGTGGGGGGCCTGGCCTGGCTCCATTGCCCACAAGTGCGGCCAGGTACCTCTCCTAAATTACATAAACCATGGCAAGGGCCGGTTCGCCTCATCGAGGTTCCCAACCCACAGTCGGCGCGTGTTCGGTTTGGATCTCGGCGTTGATTCGTTCACACATCTCGCTTGAAACCATACGTGGCCCCTCGACCTGATGCGTCATCTCCTGATGTTGCCTTGCCGGGGTCTGTTGCTGCCGACTCGCCCTTGCCTGTGCCTGTTGACCTTGCAAGAGCGCCTGTCGTGCCTTTTACAAACAAGCCGGCCGTGACGCCGCAGGAGAGAGGAGGCTCTGCTCGGGGTGTGCCTACTACGGCTGCGAAAACTCTGAGACCCGCAGCCCTTCCGACCCCGCCGCAGACGCGATTGCGGGACACCTCTGACGCTGGGCCTTCGGGAATACGGGACCGGGACGTTGGCGGGCCTCCAATAGCGACAGATGAACTTTATCCTGTCGCTCCTAAAACCCTGTCACGTTCCCGCTCGGCGGGAGGGCCGCCGACCGTCCGGGACGGGCCGGCGACCTGCACCCGCTCAAAATCCCTCACATTTCGTTGACTGTTGTGTTGTGTTCTTGTTCTTACTGTTATATTATTGTATGCTTCGTGTCCTTTAACGTGTTCGGTCGTGTTCGCTCGCATTACTTGTTGGAGTTGTTGTTCAGCCGAGGTCGGCTGGATTTTCTCTACGCGGGAGGGTGGTGTAATGCAAGCTTTAAACGACCTTCCGGATGTGACGTCATGGGGGGAGGAGTTACGTCACGTGGGGGAGAGGGTTCAAGTCTAAAAGGGGAGAAACCGGAAGAGGAAGGGGAGTTGTCGGGGACTGGGATAGAGAAAGGCCACGTAGGGCGGAGGGTGAGAGAGTGGCGAGATCGCCACATACATAGAGAAAGGTTGGGCACCGTCGGCCAGCGGTGACCGACCCCGGGGAAGCGGGAGCAGCGAGGAGGCTGCAGAGAGCAGCCAGGGGTCTGCAAGGGAAGATCGGCAGCGGGAGTCTGCACGAAGGGTTCAGCAGCGGGACTGCTACGAGATAGAAGGAGGCTACGAGAGCGACAGCAGCCTGGGGCTGCCAAGCGGAGAGTCTCAAGGGGAGAGCCGTGTGGGAAAAGTATACGAACCCAAATAAAGGACACGGAGACAGATACAAGCGGTCGAGTCCTTTATTACAATATTGACATGTTTTTACGTATTTTATCAAGGTCAGTGTTTCCATGCTCAAATATGCATTGGCCACACTGAAAGTGAGATCCAGGCCCTCCACAGAACTGCCACTGTTGATTTCCCACAAAGTGCTCGCTATGATATCGACTGTGGAGAGCTGATTGGCCGGGTCACACACGGACAGGAATTCAAGACCAGACTGGAATATATTTAGTCGCCAATCGAGTTCGACCCTTTGGTCGACAGGCCTCAAAGGAAAAACATGGGGCAGTACAGTGATGAGCCACAGACCCGAAATTCAAGCCCAAGACAAGGAGATTACAGCCAAGCTATGGGCTTCTCAAAGTTGCACCGAGGCAGGGAATGGTAACATGTCAATTGTGCATTAACAAGGTCTACAGCACACACATTTCTGACAAAGTGCAATCATTCATATGGCTGGTCTCCAACATATGAATTAGCATATTAGATAAACACCAGTTTACTTCTAAAAATACCAATGATGACGGTTTAGGGCTAAATAAAACGAAATGTTGATGATTATAATGCTAATTATGACGCTGTTACTGCAGCTCATGATGGTGATAAGCCACCGACCCCCACACTTCCACTAAGCCCCCCTTTCTTTTGGCGACCGACTGCACCAGACACCCATTTCATGCCGAATTTACCTGGTGGAGGCTCGGAGCAGGTGCCACCGATGTTAACCGTGGCGGGAAACTGAACTCAGGTGGTGCAGTGGTAGGCGCGGGTGCGTCGACGGCATGCACAATTGCACACACTCGTAAACAAACGCACGTACGCACAGAAAACATCCAACGCGCAAATGTGCACGCGGAGCCACACAAACACCCACGTGCACATGCCATGGCACGGCAAATCTCACGTATCACTCAATTATCCTCACAAGTTTCTTGTTCAACAGTGGGCTAGTGTCTTCTTGCAATCGTTCTTTCCTTTATGGCGATGGATAGAGTCAAGAAAACAAGTGTGGAATGCCAGTTTCAAAGGGCAAGTATTGTGTCTAAATAAATGGGCTCCTTGTACTCTTCGGGAATATTACCAGCTCTGCTCTGTGGCGGACACAACCAGAATAAGACGCAACAAATCCAAACGTCCATTTCGTCGTGACCAATGCCGACAATTGTATCTTTAAACAGGCATAGTTTAGCCGGGTTGGTGGTGGCGCAAAACTCGAATCCAGCACTGTCGAGTCAGCGAGGGTTGGTGCTTCGTTGATCGTATAAATGTTGCGAAACTCCCTTCCCGTGGGCATTGAAGAGGTGCCATACCCTGGCTTGCCAGGAGAAACCAGTAAAGAAAAAAATGTGGATTCCACCCGTGCTGTGTGTATGGGATAGAGAATTTCCCACTCGCATGCGTGCATTTCTTTGAGCCACACAATACATTATTCAGAGCAGCTCTCAGAGGGACAATGAGCAGGCGAACTTAAGGCAGTACACATTTTTCTCGTACAAAATGCCTCCTACTTTTTCACCAACAGTGTTTTATGCAGTATGCTACACTTAACCCTTTCCTGTTCCGAGACGTCCGCAAGTTGCATGGTGGGGGTCCCATTCACCACTGAATCTCCGAGCGTGCAAGCGGTTAGCGCTAATTTTATTTAGAGGCGTAGTACCGCTGTTTTTAAAGACATTGTACTCACAGCAGAGAACTGCTGCGACACACCCGCACTCTATGATAGCCGGCGCCAAACTGTGCCACGCGCCCTCACGCAAGGCCTTTTACGTCCAATTTCGATGACGTACGTGTACATCATCGGAATGGGAAAGGGTTAATACCGGTAAGTCTGAAAATATTACTTTCCTTATTACAGTCCTACTAACGGGTCTGAAATGGAAAACATTGCTGCAAGCTAAGCAACAGAAATGTCTTAACTTCAAGCTTTCGTGACTGCAGGAATTCATATTCGTTAGGTCTTTCAGTAAAGTCACGTAGATAGGTTCAAAGAAAATAACAAAATAACAAAAAACTACATTTCGATCGCAACACAAGCGGTCGTCATCAGGAAGAAAAAAAACGACCGCTTGTGTTGCGTTCGAAACGTTAATAGTTTTTTGTTATTTTGTTTGAACCTATCTACGTGACTTTACCGAAACACCCAACGAATATCAACAGAAATGTGTTTTGTTAAGATGAAGGATGTGAAACTTTTCACGGACAGACATGAGAACAAATGTATTTAGGGATAGCATCAGGGTACACAACAAGAACATGAATAATAATAATAATTACAGAAAGGCAATGTTAGATTTCTTGGACATGTAATGAGGAAATACCAGGAGACTGAAAATAATGCTTTGACTCGTACAATTACAGTTACACCATGAGCAAATTGAACAATTGGATGCAACTGGCAGGAAGTATCTCGTGCACATTTCTAGTGAAATAATCATGAACAGAAATAACTAAAAGGAAATTCATGATCGCCGACATCTTTGACAAGGGACATGGCACAGAGCGAGAGAGAGATCTTGAGCTATATTTAATTTAGTTAATGTTCAAATACAAGGCATTTACATGGTGCCTTTTGCAAACGAAGACACGGGGTGGCTGTGCCAAGGACTGTTAATCACATTTCGGAGAAAATACCGTGGCTTTTGTCATGCTCCGTTTACCATCGAGATTCAAACAACAATTAAGATCCAATTAGAAATTTTCCATTCTTTAAGGGTCCTAGTTTTTATTGACAGGATGTTCAGTACAATTTGAGATTCATTTCGTCTCTCCATCTTCACAGGTAAGGAAGCCCCCCATTTTGAGATCTCTTACAAACGACTGCAATTGTACTTTAAAACATAAAATTTCTCAATCAAATCACACAATGAGATGATCCTCGAGTATGATGCTGTCGTGATGTAACAATTACAACGCAGGATTAGAAGGCAATCCAAGAGGTTTCCGGTTCGATCTCCAGGCGTGGCAGCTGAAACAACGGTGCTGCTATAAAATCGGCTGCTATAAATTTCCACGTGATAAGCCACTTTTTTGAGCTATCATTTGTGGCCCATCGTTTCTCAAAAAAGAGCTATATCGCTCAGTGGGCCTTACCTTGTCAAATTAAAAGTGTAAGTTTAGTTTTAAAGGTGCTTCTTTTTTTAACCCCACCCCCACCTCTGTCCACCGAGCAGCATAAATGGGTACACCACAGTTGGTCAATTGGCAGGTCACATCTTGTGGGGTAAAGTGTGGGGTAACTTCCACCTCTTCTGAAAGGACTATGGCCAGTGTGAAGGGACCGTGGTGTTTTTGACCTACGCAAAAATATATAATTAATAAGCCGTCCATACAAAAATTTTAATTGCTTGAAAGGAGGAAATTAATTGATGATTTGATGCCGATTTTGATACAGGCATGCATTGTTTTCGGATATGAGTGCGTGTACAAATTTTTTAATTGATTGGACAACAGGAAGTAGACTAACTTTTGATTACAAGATTTGACCACGACAAACACAAGTGAAGTTAAATAAACCGTTGAAAAAGAGGGGAAAAGCTCCCAAAGGCAAGCTGTAAGGTACACCCCTTCGTCCCATCGTCTCCACCATTGACTTACCCACCTACAAACTGGCCCGATTTCTGTCTGGGACCTTGCAACCATTCACTGGTAAGACCACCTAATCTGTACTTAACTTAGATCACTTGGTATCGTTAATTAAGGACATATCACTATTTTTAGGTGATTTGCTCGTTATTTCGATGTAGTTTCTTTGTTCACCAAAGTTACTGTGCCCAACACCATTGCTATCTTTAGATTTGAAGCTTTCGTGACTGCAAGGATTCATATTCTTAGGTTTTTTCGGTAAAGTAACGTAGGTAAAACATCAAAATTAATGAAAATAAAATAAAATAAAACAAAAATCACGACGTTTCGGAGGCAACACAAGTCTCCGTCATCAGAGCCGAATTAGCTGCATCACTTGATGCAGCTAATTCGGCTGTGACGGTCCCACCTGATGACGGAGACTTGTGTTGCCTCCGAAACGTCGTGATTTTTGTTTTATTTTATTTTATTTTCATTAATTTTGATGTTTTACCTACGTGACTTTACCGAAAAAAAACCTAAGAATATGAACCATTGCTATCATTGAAGATTGGTCCAACAAGGATTGAATGTTTATGTACCGGCCCTGGTGAGACATTGCCTCACCAACACATACTTCACCTGGAATGGAACATTCTACAAACAAGTTGAAGGTACTCCAATGGGTTCTCCCTTATGTCCGGTTGTAGCCAATGTTTTCATGAACATTTTTGAGACAGACGACATCCAGGCATCCACTCTACGCCCGTCCTTGTGGAAGAGATACGTTGATGACACGTTCGTCATCTGGCCACATGGCCGACCAGCTCTGAACCAATTCCTCAACCGCATGAATTCCATATACCCAGCCATCAAATTCACCATGGAGGTGGAAAAGGATGGAAAGCTACCATTATTGGATGTTCTCATCGAAATGAGACCAGATGGCTCAATGGGCCACTCTGTCTACAGGAAAGCAACCCATACTGATGCCTACCTAAAACCGGACTTCCACCACCATCCATCCCAGAAGAATTCCCTCATCAAAACTCTACACCATAGAGCTCGATGTATCTCCGTCCATCATCACCTAGCCAGTGAAGTGAAACACGTGCACCAAGCTCTCAAGACGATTGAATATTCTGACTACACAATCCCTAAAGCTATCACCCCAACCGTTGGGAAAGAACCATCTGAGGACCCAATCAAAACCATCATCTTGCCATACATAGCAGTTGTCACCAAAAAGATTTCCAATATCATGAGCAAACACAAGATCCAGGTTCGATTTAACACAGTGCATAAAATTTGTGATCTAATCCCATCTGTGAAGCATAGGATCCCTGACATGCAATACCCCGGCGTCTACAAACTAATCTGTGTCTGTGGCAGTAGTTACATTGGGGAAACTAAGCGGCATGTCTCTGCCCGTGTTCGTGAGCATAAGGTAGATTTGAAACACAGGAGGAGCAACACTTCAGCCGTGGCTGATCATTGTCTGAATGCGGTTGGCTCACACGAAATTGATTTCTCTAAGACGAAGGTACTTTGCAAGCCCACTGGCTATCAACAAAGATTCATTCATGAAGCCATCCATATATGTAGACACAGACACAATTTCCACCATGAGGATGGGTACAAACTCAGCAATCATTTGAAGGATGTCATCAACCAGTTTAAGTCATAACTGGCTGTGATGTTTTCATCTCGTCACCTTTCGATGTTAGTTTTATTTTATTTCACCAATTTCTCCAGGGCTCATGCGCTTACCCTTCTCTTGATTCTCCGATTTCATATTTAAAATAACCATCTCCGCTTGAAGTTGGGCATACTACAAGTACAAAAAGTTGTTAATTTCCCACATTAACATAACCATCTCCACTTGTGCTGGCCCCAGGGCCCTTGTGCCCCGCCCACGTCGTTGGGCACACTGTAAGTTGACACTTGGCTACGCCCATCTTAAACCTTTAAAAACAGCTTTCCTTTGGAAGCTTTTCCCCCCTTTTTTCCACCTGAAGACGATCGCTTGTGTTGTGATCGAAACGTCATGTTTTTTTTGTATATTTGTATTCATTTTGAACCTATCTACGTGACTTTACCGAAAGACCCAAAGAATAAACAATGTTTCCTCCACATATCTGGCCCTTTCCATAAAAAATTGAAGTACTTCTGCACATCCTGCAAGCCACACGCCCTTCTGTAAATAGATAACTCCAGCAACATTGTTTGGTCCGGTTTCGACATTCCGCGTCTCAACAGCAGTCAGGTCTACCTGAACCATTGCCTCAATACAAGAGAAACTTTGGCCCGGTTTTCACATTCACTGTCTCATGAGCGGTTAGGGTTATCTGAGCCATTGCTTCAATGCAAGCGACACTTTTGGCGGGTTTTGACATTCAGGGTTTCATCGGCAGTGGCGAGGCTGACACGAACCAGTAATGCTGAACTTCCAGACGAGACTCGTGTCTCAATAGCAGAGGGAAAGTGTAGCCACAAACCCCCATCGATTGCGCTGTCCCCCCAACTGTCGACACTTTTGACAGGGGTTGCCCGCAACTGCTCGCACGCAACTTGGTTGCAAGGATAAGAGGCCATCCATTTAGTAAGTACGCAAAAACCTATCTAAACTTGACCCCCCCCGAAACCCATAAAACGGCCGATATTTAATCCACGCAGAAATGATCAAGGATTAATAATAGTAACGTATTTAAGCAAACAGGTAGTCCACCGACGGCTGCATTAAAGAATTACGTTGCGTACCTTGGCCACTTATTTTGCTGAGCTGCGTGATAGCTCCAGTCAGGGGCACGGTGGCACACGAAGTGACACCTCTCCCACAGTCCCACTTCTCCCATAGTACTTGGTCTGACAGCTGGAGACACTGAACTGTGGCTCATTTGAAGGCCAATGTAGACAAATTATTATTGAGGCTTCACCACCCCCCCCCTCCTACGTTTCCTATGCGTACGTACATTGTCAGTAGACCCCCCCCCCCCCCCGCATACGCAAGCGTTCGTGACTGCAAGGATTCATACTCTTAGGTTCTTTCGGTAAAGTCACGTAGGATTTGACCCGGTACAGCCGGAAGGAAACAGTGTAACAATAAATATATTTTACTTGTTCCTGGGTAGTAAGTGTTGTTTGCTAATTGCTTATGCCTCAAAGGTACAGAAAACGGCTGTTATTCACCCAAAAACTTGGCTTTTGTGACCAGGACCGTGATATTTTGAAATTTAAAATGTGGTGTGCATTTGTGTCATTCACATAAAGTGCCTGGTCACAAAAGCAACGTTTTTGGGGGAATAAAATCCATTTTCTATACTTCTAAGGTATAAGCAATTACAAAATAACACTTACTACCCATGAACAAAAAGTCGTGTTACATAGTGAAATCAGTATTTGTGTGTGTCGGGGTTGGCAGGAGTTGATTTAGTGCAGTCGCTCAGGATCTGCTGCAGTTGTCGGCATTGTTGCGTGGAGTTGTATTGCGGTCACCTGCACCACAGTGCCCCCCCCCCTTCTCTCTCCACCACAGTGTCCCCCTTCTCTCTCCACCACAGTGCCCCCCCCCCCTTCCCTCTCCACCACAGTGCCCCCCTTCTCTCTCCACCACAGTGCCCCCCTTCCCTCTCCACCACAGCGCCCCCCTTCTCTCTCCACCACAGTGCCCCCCTTCCTTCTCCACCACCACAGTGCCCCCCTTCTCTCTCCACCACAGTGCCCCCCTTCCCTCTCCATCACAGTGCCCCACCCCCTTCTCTCTCCACCACAGTGCCCCCCTTCTCTCTCCACCACAGTGCCCCCTTCTGCACCACCACAGTGCCCCCCTTCTCTCTCCACCACAGTGCCCCCCTTCTCTCTCCACCACAGTGCCCCCTTCTGCACCACCACAGTGCCCCCCTTCTCTCTCCACCACAGTGCCCCCCTTCTCTCTCCACCAGTGCCCCCCTTCTCCACCACAGTGCCCCCCTTCTCCACCACCACAGTGCCCCCCTTCTCTCTCCACCACAGTGCTCCTCTTCTCTCTGCACCACAGTGCCCCCCTTCTCTCTCCACCACAGTGCCCCCCTTCTCTCTCCACCACAGTGCCCCCCTTCTCTCTCCACCAGTGCCCCCCTTCTCTCTCCACCACAGTGCCCCCCTTCTCTCTCCACCAAAGTGCCCCCCTTCTCTCTCCACCACAGTGCCCCCCTTCTCTCTCCACCACAGTGCCCCCCTTCTCTCTCCACCACAGTGCCCCCCTTCTCCACCACAGTGCCCCCCTTCTCTCTCCACCACAGTGCCCCCCTTCTCTCTCCACCACAATGCCCCCCTTCTCCACCACAGTGCCCCCCTTCTCCACCGCAGTGCCCCCTTCTCCACCGCAGTGCCCCCCTTCTCTCTGCACCACAGTGCCCCCCTTCTCTCTCCACCACAGTGCCCCCCTTCTCCACCGCAGTGCCCCCCTTCGCTCTGCACCACAGTGCCCCCCTTCTCTCTCCACCACAGTGCCCCCCTTCTCTCTCCACCACAGTGCCCCACTTCTCTCTCCACCACAGTGCCCCCCTTCTCTCTCCACCACAGTGCCCCCCTTCTCTCTCCACCACAGTGCCCCCCTTCTCCACCAGTGCCCCCCTTCTCTCTCCACCACAGTGCCCCCCTTCTCCACCACCACAGTGCCCACCTTCTCCACCGCAGTGCCCCCCTTCTCCACCGCAGTGCCCCCCTTCTCTCTGCACCACAGTGCCCCCCTTCTCTCTCCACCACAGTGCCCCCCTTCTCTCTCCACCACAGTGCCCCCCTTCTCCACCGCAGTGCCCCCCTTCTCTCTGCACCACAGTGCCCCCCTTCTCTCTCCACCAGTGCCCCCCTTCTCTCTCCACCACAGTGCCCCCCTTCTCCACCGCAGTGCCCCCCTTCTCTCTGCACCACAGTGCCCCCCTTCTCTCTCCACCACAGTGCCCCCCTTCTCTCTCCACCACAGTGCCCCCCTTCTCTCTCCACCACAGTGCCCCCATTCTCTCTGCACCACAGTGCCCCCCTTCTCTCTCCACCACAGTGCCCCCTTCTCCACCGCAGTGCCCCCCTTCTCTCTCCACCACAGTGCCCCCATTCTCTCTCCACCACAGTGCCCCCCATCTCCACCGCAGTGCCCCCCTTCTCTCTGCACCACAGTGCCCCCCTTCTCTCTCCACCAGTGCCCTCCTTCTCTCTCCACCACAGTGCCCCCCTTCTCTCTCCACCAGTGCCCCCCTTCTCTCTCCACCACAGTGCCCCCCTTCTCCACCACCACAGTGCCCCCCTTCTCCACCGCAGTGCCCCCCTTCTCTCTGCACCACAGTGCCCCCCTTCTCTCTCCACCACAGTGCCCCCCTTCTCTCTCCACCACAGTGCCCCCCTTCTCCACCACCACAGTGCCCCCCTTCTCTCTCCACCACAGTGCCCCCCTTCTCTCTCCACCAGTGCCCCCCTTCTCTCTCCACCACAGTGCCCCCCTTCTCTCTCCACCAAAGTGCCCCCCTTCTCTCTCCACCACAGTGCCCCCCTTCTCTCTCCACCACAGTGCCCCCCTTCTCTCTCCACCACAGTGCCCCCCTTCTCCACCACAGTGCCCCCCTTCTCTCTCCACCACAGTGCCCCCCTTCTCTCTCCACCACAATGCCCCCCTTCTCCACCACAGTGCCCCCCTTCTCCACCGCAGTGCCCCCTTCTCCACCGCAGTGCCCCCCTTCTCTCTGCACCACAGTGCCCCCCTTCTCTCTCCACCACAGTGCCCCCCTTCTCCACCGCAGTGCCCCCCTTCGCTCTGCACCACAGTGCCCCCCTTCTCTCTCCACCACAGTGCCCCCCTTCTCTCTCCACCACAGTGCCCCCCTTCTCTCTCCACCACAGTGCCCCCCTTCTCTCTCCACCACAGTGCCCCCCTTCTCTCTCCACCACAGTGCCCCCCTTCTCCACCAGTGCCCCCCTTCTCTCTCCACCACAGTGCCCCCCTTCTCCACCACCACAGTGCCCACCTTCTCCACCGCAGTGCCCCCCTTCTCCACCGCAGTGCCCCCCTTCTCTCTGCACCACAGTGCCCCCCTTCTCTCTCCACCACAGTGCCCCCCTTCTCTCTCCACCACAGTGCCCCCCTTCTCCACCGCAGTGCCCCCCTTCTCTCTGCACCACAGTGCCCCCCTTCTCTCTCCACCACAGTGCCCCCCTTCTCTCTCCACCACAGTGCCCCCCTTCTCTCTCCACCACAGTGCCCCCCTTCTCTCTCCACCACAGTGCCCCCATTCTCTCTGCACCACAGTGCCCCCCTTCTCTCTCCACCACAGTGCCCCCCTTCTCCACCGCAGTGCCCCCCTTCTCTCTCCACCACAGTGCCCCCATTCTCTCTCCACCACAGTGCCCCCCATCTCCACCGCAGTGCCCCCCTTCTCTCTGCACCACAGTGCCCCCCTTCTCTCTCCACCAGTGCCCTCCTTCTCTCTCCACCACAGTGCCCCCCTTCTCTCTCCACCACAGTGCCCCCCTTCTCTCTCCACCACAGTGCCCCCCTTCTCTCTCCACCACAGTGCCCCCCTTCTCTCTCCACCACAGTGCCCCCCTTCTCTCTCCACCACAGTGCCCCCCTTCTCCACCACCACAGTGCCCCCCTTCTCCACTGCAGTGCCCCCCTTCTCCACCACAGTGCCCCCCTTCTCCACCGCAGTGCCCCCTTCTCCACCGCAGTGCCCCCCTTCTCTCTGCACCACAGTGCCCCCCTTCTCTCTCCACCACAGTGCCCCCCTTCTCTCTCCACCACAGTGCCCCCCTTCTCCACCGCAGTGCCCCCCTTCGCTCTGCACCACAGTGCCCCCCTTCTCTCTCCACCACAGTGCCCCCCTTCTCTCTCCACCACAGTGCCCCCCTTCTCTCTCCACCACAGTGCCCCCCTTCTCTCTCCACCACAGTGCCCCCCTTCTCTCTCCACCACAGTGCCCCCCTTCTCTCTCCACCACAGTGCCCCCCTTCTCCACCAGTGCCCCCCTTCTCTCTCCACCACAGTGCCCCCCTTCTCCACCACCACAGTGCCCACCTTCTCCACCGCAGTGCCCCCCTTCTCCACCGCAGTGCCCCCCTTCTCTCTGCACCACAGTGCCCCCCTTCTCTCTCCACCACAGTGCCCCCCTTCTCTCTCCACCACAGTGCCCCCCTTCTCCACCGCAGTGCCCCCCTTCTCTCTGCACCACAGTGCCCCCCTTCTCTCTCCACCACAGTGCCCCCCTTCTCTCTCCACCACAGTGCCCCCCTTCTCTCTCCACCACAGTGCCCCCCTTCTCTCTCCACCACAGTGCCCCCATTCTCTCTGCACCACAGTGCCCCCCTTCTCTCTCCACCACAGTGCCCCTTTCTCCACCGCAGTGCCCCCCTTCTCTCTCCACCACAGTGCCCCCATTCTCTCTCCACCACAGTGCCCCCCATCTCCACCGCAGTGCCCCCCTTCTCTCTGCACCACAGTGCCCCCCTTCTCTCTCCACCAGTGCCCTCCTTCTCTCTCCACCACAGTGCCCCCCTTCTCTCTCCACCACAGTGCCCCCCTTCTCTCTCCACCACAGTGCCCCCCTTCTCCACCAGTGCCCCCCTTCTCTCTCCACCACAGTGCCCCCCTTCTCCACCACCACAGTGCCCACCTTCTCCACCGCAGTGCCCCCCTTCTCCACCGCAGTGCCCCCCTTCTCTCTGCACCACAGTGCCCCCCTTCTCTCTCCACCACAGTGCCCCCCTTCTCTCTCCACCACAGTGCCCCCCTTCTCCACCGCAGTGCCCCCCTTCTCTCTGCACCACAGTGCCCCCCTTCTCTCTCCACCACAGTGCCCCCCTTCTCTCTCCACCACAGTGCCCCCCTTCTCTCTCCACCACAGTGCCCCCCTTCTCTCTCCACCACAGTGCCCCCATTCTCTCTGCACCACAGTGCCCCCCTTCTCTCTCCACCACAGTGCCCCCCTTCTCCACCGCAGTGCCCCCCTTCTCTCTCCACCACAGTGCCCCCATTCTCTCTCCACCACAGTGCCCCCCATCTCCACCGCAGTGCCCCCCTTCTCTCTGCACCACAGTGCCCCCCTTCTCTCTCCACCAGTGCCCTCCTTCTCTCTCCACCACAGTGCCCCCCTTCTCTCTCCACCACAGTGCCCCCCTTCTCTCTCCACCACAGTGCCCCCCTTCTCTCTCCACCACAGTGCCCCCCTTCTCTCTCCACCACAGTGCCCCCCTTCTCTCTCCACCACAGTGCCCCCCTTCTCCACCACCACAGTGCCCCCCTTCTCCACTGCAGTGCCCCCCTTCTCCACCACAGTGCCCCCCTTCTCCACCGCAGTGCCCCCTTCTCCACCGCAGTGCCCCCCTTCTCTCTGCACCACAGTGCCCCCCTTCTCTCTCCACCACAGTGCCCCCCTTCTCTCTCCACCACAGTGCCCCCCTTCTCCACCGCAGTGCCCCCCTTCGCTCTGCACCACAGTGCCCCCCTTCTCTCTCCACCACAGTGCCCCCCTTCTCTCTCCACCACAGTGCCCCCCTTCTCTCTCCACCACAGTGCCCCCCTTCTCTCTCCACCACAGTGCCCCCCTTCTCTCTCCACCACAGTGCCCCCCTTCTCTCTCCACCACAGTGCCCCCCTTCTCCACCAGTGCCCCCCTTCTCTCTCCACCACAGTGCCCCCCTTCTCCACCACCACAGTGCCCACCTTCTCCACCGCAGTGCCCCCCTTCTCCACCGCAGTGCCCCCCTTCTCTCTGCACCACAGTGCCCCCCTTCTCTCTCCACCACAGTGCCCCCCTTCTCTCTCCACCACAGTGCCCCCCTTCTCCACCGCAGTGCCCCCCTTCTCTCTGCACCACAGTGCCCCCCTTCTCTCTCCACCACAGTGCCCCCCTTCTCTCTCCACCACAGTGCCCCCCTTCTCTCTCCACCACAGTGCCCCCATTCTCTCTGCACCACAGTGCCCCCCTTCTCTCTCCACCACAGTGCCCCCTTCTCCACCGCAGTGCCCCCCTTCTCTCTCCACCACAGTGCCCCCCTTCTCTCTCCACCACAGTGCCCCCATTCTCTCTCCACCACAGTGCCCCCCATCTCCACCGCAGTGCCCCCCTTCTCTCTGCACCACAGTGCCCCCCTTCTCTCTCCACCAGTGCCCTCCTTCTCTCTCCACCACAGTGCCCCCCTTCTCTCTCCACCAGTGCCCCCCTTCTCTCTCCACCACAGTGCCCCCCTTCTCCACCACCACAGTGCCCCCCTTCTCCACCGCAGTGCCCCCCTTCTCTCTGCACCACAGTGCCCCCCTTCTCTCTCCACCACAGTGCCCCCCTTCTCTCTCCACCACAGTGCCCCCCTTCTCCACCACCACAGTGCCCCCCTTCTCTCTCCACCACAGTGCCCCCCTTCTCTCTCCACCACAGTGACCCCCTTCCCTCTCCACCTGGAGACGGCGTCCACGGAGCCGGCGATGGCCGTGCCTCCTCCTCCTCCCGCGCCGCCGCCGCCGTCGTAGAGGACCCCGTTGATGTCGAGCAGCAGCCCCGCAGGCGGCGCGCCGCGAGCCCACAGAGGCGCGGGGACCGCCATTGGTGGCGGGGGGTGGGGGTAGCGGGGGGTGGGGGGAGGGGTAAAGGGGGGTAGCGGGGGGTGGGTGGGGGTAGGAGGGGGAGGGGTAAAGGGGAGTAGGAGGGTAGGGGGAGGGGTAAAGGGGGGTAGGAGGGGGAGGGGGTAGGGGGGTGAGGGTAGGAGGGGAGGGGTAAAGGGGGGTAGGAGGGGGGTAGCGGGGGTGGGGGTAGGGGTAAAGGGGGGTAGGAGGGGTAGGGGGAGGGGTAAATGGGGGTAGGAGGGGTAGGGGTAAAGAGGGTGTGAACACCGAGAAGCGGGCACTGCTTGCCAGATCACAGAGGGAAATCCTCGCTCTCTTAGAGGCCACCTGTGGATTTGGGATGTTGTGATCTCTCATCTCTCTCTGTCTCTATCTGTCTCTCTCGTCTTTGTCATCTTTTAGTCTCTCTCATCTCTCTGGCTATCTCAGCTCTGTCTCTATTTCATCTCTCTGTGTCTCGCTGGGGCCGTCCATAAATGACGTCACGCGATTTTGGACGATTTTTGACCCCCCCCTCCCTTCGTCACACGGCGTCACAAAAAGTCAGACCCCCCCTCAAATATGACGTCACAAAGCTCTGCCCCCCCCAAATAAAACATGCTTCAAATCGCTTTAAACTATTGTCATTGTAGTGCGTATTTAATGTGCCGCTGCACTTTGATGTTGTAGGGGAAAACATTTATTTAAAAGTCTATTTAATTAAGTAGAACGTGTTGTCTATATTTATTTAAAGTTCCGCATTGTAATGTGACGTCACATTTCTCAAACCCCCCTCCCCCTCGTCACAAATGTCTGACCCCTGCCCCCCTAGGTGCGTGACGTCATTGTGTGTGTGTCACCTCTGGAGTTGTGTGTGTGTTTGTGTTCATCTCGGTCAGTCGACCTGTGGCACCTGCTGGGTCTGCCTCATGACCTCCTGCCAGCGGGCGTTCGACACTTCACGTGGCCTCAAGGTGCACATGGCCTGGCACAAGCGTCGTGGTGACGTCACTGCCACTCAGTGGCGAATGACGGTTGTTGTGTGTTTGTGTGTGTCTGTGTGTGTTTGTGTGTGTGTATTTGTGTGTTTGTGTGTGTGTGTATTTGTGTGTGTATTTGTGTGTGTGTTTATTTGTGTGTGTGTGTGTATTTGTGTGTGTTTGTGTGGGTGTGTTTGTGTGTGTATTTGTGTGTGTGTATTTGTGTGTGTATTTGTGTGTCCGGCAAAACAACCTCCTACCTCCTCGAGGTGCCGGACGGGCAACACTGTCGTGGGCAGTGCTGTGGGGGGAGGTCCAATGCCCATTGGCCTCTCCCCTCATGGCGTCTGTGGCCACCACAGTGGCTAAACGGGGGCTCTGGACGGGTGCGAGGGGCTGGTAACCCCTCCACCTTCAATTAACCACCACTAAACTACGAAGTAAACATAGACCTGTAACTAATAAGCTTGTGCCGGAGGCTCCGGGGGGTCAGGCTTTTATGACGTCTCCTGGCCAAACCCCATTTGGCGGAGCCAGGAGATTGAATTTTCACCCTCGGGGCTCCTCCAGAAACAACGAAAAACCATTGCGGATGGCCACGTGGAATGTTCGAACGCTCACTGCGGAGGAGAGGCTGCCACTCCTCTGTCGGGAGCTAGACCGGTACCGTCTGGATCTCTGTGGCATTCAGGAGGTCCGGTGGACTGGTTCTGGATCCTGCCACCATGAGGGGTGGACAGTCCTCTACTCGGGGCAGGAGACTGCCAAACAACAGGGTGTGGCTCTTCTTCTGAACAAAAGAATGAAGGGGGCGTGGGAGCGTGGCGGTGAGGTGTGGGAAGCTGTAAGCCCCAGGATACTTTGGGCTCGCCTTCCCATCAATCAGAGGCGAGGAATGGTGGTCGTGGTTACTTATGCCCCCACCGAAGACGAACATCCGTGGAGGGATGCAGGCAAAGCCGATGAGTCAGACGCTTTCTATGACCTCCTGTCACAGGTGCTGGCTAAAGTGGCCACTCGGGACAGAGTCATCTTGTTGGGTAACTTCAATGCCCGAGTTGGTCATGATGCTGACACCTGGTCTGGAGTGATTGGAAGGCATGGGCCAGATCAGCTCAATAATAACGGTAGGAGGCTGCTAGATTTTTGTGCAGCCCATGGGCTTGTAATTACCAACACGCTCTTCCGGCATCGGCGCATCCACACAACATCATGGATACATGCCGGGTCCAAGCAAGAACATCTGCTGGACTACATAGTGACGGACCAGCGGATGCGAGCCCATGTCCTTGACACCAGGACCTACCGTGGAGCTGATCTGCCCTCTGACCATCGACTAGTCATCTGTAAGATGCGCCTGCCATTCTTCCACTCCGGTGGTGGGTGTACACCCAGGATCCCATTCCAACCAAAAGTGGCCTGGTCTCAGTTAGCTGATGAAAGTTGCAAGCGAGAATTTCATCATCGCTTGCAGCTGGGGTTGGCATCGTCCCCCACTCCACCTGATGTCGAGGGTAAATGGGCGAGGTTTAAAACTGTGACTCATGCAGCTGCAATGGCTGCTTTGGGTACGCGGTCCAGACCTCCCCAGAAACCCTGGCTGACAGAGGAGGTGTTCAGGTTAATTGAGAAAAAGCGACAGGCCCACTCTCATCGCCTACAGCATCCCACGTCAGAGAATGAGGAGGTTTACCGCAGCCTTCGCTCTGAGGTTCGGAGAGCCGTAAGGTGCTGTAAGGATGGGTGGTGGTCGCGGGTTGCTGAGGAGATGGAGTCTGCCTCAGTGGCCCGCGATCACAAATCACTATTTAACTCCATCAAAAAAGTAACCTGCAGCGCCACACCTATTACCATCATTAGAGGAAAAAACGGTGATCCAATCTCCGACCCCCAGGAACAGGTTTGCAGATTTGCTGAGCATTTCTGTGATGTCCTGGGGGAGGGAAAATCTCTCAGCCAGGAAAACATCATGGCACAAAGTGGGGATAACCCTGCTGAGGCTGCGGTGCCTCAAATATTGGAAGAGGTCACCCCCTGTGAGTGGCTGGCTGAGGTGCCAGCTGTTGAGGAAGTACTGAGGGCGATCCGGAGTCTGAGACCAGGGAAGGCACCGGGCAGAGATGATCTCCCAAGCGAAATGCTGAGGGAGGGTGGCGTTTGTGCACAGACTGCCCTATATGACATCATAACAACAGTCTGGACCACTGGACGGGTTCCGCAGGACTGGAAGGATGCCCTGGTGGTCCCCCTCTTTAAGAAGGGGGACCGTACCGACTGTAATAACTACAGGGGCATCTCACTCCTCAGTGTTCCGGGTAAGGTCCTGGCAAGGATTATTCAACATCGCCTTGCTAGGCACGCTGAGGAGAGGCTTGCGGAGCCCCAATGCGGTTTCAGGAAAGGGCGGTCCTGCACAGATGCCATATTTTCTGTCCGTCTGCTACAGCAGAGGTGTAGGGAATTCCAAAAAAACCTACATCTCTGCTTTATTGACCTGGTCAAGGCCTATGATACCATCAGTAGGACTGGGCTCTGGGTTGTTCTTCGTGCTTTCGGAGTCCCTGACCCTCTGCTCACGATCATTAAGGACCTTCATGATGGTGAGCGGGCCCGGGTAAAACTACGTGGCCGGGAGTCGGAGCCTTTCCCTGTACACCTTGGGGTGCGACAGGGATGTCCTCTGGCTCCCACATTATTTAACATCTATTTCGACTGCGTAGTTCGTGAAGCCTTCAATAGCTGTACCGGGGGAATTTCCATTTGGTACAGATATAATGGGAGGCTGATCGACGCCCGGGTGCGATCAAGGGATGGCTCCCTATTGGTCAACCACGTTATGTATGCCGATGATTTGGTAATAGCTGCTCATTCAGAAGAGGAGTTGGAGACGCTGCTGCTGAGACTGGAGCGTGCCACTAAGAGGTGGGGCCTTACCATCAGCCCCACCAAAACTAAGCACCTGCCTGGGTATTTTGTACCATCGGACACTCCACCCCCACAACTCCCAATTGGTGATGGAGCAGTTGTGGAGAGAGTGGAGAGTTTCCCATACCTGGGCAGTGTGCTTATGACCGGCTCCAGTTTATCAGCAGAGGTCTCACTCCGAATCAGTCGAGCGGCAATATCTTTTCATCGGTTGCGTAACGCTGTGTGGAAGCTACCTGGTCTGTCGCTCCGCACGAAGCTTCAGGTTTTCTCGGCCACGGTCATTCCCTCCCTTCTCTACGCTTGCGAAACGTGGACCCCCCTAGTGGAGCATCTTCGCCGGTTGGAAACATTTAGGCTGGCCTGCCTACGATCCATCCTGGGTTTAACCAGGTTGGATTGTGTGAGGAGCTCACAACTCTTTGAAAGATCTGGGCAAAGTCCCATCAGTGAGCTCCTCCGGCAGGCAAGGCTGCGTTGGCTGGGTCATGTAGCCCGCATGCCCAGCCACCGCATGCCTAAACAGCTTTTGTTCGGCCGGATCGAGGGGGCTAAACGGGCGCGGCACGGGCTAGAGAAGAGATGGAGTGATGTGGTACAGGAGGACGTGGAGCTGAGTGGACTTGCCGATGACTGGTACCAGCGGTGTCAAGATCGGCCTCAGTGGAGGAGGCTCGTGAAGGACGCTACTGGGCAGTTGGAGGCAGTCGCCCTCCAACAACAACGGAGGGCGGAGGAGCGACGCTCACAACAACGAGCGGAGCGCCGGGTGGCTAAAGCACAGCAAGTTGGTACAGTAGGGGGCACAGGTGGTGCATCAGCCAGTCATCTCGGTCATCTCGGTCAGTCGACCCGTGGCACCTGGGTCTGCCCCGTGACCTCCTGCCAGTGGGCGTTCGACACTTCACGTGGCCTCAAGGTGCACATGGCCTGGCACAAGCGTCGTGGTGACGTCACCGCCACTTAGTGGCGAATGGCGGTTGTTGTTGTTGTTGTTGTATTTGTGTGTGTATATTTGTGTGTGTGTTTGTGTATTTATGTTTAAGTCGTGGTTTCGTGGTAATTAATTGAAGGTGGAGGGGTTACCAGCCCCTCGCACCCGTCCAGAGCCCCCGTTTAGCCACTGTGGTGGTCACAGACGCCATGAGGGGAGAGGCCAATGAGGCATTGGCTCTCCTCCCACAGCACTGTCCACGACAGTGTTGCCCGTCCGGCACCGCGAGGAGGTAGAGATGTAGGGAATTCCAACAAGACCTATATCTCTGCTTTATTAACCTGGTCAAGGCCTATGATACCATCAGTAGGCCTGGGCTCTGGGTTGTTCTTCGTGCTTTGGGAGTCCCTGACCCTCTGCTCACGATCATTAAGGACCTTCATGATGGTGAGCGGGCCCGGGTAAAACTACGTGGGCGGGAGTCAGAGCCTTTCCCTCTACACCTTGGGGTGCGGCAGGGATGTGCTCTGGCTCCCACATTATTTAACATCTATTTTGACCGCGTAGTTCATGAAGCCTTCAATAGCTGTACCGGGGGAATTTCCATTTGGTACAGATATAATGGGAGGCTGATCGATGCCGGGGTGCGATCAAGGGATGGCTCCCTATTGGTCAACCACGTTATGTATGCCGATGATTTGGTAATAGCTGCTCATTCAGAGGAGGAGTTGGAGACGCTGCTGCTGAGACTGGAGCGTGCCACTAAGAGGTGGGGCCTTACCATCAGCCCCACCAAAACTAAGCACCTGCCTGGGTATTTTGTACCATCGGACATTCCACCCCCACAACTCCCAATCGGTGATGGGGCAGTAGTGGAGAGAGTGGAGAGTTTCCCATACCTGGGCAGTGTGCTTATGACCGGCTCCAGTTTAACAGCAGAGGTCTCACTCCGAATCAGTAGAGCGGCAATATCTTTTCATCGGTTGCGTAACGCTGTGTGGAAGCTACCTGGTCTGTCGCTCCACACGAAGCTTCAGGTCTTCTCGGCCACAGTCATTCCATCCCTTCTCTACGCTTGCGAAACGTGGACCCCCCTAAGGGAGCATCTTCGCCGATTGGAAACATTTAGGCTGGCCAGCCTACGATCCATCCTCGGTTGAACCAGGCTGGATTGTGTGAGGAGCTTACAAATTCTTGAAAGATCTGGGCAAAGTCCCATCGGTGAGCTCCTCCGGCAGGCAAGGCTGCGTTGGCTGGGTCACGTAGCCCGCATGCCCAGCCACCGCATCCCTAAACAGCTTTTGTTCGGCCGGATTGAGGGGGCTAAACGGGCGCGGCACGGGCTAGAGAAGAGATGGAGTGATGTGGTACAGGAGAACGTGGAGCTGAGTGGACTTGCCGATGACTGGTACCAGCGGTGTCAAGATCGGCATCTGTGGAGGAGGCTCGTGAAGGACGCTACTGGGCAGTTGGAGGCAGTCGCCCTCCAACAACAACGGAGGGCGGAGGAGCGACGCTCACAACAACGAGCGGAGCGCCGGGTGGCTAAAGCACAGCAAGTTGGTACAGTAGGGGGCACAGGTGGTGCATCAGCCAGTCATCTTGGTCATCTCGGTCAGTCGACCCGTGGCACCTGGGTCTGCCCCGTGACCTACCAGCGGGCGTTCGACACTTGACGTGGCCTCAAGGTGCACTTGGCCTGGCACAAGCGTCGTGGTGACGTCACCGCCTCTTAGTGGCGAATGGCGGTTGTTGTTGTTGTATTTGTGTGTTTGTGGGTGTTCTCTCTCCCTCTATCCTGCATTTGGAATCAACGCGCATCGATCGACTCCAAGCTGCCAGGCTCAGCAGCTCAGCAGCTCGGCAGCGCCCCCCAGTGGCAGAGCAAAGATTAAACACAGAGACCCCCCCATATCTGCAGCTTTTGGCCGCTGTTGGTACAACACCGACATTAAGGCCGGCAGGGCGGCAAGAGAGGATGAGGATGCAACGCCCGTCGGCCGTCTTTGTATCCCCGGTGTTGACGTTTACACAACGCCCCAAGGCTACTCATTTGGACGCCGAAATGACCCTGGGCGCACGACCAAGTCGAACGAATTCGCGCCTCCCGCCCCGCCACTGTTTTATTCGCTCGTGAGCTGCTGGGACTGAACTCGGCTCACACCAACAACCTCACCACCACCACCCACTGCCACCGCCGCCGGCTTTCATCGAGCGCAGTGGCGCTAACCGCTGCGGCACCGCTCCCCCTGGCGGAGGGACATCTCGCACGCGGCACGATCGGAGGGGAATTCCTCGGCTTCCCCCTGGGGGGGGGGGGGTGCAGGGGGGGGTGCAGGGGGGGGTGTAGGGGAAGGTGCAGGGGGGTGTGTAGGGGAAGGTGCAGGGGGGGGTGCAGGGGGGTTGCAGGTGGGGGTGCAGGGGGAGGTGCAGGTGGGGTGCAGGGGGGGGTGCAAGGGGGGTGCAGGGGGGAGTGCAGGGGGGGGTGCAGGGGGGGGGGTGCAGGGGGGGTGTAGGGGGGGGTGCAGGGGGGAGGGGTGCAGGAGGGGGTGCAGTGGGGAGTGCAGGGGGGGGTGCAGGGGGGGTGCAGGGGGGGGTGCAAGGGGGGGTGCAGGGGGGGGTGTATGGGTGGTTGCAGGGGGGGTGCAGGGGGGGGTGTAGGGGGGGTGCAAGGGGGGGTGCAGGGGGGGTGCAGGGGGGAGTGTAGGGGGGGTGCAGGGGGGGGTGTATGGGTGGGTGCAGGGGGGGTGCAGTGGGGGTGCAAGGGGGGGTGGAAGGGGGGGTGCAAGGGTGGGGGGTGCAGGGGGGGTGTATGGGTGGGTGTGCGGGGGGGGTGCAGGGGGGGTGCAAGGGGGGGGGTGCAGGGGGGGTGCAAGGGGGGAGAGTGCAAGGGGGGGTGCAGGGGGGGGGGTGCAGGGGGGGGATGTAGGGGGGGGGGGTGCAAGGGGGGGTGCAGTGGGGGGTGCAGGGGGGAGGTGTATGGGTGGGTGCAGGGGGGATGTAGGGGGGTGGGTGCAGGGGGGGTGCAGGGGGGTGTGTGCAGGGGGTGTGTGCAGGGGGGGGGGGTGCCCCCCACAGATGGCTGTGGGTCGCGGGACACCGCGTGGGGTCATCGCCAGGGCCGGGCGCAGTGCCGCGTGTGTGTGCAGCGTGAGACGCGCGCCTGCGGCAACGGGCCCAGCGAAGAAGCACAAAAGACGTGAGGACATGCAGCAGTAGAAGCAGCAGCAGCAGGAGCAGCAGTGAGGAGCAGCAGCAGGAGCAGCAGCTTCGCTCGGCACGTACACCGGGCACGGGACATCGCGATGGAGGCGTGCGTGGTGCCTGGTGAGTGACTGTGTGTGTGGTGTGTGGTGAGTGACTGTGTGTGTGTGGTGAGTGACTGTGTGTGTGGTGTGTGTTGTGTGACTGTGTGTGTAGTGTGTGGTGAGTAAATATGTGTGTGTGGTGTGTGGTGAGTGACTGTGTGTGTGGTGTGTGGTGAGTGACTGTGTGTGTGTGGTGTGTGGGGAGTGACTGTGTGTGTGTGTGGTGTGTGGTGAGTGACTGTGTGTGTGTGTGGTGTGTGGTGAGTGACTGTGTGTGTGGTGTGTGGTGAGTGACTGTGTGTGTGTGGTGTGTGGTGAGTGACTGTGTGTGTGGGGTGTGTGCGTGGTGTGTGTGTGTGGTGAGTGACTGTGTGTGTGTGTGGTGAGTGACTGTGTGTGTGTGTGAAGAGTGACTGTGTGTGTGGTGTGTGGTGAGTAAATGTGTGTGTGTGTGGTGTGTGGTGAGTGACTGTGTGTGTGGTGTGTGGTGAGTGACTGTGTGGTGTGTGGTGAGTGACTGTGTGTGTTTGTGTGGTGAGTGACTGTGTGTGTGTGGTGTGTGGTGAGTGACTGTGTGTGTGTGCGTGGTGTGTGGTGAGTGACTGTGTGTGTGGTGAGTGACTGTGTGTGTGGTGAGTGACTGTGTGTGTGTGTGGTGAGTGACTGTGTGTGTGTGGTGAGTGACTGTGTGTGGTGTGTGGTGAGTGACTGTGTGTGTTGTGTGTGGTGAGTGACTGTGTGTGTGTGTGGTGTGTGGTGAGTGACTGTGTGTGTGTGTGTGGTGTGTGGTGAGTGACTGTGTGTGTGTGGTGTGTGGTGAGTGACTGTGTGTGTGTGGTGTGTGGTGAGTGACTGTGTGTGTGTGTGTGGTGAGTGACTGTGTGTGTGTGTGGTGAGTGACTGTGTGTGTGTGTGGTGAGTGACTGTGTGTGTGTGTGTGGTGTGTGGTGAGTGACTGTGTGTGTGTGGTGTGTGGTGAGTGACTGTGTGGTGTGTGGTGAGTGACTGTGTGTGTTTGTGTGGTGTGTGGTGAGTGACTGTGTGTGTGGTGAGTGACTGTGTGTGTGGTGAGTGACTGTGTGTGTGTGTGGTGAGTGACTGTGTGTGTGTGGTGAGTGACTGTGTGTGGTGTGTGGTGAGTGACTGTGTGTGTGTTGTGTGTGGTGAGTGACTGTGTGTGTGTGTGGTGTGTGGTGAGTGACTGTGTGTGTGTGTGTGGTGTGTGGTGAGTGACTGTGTGTGTGTGGTGTGTGGTGTGTGGTGAGTGACTGTGTGTGTGTGGTGTGTGGTGAGTGACTGTGTGTGTGTGTGTGTGGTGAGTGACTGTGTGTGTGTGTGGTGAGTGACTGTGTGTGTGTGTGGTGAGTGACTGTGTGTGTGTGTGGTGTGTGGTGAGTGACTGTGTGTGTGTGGTGTGTGGTGAGTGACTGGGTGTGTGTGGTGTGTGGTCAGTGACTGTGTGTGTGTGTGGTGAGTGACTGTGTGTGTGTGGTGTGTGGTGAGTGACTGTGTGGTGTGTGGTGAGTGACTGTGTGTGTGTGCGTGGTGTGTGGTGAGTGACTGTGTGTGTGTGGTGTGTGGTGAGTGACTGTGTGTGTGTGGTGTGTGGTGAGTGACTGTGTGTGTGGTGAGTGACTGTGTGTGGTGAGTGACTGTGTGTGTGTGTGGTGAGTGACTGTGTGTGTGTGGTGAGTGACTGTGTGTGGTGTGTGGTGAGTGACTGTGTGTGTGTTGTGTGTGGTGAGTGACTGTGTGTGTGTGTGGTGTGTGGTTAGTGACTGTGTGTGTGTGTGTGGTGTGTGGTGAGTGACTGTGTGTGTGTGGTGTGTGGTGTGTGGTGAGTGACTGTGTGTGTGTGGTGTGTGGTGAGTGACTGTGTGTGTGTGGGGGGTGTGTGCGTGGTGTGTGTGTGGTGAGTGACTGTGTGTGTGTGTGTGTGGTGAGTGACTGTGTGTGTGTGTGGTGAGTGACTGTGTGTGTGTGGTGAGTGACTGTGTGTGTGTGTGGTGTGTGGTGAGTGACTGTGTGTGTGTGGTGCGTGGTGAGTGACTGGGTGTCCGGCAAAACAACCTCCTACCTCCTCGCGGTGCCGGACGGGCAACACTGTCGTGGGCAGTGCTGTGGGGGGAGGGCCAATGCCCATTGGCCTCTCCCCTCATGGCGTCTGTGACCACCACAGTGGCTAAACGGGGGCTCTGGACGGGTGCGAGGGGCTGGTAACCCCTCCACCTTCAATTAACCACCACTAAACTACGAATTAAACCTGTAACTAATAAGCTTGTGCCGGAGGCCCCGGGGGGTCAGGCTTTTATGACGTCTCCTGGCCAAACCCCATTTGGCGGAGCCAGGAGATTGAATTTTCACCCTCGGGGCTCCTCCAGAAACAACGAAAAACCATTGCGGATGGCTACGTGGAATGTTCGAACGCTCACTGCGGAGGAGAGGCTGCCACTCCTCTGTCGGGAGCTGGACCGGTACCGCCTGGATCTCTGTGGCATTCAGGAGGTCCGGTGGACCGGTTCTGGATCCTGCCACCATGAGGGGTGGACAGTCCTCTACTCGGGGCAGGAGACTGCCAAACAACAGGGTGTGGCTCTTCTTCTGAACAAAAGAATGAAGGGGGCGTGGGAGCGTGGCGGTGAGGTGTGGGAAGCTGTAAGCCCCAGGATACTTTGGGCTCGCCTTCCCATCAATCAGAGGCGAGGAGTGGTGGTCGTGGTTACTTATGCCCCCACCGAAGACGAACATCCGTGGAGGGATGCAGGCAAAGCCGATGAGTCAGACGCTTTCTATGACCTCCTGTCACAGGTGCTGGCTAAAGTGGCCACTCGGGACAGAGTCATCTTGTTGGGTGACTTCAATGCCCGAGTTGGTCATGATGCTGGTACCTAATCTGGAGTTATTGGAAGGCATGGGCCAGATCAGCTCAATAATAACGGTAGGAGGCTGCTAGATTTTTGTGCAGCCCATGGGCTTGTAATTACCAACACGCTCTTCCGGCATCGGCGCATCCACACAACATCATGGATACATGCCGGGTCCAAGCAAGAACATCTGCTGGACTACATAGTGACGGACCAGCGGATGCGAGCCCATGTCCTTGACACCAGGACCTACCGTGGAGCTGATCTGCCCTCTGACCATCGACTAGTCATCTGTAAGATGCGCCTGCCATTCTTCCACTCCGGTGGTGGGTGTACACCCAGGATCCCATTCCAACCAAAAGTGGCCTGGTCTCAGTTAGCTGATGAAAGTTGCAAGCGAGAATTTCATCATCGCTTGCAGCTGGGGTTGGCATCGTCCCCCACTCCACCTGATGTCGAGGGTAAATGGGCGAGGTTTAAGACTGTGACTCATGCAGCTGCAATGGCTGCTTTGGGTACGCGGTCCAGACCTCCCCAGAAACCCTGGCTGACAGAGGAGGTGTTCAGGTTAATTGAGAAAAAGCGACAGGCCCACTCTCATCGCCTACAGCATCCCACGTCAGAGAATGAGGAGGTTTACCGCAGCCTTCGCTCGGAGGTTCGGAGAGCCGTAAGGCGCTGTAAGGATGGGTGGTGGTCGCGGGTTGCTGAGGAGATGGAGTCTGCCTCAGTGGCCCGCGATCACAAATCACTATTTAACTCCATCAAAAAAGTAACCTGCAGCGCCACACCTATTACCATCATTAGAGGAAAAAACGGTGATCCAATCTCCGACCCCCAGGAACAGGTTTGCAGATTTGCTGAGCATTTCTGTGAGGTCCTGGGGGAGGGAAAATCTCTCAGCCAGGAAAACATCATGGCACAAAGTGGGGATAACCCTGCTGAGGCTGCGATGCCTCAAATATTGGAAGAGGTCACCCCCTGTGAGTGGCTGGCTGAGGTGCCAGCTGTTGAGGAAGTACTGAGGGCGATCCGGAGTCTGAGACCAGGGAAGGCACCGGGCAGAGATGATCTCCCAAGCGAAATGCTGAGGGAGGGTGGCGTTTGTGCACAGACTGCCCTATATGACATCATAACAACAGTCTGGACCACTGGACGGGTTCCGCAGGACTGGAAGGATGCCCTGGTGGTCCCCCTCTTTAAGAAGGGGGACCGTACCGATTGTAACAACTACAGGGGCATCTCACTCCTCAGTGTGCCGGGTAAGGTCCTGGCAAGGATTATTCAACATCGCCTTGCTAGGCACGCTGAGGAGAGGCTTGCGGAGCCCCAATGCGGTTTCAGGAAAGGGCGGTCCTGCACGGATGCCATATTTTCTGTCCGTCTGCTACAGCAGAGGTGTAGGGAATTCCAAAAAGACCTACATCTCTGCTTTATTGACCTGGTCAAGGCCTATGATACCATCAGTAGGACTGGGCTCTGGGTTGTTCTTCGTGCTTTCGGAGTCCCTGACCCTCTGCTCACGATCATTAAGGACCTTCATGATGGTGAGCGGGCCCGGGTAAAACTACGTGGCCGGGAGTCGGAGCCTTTCCCTGTACACCTTGGGGTGCGACAGGGATGTCCTCTGGCTCCCACAATATTTAACATCTATTTCGACTGCGTAGTTCGTGAAGCCTTCAATAGCTGTACCGGGGGAATTTCCATTTGGTACAGATATAATGGGAGGCTGATCGACGCCCGGGTGCGATCAAGGGATGGCTCCCTATTGGTCAACCACGTTATGTATGCCGATGATTTGGTAATAGCTGCTCATTCGGAAGAGGAGTTGGAGACGCTGCTGCTGAGACTGGAGCGTGCCACTAAGAGGTGGGGCCTTACCATCAGCCCCACCAAAACTAAGCACCTGCCTGGGTATTTTGTACCATCGGACACTCCACCCCCACAACTCCCAATTGGTGATGGGGCAGTTGTGGAGAGAGTGGAGAGTTTCCCATACCTGGGCAGTGTGCTTATGACCGGCTCCAGTTTATCAGCAGAGGTCTCACTCCGAATCAGTCGAGCGGCAATATCTTTTCATCGGTTGCGTAACGCTGTGTGGAAGCTACCTGGTCTGTCGCTCCGCACGAAGCTTCAGGTCTTCTCGGCCACGGTCATTCCCTCCCTTCTCTACGCTTGCGAAACGTGGACCCCCCTAGTGGAGCATCTTCGCCGGTTGGAAACATTTAGGCTGGCCTGCCTACGATCCATCCTGGGTTTAACCAGGCTGGATTGTGTGAGGAGCTCACAAGTCCTTGAAAGATCTGGGCAAAGTCCCATCAGTGAGCTCCTCCGGCAGGCAAGGCTGCGTTGGCTGGGTCATGTAGCCCGCATGCCCAGCCACCGCATGCCTAAACAGCTTTTGTTCGGCCGGATCGAGGGGGCTAAACGGGCGCGGCACGGGCTAGAGAAGAGATGGAGTGATGTGGTACAGGAGGACGTGGAGCTGAGTGGACTTGCCGATGACTGGTACCAGCGGTGTCAAGATCGGCCTCAGTGGAGGAGGCTCGTGAAGGACGCTACTGGGCAGTTGGAGGCAGTCGCCCTCCAACAACAACGGAGAGCGGAGGAGCGACGCTCACAACAACGAGCGGAGCGCCGGGTGGCTAAAGCACAGCAAGTTGGTACAGTAGGGGGCACAGGTGGTGCATCAGCCAGTCATCTCGGTCATCTCGGTCAGTCGACCCGTGGCACCTGGGTCTGCCCCGTGACCTCCTGCCAGCGGGCGTTCGACACTTCACGTGGCCTCAAGGTGCACATGGCCTGGCACAAGCGTCGTGGTGACGTCACCGCCACTTAGTGGCGAATGGCGGTTGTTGTTGTTGTTGAGTGACTGGGTGTGTGTGGTGTGTGGTCAGTGACTGTGTGTGTGTGTGGTGAGTGACTGTGTGTGTGTGTGGAGTGTGGTGAGTGACTGTGTGGTGTGTGGTGAGTGACTGTGTGTGTGTGGTGTGTGGTGAGTGACTGTGTGGTGTGTGGTGAGTGACTGTGTGGTGTGTGGTGAGTGACTGAGTGTGTGTGTGTGGTGTGTGACTGTGTGTGTGGTGCGTGGTGAGTGACTGTGTGTGTGTGGTGTGTGGTGAGTGACTGTGTGTGGTGTGTGGTGAGTGACTCTGTGGTGTGTGTGGTGACTGTGTGTGTGTGGTGTGTGGTGAGTGACTGTGTGGTGTGTGTGGTGATTGTATGTGTGTGGTGTGTGGTGAGTGACTGTGTGTGTGTGGTGAGTGACTGTGTGTGTGTGGTGTGTGGTGAGTGACTGTGTGGTGAGTGACTGTGTGTGGTGTGTGGTGAGTGACTGTATGTGTGTGGTGTGTGGTGAGTGACTGTGTGTGGTGTGTGGTGAGTGACTGTGTGGTGTGTGTGGTGTGTGGTGTGTGACTGTGTGTGCAGTCAGCCTGACTAGCTACTACCAGTGTGTGTGTGTGGTGTGTGGTGAGTGACTGTGTGTGCGTGGTGTGTGGTGAGTGACTGTGTGTGTGGTGAGTGACTGTGTGTGTGTGGTGTGTGGTGAGTGACTCTGTGTGTGTGGTGTGTAGTGTGTGTGGTGACTGTGTGTGTGTGGTGTGTGGTGAGTGACTGTGTGTGTGTGGTGTGTGGTGAGTGACTGTGTGTGTGTGGTGTGTGACTATGTGTGTGTGTGGTGTGTGTGGTTACTGTGTATGTGTGGTGTGTGGTGAGTGACTGTGTGTGTGGTGTGTGGTGAGTGACTGTGTGTGTGGTGTGGTGAGTGACTGTGTGTGTGTGTGTGGTGTGTGACTCTGTGTGTGTGGTGTGTGACTCTGTGTGTGTGGTGTGTAGTGTGTGTGGTGACTGTGTGTGTGTGGTGTGTGGTGAGTGACTGTGTGTGTGTGTGGTGTGTGACTATGTGTGTGTGTGTGTGGTGTGTGACTATGTGTGTGTGTGCAGTCAGCCTGACTAGCTACTGCCAGTGTGTGTGTGTGATGCCGGCCTTCCAGTGCGCGTGTGTGCTACTATTTAGGTCCGATATTAACACCGTTTAAACACCGCAAACACCGGGGAACACCCAAACTCTTGACAGACATCTATAATACCGTTAGACACTCCTAAAACACCGCGTTATGTAAACAAAACACCATCGTCAATCACCCGAAACCCAAAACACGCCGACCCGCGTGGTATATTTGCAAATAGGATGAATTAAACCTTTCTTATCCGGGATTTAAAAAAAATAATTAACGAGAGGTCGAACGCTGAATGAGGAGTTTTTTATTACCTGGATGAGAACAAATACAACATTGTAGTAAAATTCCCTGGCTGGCTGCTGGCTGTGCGCCTTTCCACCCCAACAAACACATTCCTGCTGCGGAGGGAGCTGGTGTAGGAACGTGTTGGGTTGCTCGGTCAATGGCCAGGGTCAACGGCGGCGTGGTGTATTCCGCAAACATGCCCGACTATGAGGGCGGGCACAAGCCGGCGTGAGTAGGTTAAACGTTGAGTTTTATAAGGGCACCACGGGGTGAGCAGCCCCTCCCCACCCAGCCCCACCCCTCCCACCCCCCACCCAGCCCCACCCTACCCACCCAGCCCCTCTCCACCCTCCCCTCCCCACCCAGCCCCTCCCCACCCTACCCACCCAGCCTTTTCCGGCATCTGCACATCCACACAACATCATCGATGCATGCCCGGTCCAAGCAAGAACATCTGCTGGACTATATAGTGATGTTTCGATTTAAAGCTTTCGTGACCTCAGGGATTCATAGTCTTGGTTCTTTCGGTAAAGTCACGTAGAAGGGAAACAAACAATAAAATAATAAAATTAAAAAAATAAAAATAAAACAATAAAATAATGAAAATAAAACAATAAAATTATCACGACGTCTCAATTGCAACACAAACAATCGTCATCAGGTGTGAAAACCACAGCAAGAACATTTGAAAAAAGTGATAACATACAGAAGACTGACAAGGTTATTTTAAAAAATCGCACAAACTTTTAAATGTCCTCCGATGAATGTAATTTCTTTTGCCAGAATATTATATTCAATGGGTCTTTCGGTAAAGTCACGTAGATAGAAACATAATAACAATAAAATAATAAAAATGAAAATAAAGTGAATACAAATATAATAAAATATCACGACGTTTCGATTGCAACACAAGCGGTCGTCATCATGAACAGAATATTCTTTATATCTCAGAGAATATCAAAAACCCTCACAATACGTATTATCTTTTGCGTTTTATTGCGTAAAATAAAGCAGATTACTTTGTACGGGGTTGTGAGAATAGTATGACAATGACAGCTGGATTTTATTTCTTCCATTGCAGAGCAAACGGGTTCTACCCTCGTGTAACTTTTAAAACAATTCCGCCCTTACCACCCCGCATGTGCCCAGTGCCAGCTGACGCCTCGCATGCCACGAATTATATCCCGAAAGTACAGGAATCATTTTGGCGTCGCTGTGGAAAATCTAACACAAATAAATGCGCAAACATTAAACACGCCTACCCCCTTTTACCAGAGCTATCCTTCCATACAAACAAAACTCTGGTCTGTTTTAGTTATGTTAATTATACTCGAGTTGCCCGTCTCCCCTCACGCCTGCCATGATGTGTGTGGCCCGTGTTATAGACTGCCGTGTTGAGTGTGGAGGTGTAAATATAGACACACGGGTTCGTGAGAGTGAGTGAGCGAGCGAGTGTGACGAGTGTGTGCAGAAGCTTGTGGTATAGGGGCTGCATGTGTATCTTTGGGGATACACGGTGAACGCGTGTGTGTGTGTCCGGCAAAACAACCCCCTACCTCGTGGTGCCGGACGGGCAACGCTGTCGTGGGCAGTGCTGTGGGGGGAGGGCCAATTCCGACTGGTCTTTCCCCTCATGGCGTTTGTAACCACCACAGTGGCCAAATGGGGGCTCTGGACGGGTGCAAGGGGCTGGTAACCCCTCCACCTTCAATTAATTACCACTAAACCACGACGATACATTTTAATAAATAAGCTTGTGCCGGAGGCCCCGGGGGTACAGGCGTCTATGACGTCTCCTGGCCAAACCCCATTTGGCAGAGCCAGGAGACTGAATCCTTACCCTCGGGGCTCCTCCAGAAACAACAAAAAACACTATGTGTGGCCACATGGAATGTTCGAATGCTCACTGCGGAGCAGAGGCTGCCACTCCTCTGTCGGGAGCTGGACCGGTACTGCCTGGATCTCTGTGGTATTCAGGAGGTCCGGTGGACCGACTCTGGCTCCTGCCACCATGAGGGGTTGGCAGTCCTCTACTCGGGGCAGGAGACTGCCAAACAACAGGGTGTGGCTCTTCTTCTGAATAAAATAATGAAGGGGGCGTGGGAGAGTGGCAGTGAGGTGTGGGAAGCTGTAAGACCCAGGCTACTTTGGGCTCGCCTTCGCATCAACCAGAGGCGAGAAGTGGTGGTCGTGGTTACTTATGCCCCCACTGAAGATGAACATCCGTGGAGGGATGCAGGCAAGGCCGATGAGTCAGATGCCTTCTATGACCTCCTGTCACAGGTGCTAGCTAAAGTGGCCCCTCGGGATAGAGTCATCTTGTTGGGTGACTTCAATGCCCGAGTTGGTCATGATGCTGGCACCTGGTCTGGAGTGATTGGAAGGCATGGGCCAGATCAGCTGAATATCAACGGCAGGAGGCTGCTAGATTTTTGTGCAGCCTATGAGCTTGTAATTACCAACACGCTGTTCCGACATCAGCGCATCCACACCACATCATGGATGCATGCCGGGTCCAAGCAAAAACATCTGCTGGACTACATAGTGACAGAACAGCGGATGCGGGCCCATGTCCTTGACATCAGGATCTACCGTGAAGCTGATCTGCCCACTGACCATGGACTTGTCATCTGTAAGATGCGCCTGCCATTCTTCCACTATGGTGGTGGGTGTACACCCAGGACCCCATTCAAACCCTTAGTTTCATGGTCTCAGCTAGCTGATGAAAGTTGCAAGCGAGATTTTCATCATCGCTTGCGGCTTGGTTTGGAATCGCTCCCCACTGCTCCTGATGTCGAGGGGAAATAGGCGAGGTTTAGGACTGTGGCTCATGCAGCTGCAATGGCTGCTTTGGGTACGCGGTCCAGACCTCCCCAGAGACCCTCGCTGACAGAGGAGGTGTTCAAGCTGGCTGAGAAAAAGCGACAAGCCCACTCTCATCGGCTACAGCATCCTATGTCGGAGAATGAGGAGGCTTACCGCAGCCTTCGCTCGGAGGTTCGGAGAGCCGTGAGGCGCTGCAAGGATGGGTGGTGGTCGCGGGTTGCTGAGGAGATGGAAGTCTGCCTCAATGGCCCGCAATCACAAATCACTCTTTAATTCCATCAAAAAAGTAACCTGCAGCACCACACCTATTACCATCATTAGGGGAAAGAACGGTGATCCAATCTCCGACCCCCCCAGGAACAGGTTTGCAGATTTGCTGAACATTTATGTGAGGTCCTGGGGGAGGGGAAATCCCTCAGACAGGAAAACAACGTGGGACAGAGTGGGGATGATCCTGCCAAGGCTGCGGTGCCTCAAATATTGGAAGAAGAAGTCACCCCCTGTGAATGGCTGGCTGAGGTGCCATCTGTTGAGGAAGTACTGAAGGCAATCAAGACTCTGAGACCAGGAAAGGCACCGGGCAGAGATGATCTCCCAAGTGAAATGCTGAGGGAGGGTGGCGTTTGTGCACATCATAACAACAGTCTGGACCACTGGACGGGTTCCGCAGGACTGGAAGGATGCCCTGGTGGTCCCCCTCTTTAAGAAGGGGGACCGCACAGACTGTAACAACTACAGGGGCATCTCACTCCTCAGTGTGCCGGGAAAGGTCCTGGCAAGGATTATTCAACATCGCTTTGCTAGGCACACTGAGAGGCTTGCGGAGCCCCAATGCGTTTTCAGGAAATGGCGGTCGTGCACAGATGCTATATTTTCTGTCCGTCTGCTACAGCCGAGGTGTAGGTAATTCCAACGAGACCTACATCTCTGCTTTATTGACCTGGTCAAGGCTTATGATACCATCAGTAGGCCTGGGCTCTGGGTTGTTCTTCGTGCTTTCGGAGTCCATAACTCTCTGCTCATGATCATTAAGGACCTTCATGATGGTGAGCGGGCCTGGGTAAAACTACGTGGACGGGAGTCAGAGCCTTTCCCTGTACACCTTGGGGTGCGACAGGGATGTCCTCTTGCTCCCACATTATTTAACATCTATTTTGACCACGTAGTTCGTGAAGCCTTCAATAGCTGTACCGGAGGAATTTCCATCTGGTACAGATACAATGGGAGGCTGATCGATGCCCGGGTGCGGTCAAGGGATGGCTCCCTATTGCTCAACCATGTTATGTATGCCGATGATCTGGTAATTGCTGCTCACTCAGAGGAGGAGTTGGAGGCGCTGCTGCTTAACCTGGAGCTTGCCACTAAGAGGTGGGGCATTACCATCAGCCCCACCAAAACTAAGCACCTGCCTGGGTGTTTTGTACCATCAGACACTCCACCCCCACAACTCCCAATTGGTGATGGGGCAGTTGTGGAGAGAGTGGAGAGTTTCCCAGACCTGGGCAGTGTGCTCATGACGTGCTCCGGTTTAACAGCAGAGGTCTCACTCCGAATCAGTCGAGCAGCATTATCTTTTCATCGGTTGCGTAACGCTGTGTGGAAGCTACCTGGTCTGTCGCTCCGCATGAAGCTTTAGGTCTTCTCAGCCACAGTCATTCCCTCCTTTCTCTATGCTTGCGAAACGTGGACTCCCCTAATGGAACATCTTCGCTGGTTAGAAACATTTAGGCTGTCCTGCCTACGATCCATCCTGGGTTTAACCAGGCTGGATTGTGTGAGGAGCTCACAAATCCTTGAAAGATCTGGACAAAGTCCCATCGGTGAGTTCCTCCGGCAGGCAAGGTTGCGTTGGCTGGGCCATATAGCCCGCATGCCCAGCCACCGCATGCCTAAACAGCTTTTGTTCGGCCGGATCGAGGGGACTAGATGGGCACGGCACGGGCTAGAGAAGCGATAGAGTGATGTGGTACAGGAGGATGTGCAGCTGAGTGAACTTGCCAATGACTGGTACCAGCGGTGTCAAGATCGGCTTTTGTGGAGGAGGCTCGTGAAGGACGCTACTGGGCAGTTGGAGGCAGTCGTCCTCCAGCAACAACTGAGGGCGGAGGAGCGACGTTCATAACAACGAGCGGAGTGCCGGGTGGCTAAAGCACAGAGAGTTGACACAGCAGGGGGCACAGGTGGTGCATCAGCCAGTCAGTCGACCTGTGGAATCTGGGTCTGCCCCGTGACCTGCCAGCGGGCGTTCGACACTTCACGTGGCCTCAAGGTGCACATGGCCTGGCACAAGCGTCGCCACTTAGTGGCGAATGGCGGTTGTTGTTGTTGTGTGTGTCCGGGGTGGATTCAGCTCTCTCTTTTTCTCCTCGTCCATCCCCCACTCTCCTCCCTCCTTCTGCTTGTCTCGGGAGTCTCCCCCGGGAGGCTGGAGAGGGACTTGCCCCTCTCACTGGGACTCAGGAATGACGCTGAGAGGAGGGGGAGGAGGAGGAGTAGGCGTCCTTCAGATTGGGTTGCCCTTTAGTGGCATGCGCACACACACACTGGCACACACACACTGGCACACACACACTGCATTGCATTGGTTACAACCACACACAGTGACGGGCACAAAGACACTGGCAGGCAAAGACACACACACTGGAAGGAACAGACAAAGACAATGGCCCCCCCTGTATAGCCTTAACAGACTGTTGGGGTAAGTGCTGTTAGTGAGCACCTGTGAACGCCGGAGGGGGTGGGTGGCCAGCACCACGACCGGCAGCCTTTGTCTCCCAAGTGGCGATGTTGACGCACTACACCAGGTGCTCATTTGAGGCTGAGTCAACCTAGGAGAGGCCCAGGACCGGTTCAGATAATCGTCACTGGGGTTGGCTGTGAGCGGGAATCGAACGCGGGTCGCCAGGTTCGAAGCGCGGCGCGCTATACACACACACTGGCACACACACACACACTGGCACGCACACTGGCACACACACTGGCACACGCACACACACACTGGCACACACACACTGGCACACACACTGGCACACACACACAGGCACACACTGGCACACACACTGGCACACACACTGGCACACGCACACACACACACTGGCACACACACACACACTGGCACACACACACTGGCACACACATTGGCACACGCACACACACACACTGGCACACACACACACTGGCACACACACACACACTGGCACACACACACACTGGCACACACACACCGTTCCGTATTGTAACAAGCACAGCATGTAGAGCACACACACACACGTTGGTACACACACACACTGGCAGGCACACACACACACTGGCAGGCACACACACACACTGGCACACACACACTGGCAGGCACAAACACACTGGCACACAGACACACAGTTCCGTATTGTTACAAGTGTAATGCGGGCGTAAGCGACCTTCCGGAGGTGACGTCACGGGGGGTGGAGTCATGTGACGTGGGGGGAAGGTTCGGGGGCCTTAAGCGGGTAAACCGGAAGGGGAAGGCAGTCGGGGTGTGAGCGGAAAAGAGTGAGGCCACGCGGGCAAGTGTGGAGAGGGGGGGGCGCCGACGGCCATCGGGAGCCAACCCCGAAGATAAGAGGAAGCTGCGGAGTGGTGTGCAGCTGGGGAGGAGACAGCCAGGAGGGCTGCGTGTTAGGGGCAGCGGTGTGGCTGCCAGGAGGAGCTGCGGAGAGAGAGAGAGAGGGGGCTGCTTGTTAGAGGCAGCGGTGTGGCTGCCAGGAGGAGCTGCGGAGAGAGAGAGAGAGAGCAAGAAGCTGTGAGAGCTGCGGAGGGAGAAGAGCAGCAGCGAGTACAGCCAAGGGGGGCTGTGTGAGAGAAACAGCAGCGGAGCTGCTGTTGTGGATCGGGCCGACATTGGAGTCAGCACCGTGGAGAAGCTACAGAGTAAAGACAGCCGTGTGGGTGTACAGCACGAACCGAATAATAAAGGACACTGAGCCAGACATCGTGGTCCAGTCGTTTATTACACTGGTGTCGGAAGTGCAACGGCATGTCGAAACAAGTGAGGAAGAAAGTTACTCCGGCGCCTGCATCGGCTTCTTCGTCCGACGACGACGAACTCCCTCCAACCACGGATCCTGTTGGGGTGGTGGAGGAGAGCCCGGCTGAGGCGACCACGGGAACAGGAGTGGAGGATGTTGGCGCGGTGGCGGGTCCGTCCACATCATCAGACGCGGATCAACGATGGCAAGCGATGGCGGTACAACTGGAGGCACTTAAGGACGTCCTGGCGCATCTATGCCATCTCGTCGCGCCAGGGACGATGGATGATGCAAGTGGTGCTCCGCGGGCCGCCACGTTGCCTGTCCTGCCGCCGCCATTGCCCACGCGGCAAGAGGCCGCCATTTTGCGCGCTCCGTGGCGCCAAACCGCCATCTTGGCCACGCCGCGGGCCGACGCCATTTTGAATTTGCCATCACAACCACCACCATTGGAAGACGGCGGGAAGAGGAGTCGGAGTCGCCACCTTACAACGGTTAAAGAATTTTCCGTCGGTGGGGACTGGAGCGCGTTCGCCTGCCGCTTCTTGGCGGCGGTACGCACAGCGAGATGGACCGATGCGGAGGCTTTGGAGGTGTTGCCGACTCTCCTGGACGACGAATCTGTCCGATTCTTCCGTTCCATAGCGACCGATAAGAAGGCAACTTTATGTGGTGTTTTTCAAGAAATGGCCGATGCTTATGAGCCACCAGATGATGCGCATCGGCGATTCGCTCAACGACAACGAGCACCAGAGGAGTCGCCCGTGGCGTTCAGGGGTGCGGTGCTGGAGCTGGCCATGGCAGCTTATCCTGAGACGCCACAGGACCTGCTTGAGCCTCTCATATTAGGGAAAATGTTGGAGCTGTCTCGGGATCTAGGGATCCCCATGCCTGTGTGTGGGCATGAGAAGCTAACTTCCCGGATGGCTGCTAAGTGTCTCGATGCGCAATTCAACCTCCGTCGCTGGAAACAAGTGACGGCGTGGACGGGGGGGCCCGTCAAAGAAGGGGAGGCGCTGGGGTGGAACCCTGCGCAGGCCGTCTATGTTCCGGATGACCGGGGCCCTCAACAACTGACGGCCGCCTCCGCTCCATGGACGGGACGCGGCGGGCCGAGACCGCGCGCGGTGCTACCAGAACGGGGCCGTCAGGAGGCGAGGCCTGCGCTTCGGCGCAACGAGGCCGAATGTTTCCGCTGCGGGCGTAGGGGCCACTACGCCAGAGACTGCTGGGCCCGCTTCCCGGCTCCGCCGCAGCAGGAGGCCTCGGCACCGGTCAAGTCGGCTAAAGATCCTCCGAAACAGGCTTGTCGGCACGCACCAGACACTCGGCAAGGCTTTCCACCTCACCCACCACCTGTGTTGCGCGATCCTATTGTTGTTGTTAAAGAAAGGCCATCGACGGGGCCTTTTCATTCAGTTACGCAGTGGCGCAAATTGGCACGGAGAGTTGTCGCGGCCGCTACGGGTTCGTCCACTGTACCGGGGTCCATACAAGGTGTGGACGTGCGCATTTTGGTTGACTCGGGGGCGTCTGCGACTATTATATCGGATGTCATTTTCCATCTGTTGGGCATTCCGTCGGGGGCTGTGCGTCCGGTTTATGGGTCGTGCGTCGCTGCGAACGGGGGTAGCATGGGTATCGTGGGTCAGGTGGATGCTAAGATATCTATTGGGGATGTGTCGGCCTCGGGTGTTGTGTTGATATCGAGATCTTTGGCGGTTCCTTGTTTGTTAGGCACCGATTTTTTGGCTAAGATGCCCATTTTGATCAAAATCAATGAGAATTGTATTGAACTGCCGGGGGGCCGTCAAATCTCGTTTCTGCCGTCGCCCTGGGGGCGACCTGCTTCGGCCGTACAAGTGCAGGCGCTGTCCGTCGCATCTGTGGACATCCCACCTGGTACACAGATGCTTATACCCTTGCGGTATCGGAAGCCTCTGCCTGATCGGCTAGGAGCAGTAGGGGTCTTGTTGTCACCGTCCGCCACGATAACAACCGGGTTGGCGTTAGTGGGGGCACAGACCATCGTCCGGCCGGATCAATTACCATTTTTACAGGTGCTTAATGCGGGGGGGGAAAACGTCCGTGTCCCGGCCGGTACGGTTGTGGCACATGCCACTACGGCGTTTGCGACCCATGATTGTCCACATAGCCGGGGAGTTGTTGCTGGGGTTTCCGAGCCAAGGAGTTCGGATGATCGTTGGGTTGCTCATTTATGTGACGAAAATTCTTCCCTGTCCATGGAGCAACGTGGTGCGCTGCGTAAATTGTTGTTGACATATTCCGATGTGTTCAGCTCCGATGATTTGGATTTGGGCCGCACTTCCTTGCTTTACCATCACATTGAGACGGGCGATGCTGCCCCTATTCGATTAAATTCGCATCGGATGAGTCCTGCGGAGCGAGAACACGTACGGGGGGCAGTGGAAGACATGTTGGCTGCGGACATTATATCGCCATCTAACAGCCCATGGGGCGCTCCAGTCGTCTTGGTTAAGAAGAAGGATGGCAAATTGCGATTTTGTGTTGATTTCCGCAAATTGAATAAGATATCGGTGGCAGATGCGTACCCCCTGCCGCGTATGGATGACTCCCTCGACGCATTGTCGGGGGCTAAGTTCTTTTCCACACTGGACCTCTCTTCGGGATTTTGGCAGCTTCCCCTTGACGAGTCCTCACGGGAGAAAACCGCATTCCGTACGCCGCAGGGGTTATTTCAATTCAACTGTCTCCCGATGGGATTGAATGCGGCCCCTGCTACATTTCAAAGATTGATGGAGCTCGTTTTGACGGGGTTGCAGTGGGAGACATGTCTTATATATTTGGACGATATCATTGTCTTCAGCCGCACATTTGATGAGCATTTGACGCGGCTGGAGACAGTGTTCACGAGGATGCGTTCTGCCAAATTGAAATTCAAACCAAAGAAATGTCACCTACTGCAACGGTCCGTCCGCTATTTGGGGCACATTGTGAGCGCTGAGGGAGTGTCCACGGATCCGGAAAAGACGGCGTGCGTCCGGGATTGGCCGACTCCGGCCACCGTGGGGGATGTTCGGCGGTTTTTGGGATTTGCCTCGTATTACCGAAGATTCGTGCCGGGTTTTGCGACGATTGCGAGGCCTTTGCATCTCCTTACGGGTAAAGGACGGAAGTTTGTTTGGGGACAGCCGGAGGAGGCGGCCTTTTGGAGTCTGCGTGATCTATTGGCCACGGCCCCAACATTGGATTATCCCGATTTCGATCACCCATTCATTCTTGATACGGACGCGAGTGACACAGGTATTGGGGCGGTGTTATCACAGTCTAAAGGGGGTGTAGAGCGTGTCGTGGCGTATGGTAGCCGAGTCTTGTCTCCTGCGGAAACCCGCTACTGTGTCACTCGCAGAGAACTATTGGCGGTTGTTTTTTTCCTACGGCAATTTCGACCATACCTTTATGGTCGTTCTTTTATTGTGCGTACGGATCATGCGGCCTTGCAATATGCCCTTAAAATTGACCAGCCATCCGGACAGTTGGCACGTTGGTTGGACACGCTACAGGAATTTTCCTTCCAAATTCAACATCGGAAGGGAGTGCGCCATGCGAACGCTGACGCACTTTCCAGATTACCGCGGCGCGCCCCTTGTAAATGTGAGTCGGGGACGCATAGGTGTTCGCCGATTCCAAACCCCCCTCAGCCGCTCACGTTGGCCGTCGAGAAGTCGGACGCTCCGATGGAACCGGGACCGGCTGACGGGGTTTTGAATCTGCCGCGGTCTGTCTGGATCCGGGAACAGATGATGGATGAGTCATTGGTGTCCTTGCGGAAGCGGTCTGCTAAGGACAATGGGAGTCCGAGTACGGCTGTGGGGCCGCAAACCGCTCTCCGAGATGGTCTGCTTATGTGGCGGGAGGGGTTCCAGGAACGTTGGCGCCTGGTGGTACCAACGTCCTTGCGGTTCGAGTTGATTAGAACCCTCCATTGTGACACTCTCTTACATTTAGGGGTGCAGAAGACCTTGTTGACGTTGCAACGTCATTATTTTTGGCACGGCATGGCGACAGATGTCGTAGGGCACGTGCGCGCGTGCCCTGCGTGTGCACAACGTAAGCCGCCGAAACATCCTTACGTGCCGCCTCTCCAGTCGATTCAGGTGTCTCGGGTCAATGAATTGGTGGCGCTGGACATATTGGGACCTTTTCCACCATCGGCGAGGGGTAATAAATATTTGCTGGTAGGGGTTGAGTACCTCTCCCGTTGGCCGATGGCCTGGCCGTTGCCCGATCAGTCGGCCGCGGCCATTACCGACGCCTTTTTGTTTGGGTATATTATGGATAAGGGGGCGCCTGAGAGACTCCTCACGGACCAGGGCAGGAATTTCTCTTCTAAATTATTGGCGGAAGTGTGCGCGGGCCTTGGGACTAAGAAAGTACGGACATCCCCATACCATCCGCAGACGGATGGTATGGTTGAACGGCTGAACAGGACATTGTCTGCCATGCTTTGCCACACCGTGAGTGAACAACAATCAGATTGGGATCTGCACATCCCCGGGGTGCTTTCGGCGTACAGGATGACGCCTCATGCGGCTACAGGATATTCGCCGTTTTACCTTATGTATGGTCGGGAAAACGTGCCGCCGGTGGATGTGCAATTGGGAACTGGGGTGAAGGGACCTCGTAAACCACTTCCTGAATACATTCAGGACACGGTTCGCCGAGTCACGGAGGCGCGGGAGAATGCCCGCGTGGCTACGGCCAAAGCCCAGGCCCGGAACGAGCGATATGCGCGACGGTCTGAGGGGGAGTGCCCTTGGAAGGTTGGGGACCTAGCCTGGCTTCATTGTCCACAGGTACGTCCGGGGACCTCGCCGAAATTGCACAAACCCTGGCATGGTCCCGTACGCCTCATTGCGGTTCCCAACCCACAGTCAGCACGCGTCCAGATTGGGTCTCGTCGCTGGGTTGTGCATACGTCGCGCTTGAAACCATATGTTGCTCCCTTACATGATGCGTCATCCCCCAATGTTGCCTTGCCGGGGTCTGTTGCTGCTGACTCTCCCCTGCCTGCGTCCATTGATCTCGCTAGAGCGCCTGTCGTACCTGTTCCAGACAGGCCGGCCGTGACATTGCGGGGGACGAGGGGCCCTGCTCGGAGGACGCCTGCCAGGTCTGCGGGACCTTCGAGCCCTGCAGCCCTTCCGACCCAGCTGCGGGCACGGTCACAGGACAAGCCCAAGACTAACTCTTTAGGGACACGGGACGTCGGTGGACTTCCAGATGCGACGGGGGGATTACCCCCTGTCATTCCTCGACTTTCATCGCGTTCCCGTTCTGCGAGTGGGCCGCCGACCGTCCGGGACGGGCCGGCGACCCGCACACGTTCCAAATCGCTTACGTTTCGTTGATTGTTGCTGTCTTGTTATTTTTTTTTTCTTACAGTTGTATTTATTGCATGCTTTTGTACGTTCGTTGATGTTAATTGCGTTGTTGTTGTTCTTGCTGTTACATTATATGCTTAGTGTCCTTTAGGGGGGGAAGCTCGGTTCGCCGCATTACGATTTGCTATTGGTCAGCCGAGGTCGGCTGGGATTTTTCTATGGGGGAGGGTGGTGTAATGCGGGCGTAAGCGACCTTCCGGAGGTGACGTCACGGGGGGTGGAGTCATGTGACGTGGGGGGAAGGTTCGGGGGCCTTAAGCGGGTAAACCGGAAGGGGAAGGCAGTCGGGGTGTGAGCGGAAAAGAGTGAGGCCACGCGGGCAAGTGTGGAGAGGGGGGGGCGCCGACGGCCATCGGGAGCCAACCCCGAAGATAAGAGGAAGCTGCGGAGTGGTGTGCAGCTGGGGAGGAGACAGCCAGGAGGGCTGCGTGTTAGGGGCAGCGGTGTGGCTGCCAGGAGGAGCTGCGGAGAGAGAGAGAGAGGGGGCTGCTTGTTAGAGGCAGCGGTGTGGCTGCCAGGAGGAGCTGCGGAGAGAGAGAGAGAGAGCAAGAAGCTGTGAGAGCTGCGGAGGGAGAAGAGCAGCAGCGAGTACAGCCAAGGGGGGCTGTGTGAGAGAAACAGCAGCGGAGCTGCTGTTGTGGATCGGGCCGACATTGGAGTCAGCACCGTGGAGAAGCTACAGAGTAAAGACAGCCGTGTGGGTGTACAGCACGAACCGAATAATAAAGGACACTGAGCCAGACATCGTGGTCCAGTCGTTTATTACACAAGCACAGCATGTAGAGCACCAGCACACACACACTGGCACACACACACACACACACTGGCACACACACACACTGACACACACACACACACTGGCAGGCACACACACACACTGGCACACACACACACACTGGCACACACACACTGGCACACACACACACTGGCACACACACACTGGCACACACACACACACACACTGGCACACACACACTGGCAGGCACACACACACACTGGCACACACACACAGTACCGTATTGTTACAAGCACAGCACGTAGAGCACTAGCACACACACACACACACGTTGGCACACACACACACTGGCAGGCACACACACTGGCAGGCACACACACACGTTGGCAGGAACACGTTGGATTCAAGCGCAGAGGCACAGTGCTCGGCACAGAAACACCGTCATGTGTCAAGCACACGTTCACGTTGTCAGGCCCAACCAAACAAAGACGAAGAACCCCCGTATAGCCTTAACAGACTGTAGGGGCAAGTGCTGCTAGCGAGCACCTATGAAGGCCGGCACGGCACACGAGTGGGTGGGTGGCCAACACCAGGCCCGGCCGCCTTTGTCTCCCCAGTGGCGATATTTACACACCGCACCAGGTACTCATTTGAGGCTGAATCGACCTAGGGGAGGCCCAGGACGGGTTCAGATAATCGTCACTTGGTGTTGGCCGTGAGCGGGAATCGGACCCGGGTATCCAGGTTCGTAGCGTAGCGCGCTAACCACTGCGCCACCGCTCCCCTCAGGCCCAACTGCACACAGTCAGGCACACACAGTGAGTTCCAAACATACTGAGGCAGTAGCGCACTTAGTGTTGTTCACAGGGAACCACAGGGTGGGCCACTACAAAAGCACGAGCACGTACACGGTGACATTCACAAGCCCACACACAGCTCCAGGGGTCAGACACTAGGATACATTCACTGTATCAAGCAGCATAATACATACACACAGTATCATTCAAGAGCACACACACGGTCAGGGATTGGACAACAGTACGTACAGTGGCTAGTCCACAATTAGTACATACACAGTGCCATTCACATTCAGAGAATATAGTACATGTACAACGTGCTTGGCACTAACACAAAATTACCCCCCTTTACACACACAATTACCTCCTCCACACACACACACACGATCACCCCTCTCCATACACAACAACCATCACTATTTTTATTATTTTATTACTTCCCTTCTACGTGACTTTACCGAAAGAACCAAGAAGATGAATCCCTGCAGTCACGAAAGCTTTAAATCGAAACATCACTATATAGTCCAGCAGATGTTCTTGCTTGGACCGGGTATGCATCGATGATGTTGTGTGAATGTGCAGATGCCGGAAAAGCGTTTTGGTAATTACATGCCCATCGGATGCACAGAAGTCTAGCAGCCTCCTACTGTTGTTATTAAGCTGATCTAGGCCAAACCTTCCAATCGCTCCAGCCCAAGTGAATGCGTCATTCCCACTCGGGCATTAAAGTCACCCAACAGGATGACTTATCGCGAGGGCTCACTAGCTAGCACCTGTGAAGGGAGGTCGTAGAAGGCATCTGACTCATCGGCCTTGCCTGCATCCCTCCACTGATGTTCATTTTCAGTGAGACTTACAGCTTCCCACACCTCACCGCCACGCTGGCGTGGACAGATGGCAACCTTCACGCGGGCCACTTTGTTAAGTGAGAAATCACGATGAATAATGCTATCAGCGCAGCGACCGAACATTGATCATCGATCTCCCGGTCTCCAGAGCAACATAGCAAGCCACGCCAATGGCCCTCTTTAGGGCCAAAGAACATGCCAGATAGGCCTTGGGACAAGGATCCTCCATCTCAACATTGAGGGGCTCTCCCGGGCGAATTGCGGGTATCTTGTAACATCGATGTCCTGACGCTCCAAGAAACCCAGGTCTTGGATGCCCTACGTGCCAGTTGCTACCACATCCATGGATACACCCTCACGACGAGCCGATACCACCTGAAATATGGCTTGGCCATATACGTGAAGAACACCATCACAAGAGTTATACACCTTCCCACCAACCGAAAAAAGCTACCTACACCACCAGCATCGAGATAGGGAAACTGCACGTCACCAACGTGTACAAATCCCATAATTCTAATTTACTAAAGCCAACGCTCCCAAGTGCACCAATCCCAGCCCGATATGTTGTTAACTTTAACACGTTCCTTCGGAGTGGGCAGGTAGGAACTTGGTTGGACAGCGCATTCGTGCACGACAGACAAATATGCACGACAGACAGACAAATAATCCCTGGTGGGCAGTGTGGAACCTGTTGTTCCTACATGTAACAGCCACCAACTATGTGGGGCTATACAGTAAGGGGCCATCCATTTAGTACGTACGCAAAAATCTGTCAAAATCTGACCCCTCCCTGTACGCACGCGTACTTTTTACACCCCCCCCCCTACCTGCATACGTACGCTTGACGCACCCCCCCACCACGAATCATAATGGCCGATATATTTAAGGATTAATAATAATAACGTGTTTAAGCAAACAGATAGTCCACCACCGAACTATCTAATTCATTTGAAGGCCAATGTACACATTATTATCGAGGCTTCACCCCCCCCCCCCCCGTTTCCTATGCGTACGTACATTGTCAGTAGAACCCCCATACGCAAGCATACGCATTTGGGTTAACCCCTCCCTTCCCCCTCCATGCGTACGTACTAAATGGATGGCCCCCAAATCAGGCCGACTTCGAAGACCTCACTGACTGGATGTCCGCTGAAGATCTGCACCTGGTTTTCGGTGCCAAGCAAGAAGCAACTTTCCACTCTTTCTCGCTGGCAAAGTGACTACAGCGTGGATCTCGCCATCGTTTTCAAGGATCAAAGTGGGAGCACACTTCATGCATACTCCCAAAAAATACTCCCAAACTTGGCCCATCATCACCCACATCAGCAAGGTATTTTGGACTTTTTGCGCATTGGGATCCTCGGATGGAATGCGCATTCTAAATTTGTATTATTTTCATCATGAGTGTGACCTTATCATGCATTCGTTCAGCAACCAGAAGCCAATGCAGGTCGGTTCTTGCAGTACCCATCACAACATGTGCCAAATAATTCCATGCATGCTGCAGCTTGCTAATGTTTTTGCCAGACGTCCCGAAGAGTAGTGAGTTGCAATAATCGAGCCTTCTCGATACTAGGCTACACACCACCGTCGTGGTCGAATGTATCGTAGAGTCCTGATATGAAAATTGCAGGACCTGACTATATTTTGTACGCGGTGATTAAACGACGTATTTTGGTCGAATATGGTGCCAAGGCTCTTTAGATGAGTCAAAAACTGAATCCTGGAGTCTGCGATTGCCACACCTGTTCCTACCAGAAATGTTTTTGCTGAGTCCCAACCAGCAGAACCTCTGACTGATGCACACATGGAAAATGTAAAACTCCAGTGTGCGCCTGTGGTCACCCAGAACAGGCCATAATACAGAAACGACGCAATGCCCAATCCACAAAGACGAAGTATACGTTACAGGGATACAATCCTCTGCTCTTGACGCGATTGTCTGGCTTGACCACCTGAATGTGAAATTGTAGTTGTTGCTCTGCATCCACAACAGTTATACGACAGAAGAAGACCACCACGCTCCCACGCCCCCTTCATCTTGTTCATAAGAAGAGCCACTCCCTGTTGTTTGGAAGTTTCCTGCCCCGAGGAGAGGACTGTCTACCCCCTCATAGTGACTGGAGCCAGAACCAGTCCACCAGACCTCTTGAATACCACAGAAATCCACTCAGTACCGGTCCACCTCCCGATAGCGAAGTGGCAGCCTCTCCTCCGAAGTGAGCATTCAAACATTCCACGTGACCACTCGTCATGGAGTGGCGAGATGTTCGCTACCTCGCCTGGTATCCTGGAGGGTCGTCGGTTCGATCACAACCCTGACGCCTGTATATTTTGAATGTGCATGTTCTCCCCACGGTTGAATGGATTTTTCTCTGGGCCCACTGGTTTTTCCTTCCACATTTAGAAAAATGCGTCGAAACTCATAAATTCCAACACGATAAGCTACTTCACTGAGCTATCAATTGTGGCCAGGTCGCTTATGAAAAAGAGCTATATGGCTCAGTAGACCTTACCTGGTAAAATAGGTAAGTTAATGAAGACACCTGTCCCCCCCCCCACCCCCCCCCCGGGGCCTCCAGCAAAAGCTTAGTTTGATATTCGGTCGTCCAGAGCCCCCGTTTGCCGCTGCCGTGGCTACGAGAGCCATGAGGGGAATAGCTGATTGGAGTCGGCCTTCACCCAATGGCACATTGCTCAGCCACGGCAGCATTACCGACTGCCACCATCCACACATCCCCCTCCACACACACACAATCCGCCCTCCACAAACACACAATCCGCCCTCCACAAACACACAATCACCCCCCTCCACACACACAATCACCCCCCTACACACACACACAATCACCCCCTACACACACACACAATCACCCCCCTACACACACAATCCCCCCCCTACACACACACAATCACCCCCCTCCACACACATAATCACCCCCCTCCACACACACACACACAATCACCCCCCTCCACACACACACAATCACCCCCCTACACACACACAATCACCCCCCTCCACACACATAATCACCCCCCTCCAGACACACACACACAATCACCCCCCTCCACACACACACAATCACCCCCCTACACACACACACAATCACCCCCCTCCACACACACACAATCACCCCCTACACACACACACAATCCCCCCCCCCTACACACACAATCACCCCCCTCCACACACATAATCACCCCCCTCCACACACACACAATCACCCCCCTCCACACACACACACAAAATCACCCCCCTCTACACACACACACAATCACCCCCCTCCACATACACACAATCACCCCCCTCCACACACACACAATCACCCCCCTACACACACACACACAATCACCCCCCTCCACACACACACACAAAATCACCCCCCTCCACACACACACACACAATCACCCCCCTCCACACACACACAATCACCCCCCTCCACACACACACACAATCACCCCCCTCCACAAACACACAATCACCCCCCTCCACACACACACAATCACCCCCCTCCACACACACACAATCACCCCCCTCCACACACACACACAATCACCCCCCTCCACACACACACACAATCACCCCTCGCCACATACACACAATCACCCCCCTCCACACACACACACACACAATCACCCCCCTCCACACACACACAATCACCCCCCCTCCACACACACACAATCACCCCCCTACACACACACACAATCACCCCCCTCCACACACACACAATCACCCCCCTCCACACAGACACAATCACCCCCCTACACACACACAATCACCCCCCTACACACACACACAATCACCCCCCTCCACACACACACAATCACCCCCTTCCACACACACACACAATCACCCCCCTCCACACACACACACAATCACCCCCCTCCACACACACACACAATCCCCCCCTCCACACACACACACAATCACCCCTCGCCACATACACACAATCACCCCCCTCCACACACACACACAATCACCCCCCTCCACACACACACAATCACCCCCCTCCACACACACACAATCACCCCCCTACACACACACACAATCACCCAACTCCACACACACACACACAATCACCCCCCTCCACACACACACAATCACCCCCCTACACACACACAATCACCCCCCTACACACACACACACAATCACCCCCCTCCACACACACACAATCACCCCCCTCCACACACACACACACAATCACCCCCCTCCACACACACACACAATCACCCCCCTCCACACACACACACAATCCCCCCTCCACACACACACAATCACCCCCCTCCACACACACATAATCACCCTCCTCCACACACAATCACCCCCCTTCACACACACAATCCCCCCCCCCCCTACACACACACACAATCACCCCCCTACACACACACACACAATCCCCCCCCTACACACACACAATCACCCCCCTACACACACACAATCACCCCCCTACACACACACACAATCCCCCCCCCTACACACACACAATCACCCCCCTCCACACACATAATCACCCCCCTACACACACACACAATCACTCCACTCCACACACACACAATCACCCCCTCCACACACACACAATCACCCCCCCTCCACACACACACAATCACCCCCCTCCACACACACACACACAATCACCCCCCTCCACACACACACAATCACCCCCCTCCACACACACACAATCACCCCCCTACACACACACACAATCACTCCCCTCCACACACACACACAATCACTCCCCTCCACACACACACACACAATCACTCCCCTCCACACACACACACACACAATCACTCCCCTCCACACACACACAATCACCCCCCTCCACACACACACAATCACCCCCCTCCACACACACACAATCACTCCCCTCCACACACACACACACAATCACACCCCTCCACACACACACAATCACCCCCCTACACACACACACAATCACCCCCCTGCACACACACACAATCACCCCCCCTACACACACACACAATCACCCCCCTCCACACACACACAATCACCCCCCTACACACACACACAATCACCCCCCTCCACACACACACAATCACCCCCCTACACACACACACAATCACTCCCCTCCACACACACACACAATCACCCCCCTCCACAAACACACAATCACCCCCCTCCACACACACACAATCACCCCCCTCCACACACACACAATCACCCCCCTCCACACACACACACAATCACCCCCCCTCCACACACACACACAATCACCCCTCGCCACATACACACAATCACCCCCCTCCACACACACACACACACAATCACCCCCCTCCACACACACACAATCACCCCCCTCCACACACACACAATCACCCCCCTACACACACACACAATCACCCCCCCTCCACACACACACAATCACCCCCCTCCACACAGACACAATCACCCCCCTACACACACACAATCACCCCCCTACACACACACACAATCACCCCCCTCCACACACACACAATCACCCCCCTCCACACACACACACAATCACCCCCCTCCACACACACACACAATCACCCCCCTCCACACACACACACAATCCCCCCCTCCACACACACACACAATCACCCCTCGCCACACACACACACAATCACCCCCCTCCACACACACACAATCACCCCCCTCCACACACACACAATCACCCCCCTACACACACACACAATCACCCCCCTCCACACACACACACACAATCACCCCCCTCCACACACACACACACAATCACCCCCCTCCACACACACACAATCACCCCCCTACACACACACAATCACCCCCCTCCACACACACACACACAATCACCCCCCTCCACACACACACACAATCACCCCCCTCCACACACACACACAATCCCCCCCTCCACACACACACAATCACCCCCCTCCACACACACATAATCACCCTCCTCCACACACAATCACCCCCCTTCACACACACAATCCCCCCCCCCCCTACACACACACACAATCACCCCCCTACACACACACACACAATCCCCCCCCTACACACACACAATCACCCCCCTACACACACACAATCACCCCCCTACACACACACACAATCCCCCCCCCTACACACACACAATCACCCCCCTCCACACACATAATCACCCCCCTACACACACACACAATCACTCCACTCCACACACACACAATCACCCCCTCCACACACACACAATCACCCCCCTCCACACACACACAATCACCCCCCTCCACACACACACACACAATCACCCCCCTCCACACACACACAATCACCCCCCTCCACACACACACAATCACCCCCCTACACACACACACAATCACTCCCCTCCACACACACACACAATCACTCTCCTCCACACACACACACACAATCACTCCCCTCCACACACACACACACACAATCACTCCCCTCCACACACCCTCCACACACACACAATCACCCCCCTCCACACACACACAATCACTCCCCTCCACACACACACACACAATCACTCCCCTCCACACACACACAATCACCCCCCTACACACACACACAATCACCCCCCTGCACACACACACAATCACCCCCCTACACACACACACAATCACCCCCCTCCACACACACACAATCACCCCCCTACACACACACACAATCACCCCCCTCCACACACACACAATCACCCCCCTACACACACACACAATCACTCCCCTCCACACACACACACAATCACCCCCCTCCACACACACACACACAATCACTCCCCTCCACACACACACAATCACTCCCCTCCACACACACACAATCACTCCCCTCCACACACACACAATCACCCCCCTACACACACAATCACTCCCCTCCACACACACACACAATCACTCCCCTCCACACACACACAATCACCCCCCTACACACACAATCACTCTCCTCCACACACACACACAATCACTCCCCTCCACACACACACAATCACTCCCCTCCACACACACACAATCACTCCCCTCCACACACACACAATCACCCCCCTCCACACACACACAATCACCCCCCTCCACACACACAATCACCCCCCTACACACACACACAATCACCCTCCTACACACACACACAATCACCCCCCTCCACACACACAATCACCCCCTCCACACACACACAATCACCCCCATCCACACACACAATCACCCCCCTCCACACACACACACAATCACTCCCCTCCACATACACACACAATCACCCCCCTCCACACACACACACACAATCACCCCCCTCCACACACACACACAATCACCCTCCTCCACACACACACAATCACCCCCCTCCACATACACACAATCACCCCCCTACACACACACACAATCACCCCCCTCCACACACACACAATCCCGCCCTACACACACACACAATCACCCCCCTCCACACACACACAATCCCGCCCTACACACACACACAATCACCCCCCTCCACACACACAATCACCCTCCTCCACACACACACAATCAATCACCCCCCTCCACACACACACACAATCACCCTCCTCCACACACACACAATCACCCTCCTCCACACACACACAAAATCACCCCCCTCCACACACACACACACAATCATCTCCCCTCTACACACACACACAATCACTCCCCTCCACACACACACAATCACCCCCCTCCACACCCACACACAATCACTCCCCTCCACACACACACAATCACCCCCCTCCAGGCCTCCACACACACACACAATCACCCCCCTCCACACACACACAATCACCCCCCTTTATACACACACAATCCCCCCCCCTACACACAATCACCCCCCTCCACACACACACAATCCCCCCCCCTACACACAATCACCCCCCTACACACACACACAATCACCCCCCTCCACACACACACACACACAATCACCCCCTCCACACACACGCACAATCACCCCCCTCCACACATACACACAATCACCCCCCTCCACACACACACAATCCCGCCCTACACACACACACAATCACCCCCCTCCACACACACACAATCCCGCCCTACACACACACACAATCACCCCCCTCCACACACACAATCCCCCTCCTCCACACACACACAATCAATCACCCCCCTCCACACACACACACAATCACCCTCCTCCACACACACACAATCCCGCCCTACACACACACACAATCACCCCCCTCCACACACACAATCACCCTCCTCCACACACACACAATCAATCACCCCCCTCCACACACACACACAATCACCCTCCTCCACACACACACAATCACCCTCCTCCACACACACACAAAATCACCCCCCTAAACACACACACACAATCATCTCCCCTCCACACACACACACAATCACTCCCCTCCACACACACACAATCACCCCCCTCCACACACACACAATCACCCCCCTCCACACACACACAATCACTCCCCTCCACACACACACACACAATCACTCCCCTCCACACACACACAATCACCCCCCTACACACACACACAATCACCCCCCTACACACACACACAATCACCCCCCTACACACACATACAATCACCCCCCTCCACACACACACAATCACCCCCCTACACACACACACAATCACCCCCCTCCACACACACACAATCACCCCCCTACACACACACACAATCACTCCCCTCCACACACACACACAATCACCCCCCTCCACACACACACACAATCACTCCCCTCCACACACACACAATCACTCCCCTCCACACACACACACAATCACTCCCCTCCACACACACACAATCACCCCCCTACACACACACACAATCACCCCCCTCCACACACACACAATCACCCCCCTCCACACACACACACAATCCCCCCCTCCACACACACACAATCACCCCCCTCCACACACACATAATCACCCTCCTCCACACACACACACAATCACCCCCCTTCACACACACAATCCCCCCCCCCTACACACACACACAATCACCCCCCTACACACACACACACAATCCCCCCCCTACACACACACAATCACCCCCTTACTCACACACAATCACCCCCCTACACACACACACAATCCCCCCCCTACACACACACAATCACCCCCCTCCACACACATAATCACCCCCCTACACACACACACAATCACTCCCCTCCACACACACACAATCACCCCCTCCACACACACACAATCACCCCCCTCCACACACACACAATCACCCCCCTCCACACACACACACACAATCACCCCCCTCCACACACACACAATCACCCCCCTCCACACACACACAATCACCCCCCTACACACACACACAATCACTCCCCTCCACACACACACACAATCACTCCCCTCCACACACACACACACAATCATTCCCCTCCACACACACACACACACAATCACTCCCCTCCACACACACACAATCACCCCCCTCCACACACACACAATCACCCCCCTCCACACACACACAATCACTCCCCTCCACACACACACACACAATCACTCCCCTCCACACACACACAATCACCCCCCTACACACACACACAATCACCCCCCTGCACACACACACAATCACCCCCCTACACACACACACAATCACCCCCCCTCCACACACACACACTCACCCCCCTACACACACACACAATCACCCCCCTCCACACACACACAATCACCCCCCTACACACACACACAATCACTCCCCTCCACACACACACACAATCACCCCCCTCCACACACACACACACAATCACTCCCCTCCACACACACACAATCACTCCCCTCCACACACACACAATCACTCCCCTCCACACACACACAATCACCCCCCTACACACACAATCACTCCCCTCCACACACACACACAATCACTCCCCTCCACACACACACAATCACCCCCCTACACACACAATCACTCTCCTCCACACACACACACAATCACTCCCCTCCACACACACACAATCACTCCCCTCCACACACACACAATCACTCCCCTCCACACACACACAATCACCCCCCTCCACACACACACAATCACCCCCCTCCACACACACAATCACCCCCCTACACACACACACAATCACCCTCCTACACACACACACAATCACCCCCCTCCACACACACAATCACCCCCTCCACACACACACAATCACCCCCATCCACACACACAATCACCCCCCTCCACACACACACACAATCACTCCCCTCCACATACACACACAATCACCCCCCTCCACACACACACACACACACAATCACCCCCCTCCACACACACACACAATCACCCTCCTCCACACACACACAATCACCCCCCTCCACATACACACAATCACCCCCCTACACACACAATCACCCCCCTCCACACACACACAATCCCGCCCTACACACACACACAATCACCCCCCTCCACACACACACAATCCCGCCCTACACACACACACAATCACCCCCCTCCACACACACAATCACCCTCCTCCACACACACACAATCAATCACCCCCCTCCACACACACACACAATCACCCTCCTCCACACACACACAATCCCGCCCTACACACACACACAATCACCCCCCTCCACACACACACAATCCCGCCCTACACACACACACAATCACCCCCCTCCACACACACAATCACCCTCCTCCACACACACACAATCAATCACCCCCCTCCACACACACACACAATCACCCTCCTCCACACACACACAATCACCCTCCTCCACACACACACAAAATCACCCCCCTCCACACACACACACACAATCATCTCCCCTCTACACACACACACAATCACTCCCCTCCACACACACACAATCACCCCCCTCCACACCCACACACAATCACTCCCCTCCACACACACACAATCACCCCCCTCCAGGCCTCCACACACACACACAATCACCCCCCTCCACACACACACAATCACCCCTCTTATACACACACAATCCCCCCCCCTACACACAATCACCCCCCTCCACACACACACAATCCCCCCCCCTACACACAATCACCCCCCTACACACACACACAATCACCCCCCTCCACACACACACACACAATCACCCCCTCCACACACACGCACAATCACCCCCCTCCACACATACACACAATCACCCCCCTCCACACACACACAATCCCGCCCTACACACACACACAATCACCCCCCTCCACACACACACAATCCCGCCCTACACACACACACAATCACCCCCCTCCACACACACAATCCCCCTCCTCCACACACACACAATCAATCACCCCCCTCCACACACACACACAATCACCCTCCTCCACACACACACAATCCCGCCCTACACACACACACAATCACCCCCCTCCACACACACAATCACCCTCCTCCACACACACACAATCAATCACCCCCCTCCACACACACACACAATCACCCTCCTCCACACACACACAATCACCCTCCTCCACACACACACAAAATCACCCCCCTAAACACACACACACAATCATCTCCCCTCCACACACACACACAATCACTCCCCTCCACACACACACAATCACCCCCCTCCACACACACACAATCACCCCCCTCCACACACACACAATCACTCCCCTCCACACACACACACACAATCACTCCCCTCCACACACACACAATCACCCCCCTACACACACACACAATCACCCCCCTACACACACACACAATCACCCCCCTACACACACATACAATCACCCCCCTCCACACACACACAATCACCCCCCTACACACACACACAATCACCCCCCTCCACACACACACAATCACCCCCCTACACACACACACAATCACTCCCCTCCACACACACACACAATCACCCCCCTCCACACACACACACAATCACTCCCCTCCACACACACACAATCACTCCCCTCCACACACACACACAATCACTCCCCTCCACACACACACAATCACCCCCCTACACACACACACAATCACCCCCCTCCACACACACACAATCACCCCCCTCCACACACACACACAATCCCCCCCTCCACACACACACAATCACCCCCCTCCACACACACATAATCACCCTCCTCCACACACACACACAATCACCCCCCTTCACACACACAATCCCCCCCCCCTACACACACACACAATCACCCCCCTACACACACACACACAATCCCCCCCCTACACACACACAATCACCCCCCTACACACACACAATCACCCCCCTACACACACACACAATCCCCCCCCCTACACACACACAATCACCCCCCTCCACACACATAATCACCCCCCTACACACACACACAATCACTCCCCTCCACACACACACAATCACCCCCTCCACACACACACAATCACCCCCCTCCACACACACACAATCACCCCCCTCCACACACACACACACAATCACCCCCCTCCACACACACACAATCACCCCCCTCCACACACACACAATCACCCCCCTACACACACACACAATCACTCCCCTCCACACACACACACAATCACTCCCCTCCACACACACACACACAATCACTCCCCTCCACACACACACACACACAATCACTCCCCTCCACACACACACAATCACCCCCCTCCACACACACACAATCACCCCCCTCCACACACACACAATCACTCCCCTCCACACACACACACAATCACTCCCCTCCACACACACACAATCACCCCCCTACACACACACACAATCACCCCCCTGCACACACACACAATCACCCCCCTACACACACACACAATCACCCCCCTCCACACACACACAATCACCCCCCTACACACACACACAATCACCCCCCTCCACACACACACAATCACCCCCCTACACACACACACAATCACTCCCCTCCGCACACACACACAATCACCCCCCTCCACACACACACACACAATCACTCCCCTCCACACACACACAATCACTCCCCTCCACACACACACAATCACTCCCCTCCACACACACACAATCACCCCCCTACACACACAATCACTCCCCTCCACACACACACACAATCACTCCCCTCCACACACACACAATCACCCCCCTACACACACAATCACTCTCCTCCACACACACACACAATCACTCCCCTCCACACACACACAATCACTCCCCTCCACACACACACAATCACTCCCCTCCACACACACACAATCACCCCCCTCCACACACACACAATCACCCCCCTCCACACACACAATCACCCCCCTACACACACACACAATCACCCTCCTACACACACACACAATCACCCCCCTCCACACACACAATCACCCCCTCCACACACACACAATCACCCCCATCCACACACACAATCACCCCCCTCCACACTCACACACAATCACTCCCCTCCACATACACACACAATCACCCCCCTCCACACACACACACACACACAATCACCCCCCTCCACACACACACACAATCACCCTCCTCCACACACACACAATCACCCCCCTCCACATACACACAATCACCCCCCTACACACACACACAATCACCCCCCTCCACACACACACAATCCCGCCCTACACACACACACAATCACCCCCCTCCACACACACACAATCCCGCCCTACACACACACACAATCACCCCCCTCCACACACACAATCACCCTCCTCCACACACACACAATCAATCACCCCCCTCCACACACACACACAATCACCCTCCTCCACACACACACAATCACCCTCCTCCACACACACACAAAATCACCCCCCTCCACACACACACACACAATCATCTCCCCTCTACACACACACACAATCACTCCCCTCCACACACACACAATCACCCCCCTCCACACCCACACACAATCACTCCCCTCCACACACACACAATCACCCCCCTCCAGGCCTCCACACACACACACAATCACCCCCCTCCACACACACACAATCACCCCCCTTTATACACACACAATCCCCCCCCCTACACACAATCACCCCCCTCCACACACACACAATCCCCCCCCCTACACACAATCACCCCCCTACACACACACACAATCACCCCCCTCCACACACACACACACAATCACCCCCTCCACACACACGCACAATCACCCCCCTCCACACATACACACAATCACCCCCCTCCACACACACACAATCCCGCCCTACACACACACACAATCACCCCCCTCCACACACACACAATCCCGCCCTACACACACACACAATCACCCCCCTCCACACACACAATCCCCCTCCTCCACACACACACAATCAATCACCCCCCTCCACACACACACAATCACCCTCCTCCACACACACACAATCACCCCCCTCCACACACACACAATCCCGCCCTACACACACACACAATCACCCCCCTCCACACACACAATCACCCTCCTCCACACACACACAATCAATCACCCCCCTCCACACACACACACAATCACCCTCCTCCACACACACACAATCACCCTCCTCCACACACACACAAAATCACCCCCCTAAACACACACACACAATCATCTCCCCTCCACACACACACACAATCACTCCCCTCCACACACACACAATCACCCCCCTCCACACACACACAATCACCCCCCTCCACACACACACAATCACTCCCCTCCACACACACACACAATCACTCCCCTCCACACACACACAATCACCCCCCTACACACACACACAATCACCCCCCTACACACACACACAATCACCCCCCTACACACACATACAATCACCCCCCTCCACACACACACAATCACCCCCTCTACACACACACACAATCACCCCCCTCCACACACACACAATCACCCCCCTACACACACACACAATCACTCCCCTCCACACACACACACAATCACCCCCCTCCACACACACACACACAATCACTCCCCTCCACACACACACAATCACTCCCCTCCACACACACACACAATCACTCCCCTCCACACACACACAATCACCCCCCTACACACACAATCACTCCCCTCCACACACACACACAATCACTCCCCTCCACACACACACAATCACCCCCCTACACACACAATCACTCTCCTCCACACACACACACACAATCACTCCCCTCCACACACACACAATCACTCCCCTCCACACACACACAATCACCCCCCTACACACACACACAATCACCCCCCTCCACACACACACACAATCACCCCCCTACACACACACACACACAATCACCCCCCTCCACACACACACAATCACTCCCCTCCACACACACACAATCACTCCCCTCCACACACACACAATCACCCCCCTCCACACACACACAATCACCCCCCTCCACACACACAATCACCCCCCTACACACACACACAATCACCCTCCTACACACACACACAATCACCCCCCTCCACACACACAATCACCCCCTCCACACACACACAATCACCCCCATCCACACACACAATCACCCCCCTCCACACACACACAATCACTCCCCTCCACATACACACACAATCACCCCCCTCCACACACACACACAATCACCCCCCTCCACACACACACACAATCACCCCCCTCCACACACACACACACAATCACCCCCCTCCACACACACACAATCACCCCCCTCCACACACACACAATCACCCCCCTTCACACACACACACAATCACCCCCCTACACACACACACAATCACCCCCCTCCACACACACACACAATCACCCTCCTCCACACACACACAATCACCCCCCTCCACATACACACAATCACCACCCTACACACACACACAATCACCCCCCTCCACACACACACAATCCCGCCCTACACACACACACAATCACCCCCCTCCACACACACACAATCCCGCCCTACACACACACACAATCACCCCCCTCCACACACACAATCACCCTCCTCCACACACACACAATCAATCACCCCCCTCCACACACACACACAATCACCCTCCTCCACACACACACAATCACCCTCCTCCACACACACACAAAATCACCCCCCTCCACACACACACACACAATCATCTCCCCTCCACACACACACACAATCACTCCCCTCCACACACACACAATCACCCCCCTCCACACCCACACACAATCACTCCCCTGTTGCGTGCCACCCAAGGTGGATTCTCGGCCACGGCTAACGGAGTGGCGAGTCATACCTGCGGTGGTTGTGGGCGCACCACCCACTTCAGTATCAGAATATTTATTTGCACTGGAGGAATCTGATGAGCCTCAAAGCTCTTTTTCACAGATGTCCACTTCGCCAACGCACGCTGACCAGGATGTTTCTGTTGCGCGTCGTCGCTTGTTAAGATGTTCTCTGTTCATATTTTGTTTGTTGCGGTTGCACCCGACTCAAGAGCCGCATGGCTCACAGGGCTATGCCTAATAAATGAAAACTTGAAAACTTGAAACTTGCACCAGCGTGGTGAAATATGGTCAAACAACCCCCACGACCGACGTGGCAGTAAGTTGAAAAAAAATATCGATGAAATAACTGATCATTTTATGCAGTCGTAGCCAAAATAATTTTTGTGCTACAGTTAAATGTGGAAACTCATTTGGGTCTCATGACATATATATCAGTATCGTGAACAGGCATTTTAGGCCAGTGTATTTTATGTTGTTGAATTTTTTTCACTGCTTGCCTCGGCGATCCAAATCACCCGTTGAGAAAACTCGATGGAGCAGCGATAATTGAAAGAATTGTCCACACAGCCCGCACCGCCTCCCCTCCTCCTCCGCACCGTTCGATGATTCCGACGATCTCGTTCGATCCATTCATGCACAGTCGTGAGAAGTGGTGTCGTTTTGTTATCGTGGGAGTGTTAGTAGGGATGTTGACGGTGTGGGGCAGACCATCATCCGGCAGTGGGTAGACAATTGGATGATGATGGTGATGTCCACGACTCGGCATACCAACCACACTTGTGCAGCAAACTGACTATTTTCCACTGTTTTGTCCGTGGCTAGGCAGCACTCAGACGGTGTCCCCACGGGTTACATCTTGATTCCAGTAACCTGCAACCGCTTTGTGGATAAGACCACCTCGCCCAGAAGCAACGGCAAATCGATCCTATTGTCCGCAAACAGCCCCCCGCCCCTTTCCCGAATCGCCGTCGATTCGAGAGTTTCACTGCATCATCAAAATCGTCGAATGTTGTCTCTCCGTCTGCCACCGCTTTTCAAAATCACGTTCGCGTGTTTTTATTTTGTTTTGGTTTTCTCTCCTGCAAAATTGTGTTTGTTTGTTTATGCTGGTAATTGCTCTCATGCTAAAAAGCGCAATTCGATTATTTTATTATTTTCTCCACGACACATTTACCCGGCCTTCCCCCTTCCATGCTTAAAACCAAGCATATTGTGCGTTTGCAGATGGCGGAAATGGGAACATGAAATATTCCCAGTCTCTGCCGTCCGTGGTTAAGAAGCCATCTGAGCAAGAAAAGAAAAATCAAGTCGGCTAAAGACCTCACTCGGTGTCAACATAATCATCAAAGAGGGTACAAAGGAGCCAAAGTGCGTGTGTGTGTCACATCGCACACGTTAAACATCGACACAGTAAAAGCTTGGATTGCGAATAACTTGGTCTGCGAGTGTTTTGCAAGACGAGCAAAAATTTTAAGTAAATATTAATTTGATTAACGAGCGAAGTCTTGCAATACGAGTAGTACGTGTATACGCTTTGTCTGCCGAGCGTCACGTGATCACAACTGATACACGAGTGCTTTGATATACGAAGTGCTTTGGATTACAAACACGTTTCCGGAACGAATTATGCTCGCAATCCAAGCTTTTTCTGTACATTGCTCAACCTTCCAGAGCCATATAACAACAGCCATGAGTTGAAGCTGAACTCTGAGAAATAGCTCGGCCAGAAACTCGAGGCCCACGATCAAAAATAGGCTCCAGCCTGTCTTCAAGTTAAATGCTATTTAAAATAGGATATTAAGGCACGGTCAAGCCACGTTTTAAAAGGCAGGCAATGCATTTTAATGTATTAAATCACTTGTCATTGCATACCCTGCAATTCCTTCTCTTGGCCGATAACTGGAGATGAGAATGTGACATTTGGAATTACACATTGCTGAACGGCCGCCAGTAACTCTGGACGTCCCTACAATCCGCCAGAGAGGTGTTAGCAAAGTGGAAGAGGGGGACATCAAGTGAATAGGAGGGCAGGAGGGTGGTGGTGGTGGCGGTGGCATGTGTAGGGATGACTTGCACTGGCTGCTGCACAGCTGAGATGCACGTGATCATGTGTGGTGTGTGTGTAAGTGGCGAGTGCTGTAGTGGCGACGGTAATTTGTGCCCGATGGTGTTTTGGTGTTGGCGTCAAGTGGCGAATATGTCAGTGGTGAGTTCCAGTCGTTAAGACGCGAGTCGTGGTAACATTGAGTGCCAGGGATTGGTGTAGTCGTGAGTTCTGAACGTTGACTAGCGTGACAGGGCAGTGTGAATAATTAACTTGAAAAAATTGCGAGTATATTTTACAAACAATCTGAATATTGGAAATAATCTGAATACATCAAGGAAGTATCAAATGTTTTTATATCTTATTTCAAAGTCTAAACTTAGAATGTTGGCATTTTATCTCCCCTAATAGAGGTTTTTTTGGGTTAGATCGCGTACATATAAATGTGCCGTTAAACCCGCCACCACCCGACACAGCAAATTAGCTTTGAACTAGTAACAAATTGGCATTGTTTACGTGACAAACCTTACTAATTGGCTATGTCGGGTGGCGGCGGGTTTAACGACACATTTATTTTAAAAAACGTATGGATAATATTGGTTGCAAAAGCCTCCTACGGGTTAAACATTAATTTCCCCTTTATGTATTCTGACACTACCCCTTGAGCAAAGCAGACAAATTCTTACCTTAATTAATGGTGATGGTGCTGGTTCCAACAACAACAACGTAACACATATCTCATCAATGGGGCTATGGTTCAGGAGTAACACTTGCGCCTCACGGCAGAGGTCGCAACCGGGTACCCGATACCCGTACCCTACCCGATAACCGGCTACCCGTACCCGGCCGGGTATGGGTACGGGTACCCGTTTGCGACCCTGGTGCGGCCGGGTACGGGTACGGGTAGACCGTGAGTCACTGGTGAGTAACTGTTTGTCACTCATTTCCCAACGTCTTGTCTCTTCTCACAATTCAAGTTCCTAGAATCAACCCACCCGCGCCTGCAACATGGCTTCATCCCAGAGGTCGCAATCGGGTACCCGATACCCGTACCCTACCCGTACCCGCCCGGGTACGGGTAGGGTACGGGTACGGCCGGTTACGGGTACGGGTACCCGTTTGCGACCCTCGTGCGGCCGGGTACGGGTAAGGAATCAAAACCCGTTTGCGACCTCTGCCTCACGGAGAGAAGAGCCTCGGTTCAATTCTGCAACTCGCACGCTGTGACACAATCATGTAAGATGACTAATTATGAACGTGTCATGCAAACATGTGGGGGAAATCTCGCCATTGGCAAACAATGGTGGGAAATTAACGGCAAGTTTAAAGCCTCCACAAATTTACGCATGCCAATCATCGTATCCATTACAAATAATCACAACGCTTGGAATGCATGCTCGAAGCTATGCTGGAACCCAGCCTAGAACTGCTTTGCACATCCAAACCCGTGCTCGAAACCCATATCTACACACCAGCTCCAACCCACCCTCAAGCTCGAACCTGTGGACAAACCCACGCCCCAACACATGCCCCAACACATGCTTGAACCCACGAACCCATTCTCGAAGCCAAATGCATACCTTTGAACCGTGTAGTTAATTGGGAACAGTTTATTGCCATTCACACTGCGTATGGAGTAGAGTCTAAGGTGAGACTTGGGACTATATATGGAGATGACTCCCCCTTCATGGAACCATCTCTACTGCTTCATGTCGTTAGGGGCCATCCATTTAGTGCGTACGCATGGAGGGGGGAGGGGGGTTAACCCGAATGCGTACGCTTGCGTATGGGGGGTCTACTGATAATAATAATTTGTCTACATTGGCCTTCAAATGAGTTAGATAGACCGGCGGTGGACTATCTGTTTGCTTAAACACATCAATATTATTCATCCTTGATCGTTTCTGCGTGGATTAAATATCGGCCGTTCTATAGGAATCGGGGGGGGGGGTGCGTCAAGCGTACATACGCAGGTGGGGGGGGGGGTGTAAAAAGTACGCGTGCGTACAGGGAGGGGGGGGCGGGTCAAGTTTTGACATATTTTTGCGTACGTACTAAATGGATAGCCCCTTACGCCAATCCAACCTTATTACCTCAGTGGGTCTTTAACTGACACCGACTTATTGAACTTGTTTGGCCAATCTGTGCCCTCCCGCTCGCAACCCACCAGTCCAGTGAGCGCGAGCGGAGCAGCCAATCATGAGAGTCGATGCTCGAGTTTGAACGTGCCGGCCTGACAGCTACCCAATAGGATATGACCGTACCCGTTGCAACATTGAGGCTGCCAGTTTGTGCTGTATGCGGTGTTGGATATAATGAATTAAACCAGGCTCGCCTGTCAGCGACCCTTTAAACTTATAAAGCACATTTCATTCATTGTTGAACTGTATTTAAAAAGCAAAAAATAAGGTAATATTTATGAGGGTATATAGCCACGTATAATATAAACAATCATTCTTAATCATGAAGTGGTTTCCAAACAAACACAAACAACGTTTAAATGCTAAAGGAACAATTTCTGAGAATACACAACATTTATGCAAGCCGTTACGATATATCCGTGATGATATATCTGTACATGGCCGGTTCTCCTTCAGCCTATGCATTAAACGTATTGCAAATTGCATGTGCCTATATACAATGACTTTTTTCACGTATAATCGTGTAAAATGTTTGTCAGCCTTGCCTAATACCTTGGCCAGGATATAGAGCATTTGTTGAGACCCGAGGTGCAGCATTGTATAAGCGTGAGGTCACAGGTTCAAATGGTGGTGAGGGTCGACTTAGAAGTTTATCCCTCCTGGGTAAATAAAAGGATTAACATCTTAAAATTGTTGTCAGTCTGACCGAATACCTTGGCCAGGATTTCGAGCATTTGTTGAGACCCGAGGTGTTAGCATTGTATAACCGTGAGGTCACAGGTTCAAATGGTGGCGAGGTTGACTCAGAATTGTATCAATGCTGGGCATATAAACACCTGTACACGGCGTTCCCCTGGCAAGAAACCAGTGTGAGAACAATATCCCAAAGATGCACCAGCACTCCATGAAGCGGCCGAAAGGCGAAAGCGTCACTCCTCGGGATAATCTCAAGTGTTTAACCGTAGCACGCGATGGCACAGACTTCCAAGGGTTAGAGCGTGGGTTGGAGTTTAAGCAGCTTGGGTTTGTGCACGGTGCTTGGGTTCAAGCATGGGTATGACCCCAATTGCAATTGCCTCGATGGCTATTTTTAGACTCAATCCGTGCTCCATAAACTCCTCGTCCAGAGATTGAGTAGATTTGTTGAGCTCGGTTTTCAGAGGCAGCCACCTTCCACGTTCGAAGTCCATCGTCGTCATGAAGTTTAAGTCTACACGTTTGTGTTTGACAGCTGGTGGTACCCTGACCCTGGGGGGGAGAGGATGGGTGGGTGGGGGGGATCCCTTTTTAAATCCTTTATATTAAGTTCGCTTGCTTGCTTAGGACCGTGCAAATCTTTCGGTCGTTTTTTAACCCACTTCCCGTGATCCAATCGAGCTGACATTTTCCACACAGACTCGTTGTGCTTGACAATTAATGTTCGTGAAATTTTTTTCCCAAAATGTTACACTTTTTAGGACAAAAATATTATATTTAATTACCAATTGCTTAATGGTGCAATGCAATCATCTAACCCATAGGTGGCAGCCATCTCAAGCCAGAGGACGAGAGGACTCTAGCCACCACGCATATAAAGGATTTATAGTGAAAAACTTTGTTTTTACTGGTTATACTTATTACTTGTGCCCCAGCCACTCGTAAGCCAGTGATGAGGAACACAACTCTCCCGGCACTGGGTAAAATAAAGAGGCTGAACCTCATCCCACCCCACCCTTGTCTTTGGGGATGGGGAGCGGTGACCGACTCTGAAACCAACGTCTCCTAAAGCCCCGTTTTTAAATCCTTTATATTAAGTTCGCGTGTTTGCTTGCTTGCTTGCGTGCTTGCTTGCTTAGGACCGTGCAAATCTTTCGGTCGTTTTTTAACCCACTTCCCGTGATCCAATCGAGCTGACATTTTCCACACAGACTCGTTGTGCCAGACAATTATTGTTCGTGAAAAAAAATTCCCAAAATTTTACACTTTTTAGGCAAAAAAAATTGATTTTACATATATTCAAATAGAACGCATTCATGGCTTTGGCTGAACGTCAGAGTGTAAGAGCCCAGAGCGTAACCCCTCCACAGGCCGTGGCGGAGTAGCGCAGTTGGTAGCGCCCTCGCTTCCCATGCCAAAGGTCGCTGGATCGATCCCCGCGTCCTCCACAGGCGAATATATTTTTAAATCCTTTATATTAAGTTCGCTGCCACGCATATAAAGGATTTATAGTGAAAAACTTTGTTTTTACGGGTTATACTTATTATTCATCTGGCGGTTACCGCCACGCGCCAAGCCTGGAGTCACAATGACAGAGCTTGACCGAGGCAGAGGGAAACACAAAAAGTAAGATGTCGGGGGGGGGGGGACGGGAAGCAACCCCTCGTGTGGGACAGCCGCCGAAAGTACCGCTTTCCCAAAAAGCCCCTTCTGTGAAAGCGTGTCGGAGCCTTATAGTGCTTGGGAACACGTGAACACGTGTGCGGAGGAGCTCCAAACTGCCGCTCGGCAAATGTTGTACTCGTGGGATACCCCTCCCTCCTGGCGCGAAAGAAGGCCCGTGGCTTTTGTGGCACGGAACGGACGGTGGACAAGGGACTGTCTCTTCGAGGGGGGAGTGCTCATCGGGGATAATGCACCGTGCGATCAGCGAATCCGTTTGGTACACTGCTCGAAGATGCTCCGTCTTATCTCGGGGGTTGCTTTGCACCGACTCGCCGACTTGGGGACCGTGAACCCGTTAGCCAGCTTGGCCCGCTCACTGTGAATCGTCTCGACCACGCGTTGGTCAAGGGGCAGCTCGGCGGAGGCTGATGGCTCAAAAGACGAAAAGGGGGAAGGATTCCTGCTGTTGCCCTTCTTCACTTGCCCTTCGCCGGTACAACTACGAGATGCGGGGCGACCAGCTTCAAGACCGCGATGATCCTTTTGCGCAGGGGCTTAAGTTCCCCAGTGGGAGGGGGGGGGGGGAAGCACTCTCCAACAACGGAGGTGGACAAAGGGAGGAGGATTCGCCCCCTCCCCCATTGGAAGCTCTGCCATGCCTCCTGAGCTTCCTGGCTGACCCATCCTGGGTAGATGAGGCTCGAGAGCTCGCCTGAGGATCGTGGCCGTCTCCAAAGAGGAAGCAACTTCAGCCTTGTTAGAAGTGCAGCGACCCCAGACGGATACGAAGGGCTCTTGAGCCCCGTAACCTCCCCTCCAGAGCACCACAAAGTCCCCTTCACCAGGAACTGGTCCCACGTGCGACCACTGAAACAACGTCCGCTTCAAGCGCAGCTGTATCCAACAGCGCACGGTCCTGTTACAGTCTCTTCCCGGGGCGCATCTCTTCAGGGAGCAGCTCCGAACACAGCACGGACTTGAAGAGCGCTCGCTGTACAGCTGGGACGTTGGATGTCCGCTCGCTGCCGCGTCTCCCTCTCCGTCCCGGTTGTGTTCCCCCCCATCGTCTCCTCGTCCTTTTGCTTGTGCACCCCCCTTTTTGTACTCGATAACCCCCCCCCCCCCAGCCAGCTCCAAGCCTCCTACCCCTCCCTGCTGTTGCCATTGTTTGGAAACCGGCAATAATTGTGTCGAGCTCACTCTCACCCCGGCACCACCACCCCCGATCTATCTTCTGTCGCTTGGATTCACGACTGCTAACCACATTGGTCGCTACAGAAGGAAGGGGGAGGGGGGTCGAATTGGTTGCGCACTTAGGGGCCATGATTGAGGTCAAAATGCGTGCACAATAAACAATAATGGAAGGTCAAGAAAACGCCGAATAATGCGTAGCAATACGACAACGTCTACACACGAAAACGGTCAGATGCGGGCGATTTGAAATTACAAGCGCCGATCGCCGTGCTAATCCGCGGTTACAAAAAAAACTCCATACCCACGGGGTTAGAAGATTGGTATGCTGAAGGAAAACCGTGGGTACGTAAGTACCGCAGATGCAAAAAACGCGGTTGTTGAGGGATATCTGTATATTCAGATTTTTTTTTAAATGAACTTGCAGGTTAACTGCACTTCCAGGCTGGGTGGACTGTTCAGCTCGATGCTGTTGCTGTTGTTGCTCCAGGTGTTGGATGAGCTGGAAGATTTTTTTTTTGCTCGCCCACTCTCTGCAGTGAACCGCCTCGAGAGCTTTTCTTCGCCAGGGCTGAGTAGTGACGCACTCCTCCCCCCCAACGCGTCGTTCTCACGGATCAAGACTATCCTGGCAAGATCCCGTTTTGAAATGAACTGGTTGCCCTCAGTCCGCGCGTCAAAAGATGGCACGCCAACGAGTCGAGCGAAGATCTTCTCGCTCCATCTCAGAGAGCTTCCCCCCCCACCACCATCACCACTACCACCTTCTCCACCAACTCGCACAGGGAAGGAGTTGTGCTGTACTCTTTGTTTTTTTTCCGGTAAAGTCACGTAGGTAAAAAAACACAAGCCTCCGTCTTCAACTTGATATGGTAATTTTGCTGTGACGGTGCCACCTGAAGACGGAAGCTTGTGTTGCCTCCGAAACGTCGTGATTTAATTTATTTAAATTTTATTTTTTACCTACGTGACTTTACCGAAAAAAAAACAAAGAGTATGGACCGTTGCAGTCACGAAAACTTCAAATATAGAATGAGTTGTGCTGTCCCCCACAACTGTGAGTTGGGTGAAATTGTACCCACTGGCATTGGCCATCGCCGAGCGAGGCGCAACGAGTCACCGCGTGCGGTGCGGGGGCAGCTCCCCACTGGGTGGGGTGGGAGAGCGCCACGATCCGAGATATTTTCCTTCGTCAGTGCATACCGTGTCAAACCCATACGTGTTTACCCCGTGTTCTTGTACAAAACAATACGTCTATTTGTTTGTGTTTCTCCCTTGTGATGGGACTTTGTAGGATGAACGTTGAGATTTATAAGGGGCAGAGTGACCAATAAGGTCTGAATTAGTCTGTTATCACGTAGGGCACTGACAAGGGGTTAACAGGTTTGTCAGTGGTTCTCAATCCTCTTGTTTTGGCTACTTTACCCCTCGTTTCAACCGAGTAATCCCCCCCCCTGCCTAACCCAACATGGTTCTGTATTGTTCCAGGTTACCATATGGATTTGAATGTTATCGTAGGTGTTTTATATTGGCAGATTCATACGACATGATTATTCACCAATGGCTCTCACGGATGATTTAATTTCACACATTTATAAACCACCTCGAGTACCCGCTGGGACATTGCCAGGGGTCTACGTACCCCCCCCCCCCTCCACCACCCCCCCCCCCCCCCCCCGTTGAGAACCACTGCTCAACGTGATAGAGCATAATATGAACGCACGTTCATTCATTCATTGTTAACATTTCATAACATACGTCTCATCAGTGGGTACAGTAATAGTCACGACTCTAATCAAACACCTTGCCCCATCTCTCTCTGTTTGCCTCTTCCATGTAACGTGAAGTCATGGAATTGGGATATGTGAGGAATGAATTTGTTTGCTTTCAGGCCATACCTTGATGCGCGAGCCATACCTTGATGAGCGAGCCTTAAACCCAAATGCCTAGCTACGTTTGCACTGTTGATTCAATTAAGAAACTTTTAACAGTGGTGACATCGGCAATTAAAAGCAAAATAGACTTTAAATAACAACGCTGTTATTCGAGGTGCCTATGAGCTGGGTTTATTCAGCATTGTGTGCTGTTGATGCTGTATGTCTGATCCTTACAACGATCAGTGGTATATTTGGTAATATAATTTTATTCTAATGCCAAAATATTGATTTTCAAATCGACGGCGATTAAGTTCTAAACGCTTAGCATGTTTAACTATTTAACGACAGACTTAATGATTCGTTCCTCAGGTCAGCCTGTCTCTGACAGGTTGACATGATTTAGAACATCATCATATCTTGATTAGATTAATTGAGTTCTAAGCTACGGATTATTATTTTCTGAATTGTTCTGTGCTTAGTGATGTTTGTGCGTTTTCAGGTGATGGACAAATGCATTGAGTGTGCTGCATGTGGTGCTGTGAGGTCGTGGTTTAGCTTTAGGCTGTTGGTGTCGTGTTTGAGGCCAAACTACTGTCATGTGCAGACAATGTGCGTACTATGCCCTATCAACAACAACAACAAACCTACACACGCCGTGTACCTTAAACTTCGTTGTTTTGCTATTTTTTTAGTTTTTGTGTTTTCAAATACAGTATGTCGTCAACAATTGCTGTGATATTGTAGGTACTGCAGTTAACAATCTGCTAGTTTTTTGTAAACAGTATGCATAAACTGAACTCAGTTTGTAATTGTATGAGAGAATCTTTTTTTTAAAAATTATCATGACTGAATCGGTTTTTTTAAATGGTAAATTATATCAAAGTGAATGGATTATGTACAAGATTTAAGCTATTGGTGTTTCTGAATGTTTGAAGAAAAGATTAAATAAACATGAATTGCTTGTCATGAAGTGCAATAGTTTAATGGTGTTTTTGTTATTTATTTTGGGGTTGCATGATTCCAGTTGGTCTAATTGAGCTCACGTGGTTATAGTTTAATCGTGAAATGTCTGCAGCCTTCATAGATTCTACACACACATCACTGTTATAAACAACAAGTAACCAGCTGGTTCATTGAAGGATAACCCCTACAGCCACTATACATTCTGCATAATACCGTGGTAAGAATAACTATTTCAACTTGTAACGTGCAGAGTATTCCCCAACTCTCGAATGGAGAGAATGACTCGGAGTGATGCTTTCATCATCGCCACCCTGCGCCTCCGATGAGCGCAGTTGGCTACGTAGCGGTGCAAAAGAAGTCCAACATCCGTGCATCACAGCCATGGTCGCTCCACTGCTGGATGACGGCCTCACCGAGCCGCCGCCACCCCTCGAGGTCTCCGCGATGCAACGATCCGGCCAGCACCTCCGCACGAGCCGATCCCATTGCTCCACCCCTGTGGTGGACGTCGTCGCCATTGAACCACCGTGGACTTTGAGAGGACGCGCTTTGAAAAAGCGGGTCGGTCGACAACGCCAAAAACATCCATTAGCGTCGTGCAGAGAATGTAAATGACATTTACTTCTTTACTTTCATGCGTTTTTTGGTTATGTGGAAGGACGTGTACATGGAGACATTTAATCTGCAACGTTTGCTTCATTGATTGAAGGAGTCACGTTAGAGTAGCGTTACAAAGTGACATTCTTGCGTGTGGCGAGTATCACATCCACGACGCCGGAATTGTTCCGTTATAGCCGGCGTCGTTGATAGTGCCAGAGTGGAGATTTTTCCTTAACACTCCAGCTTCGTGTGGGACATACATCACCAATGTGACTGGCACATAATGTGCTAGCTTTGTCCTTGGGGAAAGCGCTGGAATACAGCACGAGATGAATCGTAAGACACTCCGGTTTAAACTTTCTTCCGAGCGGTATGGATTATTGAGGAAGCCTTTAAGTTTAAAGGAAGCGCATCGTAATCATCCGGTGAGTGAATGCCTCACCCGAGGAAGCCCCCAGCACACACACCTGATCTTAATTAAACTTAGCACGTAGATTTACAAGGCCACTGGACGCATGCGTTACAACCCCACGTTTCAAAGATCCACGCGAATAATATGGCAGTAGAAGCTGTGCAAAGGTAAAAGGCAGTTCCTCGTTCTGTGAAATGTACACAGTCTCTCAACAGCACGTGTTGACAAGGAATGGAGTCATCTTGTTACCCAGTAACGTGATCCCGGGTAACGGTGCTGCGAGGTGGCGCAGAGAGGTGGTTGATGTCCGCTCATCGGAGAGGACACCACGCCTGTTAACTACCTCGCCTGGGTTCGATCGCAAACCGCCCTGACGCGTGTATATTTGGAGTTTGCGTGTCTCCTCGTGGACACGTGGATTGTTTTTCCTGATGCGTCGGTGTTTGTCTCCACGTTTAGAATGAACGTGCGTTTAAGAGTATTTTGCTGCTGTAAATGTCTGCAAGTAAACCACTTTACTGGGCTAACATTTGTGGCCATGTCGATTATGAAAAAGGCCTGCATAGCTCAGTGAGGCCTTACCCAGCAAGTAAAAATAAGTTTAGTTTATAGAGGATCACAGGTGACTGCTAAATGCAAAGTGAACGTCAAAATTTGATCGAATTGTACATTGTGTTGTTGTTATCCTCATTGGATTGAGAAGTTTATTATTCCATGGATTGTTTTTAAATCTCGCATTCAGAGCTCATGCAATAGACAGGCAGTCGTGTGAATTAGTCGCGTGACATAACCACGGCGCTTGTGCCAGGCTAGGTGTACCTTGAGGTTTTGTAAAATGACTGGCAGATGCACCACCGGTGCTCCCCACTGTGCCACCTCGCTGCGTGTTATCCGTGCGCCGCTCCGCTCGTTGTTCTGAGCGTCCTTCCTCAGCCCTTCTTTGTTGCTGGAGGGCGACTGCCTCCAAATGCCGAGTAGCGTCCTTCACAAAGCTCCTAAAATATAACCCACGCCGACACAGAAGAGACACAAAAAAAATCGGCGTGCAAAACAGCACGCCAATTACCACGCCACCACAAACAGCACGAATTAGCCTATTAGCGTGCAGTCTGACCTGCTTGGAAGGCACTCATGGTATTAAAATTAAACGCATACCAAGTAGTATACTGATGGGCGTGCTGTTATTACAGCACGTCCATTAGTACGTGCAAAATACGTTCAACGTACATACAATGTGTACATTAGGCTGTTGGTGTAAAGGTTTGTTGGAGGGATCCCCTTGAATTTCGTGGTCAGATTTTGTTTTTATATATATTGAGTAACTCGTGTAGATTACACACCAATTTGGAACAATCGTAGAACGAGCAGGTGCATCATCCTATGCCAGAGAAACAACCAGTTCTAAGTATTACAACACATTTAGTGTGTGGTAGAGTCAGAGGCATTCTCATGTCCACGTGGCTCATCTGTTGAGCCGCAGACAGTAGCAGCAGCAGGGCCTTGAGAGTTGGGCTCTCATCTGAACCTCAACCTGACCGTGGCTGATGACATCACTTCTGTCAGCACCAGGGCAAAAAACACGTTCCTACGGAGTGGGCAGGTAGGAACTTGGTTGGACAGCGCATTCGTGCACGACAGAATCCTCGCGGTCACGTGACGCACTTCAACCAATCCGGGAGCGTACTACATGTTTGGGAGGGGCTATGCACGACAGACAAATAATCCCTGGTGGGCAGTGTGGAACTGTTGTTCCTACCTGGACAATGAATTTTACTCCACGTCGCTCTGAGCCCACCCTACTTCTGAGATCCCTTCAAGTGACCTGTTTTTTTTTTATCTGCGCACTATGGAAGGCACTCCAAACAACATTTCGGACAATGGGGTTTGCTGCAGTCATAGGGTGAGCAGGGCGAGGGCCGAGGTTTATTGGCAGGGATGACGCGAGACCACAGACTGCCTTCGTTGCCTTTGTCCACTTTTGATTAGCACGGTTGGTTACGTACGGTGCGAGAGAAGTTCAACATACATGTCGGACCTGTTTGATTTACGGAATACAGTTTTAGCACCTAAACGGACACACACACTTCTCAGATATTCAACTTGCGAAGGTTAAATGGAAATAACTGCTACCACAAATTCTCCATATGGGCCGATGATATGTCGATTAACTCTTAGTACTTGCCTGGTATTCAAAGTCTATTGCTCAACACGAGCATCGTTGGCTAGAAAGTTGCCCGGATACTGACGCCTTCGTTGCAGCTGTTCCACCCCGGTTGTAATTGTTGGCACCCTGTTGAGACTTCTTTCTGCAATATATTTCGCTCGTCTTTACACGCGGCGGACACAAAAAATCGCTGCTGCTTCTTCCGATGTGCAGTTGTGCAAGGGCAGCCGTCGTCTTCGATCACATGATACATCTTCCATACACCAGCAAAGTCTGGAGAGAACTAAATAGTCTGTTCTCCGATAACGCGTGTTGTTTTCACAACGCCAATTGGATATAATGCGATGATTAATGTAGGAGGGATCACATTTTTGTTATAACGCGGATGCGAATTGTACATAACGCGATCGAGTGAACTTAGTGACGTCGCGCGAGGAGGAATCAGCGGTTGTACGGCTGCCTCGGCGTAGCATCGCACAAGGCAGTGGGATGCTGCTGGATGCTTCTAGATGCTACCCACGCACCTCAGTCTTTGTTCAGCCTGCTTACGCATCTCACGTGTTACCGCGGACTGTGCTTTACCCTATATTGTATATTATTGATAATAACGCGATTTTTCCATAACCTCGTGTTCTTCAGGGACGCGACAACTGCTGCATTATAGGAGAAGAGACTGTACTTGAGTTGCACCCCACTCATTGTACTTTAATTTGCTTACCAATATCTTACCAATATTGGTTACTTGATCATTGAGCCTGTGTATTGGAGGACTCTGAGGTTATCACCGAGCACCAAGGCACCAGTACGTAATTTTCACGCCAAGTGTGTTTCGGATGAAGCTGCCTGGGTATAACACAGTCTGGTAGTTTGTTGAAGAAAATTGTAAAATTGGTAACCGTTGTTTTTTGCTCGTAAGTGACAAAATTGCGACTTCAAATGACAATATTAAATGCACCCACACACTTTAAATTCTAATAAACAAGCAGCAAGCTGACAATGAAGTACAGCATCAATGTGGTAACAATATCATATTCGGGTCATATGAAGAATATTTCTGTCAACAAAGTTATTTTTTCCTGACGGTTCATGTAAAGGTATTTTAAGGACAGGATGGCAAATGCGACTTCCATCAGTGAAGCGACGCAAGGTGAAAGCGAACATTAAAATTGCAGTTGTGACCAACACCCAACCTGCCATTTGATATCCTCCCGATTAGATGCACGGGCCACACCTATGAAATTGGCCCAATTATGCAGCAGTTTGCAGTGCCCAACCGTGAAAAGATTATATTGTGCACAAAACAAAATCTCGCATCACTTTGCTGTCCGGACAGAAGAAGAAAGAATAGAAAAAACCGACAACTTTTTAACTCTACAAAGTGACCGTACCGAGAAAAATTCGACTCGTATAAGCGAATTATCTAGACCAATAAAGCTAGGTTGTGTATCGTAAAACTCGCTTTCCGAACAGTCACGAGTGTGTCAAAACACCCCTACGTAAATAAATCCCAGGTGAGATTTACAACAACAACAGCAACATCGTCGGCTAGCCAAGCGGTTCGATCCGCGCCAAAAAGAAAAATCTGCGACTGCGTAGAAGCCAGGAGGAGGAGGAGGGAAGGAAGGAAGGAGGCATGAGGAGCCAGACGCGCCTCCTCTGCATGCTGTGCCTCACGCTAGCCTTCTTCGTCGTGGAGGTGGTGGTGAGCCGCGTGAGCGAGTCGCTCGCCATGCTCTCCGACTCGCTGCACATGCTCTCGGACGTGATCGCCCTCGGCGTGGCGCTGCTCGCCGTGCGCCTGGCCGGCCGCACGCGTCCCACGCGCCGCAACTCGTTCGGCTGGGCGCGCGCCGAGGTGGCCGGGGCCCTCGTCAACTCGGTCTTCCTCGTGGCGCTCTGCGTCACCATCGTCCTGGAGGCCCTCGGACGGTTCGCGGCGCCGCGGACCGTCGAGCGGCCCCTGCTCGTGGTCGTCGTCGGCGCCGTGGGCCTCCTCGTCAACCTGGTGGGGCTGTGCCTCTTCCAGGGCCACGGGCACAGCCACGGGGAGGCCGCCGCGGAGGGCGGCCCCCACTCCGTGCGTGGCGGTGCGTAAGAATGGTAACGCCGTGGCCAGCAGCAGCAGTGGTGCCCGCATACAGGGACAGAATGATCCGATCGAAATTAGGGATTTCGATCGGATCATTGGGGGGGCATGTGCCCCCCCCCCCCCACCGGCTCCACTAGTGATGCCCGTGCTGCCATTGTTGGCAGACTGAACTCGTTATCCAGAGCTCGTCAATTGGTCCTGCCCCGGCGTGGCAGTGCAAATGTTTCTTAAATCTCCTGCATCTATAATAGAGGGTTTTTTGGGTTAGGTTGCATAAATATATGAATGTGTCGTTAAACCCGCCACCACCCGACACAGCCAATTAGTAAGGGTTTGTCACGTAAACAGAACGTGCCAATTCGTTGCGAGTGCGGCACACCGGTTGTGTGTTGGAGAGTAAATCCACAAGATTTACAATTTGAGTAACGACGTTTCGCCAGTAATGACAACTAGCTTCATCAGGCTTCAGCCAGATTTGTGGAGAAATCCTATTTCGTTCTTGAATGGAGGGATAAATGTGATGATGTCACTTGCGAGCTCCTCGGGTGCGACGGCCTGCTGCATCTGTCGACACAGCAGTGTAAATGGGTTCACTACAGTTAGTCGATTTGCAGGTTAAAGTGTGGTGGGTTAAAGTGTGGGTACACTCACCGCTTCCAGTACCCTCTCTATGGGGTCTCTATAGCGGTTGCCTCAAGTGGAGACCCTTCAGCCAGAAGTGGAACAAAGTGAGCAAGCGCAGGCCTGCACCTTTGCCTGTTACGGCAACGACTGCGGTGGGTACGTGCCACGCTGCATGGTGCAGCAGTGTCAGAGTAAGCGTCTGCGTGTCGCCCAGGCCCAGGTGCGGGAACGCATGGCGACCACGCGGGACCACCGTCTGTTGAGATGGAGGACCTTGCCAGGGTCCGGCCGTTGTGTGGCTCAGGAGAGTGCGCGTCAGCGGAGGCGATGGAGGAGGAGGCGATGGAGGAGGAGGAGGGGGAAGAGGCGATGGAGGCGACGGGCTCGCAGATGAACATGCACGGCGTGTTCCTGCACGTGCTCGGCGACGCGCTGGGCTCCGTGGCGGTGGTGGTCAACGCCCTCGTCTACTCCCACTTCGAGGGCTCGTGCGTGTCGGAGGAGGCTCGCGATGACGGCGAGGGGCCCGCGCGCCGCCGCCGCCACCACCGCCGCTGCTGGGTCCACTACCTGGACCCGAGCCTGTGCCTGCTGATCGTGGCCATCCTCCTGAGCACGGCGGTGCCGCTGCTGCGCGACTCGGCGCTCATACTCATGCAGGCGGCGCCGGGGCACGTGGACCTGCGGCGGTTGCGCGAGGGCCTGGCGCGTCTCGACGGCGTCGTCGCCGTGCAGGACATGCGCGTGTGGCAGCTGGCGGGCAGCCGCCTGGTGGGCACGGCCCGCGTGGCCTGCGCGGAGCCCGCCGACGGCCGCAGCGTCGTCCGCGGGGTCCGTAGGTACTTCCGTCAGGCCGGCATCGGACACGCGACCGTTCAGACGGAGTTTGTCGGCCACGACCACCCGCTGGCTGTGGCCCGCCGATGCAGTTAGAGACACGAGCTGTTTGTGTTTGGTCCCAAGCGTGGGGGGGAGGGGGTGGTGAGGAAGAATGCTCAAGCGCCACCTCTATAACTACTTAATTTAAAGCCTAATTCTCAAAGTTGAACAATTGCAACGCTCATTAATTGGCCGACGATAAACTAAACTCTAAACTGAGGTGAGTTTTCACATGTGGAAATGTACAACAGTGGTCAAATGCTCTAAACCCATGTTTCTAAATGTTGAGGGGAAAACGAGAGGACCCAGAGAAAATTCCACATGACCGCAGGGAGAGAGACGTGCAAACTCCAATTATACAGCCATCAGGGTCACGATCGACCCCACGACCTCCTGCCTATCAGGCGAGGGAGTTAACATCTCGCCACTTAATATATAGGGGATCGCAGAGCTTGCGCAATTGTTGACACCGGCTCAACGCTTGGCCGCTGCCTTCCCACTCGTCAGCGGCCTGTCATCCTCGTGCCTCCGAGTAATTCGGTCTCAGAGTAGAGTGAAATAATACTGCATAGCGGCGGGTTTACAAGTTAACATTTGTCTATAACTACAGCAGCCTTCTCCAGATTGCAATGCACTTTCGCTTCCCCCCCCCCCCCCCGCTGTAATGTAACACAAAGGTGTGGGGTGCATCTTGCTTTCTGGAGTGTCTTATGATCAGGAGAATATGGCATGTGAAATGAGTATAGTATCAATGTTAAGCACGATTCAGAAATATGAAGCAACGTCATTTTTGCTCCAGTTTTATCTTGACTTAAAGCTTTCGTGACTGCAGGAATTCATCTTCTCTGGGTCTTTCGGTAAAGTCACGTAGAGAGGTTCAAAGAAAATAACAAAAATCTACGACGTTTCGATCGCAACACAAGCGGTCGTCATCAGGAAAAATGGTTTAGCTTCTAAAGGCAAACTGTTTATGAAGGTTTATAATAGGCGTAGCCCAAATGTCAGCAGCATGGGTGGGGCAGCTAATGTTAATGTAAGTGATGGGTAGCGACCGCAATGGCGATGGGTTTCCACCAATTAAAGGGTTGCCAGGTCAAAATTAACATGTTAATGTAAGATCGGTGAGCGGCCTCCACGGCAAGCGAGCTGAGGTGGCTATGTTAATGTGAGAGATTAGCATGTTAATGTAAGAGGTTAGCATGTTAATGTGAGAGATTAGCATGTTAATGTGAGAGAAGCATGTTAATGTGAGAGATTAGCATGTTGATGAGATCGCAGAGCCACCGCCACATCGAGGTACGGCGCGCGAAGGTGGCTGTGTTGGTGTGAGAAATTTAACCTGTTAATGTCAAATCGGAGAGCCGAAAATAACAACTAACAGGTTGGGAACATCACAGCCAGTTATGACTTAAACTGGTTGATAACGTCCTTCCAATGATTGCTAAGTTTGTACCCATATTCTCGGTTGAAATTGTGTCTGTGTCTGTTTTTATAGATGACTTCATGAACGAATCTTAGTTGATAGCCAGTGGGTTTGCAAAATACATTCGTCTTAGAGAATGCAATATCGTGTGAGCTCACCACATTAAAACATTGATCAGCCACGGCCGAGGTATTGGTCCTACCATGTTTCAGATCTGCCTTGTGTTCACGAACACGGTCCGAGACATGTAATTTAGTTTCCCCAATGTAACTACTGCCGCAGACACAGCTTAGTACGTAAAATTCGTGATCTGATCCCATCTGTGAAGGATGTGATCCCTGACATGCAATACCCCGGCGTCTACAAACTAAGCACTCAAGTATAAAAACAAAGTGGCATCGTAGAACACGGAGTTGCACATATGGCAATTGGAAGGTGATTAATGCGTTATAAATTATACAAAATAGAGTCTATTATTCAATTTTTTCAATTTCATGTTGTTTAACGTTTTCAGTGTAAATGCTTAAAACGCACAAAATGTCCGCACTGCAGCTTCCAATTTAGCATTACGTTTTTGCGTGGCCGTTTTTTTATGAATGTTTTGGTAAACATTACTATAATGGTTGATTCAGAAGGAAAATAGTTTATGCATGTATGATTAGTACTGTATTATTTGCCTTACGTGCAGTCCTTGGATTACAAACCTAATTCGTTCCTGAGACCCGTTCGTAAGTAAAATGGTTTGTAAGTCGTAACACTTGCTGTAATGTACTTTATTTAAATGCGATACGGTCAGCGTTACGATTATGTGTTACGTTTCAACAAAAAGGGAAGCATTGTTACACTCACAATTAAGAATACATTTTGTACATTTGCATGTAACCCTGTAAAAAACGTATCGTAAATAAAACATTAAATAAAGTAACATGAATAGATACTTTTATTTTCACTTGTCTTGAATCATGATGCGAGCTTGTAGTCGGAAAGGGGGCAATAAGTTGCCAAAATTGCACACACACACGACACACAAAGACACACACGGGAGCACACACACAAAGACACACAACAGCAACCGCCATTCGCCACTAAGTGGCAGTGACATCATCACGACGCTTGTGCCAGGCTATGTGCACCTTGAGGCCACGTGAAGTGTCGAACGCCTGCTGCCAGGAGGTCACGGGGCAGACCCAGGTGCCACAGGTCGACTGACTGAGATGAAATTTCAATTTAAAGCTTTCGTGACTGCAGGGATTCATCTTCTTGGTTCTTTCTACGTGACTTTACGAAAGAACCAAGAAGATGACTGAGATGACTGACTGATGTACCACCTGTGCTCCCTACTGTGCCAACTTGCTGTACTTTAGCCAACCCGGCGCTCCGCTCGTTGTTGTGAGCGTCGATTTTCCGCCCTCTGTTGTTGTTGGAGGGCGACTTCCTCCAACTGCCCAGTAGCGTCCTTCACGAGCCTCCTCCACAGAGGCCGATCTTGACACCGCTGGTACCAGTCATCAGCAAGTCCACTCAGCTCCACATCCTCCTGTACCACATCACTCCATCTCTTCTCTAGCCCGTGCTGCGCCCGTTTAGCCCCCTCGATCCGGCCGAACAAAGCTGTTTGGGCATGCAGTGATTTGGCATGCGGGCTACATGGCCCAGCCAACCCAGCCTTGCCTGCCGGAGGAGCTCACCGATGGGAATTTGTCCAGATCTTTCGAGGATTTGTGAGCTCCTCACACAATCCAGCCTGGTTAAGCCCAGCCTGAAAGTTTCTAACCGGCGCAGATGTTCCATTAGAGGGGTCCACGTTTCACAAGCGTAGAGAAGGGAGGGCATGACTGTGGTAGAGATGACCCAGAGTTTCGTGTGGAGCTACAAACCAGGTAGCTTCCCCCAACATTGCACAGCCGATGAAAAATAATGCCGCCCGACTGATTCAGAGCGAGACCTCTGCCGTCAAACCGGAGCTCCCCACACTCACGCTTTCACGTACAAAGAGAAGATCCCCCGTATAGCCTTAAAAGACTGTAGGGGCAAGCACTGTTAGCGAGCACTTGTGAAAGTCAGAACGGTACACGAGGGGGTGGTTGGCCAGCACCACGCCCGACCGCCTTTGTCTTCCCAGTGGCGATGTTTACACACCGCACCAGGTACTCATTTGAGGCCGAATCGACCTAGGGGAGACCCAGGACCGATTTAGATAATCGTCACTTTTGTTGTAGGCTGTGAGTGGGAATCGATCCCGGGTCACTGGGTTCATAGCGCAGCGCGCGAACCGCTACACGACCGCTTCCCACGCACTCACACTTCACACGCATGTGCGCGCACACACACGCAAACACTCACTCTCAGCGCAAAGCAGTGGAAACTGCTGAACCAGCGAGAGAGCAGCTACAACAAGGTTATATATGTGGAGATGGGCAAGCAAGCGGGGTCTGAGCTGGAAAGGAATTCCATCCCCGGACGCAAGCACGTCAGTTGTGTTAATGGGGGAGATAAGGGAGAGAGAGATAAGGGAGGGAGATTAGCATGAAATGAACTTCCGTCGCCGCATAAGAGTATCATGCCCGCATATGCGCACAACAGCAGTGTTAATGAGAGATTACCACCATGAGATTAGCACCATGCCAAAAAATCGTGCGACACAGCTGGCGAATGGAGCCGGCGAGGAAATCACCCCCAAAGTGAGGAGCTCGAGTCTGGCTCCAATTCCAAGTGGCTCACGTGGCGGAGCCTAAACAGACTTAAGAGAGTGCGTTTCGGCAAGATGCAACTCCCTCGTGAAATCACGAGCTTCTACACAACAACCGACCAATGTGTGCTTGTCAGGAAACACAAACCACGTGGATCGTCTCCTGAGATGCCCTGCAGCAACTACGATGCTGGCTCCTCAAGACGTGGCACTGCCAACAGCAGACGCGGTGGGCCTGTGTGGAATATCGGGGAAGGGCCCGTACAGGTTTGGCAGGAGACACGGTGTAGAAGAGCGTGCAATGTGCAATGATCACATTGCACTTGAATGCAATCTGGCCCCATGTACAAAGGTGTGGCATGAGATCTCTTCGGCTATTTGATCATGCACGCATATGAATCCACTTGACTTTGATATTGTGAGCATAACCAGCATTTCGTGCCTCCTAGCCAATGTACGTACAGTGCTTGTAACATTTCACATGTAAGTGGAACATTTGTTTCAATTAAACTAACTTCGCAGATGTATTGACAATGATGACAAGACATTGATGAAAATGCTAATTTATTCCGGTGCAAGTCAGAGTTACAAAGACAGTCGATACACAGCTGGTCATTTCCCCTTGGTGTCATTTTAATTTTCATTAAAATTAACCTTTTCTTTAACCAGCTGTCAATTAATGGAACAAACTTTTAAAATACGAGTTATGAACGGTGATTTTTACTTGACGAGGCTCGTCCAACACCATGGGAATGTCGAATTTTCACAATTGTCTCAGTGCCACCAATGCAGATGAATGAGCATAGCTCATTGTGAGCTCAATGTGTTGAACTTCTTTCGCATCGTACGTAGCCAACCGTGCTAATTGGAGGTGTGGGGAATAGTGACTGGGCTGAGACCATAAACTCACCCAGGAGGTTGTGGGTTCGATCCAGAGCCCGAAGCCTGTATATTTGGAGTCTCTCCACGTTCACGTTTAGAAACGTGCGTCTAGGCTTGCGATACATTTCCACGTGATAAGCCACTTCGTTGAGCTATCATTTGTGGCCTGGACGCTTCTAAAAAAAAGCTGTATAGCTCAGTGGGCCTGACCTGGTAAAATGAAAATAGTTTACAGTTTCGCTTCACTTGAAACCCAGTGTAATCACATGCAGTTGAAATCTGGATTTGAACCCAGATCCCAATGATGACAGCCAAGTGAGAATCCCTCTCTCTCCCCAGCCACCTAATCTTATTTACACTTTTCATTGGGTGTGTGCGTGTGTAGAGTAAATGTGTTAAAGGTATACTTCACCATTCGGAATGTATGATTAAAAATATTTTGGAAAATATTTTGTAAGTGCTTCAAAAGTTTGGATGTGCAGAACATACATCTATTGTGGAGTATTTTTTTCTCGGAGAGAGACCTGCGACCATAGAATGGTCAATCACCCAATTCCGTTGTGCCAGAGAGTTTATAATCTTGGCATTAAGGCACTGATAAGGCTCGCGATTGTCTAAATATAGCAAACAATGTAACATCCTCTTCATGGAAGATGGCATTCTTTGATGATATTCTGCATGTCTGGTGGAGGTGGGATGTTAATTTACACGCCTCGTTTGATACTTATATGAGTAAAATGTACTCTCAACAGGTAGAATGCAATATTGTATTGATGTCATGAGTTATTTTGATAAATGGCCGACAATCTTTAATGATAGCCTATGGGGGAGATGCATAAACTGGAGCCTTGCACTATTTTACTGCAATGTTGCAATGAACTACCGTACAAAAACATGGTCTTCAAATAAAATAAAAACTGCTAAAATGATGTAAGAACAAAAAAACCTGAGAGAGATTTAGCAATGAAAATATTTTAAAAACCTTGCACTCAAAATAAACGAAAACCACATACTGTGGAACACCTTATGAACGCACCTAAACAGACCCCAAGGGTCACGTGACCTCTCCTTAACCGCACGTGCGTGATCGTTTTTTTCTCATGCAAACTCGACCTTTTCAGAGTAATAATTGTTCTGTGCCAGTAAAACCCTTTTCAACTGGCTCGTGTACACAGCCTCTATTCTGCTGTCAATTCACGCAGGCTTCTGTTTGTCGACAAAAGGTTGTTGTTTTTATCCCGTAAGTGATCAAAACAACTGAAGCTTACAGCAAACGATTGCGAATGTTAATACAGCATGCACTATTTTGGGAATTAACTAACTTTCATCTGAAAATGTTCAAAACATTATTTCACAGATGTGTGGCCTTTTCTTCGGCCAGCCCAGCATCCTTCGCCATAGTATAGAAGATGCCCCTCTTCTTCAGGAGAGCAGCCGGCGAATCAAACTCGGCGAGACATCCGCCGTCGAGCACCATGACTCTGAAAGCGACACAAAGAGTGAAATAATTACAATGTTTATGTTTCGTCAAAAACGAGCCCCGCAAATTCCCCCCTGGCCATGCCCACATCAGCACCTGTGCCAGTAACAAATGGCCACCGGTCCTTCCCAGCCAGTCGACAATCTCGAGGGTTGTTAGTGCCTCGTGTGAGGCACTAATTAGCCACGCGTTCTTGCGAAAAGAGCGGCTGGAAATGGTGCTACCTGCAAAGGTGGGAATAGCATCCAATTTAAGCCAATTCTAGATTTGAAGCTTTCGTGACTGCAAGGATTCATACTCTTAGGTTTTTTCGGTAAAGTCACGTAGGTAAGAATAAATAATAAAAATAATAGAAATAATACTTGATACAGTAAATCTAGCTGTGACGGTCCCACCCACCTGATGACGGAGACTTGTGTTGCCTCCGAAACGTCGTGATTTATCACTTTATTTCTATTATTATTTCTATTATTTTTATTATTTATTCTTACCTACGTGACTTTACCGAAAAAACCTAAGAGTACAATTTAAGCCAATTGCCAATCCACTGCTGGATGAAGGCCTCCCCAATATTTAAACATCAGCAAAAGGTTTGGTATCAAAGGGGAAAACCGTGCCAAAAGCAAGCGGCAGTGAGGAAGAAGTTGTAATGCATTATTTTTCAAAACATTACACGATTGACAATATGTAGGCATTCTCAGACTGTCATGTATCATGTACAGTACTGTACACGTAGGCCTCTGTGAGAAAGCAATACATGAAGAGGACATTGAGATGGAGATCAAATGCACATGATACAGTGATTACACAGGCTGCCAGGCCAATCAGTGACTGAGCCTGTAATACAACACGAAGATTTTATTAAATAACAAAAATATAGAACAGCTGCCTACGCAGCATATTTTACCTGCAATTAACTCTCATGCGGTGTTTTAATTATCAAATTGCACACGTTATGATTAAGATTGCGACCTTAACTGGGCCAAACTTGGGTAGTTGTGCAAACTGACGACTGCCTAGGTTGTAGGAATGAAGCAACCTGGACAAACATTGTTATTATGACATGTGAGTTTTCTTCTTTTTTAAAATCTTAATACTGCCAAAAAGGTTCCATACATAAGACAATGTCTGGTCTGGGTTTTGCCCCCTGAGTAATAGCATTACCCAGGAATATTAGCCAGCTAATGCCGCCCCCTTGATCCGACGATCGTCCCCCGTCCCTTGCTCGGCATGCAAGGGCATCTCCCGCTCCCGAGGGCCCATGTTCTGGCGAGACCCAAGAGGTCGCGACCCCAAAGGCGGTGCTGTGCACGACGGGGTGCCGGCTGCACGTGGGCTCACCGCGTGTAGTCGATGACGGTGTTGAGGCGGTGCGCGATGGTGAGCACGGTGCGGTTCTGGCACTCGCGGCGGATCGTCGCTTGGATGAGGTCGTCCGTCTCCAGGTCCACGGCCGCCGTGGCCTCGTCCAGGATGAGGATGCGGCTCTTACGGAGCAGCGCGCGCGCCAGGCACACGAGCTGCCTCTGCCCAACGCTGCGGGAGAGCGCACGGGGGAAGTAGCAACGGCGTGTCCTCCAATCACCCAACGGAGGTGCAATCCCTACCGCAGTGTACGCTCGACAACACAAGGAGGGATGTACATTCGTCGAATCGATGCCAGCGCACTGATACACCGGTGTAGCAAACGCGGTTACTTGATGCACAAATGCAAATTTAAAAAAACGCTGCAGCAGTGTGCGGCGACTGGTCACGCAGAACAGACAAAGACACATTTGACAACTCGATGCTTCATTCCTATATAAGGAGGTATCAAAGCGATTTGCTCTGCGACTCCTGGTGCTATTAACTGGCTCATCAACCGCCTCAATGTAATATTACAATTGTTGCTCTACATCGATATCAGCCATATGAAGATTGATACTATCATCCAACACGATTCCGTATGTTTTGCCGATTGCATTGGTTGAACAGCCTTTCCCTTGCCATGATAAAATGTGGTTTAGGTTTCCACTGAAAGCCTGTCTGTTTAGATTTCAAGACATCTCCCTCTGTCATGCTCATTGACATACAATATACTCTACGCATTGCCCTATACATGAAATGGTTACATGTACACACCGAATGAATTTTCTCTTTCGCGAGATTCCAAAAAAGCACGAAAAAAACCTACCTGAGATTCTCCCCTCCCTCAGAGATGGGGTGATCAAGGCCTGCTTCCAAGGACCGCACGTGAGCCTTCAGGTGTGCCATCTCCAGGGCGCTCCACAGCTCCTCGTCACTGTGGTGCCCAAACGGGTCCAGGTTCATGCGCAGAGGCCCTGAAAAGAGCACGGGGTCCTGGGTGGGGTCGGGTCAGAAAGAGAAGGAAGAAGACGCGGTTTGGTGAGAATAACAAAACATGTCATCAACCAAGCCAAACTCTAGCTGCCTTATAATTGTACAGCCATAGTAGTTTTTTTAGCTTTTCACACACTGCTTGCCTGCAACCCACCGGCGTGCATAACAAAAGGCGGCGTAATCCTCGCTCTCTTATCTACTTACGCCGCAGTGGCAGCACTGGTCGTGACCTCACCAGCTTATACCCCCCCCCCACGGCGCACCCTGGCTCCTCCCCCCTCCCCTTTGCCAGTATATATAAGGGCGTGTCTCTTAGAGCTCTCTTCACTTGATACAGTCATTTTGCTGTGACGGTTCCACCTGAAGACGGAGGCTTGTGTTGCCTCCGAAACGTCGTGATTTTATTTATTTGTTTTCTTCTTTTAACCTACGTGACTTTACCGGAAATAAACAAAGAGTAACAAAATAACAATTTGTGCATGTCTACCTCGCCTGCTATGCAGGAGGCCGTGGGTTCGATGCCGACCCTGATACCTGCTGCTCTATATTTGGAGGTTTTATCTTCTCCCTGTCGTCACGTGGATTTTTCTCCGAGTCCACTGGTTTTTCCCTCCACGTTTATAAACATGTTTTTAGAGTATTGGGCTGCTATACGTTTCCACTTCATCGGGCTATGATTTGTGGCCAGGTCGTTGGTGAAAAGAGCTACATAGCTAAGTTGGACTTACCTGGTAAAATAAAAAATAGTTTAGTTTAGTAAACAAGAGAGCCATTTCAGGGGGCTATTTGGCCTACTCGTCCACACTGGTCCAAAGTCTTGCAAATCGTTGGATTTCGCCCCCCCCCCCCCCACTTTACCGCACCACACGTGATCTGATGGTCTACCAACTCTGGTGTACCCATTTGTATTATGTGGTAGACATGGGGATTTAAGAAAATTGCCCGTGTGTGTGTGTGCTGTGGGGAGCGGTAGTGTAATGGTCAGTATTGTGGTTCGTGCGTTTATCTACGAACCTAGCGACCTGAGTTTGATTCCCGTTCATGACCAACAACGTTCACAAAGGATATCTGAAGCAGTCCTGGGCCTCACCTTGGCATATGCAATCTGAAATAAGTACTTGGTGCAATGTGGCCAGGCATGGTGCTGGCCACCCACCGACCGACTCGTGTGCCGTGCTTGCCTTCAAAGGTGCTCTTGCTCACAGCACTTGCCCCAACGGTCTGTTAAGAGGCTACACCGGGGGGATCTTTGTCTTATTTTGACTCTGTCAATGTGTGTGTGTGTTGTGCTGACCAGGGGCACAAGATTTTGTGGGTGTAATCTAAAGATCTTGATTTGAAGCTTTCGTGACTGCAGGAATCCATCCTCTTTGGTTCTTTCGGTAAAGTCACGTAGGTAGAAAAAATAATAATAGATCACGACGTTTCCTACGACAGCAGTCCTCCTGCTGTGTTTGTTTCACACCTGATGACGGTTGCTTGTGTTGCGATCGAAACGTCGTGATCTATTATTTTTTCTACCTACGTGACTGACGGGCGTTCCGGGCGCGTGGCTTTGACGTGGAGCGCAGGTGACGCAGACCGTCAACTGGCTCGTGCGGCAGACGTGCGAGCTGGAGACCAACGTGGTGGTGGAGCGAGTGAACCAAAAAGTAAGTAATCTAAAGATGTTGGGCGATGTCCTGACAACCCACGGCTGTCAAGTGTCCGCGCTCCCCCCCCCTGTCGATCACCTGCGGGATGATGGTGAGCTTGGAGCGCAGGTCGTGCAGGCCGATGGGGGCGATGTCGATGCCGTCGATACGGATAGAGCCGCCGGCCGCCTCCATCATGCGGAAGAGGCAGCTGGTGAGAGACGACTTCCCCGCGCCCGTGCGCCCCACGATTCCCACCTGTGATACGCAGCACACGCCGGCACGTCGACGCGTTAACCCAGGCCACCCAGGCAAGGCGACCCCAACACCAGAGGTCGCAAACGGGTTTTGATTCCTTACCTGTACCCATACCCAGCCGCACCAGGGTCGCAAATGGATACCCGTACCCGGCTGGGTACGGGTAGCCGGGTATTGGATAGGGTACGGGTATCGGGTACCCGGTTGCGACCTCTGCCCAACACCCTGGCTTCCCGTGCTGTCAAAAAATCTCCCCCCCCCGCCACCCATCCGCCGCGACGTTGCAACCCTTTGGGAAGTCCCTCGAATCAAGGAAAACTGTCGCCTTCCCATTCACCAGGACCTCAATAACGTCCCTCGTCATCGCTTGAAGTCGCATAAGCCCTTCTGGACCCATGTGCTCAACCCCCATTAAGCTTGGAAAGCTGAATGGAGTTCAAAAGAACTCACAAACACCTTGTGAAAGACCCAATGCAGAAGATCCATTGGATTTGATCGTCCACGAAGCTCATGGTCCACCCTAAATCGTATCCACTGCACAAACCATGGCAGATGCGAATATCTGATGCACACATGGAAAAATAAACTCTCCAGTGTGCGACTGTGGTCATTCAGAACAGACCGTACAACATATAACGACGCACTGCCCGATCCACAAATATACGAAGGAGACATCACAGCGACAACACTCCACTGCTCCTGACGCGGTTGTCTGGCTTAACCACCTCAATGTGAAATTGTAGTTGCTGCTCTGCATCTACATCAGCCATATGAAAGATCCTCACAAGAGAGGCAACATCGTTTCACGTATCTCAATGAGTTTATTTAATCTATTGGATAGATAAAGGGTACCACCAATTCTTCTTTTGTACGGTGTTTGAAAAAAGCAGCAGGGTACAATTGTATATTTTATTTTATAAGATATTCCACTGCATCTGGGATGGTAGCTGAGTGGAGGCTGCTTGTTATCTGTGGTATGCCCAATACGCCACCAGGATATGTGTGGTGTATTGGGCAGTCACCTGCGCTATGCTTTGATTGATTGAAGATTGATTGACATTGCGCACCGTGCGCGTGCCGTACGTGGCTCAATGCACGTGGCATGGGACAAAAAGAGCAAAGAAAATTTAAAGGAAACATTCAAAGTCAGATGAACCTTCACAGAGTGAAGTGCTCCAGCTTTGAGCGTGTGTGAGTGTCAGCTGTCAATAGTCTTGGTCAACCCGTAACGCCTGGGTCTGTCCCATGATCTCCTGTCAGCAAGCTTTCCACACTTCACGTGGCTTCAAAGTGCACGGAGCCTGGTACAAGGGCCGTGGTGGCATCACTGCCACTTAGTGGCAAATCATAGTTGGTTGCTGTTATGTGAGATGAGTGTGTTTCGGCGGTTGTGGAGAGATTGGAGAAGTTTCCATACTAGGCAGTGTGCTTATGACCAGTTTCGGTTTGCCAGCAGATGTCTCACTCCGATTCAGGTGAGCAGTATTATATTTCCATCAGGTGTGTAACTCTGTAGGAAAGCTGCTTGGCCTGTCGCTCAATACGAAGCTCCAGGTGTTCATGGCCACAATCATGCCCTTCCTTCACTATGCTTCCAAAAATTGGTCCCACTGAAGGAACATCTGCACTGGTTTGAAACATTCACGCTGGCCTGCCTACGATCCATCCTGGGTTTAACCAGGCTAGTTTGTATGAAGAGCTCAAAGATCTTTGACAGATCTGGACACTTCCATTAGTGATCTCCTCCAGCAGGCAAGGCTGTGTTGGCTGAATCCTGTAGCCCACATGCCCCAGCAGCTTTTGTTTGGCCAGGCAGAAGGGGATGAACGGGCGTGGCATGGGCGAGAAAAGAGGATGTGGCTCTGGGTGAAATTGCCAATGACTTGCACCAGCAATGTTAAGTTTGGCCTCTATGGAGGAGGCTCATGAAGGACGCTACTGGGCAGTTTGAGGAAGTCGCCCTCCAACAACAACAGAGGGATGAGGAGCCACAATCACAACAACGAGTGGATCACCGGGCGGCTAGAATGCAGCAAATTGGCCGAGTGGGGGTACAGGTGGTGCATCTGTCAGCCATCACAATCACGGTGGGGTGGGGGGGGACAGACAAAGGTGGCCGGGTGTAATGCTGACCACTCACCCCCTCGCGTACCATGCCGGCCTTTGTAGGTGTATCGCTAACGGCACTTGCCACAACAGTCTGTTAAGGCTACACGGGGGGGGGGGGGGGGTGCGTGGATCTTTGTCTTTGTTTCCATCTTTGTGTGCAGGGCACCTTCTCCCCAGGCTGGATGCTGAAGCTGATACCCTTGAGCACGAGCTCCAGCTCGGGGCGGTAGCGCGTGCTGTAGTCCACGAACTCCACCTGCCCGCGGTCCGGCCACTCGCTCGGGGGCCGTGTCTCCGTCTCCCACGCCGCCTGCGCGCTCACGGCACAACAGCGGTTGAGGAGAGACCGGCGCAGGCTTCACGACGTCTAGTGGTTGAACTGCATTGTGGCCAATTAAAAATACAAATTGCCTTCCTTCACATCTGCCCTCAAGCTGGTCCTCAATGCTCACGAAAAGTTATTCTCCACGAAAAGTTATTCTCCAAATCTGTCTCGCCACACCATGCATATTGGGGATGTTGACAACCTTCAATATCTAGACGTTGACCTGGACTCAAAACTGTGTTCCAATACCCACGTTGACCACGTGACACAACGAGATAAAAACCAATATTGGATTCCGATACAGGAACAAGCGTTGCATTCCACATCGACTCCCCGTCTGAATATTGTTAAAGCCACCACTCTGCTCATATTTGATTATTACAACACCATCTACAGCCTAGCTTCTGAATCCACCTTGAAAAGTCTAATTCCACTGAACCACTCCGCTCTCCGCTTTGCCCTCTGACGCCCCCTCTCTAGAGCTCATCGTGGTAACCTGTAGCTCAACTCAATTCTGTCCCGCACTGAATATCCGCAAAGACCACCACTGGGATGTCTTCACCCTAAAGGTCCTCATCCTAAAGGTTAAACAAATCCGCCAATGACCTAAAGGGCAACTTTCTTCCTCCCGTAGCCTCAGAATCACCTCCTTATTCCGACTAAAAATTCCATTTGCTACAACGTTGTTAAAAAAAAGAATTTTTCCGCGTTGTTGCTCCACATTGCTCTAATCCTCTTGCTGCTCAGCTACTGCTCGCTTCCCTCACTTCACTCCCCCTCTTCACTTGCCTTCTCTCATCTAGATGTGTACAGCGCCTTCATCCAAGGCGCTGTACAGCAATTACAAAAATGGTACACGTGATGAAGGTGCTTCGGTCGAAGGTAACCTAATATTAGCTTGCGTTCAATTTCCATTACCAATCACAGTAAGTCGCATAATCTGACCGCCCTGACAAATTAGCCACCCACACCCAGTGCAGTGTTTGTGCACAGTGTGGGACTGTCATTTTCCATTAATGTTCACTTCTCTGACCTTTTCACATCTCCACCTGTACCCCGGTCCACGGCGAGTCGCATTTGCATCGCCGGACTGTGTGCGCACGTCCATGCTGCGTGCGTGTGTGAATAGCGGGGAGCGGCAGTGTAGCAGTTTGCGCGATTACGCTACGAACCCGGCGACCCGAGTTCGATTCCCACTCACGACAAACAACAGTGATGATTATCTGAGCCGATCATGGGCCTCCCCGAGGTCGACTCAGCCTCAAATGCCCCAACAGTCTGTTCAGGCGATAACGTGGGATCTTTGTCTTTGTGTGGATAAGTGAGCGGCTGCACCGCCCTGCTGCAGGAGCCGCCCTCACCTCGCGGTCGATCTCCGTGTACTCGCTCACTCGCTCCACCGCCACCACGTTGGTCTCCAGCTCGCACGTCTGCCGCACGAGCCAGTTGAGAGTCTGCGTCACCTGCGCTCCACATCAGAGGCACGCGCCCGGAACGCCCGTCACAAAAATGTCGTCTTGTCAGGATCCCCCCCCCCCCCGTGATATTTGCGCCTTTAGCGATTGAAATTATTATTCACGTAAGTAAAATGTGTGTCGTACACCCTCCTCCACCCGACACGGCCAATTGATGAAATTGTCACGTGACAAACAAGAGTCTGAGCTTGAAAATTCACAGCCAGGGAGCAAGCTCATGGGTGCCTTGTTCTATTCTTGCCTCTGGCAGCGATACGTTCAGCAGCTAAATGTCAATGTTGAGGTCTGCTCGCCACAGCGAGAGTACTTCAGATAATTTTTGTAGTTTTACCACTCCTCCACTGAAGGAGCGCAGACTACAGTAGTTTGCTATATGGTCCATAGTTTGTATTGCATGGCCACAATCAAACTGTGACTAGGCGGGTGGCTGGTGATGTAATCAGACACAGGCCCAATGAGAACGAGAGCTGGACAAAAGCGAGTTCATCGATCCCACTCTATGAGGCACACACTGATATTTAATTCACCTGGGGTGAGAGGACCCGATACATCGTACGTACCACGAGGCCCGTTAAACCTGTTTGTCCCCAGAGCATCGGCACAATAACCCTTCGCTGCCCACAGTAGAAGCTCCGATCACACTCCCTCACGTTGCAAACACCAAGCACTCTGTTAAACCGCTGCTGCAAAACCTCTCGCGCCGAGGGCTGCTTCCTTCCGTGCCTGCAGCTCACCGGCTCGTCTGCAGAGGTCATAAGTTCTGCGCCTCGCGGCATGGGAAAGGTACGAAGTGTCCGGCAGCGGGAAGATAAAGACTCGGGGTGTCTTTAATGAGCCAAGCGGCGGCGGGGGGGGGGGGGGTGTTGCTCACGTTGAGGGCGTAGGAGATTGACAGGCCCACAACACCGCCGGCTGTTGTCCCCCGCGCCAGGACAGCGAAGAGCGCGGCGAAGAAGACGACCAGGTTTCCCGTGAACTCGAGGCGGATAGCCAGCCACCTGCAGCACACGACGAGGCGTTGAGTCATGTGATCACAGCGTATGGAATACGAATTCAATGACTTCAACATGAAGCACGCTGCACTCTCATTGATAAGAGAACAACTCGTCGGCACGAGGAACTGCTGATGAGCAGGAACTCATCCCTTTAGAACTGCTTTTTGTGTTTGTTGTCCTTCCCCGCACCTCCAATTAGCACGGTTGCCTGCATACAATGCGAAAGAAGTTCAACATACATACAAGGCAGCCATACGGCGATTCGGCGGCAACAATAATATCCCAAGCTCTGCGATCCCCTATAAACTAAGGTGTTATTTGGTCAATTAATGAGTGTTCACATGTGGCACGAAACCAGAGCAACCAAACAAACCCCACGCGTGCGAGGGGGGAAACACTCCATCCCATGCAGATGGAACAAGTGGACTCCACATTTTTGCTGTACCACCTCGTGGCGAGCCGGCGCGTGGCACCTCCTCGGCGCCCATGGGAAGGGAGTTTCGCAAACTGTGTGCGATCCACCAACCCTCACCTCCACAGTGCTGGATTATAGACCACGTGCATAGCCACCACCACACGGTATGACAAGACAATGCTTTTGCTGGCGTTCAGCAAGAGCCACCAAGTGAGAAGACATTCCTCCTGGACGTCGGTGAAAAAGAGCTTCGCAGCTCATCGGATTTTCCCAGGATAAAAATTCTGAAAGATTATCATTCTGACTTTTCACTTTTCTGCTCCCTGTGGATAAATACGCGCCATCGAAAGTGTATAGTAAAAATATTAATGCATTGATCATAGTGTAAACTGTGTAATATGAGAATATCCGGCTCACTGACGTATCACACCTTGTCATGGTGATTGGCTCTGCCGGTCCTGGTTTACAGCCAATGGGAGGAAGCCTGGGGGCATGGCCCTGACGTGATGGAAGGGTGACAGCTATGGAGATTGGTTCTGCAGGCTTTGGCCTCAGCCAATGGGGAGATGAGTCAGGGGCTTGGTCCCGGGAGCTGACGAGGGAGCCTGGAAGATTCCATGCAGGCTAACGAGGATTGGCTGAAGCGTACCACGTGACCCGGGGATTAAATAGGGGTAGAGAGGAACGACACGTGGTCAGAACGGGAACCAACGGCTCGCGTGGCTCCAAGTTGCCACGTGGCAGTGCGTCTCTCTCGGTCTATCTGTCCCTTCACGTTGTCTACCAGCAGCGTGAAGTAGATGTAACCCAAAGTGAATAAAAGACGGATTCCAGAAGTCGTCTCAAAGAGTCTTATTACAACTGTATTGTTCGCCTACCTCTCTCCTCCCATTGTGCTCTACCACTCTTCCCATCCCCATCTGTTCCAGTTTGCCGCGCCTTCTCTGCAATTCCGATTCCATGCACCTGTCGAAGTCTTTATTCAAACTCTTCGTCTATTCTGCTAATTATTGCCCCCCCCCCCTCCAATCTAATGTCATCTAAGCTACCCACAATGCACCACAGCCTATCTTTTTCAACATCGCAATTCTCTGTTGCGTCACCATTTACAGTGAGGGAAAAAAGTATTTGATACTTATTTCCCTCATTAAAATGCAAATCAATTTATAACATTTTTGACATGCGTTTTTCGGGATTTTGTTGTGGTTATTCTGTCTCTCACTGTTCAAATAAACCTACCATTAAAATGATAAACTGAGAATTTTTTTGTCAGTGGGCAAACGTACAAAATCAGCAGGGGATCAAATACTTTTTTCCCTCACTGTACACCCCCCCCCTACTCCTGTTTAGCAACTTGGGATGTTTCTGTCTTGAGACACTTTCATACATTAACAGTGTTTTTTTTGTTTCGATATGTGGTATATATCAAAAACTGATATTGAACCCGATTTAGATATTTGGAAAGACTAAAAAACTCATGAGAGTAATCGTTAGTTTACCTCATGTCCACATTGGATTACTGTGTAACAATGTGCACACCTCTAATTCATCACTTTGGAGGCAGGAGTCATGCGCTTGAGATCCACTTGCAGGCGTGGTGAGGTTCCCCCTCAGTAGGCAGCGTAGCAGGTAATCCGCTGATTTGCAATATCTCTCTACGGATCAGTCAACTTCCCTCTCATCGCATTATTTTTTTCTCCGGTTTCTTCCCGTGCGCAAATGTGCTCGACAGGTCACTCCGTGGGCGGCACGTGTAGAACTCGTGACCAAAGGCAACGCAGGACCCAAGGAAGACCGGCCAGGCCACTCACCGATTGGACACGATCCAGGGGAAGACGCACACTTGGTTGACGTCCACGATCTTGACGTTGTGCGCGAGGAAGCGAGGAAGGTGCCTGTAGGCCCGGATCACGCTCAGGCCCTGCACCGTCTCCCCGAAGTGCGAGTAGATGGGCGAGCGCGTCACCGAGTCCAGGCGACGGAGCTGGCGCGACGTGCTCACGTAAAAGCGCTGCCGGTGGAGGAGGAGGGGAGAGTTTCATTTTCAGTTAGAGACAGTTCAAGTTCAAGTTCATTTATTTGGTATAGCCCTGTGAGCCATTCGGCTCTTGAATCGGGTACAACCGCAACAAATAAAAAACTAAAACATGATGAACAAGAAAACATCTTAAAGTGACTATGCGCAAACAGAAAAATCACGTGCCGAGGTGGAACGGCACGTGTCACAACAACAACCGCCATTCGCCACTAAGTGGCGGTGACGTCACCACGACGCTTGTGCCAGGCCATGTGCACGTTGAAGGGGGGCCGCACGGAGGGGACACGCAGCAGGCAAAAGCCTTTAGATTTCGAGCACGCACGCACACACGCACGTACTCGTGTGTTGAAACTCTCCCAACGCTGAGCATTTATTCAATGAAAGCATTGACGTAGAGTGTTACCTCATCACGCGCGAGGGACACGTTCCAGTGATGCTCGTGAATAACAAATTTCGCGGGTAATGATATTGGCCGATGAAAACCTAAATTTTTTCATGAATTGCCTTATATAATTACGTAAATAAACTTTATCTCTCATAACTTTATCTCTCATCACTTGATCTCTCATCACTTTATCTTTCAATGCTTAATCTCTCATCACTATCTATCATCACTTTATCTCTCAACACTTAATCTCTCATCACTATCTCTCATCACTTTATCTCTCATCACTTAATCTCTCATCACTGTATCTCTCACCACTTAATCTCTCATCAGTTATTATCTCAGCACTTTATAACTCATCATTTTCTCTCTAATCACTTTATCTCCCATCACTTTATATCTCTTAACTTTATCTCGCATCACTTTATCGTGGATAGCCAAAACCGCAGATAGCAAGTCCGTGAATAACGAGGGAAGACTGCACTGCTGTACCGGTGTTAGTATTGTACGAAGCTTCCTCGGAACTCGTCGATAAGTCACAAGCGCGAGCGTAACCACCGCCAAGGGTGGCAGACAGTAGCCCACTTCTCGGGTGTTTTCGTGTCACCTTAAACACGACTAATATCTGCACTCTGTTCTTTTCATAACGCGAATTGGATATAACGCGATGAATGTATTATGGAACACATTTCTATAACGCGGATGCGAATTGGATATAACGCGATCGAGTGAACTTAGCGACGTCGCGCGAGTAGCATTGCACAAGGCAGTGGGATGCTGCTGGATGCTTCTAGATGCTACCCACGCGCCTCAGTCTTTGTTCAGCCTGCGTACACATCTCGCGTGTGATCGTGGACTGTGCTCTACGCTACATTATTTATTATAACGTGACTTTTCCATTATGCGGCGTTCTTCAGGAACCCAACTCCCGCCGCGTTATAGGAGAACAGACTGCATAGGCGAAATGGACGTCGTTGATCTGAATTATTTAGCTCTCACCCCCGCACAGAATAGAACCATCCCCCAACTCCTCCTCCCATTGCAGAGCGCGTTGACGCCGCGCTCGCTCACTCGCTCGCCGCGCTGTGCCGCTCCCCGCACCGACGGGAACGCGTCAAGCGAGTCGGCACCTGCACGAAGAAGTAGAAGATGGCGATGGGCACGATGACGGCGGCGAAGAGGGGCGTCGCGATGCAGATGACGAGGACGGTGCTGAGGACGCCGAACGCGCACGAGATCCACGAGCGGAACGACATGGGCAAGGTGTCGTCGATCGTGTTGATGTCCTGTTGGGGGAGTCACGAGAAAAGGTGAATAAAAAGGCAAAGGTGCAGCCCTGCTTGCCAGCAGAGTTATCATCTCCCCGCGGTGGCGAGATGTCAACTTGCTCGCCTGGTATGCAGGAGGTCGTGGGTTCGATCACGACCCTGACGCCTGCTGCTGTATATTCGGAGTTTGCATGTCTCTCTCCCCGTGGTCGTGTGGATTTTTCTCAAAGTTTTCCCCTCCACATTTAGAATCATCGTGCGATTAGAGTGTTTCATTGCTGTAAATTTCCACACGATGATAAGCCACTTCGTTGAGCTATAGTTGCGGCCAGGTCGCTTCTGAAAAAGAGCTGCATAGCTCAGTGGGCGTTACCTGGTAAAATAAAAAAAAGTCTATAGGAAGGGGCCTCCAAGAGGGTTATCTTGATTAGATGTCCACGCAATGCCAGACGTCTTTACCCCACAACACGCAACCTGCGGATCAACTAACTGTGGTGTACTCACTGTTGTTAATGCTGTTGTGGAGAAAGAAGCAACTAGGGTGGTGGGATTTGAGAAGCTTGCACTACTCCTGTTTCAACTGCCGTGCCGGGAGGTGGAATTGAACCGGTGATCCCCTGATTATAAGTCGGGTGTGCCAACCGTTACACCAGGGCAGCGTACCCTGGCGCTCGAGCGTCTCCAGCAAATTGTCCAGCCTACGATGCCACTCATGTGTCTCCGTACAGACACCATGAGGGCAGACCGTACCATTGGGTAAAGTCCGGTGCGCTAGCCCACGACAAACACCACGGCAGCATCCTCACCGGGGAAGTGAGATGAGCGGATCTTGCGGAAGGTGAACGAACGTAAGGAGAGTCTTTATATCTCATCACTTTATCTCCCATTACTTTATCTCTCATCACACCCTGACTCTATAGACGTCGACTGGTTTATTTGGCGTCGTGGAGAGCACATGGGACAATATCACAATATTTTATTCACGCCGGAGGAATCTGATGAGCAGTGAAGCTCTTTTTTCCAGAGATGTCCAGCAAGGGGCGGGTAAGGATGACGGCGGCGAGCACCTTGGCGAAGCGGTTGACGATGCGGCCGATGGGATTGGTGTCGTAGAACGCCATGGGGGCGTGCAGCATGTTGCCCAGCAGGTCGCGGTGGAGCACTCGTGAAGCCTCGATCGTGCCCTTGGCGGTGATGAACGTGGCCAGGAAGACGAAGAGGCCTGGGCGGCAAATGGCGAGTGGGCAGGGGGTTTGTTTGTTATGTTGGGAAAAAATAATACAAATAACAGCAGCAGCCCGTTCCGTTTGGATGTCGTGCGTTATAATGTGCAGCCCTGCATCAATCAATCAATCCACGTATCTGCTGGTCTCCCCGAGCCTCGTCGGTCATCAGGGTTGTTTGACCATACTTCACCACACAGGAGTCGCTGTCGGTGCGTGAAGGGGTTGGCCCAGGACATGCCTCATATATCACTCACCGGCTGGTGTTTGCCGTGGCCAAGAATTGAACTCGGGAAAGCGTGCATTTCATTGAACGCAATACGGGATAGCCACACTGCCTGGGGCCAGGAATGGAGATGCGTGGATGTGCCCAACAACGACCTCGTCAGTGATCCGTCTGTCCAGATGCCTGGTTTCGACCTCCCAAGGCACCAGTGGGTTCAGTTGAACCGCTTCCGGAGTGACCAGGGGGTATGGGCCGCTTCCGAACATCGATGGGGCATCGTACGACGACTACTACACGACAGCCCCACTGTGTGAATGCGAGGAGCAGCAGACGATGGCGCCCCATCGTCTCCGGCTGTGAAGTGCATCAGGGCATGCCAGGCGTGACTGGTTGCTGCCCTGCACGTGCTGGAGGAGGAGGCTGTCACGTGCCTCTATTTATTGATTTGTATTGTGTGTGTGGTGCTCTAACTGTGTAAAAAAATTCGGTGAACACATTTAACGCAATAATTATCCATTGCTAAGTTTTGCGGCCTGGCCTGAAAAAGCAATGACAAAGCTTGATAACAACGCGTATAATTTTTCTACGTATTTACATTGAAGTTGAATGCATTTCCAAGGCTTTCAATCTCTGCTCGACATCACTCAATCTCCCTCGCTGTTCAAGCCACTCACTCGTAGCACACCGCTTCAGTGTCACTTGGAATTCGCTTTCCCTCGCAGATTATTGTTTCAAAACCAAAATTAAAAGTAGCCCCAGGTCGTCAAGTCGGGTGTGGAATGTGAATTCCAAGATTTATCTGCATTTTTTTGTGATTTCCCCCCCAGGATTTTATGCATTTTGTCGATATTATCCTCATTCGAGTTGCACGATATTATTGATACTAAATATAAAATGCATGTAAGTGTCAAGAATTATCAAAAAGGTGAATATTCCGTGTTATTGAACACATGCTTCCACAGTGGCATGTCTTTCAAATTTTGGTGTGAGGGAGCAAATCCGTCCTGTTTAGTTAAAGTATTCAAAGCAAGAATAATAAACGTATGAACATGAATAAAATCACAATAATAATAACAATGATTTCACCTTGTAACGCACGCAGTATTCGCTTGCTCTCGAAGAGGAGAGAGAACAACTCGGAGGCGCACAGAAGAACCACAGACGAGCGGGAAGGCAGCAGTCACATGGTAAGCCAGCACCTGCAATTGCCCAAGCTCTATGGTCCTCTATATATGAAGGTGTTATCGGCCAATTAATGAGTTTACATGCGGGAAGAAACCGAAGCACCCGGGGAAACCCACGCATTCGAGGGGGAACACTCTATCCCATTCAGACGGAAACAAGGTGGAGTCCACATCTTTGGTAACTGCCTTCTCCTGGAGAGCCAGGGTTACGGCACCTCAACAACGACGAGAAGGAAGTTTTGCAACGCTCGTGCACATTCACCAACCATCACCGCTGCCTCCCGCAGTGCTGGGTGACAGGCCACGTGTAGCAAAGCCACTACCGGTTGCCCAGCCACTACTTCTCGGACGCTCCTTCCTTCATCCGTTGATAAAGCCACGGATACATTTTGCCAAAAATTACAAGTCTCAGAGGATGTGTGGCGCACACCCCTGGCGTTAGCGGCGACGCTACGATGCTCGCTCGGGTTTAAAGCCTTTACCTTGAGCCACCCCCAGCGCTCCGTAGACGCCCAGGCGCATATCGTTGCCGTAGGTGACGTTGGGGTAGCTGGCCGCATCGAAGGTCCAGTCGCTGAGCCAGAAGTTCTGGCCGATGACGGCCGCGTTCTGCAGGAGGTTTCCCATGAAGATGAGGAACGATAAGAAGAGGCCTGTGGAGCGCATGTACTGCATGTACACGGACCACTTGACCTGCACGCCAACACGGGGACACACACACACCACATGTATGTACTGCATGTACACGGACCACATGACCTGCACGCCAACATGGGAACACACGAGGTGTTCCCCGAGTAAACAAGATAAATAATAATGTACACTATGAGACCTCCTTTACCAGTGGCAAAATATAGTAATTTGTTTTTACCCTTTCAACTGGTACAAAACTGACACCTTTATACAAGGCATCATATTTGCAATAACCACAAGACAAGCAGTCAAAATGCAAACAAAAAGAAACAATTCTGATAATGATAATGATATGCACTGTCCTTGAAGTTGATTGGTCCACACCCGAGACAGCTTTTCTTAGAGCCTAGTCTCCATTGGTGTTGGACCAGATGACGCCAAAAGGCGTACAACTCAAAAACAGCGCACTATCAGAGTATTGAGAGCTCGGGGTAAGCATTTATACTATGAGACCTCCTTTACCAGTGGCAAAATATAGCAATATGTTTTTACCCTTTCAACTGGTACAAAACTGACACCTTTATACAAAGCATTACAATAATAATGTAAACATATTATTTGTACAATCGGGGGGTGGGGGGGGGGCACCGGTAGGGAGTTCCACAACCGGGGGCCACCACAATATGCTCTCGATCAGCCCAAGAACGCAGCCGAGATCGAGGAATACATAGAAGGGCACCGTCGGCAGATCGTACAAGCCATGATGAAGGGGGCACGAGATTGAATTGGCTCCTGAATGTAAAGTACAAGCTCATCCTCGTAAGGCGTACGTACATTTCCAGTCTCCACGCCTTCCTTTTCGATCAGCTTCTGCGCTTTATCATCTTGCTCCTTCCCAAGCAGTGCTGTCTCTCCGCTCGTCGAGTTCCTCGCAGAGTGTTTCTTGTGGCTCCGTCTAGATTCACGTCAGAAAAACACAATGCAAAGGAACAACGATAATAAGGCAAACACATTCCACATAAACACGTTAAGATGCAGGTGCACGGTGTGCAAAAGCTTTCGGATCTAAGCTGATGTCAGTTATAATCATTTACACCCGTTCATCAAGCCACTACTGGATGAAGACCTCCCTTAAATTTCGATTTAAAGCTTTCGTGACTGCAGGGATTCATCTTCTTGGTTCTTTCGGTAAAGTCACGTAGAATGGAAATAATAAAATAATAAAAATAAAACATAATAAAAAAAATTCTCACGACGTTTCGGCCACAACGCAATCAGCCGTCCTCAGGTGGAGAGCAGGTCTGTCGAGTAGACAGAGTCTTCAGACTCTGTCTACGCGTTGTGGCCGAAACGTCGTGAGAATTATTTTATTATGTTTATTTTTATTATTTTATTATTTCCATTCTACGTGACTTTACCGAAAGAACCAAGAAGAAGACCTCCCCTTTCCGCGTGTTCGTCATGGGAGTTGTTTGACCATACTTCACCGCGCTGGTTAATTGGACAGCCACGGACCGGTTAAGATAGAACTATCACGTGAACCACAGCGGGAGGAATGAACTCAGGAGTGCCGAGTTCTGAAGTGCAATGCGCTACCCCACAGGACTACGCCATTCCACCCAAAATTATTTTACAACCTCGGTGGAAATTAAATGTGGAAAACAAGCCTCGGAAAATACTGAAGAGTATTTGCGAAATGTCAGTACATGCTGGATATGGTCACAGAGGTACCCCGCACCTCTGCTAAACACGGTTGGCTACGTACGGTGCGGAAGAAGTTCAACATTCATACCGACCGTAGCGATACAATTTGCATTTACATCCCAGGGTGCTTCACAATAGGAAGGTGCTCAAAAAGCCATTGCACAATAAATCCAGCTCAAATTAAAATAACTTAAACAAATTACATTTTATCATTGATTAAAACAATTGTATGCCAGAAGCTTTCCTGGACACCACTTGGAATAGAGTTCCAGATGGAAGGAGCATCGCTCAGACTCAAGACTTTATTATTTCAGCTGGAAATTACCTGTTGAGCTAAACAGCTATAAAATAGTGGCGATGCTCGTAATAAAATAGTGGCAATGTTCATAATAAAATCGTGGGAATGCTCGTAATAGAATAGTGGCAATACTCGTAATAAAAGTGGCGGTGTTCGTAATGAAATAGTGGCGGCGCCTACCAACGAGCGACCGCATCGAACGAGAGAGAGAAAGAAAGTGATGAGCTATAGTGATGAGAGAGAACGTGATGCGAGAAAATTATGAAATAAAGTGATGAGAATGTGATGAGAGATAAAGTGATGAGAGATAAAAAGTTGCGAGAGGGGAGGGGCCCGTCACCTTTTTCTGCTGGTGCTGACCCGCAGGCGCATGCTGCGCTCTCGCCGGAAGGTGCTGCTCACACTGTCCTCATACGCGTCGTCGCCCTGGGGCTCTGGGTCCGGCTCGTCCGCGATGTCCACCGTGGTCGTGATCACTGAGATGAGAGGGAGCGGGAGGGGGGCGGACGGGGTAGACCAGTTTGTTCTTCACTCATTTTCAGAAGGGGGTGGGCGGCGGAGAGGGGGGCACTTTCACTGATAGGACATCATCAGTGTCAGGGGCCGCCACATTTTAAACCATTGGGGGATTGGCAGCATGATGATGATGGGGGGGGGGGGCAGTGGGTGTTTTTAATATTTGTGTATTGTCACTGGCGGGGGGGGGGGGGTTGGGGGCGCACGACAGAGGCCGCACTAAAGGCCACCAGGGGGCTGCCAGTGGCCCGTGATGGCCTTGCAATGAAGAACCACTGGGGTAGGTCAATAACATGAGGACATTGGGTTATACGAGGGTCCAGAGTTACACCCTGAATCAATTAAGTAAGAAAGATAAGGCAGTGGGAAGCAGCTGGGAAAAAGAAAGCAGGGAATAGGCTGAGGAATTTGAGGAGAGATTTGGTGGAAGATAGCTAGGAGAGAGGAGAGCGAGAGGCAGATGGGCCATGGGGGCAGGGATTGGTGGGAAGGAGGAGACGGAGGAGTTTAGAAAAACCTTCTGGAAGGTTCCAGAAAGATCTGTCGAGAAGGAATGCAAAGGGCGTATAACGTGTGCCTGGCACTCTTGAAGAGAGTGAGGGATTTAAAATAAAGCCCTGACTTATCGGAAGATCGTGTTGTGTGGACTCCCTTTGAAATGGAATAAAAGCTGACAAGTGCAAATAGAAGCGTGGAGTTGCACATGCATGTGTAGTGACTGTGATTGTCACTGTGTGGTGCCGGGCTTACGAAGCCACGGCAGATAATGTGTTGGCATTACGTGTAGCCCGCTTACTGGGTATAGTACCAGCCCTAGCGGGGCTTGGGTGAGCGCTGGTCAGCACGGAGGCACCACGTACAGTGTGCGGTGCGAGCTCCAGGTGAGGGAGCGAGAGGGAGTGTCAGCCAGCCAGGGCTACATTGGGGCATGATACGCTGGTTGACCTGCCGACACGTGACCGGATGATATTGGAGGGGGGTCATGGATGGACAGGGGCCGCTGGGCGGTCACGTGGTATAAAGGAGCTCTCAGGAGCCTTCGGGAAAGAGCTCGAAGAGATCTAGAAGGTGGGCAAGGCGAGGGGCGGAGCCAGCCCCAGTCCAGGCCGATATAACGGGGGTCCCATGAGGGGCTCGGGGTTCTTCGTGTTGCTGGTGATGAAGATCCACGTCAGGTAAAAGAAGTCTCTAGCTACGCGGTCCGGGACCCAGCTCGTGGTCTAGGCCGGGATAGCGAACTGTGTCTCGTTCTGCCGTAGCGTGGCTAGATGAGCATTCAACACCCAAGTGTAGGTTGTGTTGTGTTATGTTGAGTTACTAAATAAATAGTGTTGCTCCCAAGACAACGTCTGTGACTCAGTTGGACTCACTACACATGCATGGGAATTCAGGTTTGGGCATATATGTTGAACTTCTTTCACACCGTATGTAGCCAGCCATGCTAATCGGAGGTGCGGGGGAAGTACAACAAACTAAACACAATAAACAGTTCTGAAGAAATTAGTTTCCAAACTAGATGATGTAAAAGTGCACAGCTCCAGCGGCTTCCTAATATCGGAAGGGCGTTTCCAGGCGGCCGCAGAAGTGTGTCTGAAAGTGACCATCCGCATCGTTAGAGACAGTTCAAGTTCAAGTTAATTTATTAGGTATAGCCCTGTGAGCCATTCGGCTCTTGAATCGGGTGCAACCACAACAAACAAAAAACTAAAACATGAACAAGAAAACATCTTCAAGTGACTATGTGACTATGTGCAAACAGAAAATCCAAGAAAAGACAGCAAAATATTTCAGAAAAAGCACCGTACACCAACACTGTGTGCAAAAATCCCAGTGGGATGCAAGTCAAACAACAACAACCACAAGACAACTTAGATTAAGGCCATCAGTCTAACTCTGTACTACAACAAACAAACATGGCCAAACCAAAAAACTTTTCGAAAATCACCAAAATAAAGCCATGAAAGCAATGAAACAGTGAGAGACAAAGAGGAACGCACGGATCAGAGAGCGTACGCAAGTAGGTGCATCGTCGTATGGATTACCGCTGAAAGAAAGAAGGCGAGTTTTGGGTGAGGGCACATCCCGAGAACAGGTGATGGCCGGCGGTTGAGACTTAGCATGCGACTGCAGCCAAAAAAAGAGGGAACACAAGAGACTCGCCACTGTGGAGATGGAGCGATGAAAAACAGCTCAGGTGCGGGGACTATGGAGAGATGGTGACAGCTTGGGGAAGCCTTTATCCAGCAGTGAATTGATTATGGCTGACAATGATGATGAAGATTGCAGGGCATTGCACACTTTTTCAACAAAATATCAAGGACGTTAAGGTCGAATGTGTTATAGCAGCCAAATACTCTAAACACGTGATGGTGATTCTAAATGTGGAGGGGAAAACCCGGAGAATAATCCACGCTGCAACAATGAGAGAGAGAGAGACGTGAAAACTCCAAAATATACAAGCATCGGGTTTGGGATCGAACCCACGACCTCATGTACACCTAGCGAGGTTGTTAACGTCTCGTCACCATGTTGAAAAGACAAACAATGCCATACCTGTAAACCCTTACGGTTTACCCGTATTATTGTACAGGGAAATTTAGTTTTCAGGTCCATACGGCGTACAGCTTTTTCAATACGGGCAAACATAATAATTTGGTCTATTTGTGTTTCTCCTATGTGATGGGACTTTGTAGGATGAACGTTGATATTTATATGGGCACGAGGTGACCAATACGGTCTAAATTGGTCATGAATAAGGTAGGCACTGATAAGTGGTTGACAGGAATGCGAAAAAACGACAAAAAACATGCTTTTACTCACCGCTGTCCAGGTCGGTGGCGTTTTTCTTGTCCCCGTCCTTCTCCTGGGAGTCGTAAATGCGCAGGAATTCGGCGAAAGCTTCGCCATTTATGACAAGTTGCTTGTAGGTGCCCATTTCGGAGACCCGGCCGGCCTGCAGCACCACGATCTGATCCACCATGGACAAGAAGCTCACCGAGTGGGTGACCAGCAGGCGCGTCTGCGGGAAGAGGCGGGCGCGGAGCGGCGGGTGGCAACCGCCGACTTTAGTCGCAAATCGCACAGCAGCCACTTGAAGCTTACCGTGATTTTTTCTTGTCATCCCAGAGTAATAAGATGCTCAGATTGTCACGTTCGCACTTGCAAAGAGAGTAAGGCGCACCGTAAACCTGTGCCCGGTCCTAATGAAGTTAGACAAATCTGGTCACACAAAAAAAAGCAATGATCCCCCCCCCGTGTAGTCTTTTACAGACTGTTGGGAGCAAGTGTCTCTTCGCGAGCCCCTCTTAAGGCCGGCACGGCACACGAGTGGGTGGGCGGCCGCCTCCCCACATATACACAAAGATTCCCTTTACACACGAACACACGAACAACAAATACAAATATCCCATGTGTAGCCTAAACATACCGTTGGGGCAAATGCCGTTAGCGAGCCCCTATGAAGGCCGGCACGGCACACGAGGGGGTGTGCGGCCAGCACCACGGCCTGGCCGGTTTTCTCTCCCCAGCAGTGATGTTTACACACCGCACTAGGTACTCATTTGAAACTGAGTCGACCTAGGGGAGGACAAGGACCGCTTCAGATAATCGTCACCGGTCTCGGCCGTGAGCGGGAATCGAACCTGGGTCCCCACACGAACACACACACACACAACAACCGGCCCAGAAGACGCACCCCCAACTTTTCTCCTTAAAATACGGGAGGCCAAGGGTGGATGGGTGGGTGGGGAAGAGCGTCTTTACGATCCCTGAAAGCGCAGCTCGCCACGGCCGCCCTCCCAGAGAGAGAGAGAGCGCGCTCCCCCACCTTGTTCTTGAGAATCCCGGTGGGCCCGATGACGTGCGTGAAGATGTGCTTCCCCACGTGCGCGTCCACGGCGGACAGCGGGTCGTCCAGCAGGAAGACGTCGGCGTCGCTGTAGACGGCGCGCGCCAGTGACACGCGCTGCTTCTGCCCCCCGGACAGGTTGATCCCCTGCGGGAGACGCGGAGCAGAGGCGTCGGTCAGTTCCTTTTCATCGCTTTTGAAATGACGGCGAGACGGACGCAAAAGACGGCAGTGACCGCCAGTCAGGTAGCGTCCTACGCCGTTGGTTTCTCAACGTGTGTGGGGTCGTGCAAGCGGTTGGGAGAGCTCCAGTTGGCTATAGCGTTGATGAATTGGGCTGCCACAGTGCCGAGATGTTAACTACCTCGCATGGTATACAGGAGGGCGTGGGTTCGATCCCAACCCTGGTGCCTGTGTATTTGGAGTTTACATGTTCTCCCTGTGGTCGTGTGGATTTCTCTCCGGGTCTTCCGGTTTTTCCCTCTACATGTAGAATCAAAATGCGTTTAAAGTATTTGTCTGCTGTAAATTTCCATGCGATAAGCCACTTCGTCGAGCTGTAATTTGTGGCCAGGTCGCTTCTGAAAAAGAGCTATATAGCTCAGTTGGCCTTACCTGGTAAAATAAAAAATTGTTTAGTTCATATAATAGTTGTACCTATGACTGCTGGTCGTGCTTAATGTCCTGTTTGTTACTTGTCAATGCAGTTGATCATGTGAATCCTGAAAAGGATGCACCACCAGATATAATTGTTGGGTTATGGGGAAACTAGTAGCAGCAGATGGAACGTTTATGCCTCTGATGTTAAAAATATTAAAAGCCGAGATGCCGGGACTAGTTGAATTAGGCCATTAGAGTTTCATGTCGGAGTCTCATGCTTCCAAAATATGCCAGAGCATCTTCAGTCACACATGCAGATGCAGAACCGAGAAAACTAACAGGCACAAACAGAATAAGATTTTCTGTTGTTCGGCGGATCGGCGATGACAACTGTGGGCATCGTTTGGTCACTCCGAGCCACTGTGAATGTGGCCAAGAAACTGAGGCAGTGAGCGAGGGAGCGGGTGAATGAGCGACCGAGTGGGCGAGCGAGTGAGTGAGTGAATGAGCGAGTGAATGAGCGAATGAGTGGTTGAGTGAATGAGCAAATGAGCGAACGAGTGAGCGAGCAAGTGAGTGAATGAGTGAGTGAATGAGCGAGCCAATGAGCGAACGAGTGAGCGATAAAGTGAGTGAGTGAATGAACGAGAGAATGAGCAAACGAGTGGGCGAGCAAGTGAGTGAGTGAATGAGCGAGTGAATGAGCGAACGAGTGGGCGAGCAAGTGAGTGAGTGAATGAGCGAGTGAATGCGTGGGCGAGCAAGTGAGAGGTGAGTGAGTGAGCGGGCGAGTGAGTGAGCACGCAAGTGAACGAGCGAGAGTCTCACCTTCTCCCCGATCTCCGTCTGGTCCCCGGCGGGCAGGGCCTTCAGGTCGGCACTGAGGGCACAGGCGTCGATGACTCGCGCGTAGCGCTCCGGCTCGAGCGGCAGGCCGAACAGCACGTTCTGCTGCAGCGTGCAGTTCTGGATCCATGCCTGCTGCGGCACGTACGCCACCGAACCCTGCAACAACAAGGTCCCCCCGTGTAGCCTTTGACGGACTTTTGGGCAAAGTGCTGCTAGCGAGTAGCAACTGTGAAGGGCGGCCACCCGCCACACGAGGTGAGTGGGTAGCCAGCATCACGGCTGCTGCCTTCGACTCACCAATTCTGATGTTTACACACCGCACCAGGTACTGATTTATGGGTGAGTCGACCTAGAGCAGGCCCAGGACAAATTCAATTATTCGTCACCGATCTTGTCCTTGAGTGGGAATCGAACTTGGGTTACCTAGGTCTGTAGCGCACTGCACTAACCACTGCGCCAACACTCCCATACACAAGCGTACAGTATCTGCATTTTAATGTGTGAATCAAGGTACAGAGAGAACGCGTGCATGATGAATCTACATCTGTTGCCTTGTCTGGATCATTAAAATTAAGACTTTGTCCTCCTGAACCACCTCAAGAACTTTCCTATTCGACCTTATCTCTCTCCTCACTCTTCTGATTTTACCGTACACACATATGAATTTCTGCTTATTTCAACTTCACCCTCGTAACGATGCGTAACACTGCCACTCCACGTATAGATTCGAAGCAAATCGTTGTAAAGTCACCCAGTGCCGCTCACACGGCACGGCGTCCTGTCGACGCGGTGCGCCCGTGCCGGTCGACCGCACCTTCATTGCGACGGTGCCCTGCAGCTTTTCCATCTCTCCGAGCGTGGCCGCTATGAGCGAAGACTTCCCCGCGCCCACCTGTCCCACCACGGCGACGAGGCTGCCCACCGGCACCTCCACCGACACGCTGCCCATTCCACAGCACACACGGAGAGTACAACATCTCGAGATTACACTCAGCACTTGTGGTGCTGGTGCACAAACACAAATATCAGGAATTGATTTGGCACACCATCCCCTTCTGGGTCAATAAAATGAGGTACCACTTTAAGGGGACGTCACCAGGGGTTATCCTATGGGGCTCTGGAGAGACTGCTCCCCATCATGGAATTGTGGTGGCCTCAAGGGGGCCACGATGGTGCAGAGACAGTGCCGTGTGTGGGGTGGTACTGTAGGGGCGGAGCACGGGTGTCGCTGAGAAGGGGGTCATAACCAGGACGTGAACCCGAGGGGACACGTGACCGGACGAGAGGGGGCAGGGGGGTCCCAGTCGGGGGTGAGAGGATCACGTGGTGGGGATCAAGAGTCCCCACGAGGGTTCTGGAAAGGAAGCGTGGCCAGGGGTGGAGCCAGCCAGGCCAGGGGAGATATAAGCGGGGTCCCGGGAGGGAAGGCCCGGGGTATGAAGTCGCCATCCTCGATCCTCGGTCTCCACGTGTGGGCCAGGAAGCCCGTTGGCTGTCCGGGTCCAGTTATAGAATAGCCCGCGAGTATTAGAGGAGTTAGCCGTGGTGGTCACCACCCTATGTTACAATCCTGTTAAGGAGTTACCCGTTGTGTTAAATAAAGGTGTTGCCTCCGAGTACAAGTCTACGTCTAATTCGCGCACTACAGAATTATGGAATGTGTAACAGAGCCATGGTGAAAAGAAAATAATAGGCTTTACTCTTTCTGACAATCAAACACCCGTGTTAGACCAGAGAACACCAAAAGGCGAACAGTACAAAGACAATACAAGTATCAAAGCACTGATACATCGGGTTGAGCAGTTATATCTATTGAACCTTTTTGCCAAAACATAAGAAGAGGCTTTACTCTTCCTGTAAATAAAACAGGAGGTCTTAAGATGCTCAAACAACCAATAGATACATATTGCAAAGCATCAAGTCTGCATTCGCCACACGTACCTGTAGCAAAACATGCAAACAAAAATGCTCTGATAATATTTACATTGTCTTTGAAACTGAATGGCCCACACCAGAGACAGCCTTCTTTATGGCCTAGTCTCGCCAGTGTTAGACCAGAGAACTCTAAAAGGTGCACAGGACAAAGGCAATGCAAGTTGAGCATTGCCTATGAGAAGAGAAGAATAGGCTTAACCCTTCCTGGAAATAAAACAAAAGTTGTGTTAAGATATTCCAAACACCAAAGAGATACCTATTGCGACAGAGTCACTTGTGAAGATGAGCGCTGCCCAATGCCCCCTTGTACAAAGGGACACTACAACCTGGGTTCACACTTTGGTAAACGGTGGGAGTTGTGGCCACAGGCGGTGAGTGCCCTGCGCTCAACAGCTCCCAACGACGAGACTTCAAATGTAAGATTGGGCGACATCCAAACCGGTCCTGGAACCTCAACTGTATCGAGCACACTCGAGCAGAATGATGAGGCACTGCGTGGTGAAACTGGTCCAGAGTGTTGCTTTGTCTTGAAGCAATGCAGCTGAAATAATGCACTCAGCAGGTCCACGTGGGGCTAATGGGTTGTGCAAAATTAGTTTTCTTTATGTGTGGAGAGACAAATATGTGAAGGAGACATGAATAAAATTTCGATTTAAAGCTTTAGTGACTGCAGGGATTCATCTTCTTGGTTCTTTCGGTAAAGTCACGTAGAATGGAAATAATAAAAAAAAAATAATAAAACATAATAAAATAATTCTCACGACGTTTCGGCCACAACGCAAGCAGCCGTCCTCAGGTGATGAACAGGTCTGTCGAGACTCTGTCTTCTCGACAGACCTATGCTTAATAAAATAATGAGAATTATTTTATTATGTTTTATTTTTTTATTATTTTTTTATTTCCATTCTACGTGACTTTACCGAAAAAAACAAGAAGAGACATTAATTGTCTGCATAATTATTTTGTAATGTATATTGTCCAAAAGGACAACTCATGATTATTTTAGAATGATTACTTATGGTCAAACAATGCAGCAGTGGACTGACAATTAGCTGTGGATTATTTTGATTTCAGACACGCGAATCCACTTGCTACAGCCAGTGAAGAGTGTACAAGCGTAATCAGCAAGCAGCGCGTGAGAATTACCACACTTACTCATTCAGGGTCGCTTCTTCTCCCTTGTCCCAGGTAAATGAGGCATTTTCTATCAGAATGGCAGACTCTGTGGACACACGTAACCGTAACATACTAAACAATGCAATATTTATTCAATTTTTTTTCAATAAAAAAAAAAATTTCTTTGAAAGATAATACTTCTCCAACCCAGCACACTGAAGTATTGTACGTATGCCAACTTTGCTAATCGGAGGGGTGGGGGAAGCACAACAAACTAAACACATTAAAATTGTTCTAAAGAAATGCGTTGTCATTCGAGATGATTTCATAGTGCATAGCTCCATTGCCTTCCTAATATTGCCAAAAACTCCCAGGAATTGCCAGTGTCGTTGTCGTGGCCCACAGCTTCGCGACAGTGGCTCAACTCTTGGGTTTAAGTACCGAGCAGATGAGATTAAAAAAAAACACCCAAGAAGCGTTCGGTGAAACATCCCAATGGACTTTCCTGAAAAATAACTCTTGAGACTCGGTTTCAAGCTTAATTCCTGTCGTACGTGAGAACTAATATATTTTCGGCTAGCCGTCAGCAACTGGCACTAAGGGTGGTGAAGTATGGTCAAATGACCACCCATGTCCAACAACGTGGGGAGGCCTTAATCCAGCAGTGGATTGACCAAGGGCTGTGTAATTATGTTGTACTACATTTACCGTATAAACTCAGCGTGTGTCGCGCGTTTTTCCACTTGCTGCACAGATGTGTGGTTCAAGCCCAGCAGCCACCCCTAATTAATACTGTTAGTTTATTGACCATAAATACTCTGCACCACCTACATCACAGTGAACATTAAAGATCCTGTGGCATGAGTCAACAAAGAGCAGGCCATATCTGCCGGTGTAATGGTCCAAACGTAATCAATTACAAATTACTAACAAAAATCCCCATAGAGGCAACATTGGCCAATACTGGTAGACTAATGTGAGACTAATTCCAACTTTCAGGCCAGTGCTGCGTGGACCATGTGTCGCACAGAAACAGCTGCCACAAGGGGGGTCCCCTAGGTTAGATTGCAGCAAAGACATCAAAACTATTGAAATACAATGTAATGTAAAACTTTTGAGTTGGCGAGGAATTTAAGCAAGCACCGTACAAATGTAACTAATTACATCCTTACCCAAGAGCCTTGGTGATTTGCCCGTTAGTGACGGAGCCATTATCACATTTTAACCAGAATCAGAAAAAATGGTTCTAGATTTGAAGCTTTCGTGACTGCAAGGATTCATACTCTTAGGTTTTTTCGGTAAAGTCACGTAGGTAAAAATAAATAACAAAATAAAAATAATAGAAATAATAATAGAAATACATTTAAAGCTTTCGTGACTGCAGGGATTCATCTTCTTGGTTCTTTCGGTAAAGTCACGTAGAAGGGAAATAATAAAATAATAAAAATAAAACATAATAAAATACAATTCTCACGACGTTTCGGCCACAACGCAAGCAGCCGTCCTGACAACGGGTAAAAACAACATGTGCACCTATTGTTCTCTTTTAGCCCCGCCCACCCCCCCCAACACGTTCCATTCATTGGCTACCACATTCAGATAAATCCCTCCCTCCTCCTCCCCCCTTAACTTGTATTTAAGAGCTTGTATCTTGGAATTTTGCCTCACTTGATACAGTAAATCTAGCTGTGACGGTCCCACCTGATGACGGAGACATGTGTTGCCTCCGAAACGTCGTGATTTATAATTGTATTTTTATTATACAAAAATTTCTATTTTATTATTTATTTTTACCTACGTGACTTTACCGACAAAACCTAAGAGCAGAAAAAACGGATTATTCACCAACGCGGGAATTGCGTCTGTAGACTGAGTTTGTTGGATTTCCACGTGTGTCACCTTGTATGCCGCTGTGTTCCAGATACAATTAACGTCTTTCGTATATGCGTTTGAAAAAATCTAGAATTGTAATTTTAGTTTTTGGGGCCATTCTACGGCATCCGGGGTGGTAGCTGGGTGGAGGCCGCTTGTTCCACCAGGGTACGGCTTGTTGTGTTGGGCAGTCATCCGTGATGTACAGCTGGTGTGTGGTTTGCACCTTAATACATTCTCAGTATGGCAGAGTCCTTGGTCTTCCATTTCTAAACTAAACTATTGAACTTTTTATTTTATTTTAGCTGATCTAAATAACTCTTTTTCAGAAGCAACCTGGCCAAAAATGATAGCCCAATTAAGTGGTTCATCATGCACATTTGTAGCAGCCAATTACTCTAAATGCATTCATGGAGGAAATATCCACAGTACTGTAATACGTTTTAGCTGTTCATGTTATACCCCAGTTGACACATACATAATCTGTGCAGATTATATCTTAAATGCCCCTATTGTAATGGATGTATCCTGTGTACTTGCATGCTGTGTATGCATGTATATAGGTGTCGAGTCCTGTGGGGAGCGGTAGTGTAGCAGTCTGCTCTGAACCTAGCAAACCGAGTTCATTCCCACTCACGGCCAACACCAGTGACGATTATCTGAACCGGTCTTGGGCCTCCTTTAGGTCGACTCAGCCTCAAAATTAGTACTTGGTGTGGTGTGTAAACATCGCCACGATGGAGACAAAGGCGGCCGGGCGTGGTGTTGGCCACCCACCCCCTCGTGTGCCGTGCCAACCTTCATAGGTGCTCGCTAACAGCACTTGCCTCAGCAGTCTGTTACAGGCTATATGGGGGATCTTTGTCTTTTTGTTGTCTTTTATGTAGGTGTCGGGTCCTGTGTATCCTCATCTTTGCGTGCACATTTTCTGCGGAACGCCCATCCGTGTGCTCCGATTGTAAACAAGTCAACAAGTTCTCCGTTGCTGGTGGTCCGCGTGTGTGCGTGTGTCCCACGCCTTCTCGTGTGCACCACTGCCCCCAGTCACTGTCAGCCTTCCAAGTTGGGTGTTCAGAGGGTGGAGTTGGCAGAGGCCCCAACTCACTCAGATTGCTGTCGTAGGTAACGGCCGATGTGTCCAGCTCATCGTTGCTCAGGAACTTCTTCACACGTTTGGTTGACACGCTCGCCTGCACGGTTGTGAGACAGAATTGGGATTATTTTTGTTGTTGTTTTTAACACAATGCACCAAAATAGAGATTTCTTTTTAATACCCATCATCACCCAACACGGCCAATTAGTATGGTTTGTCACGTAAACACAACGTGTTGGAGAGTAAACCGACAAAATGTACAATTCGAGGACTGCACTGCGTTTCGAGAGTAATTACAACCAGCCTCATCAGGTAACAGCCAGAATTGTGGAGAAATCCTCCTGTTTCAGTCTTAAATAGATGGAGGATAAATGTGATGTCATCACTTGTGAGCCAATCAGATGCGAGGACCAGAGGGTGAGGTTAATGTAGTCATATAAATTACAATGGATATCCATTATTGATTGGGTTATTCACAGTTAATCAACCACAAAAAAACCTCTATCAATGATAACATTTGTCACGAAAGCCGAAGCGTTAAACAATGTACCAACATGAGAACATCGATGTTGAGAATAGCTTTGACTATCAGCGATGAGCTGAAAGTGTGATTATCTTCACCGATCATTGTGCAATAGTTAGAGCAAGAAGGGTTAATTGAATAAAGTGGAAACTGGGGGAGGGGAGGGTGGCAGGTGTAGCACACAGCAGTGGAGAGATTGGCTGGCGAGAAAGGAGGAGGAGAGTAGATTTAGACGGCGATGAAATATTCCGCTGCATGGAAAAAAAGGCCTCACGAAAACGTTGGTGGAGCGCGACTTTCTGGCAATTTATGGAACCTTTTTTTGTTGCCAGTAACAAAGTATGAAAAATAAGAATAGTTTTTTTTCTACCCTTTTTGACTTGATTCCTTTCAAAAGGTATCTATGTGGTGTTTGAACATCTTAACGCCTATTTTATTTCCAATCAGGGTAAACCTATTTTTCTTTTTCTGGCGATTTGTTTCAACGGAAAAAAATGGAAACGTGAGAAGAAGCATTAAAAAGAAAATTTGACCAATTGTGTAACTTACATCAGCAGTGAAACAATGATGCACGTTTCTTAAATCGCCCCCAACTCGTCCACCCACAAGTATGAATGGGTACAACCACTATTGTTCGAGCAGCAGGTCGTGCGTGGTGCGGTAAAGTGTCGCCACCTCTTCCAAGACGTCTGGCCGGTGTACTAAAGTCGGCCAAATAGAGGTCCCTCTCATGGAGGCCTCTCTTGCTAGCGGTGGTGTGAGCAAGCAATTTCAGGGCTGCACCTTTACCTGCTTTAATAATGATGCGTATACCTGGAGCAGGCTCGCAAAGGTCGCTATTGTGCAGTTGGAGGGCAGTCACCCTCCTAAAAACAAAGGAGGGCAGAGGAGCGATGCTCACATCAATGAGCGGAGAACCGGGCAGATACAACGCAGCGAGTTGGCACAGTGGAGAGCACAGCCGGTGCATCTGCCAGTCATCTCATCCAGTCAACCCCACGACAGCTGAGTCTGTTCCGTGACCTCCTGCCAGCAGCGAGCCTTTGACACTTCACGTGGCGTCAAGGTGCAACTAGCGTGGCACAAGCGCCGTGGTGACATCACCGCCACTTAGTGGCCAACGGCGGTTGTTGTTGTTGTTATTTACCTGCACGATGTAAGAGATGAGCATGGGCAGCATGACAAGGGGGACGTGCAGTACGTTGAACAGGGAGATGGAGGTGAAGACCTTCTGGGCGTCCAGGACGTTGTCCTTGCTCACGGCCACGAACACACCGAAGCTGGCCAGCGACACCTGCATGGGCCAGCGCAGTGGGAGAGCATTGACGGTGTCAGTTTTGTTGCCAGATAGAAGGGTAAAAAAAATAACAATTATCATATTTTTTACTGGCAAATGAGGTTCCAATGGTGTAAATGCTTACCCCGAGCTCTCATACTCTGATGGTGCATTGTCCTTGATAATCAACGATTTTTGGGTTTAGATCGCGTTATTTATAAATGTGTCGTAACCCTCCACCACCCGACACGGCCAATCAGTAAAAAATGTGTCACGTTGACAAAAGACAAATAGTTCACTGCTTTAGCCCACCGGTGTGTTGAAGCCACAACATTTACAATTTGAGTACGACGTTTCGCTGGTAATTGCATCCAGCATCATTGGGCAATTCGCCAGAATGGCGAATTGCCCGATGATGCTGGCGAATTGCCCGATGATGCTGGATGCAATTACCAGCGAAACGTCGTACTCAAATTGTAAATGTTGTGGCTTCAACACACCGGTGGGCTAAAGCAGTGAACTATTTGTCTTTTGTCAACGTGACACATTTTTTACTGATTGGCCGTGTCGGGTGGTGGAGGGTTACGACACATTTATAAATAACGCGATCTAAACCCAAAAATCGTTGATTATGAATAACATTGGTCGCGAAAGCCTACGTGTTAAACATTGTCCTTGAGTTATGCGCCTTTTGGCGTCATCTGGTCCAACACCATGAGAGACTAGGCTGTAAGGAAAGCTGTCTCGGGTGTGGACCAATCAACTTCAAGGACAGTGCATATATTATCAGAGTTATGTTTTTTTTTGCATTATGGCTGCAGGTATTGTGGTCTATGCAAACATGACTCCTTGTAAAAAAGGTGTCAGTTTTGTTGCCAGATAGAAGTGTAAAAAAAAACAATTATTGACGGAGATGTCGCGAGGAGAGAAGGTGGCCACGGCTCTCTGGAATTTGTTTGAGGTTTAGAATAACGAACACGAGTCTTGAGTTTAACATGTGGGCTTTCACGGCCAATGTCATGCATAATGCAGTTTTGTTTGGGGTTAGATCGCGTTAATATATAAAGGAATGAAACAGGAGGATTTCTCCACAAATATGGCTGCCGCCTCATGATGCTAGTTGTAATTACTGGCGAAAGTTCGTACTCATAATGTAAATGTTGTGGCTTTGCTCTCCAACACACCGGTGTGCTGTACTAGTAACGAATTGGCAGGTTCTGTTTACTTGACAAACCTTACTCATTGGCTCTGTCGGGTGGTGGCGGGTTTAACGACACATTTTTATATTTACGCGATCTAACCCAAAAACACTGTATTACGGACGAGTCTTGAGATTACGAGTAGAAAATTAAGGGCTACAATCCCACTGTTATGGATGGCGCTGCCGCCACTGTGGCGGTGTGACGATTGGCCCATTGGGACTCGAGACCTCCCAGTAAAAACAATCGGCAAGTTTCTTAAAATCGCCCGTGTGGCTTTTTGTGCACCCCAGACGGCGTAGACCGGTGCCCCGCCGTGAGCCGATCTGCAGGCCGCGTACGATGGGGTAGAGTGTGGTGTATGTCCCTCCTCTTCCAAGACGTTCTGGCCAGCGTGGAAGAGGAGGATAAAATAAAATATCCTCTAGAGGGGCTCTACAGAGCTCCCTCTCGTGCAGTGGGTCTTAATCTTTACTGCAGCCTTGCACCCCTTTGGTTCTCAATCGGAATAAATAAATACATAGGTTTGGTGAAACAAAGTATTTGTACTTATGCGCCGTGCTTAATTTGTGTTTTCGATTATTTACCTTCTAAAAAAATCTGGACATGTCTCGCACCCCCAGAAAGGGCATCCCGCATCCCCGGGGGGTACAGCGTGCACCCCAGGTTAAGAACCACTGCTCTAGTGGATGTCCCTTTTACCAGCAGCAGCGCGAGCAAGCGACTGCAGGGATATGACTATGGTTATGGCTATAAGGGTAAAAGCTATGATTACGGGTTAACCCTTGAAGTAAATGGTCACGACTGCAGGTGGGATACGACTACGGCGTTAAGGCTGCACGCGCTGTGGGGATATTGCCGCAGGTCAAGGGTTAACAGCTGGGAAGGGGAGAACTCACGAAGAAGGGCGTACAGGTGTACGAGAAGATCGACACGGCGTTCAGGTAGGAGAAGCTGCGCATCACTTTCAGTTCCCTGTTGCGGATGTCGCCAATCTTCTGCTCAAACGACGTCTCCCACGCGAAGTACTTGAGGATCTGAGATGGGACGCACAAGCACCATGTCGGCGACGCGAGCGGCGGTAACGTCGTGCGCGGCGGATGGGTGCACGTGGTGGGTTCGCGGACCGATCTCTTCAGTCCGTCGAGTCTAAATTTCGATTTAAAGCTTTCGTGACTGCAGGGATACATCTTCTTGGTTCTTTCGGTAAAGTCACGTAGAAGGGAAATAATAAAATAATAAAAATAAAACATAATAAAATACAATTCTCACGACGTTTCGGCCACAACGCAAGCACGGCTGCTTGCGTTGTGGCCGAAACGTCGTGAGAATTGTATTTTATTATGTTTTATTTTTATTATTTTATTATTTCCCTTCTACGTGACTTTACCGAAAAAACCAAGAAGATTCCGTCGAGTCTCTCTGTTCAAATCCACGCGTCTCAAGACATGCCTGCACTTGAACGCCTTTTCCTGGTACCCACCTTGATTCCGTTCAAGATCTCGTTCATAAGTTTAATGCGCTTGTCTTTTTCGTTCATGTTTTTCACCTGAAACAGCAACAACAATAAAAAAAAAATTTCATATATAAATAATACACAGTTTCAACAAATAGCAACTACTGAGATAGCAACTGGTGTTCGACTGCGGAGACACTCGGCCCAATTTCATGACGTGGTTTTTTTGGCCATTGTTCAGCAACCATTTGGTTGCTGAATGACGGCGATTTGTGAGGAACAGCCACACCAAACACACGCACACACGTGCAGTGCGTAGAGTAGAACCTCCATAGAGCCCAATGTGCAATGTATAGTAGTGTAGTGTATAGTAGTCTAGTGTATAGTGTCGTGTATAGTAGTGTAGTGCATAGTGTAGTGCATAGTAGTGTAGTGTATAGTAGTGTAGTGTATAGTGTAGTGTATAGTGTATAGTAGGGTATAGTGTATAGTAGTGTATAGTGTATAGTAGTGTAGTATATAGTATGTAGTGTATAGTAGTGTAGTGTATAGTAATGTAGTGTATAGTAGTGTAGTGTATAGTAGTCTAGTGTATAGTGTAATGTATAGTGTAGTGTATAGTGTAGTGTATAGTGTAGTGTATAGTAGTGCAGTGTATAGTGTAGTGTATAGTGTAGTGTATAGTAGTGCAGTGTATAGTGTAGTGTATAGTAATGTAGTGCCTCCATAGAGCCCAATGTGTTCGCTTACCGAACATTCCTCTGTTAACGACAGGCTATTGTAGGTACAGTAAATATGAATTAATGCATTTATCAACCATGTTTCTTTTAACATTATGTCTGTATAATGTTGTCAGTATCGTAATGTATTCATATCCATTGTATAAACATTATAAAGTACGTTTGTTTGGGCGTTAAACTGATCGTTACGGAACGTCGACTGCTCAGCCGCCGGTGCGTCCCGGACCTGTAGGGCGCGTGAGCGCGTGGCGAGCACGGCGTTGAACGGAATGAGCAGCACCATGACCGCGAAGCCGGCCATGACGGAGGGGCCAAGCTCGATCCACAGGAACACGAGCGAGATGACGATCTGCAGCGGCGCCGACCACAGCAGGTGCATGAACGAGGCCACGTCCATGAAGCGCTGCGCGTCGGCCGACATCAGGTTGACGGTCTCGCCGATCGTGGAGTCCTTTCGTGCCGCGTTGGACATGATGAGGGACTGCGCAAGCGGCAGAGACCAAGGCGATCGTCGTTAGTGGCGCGCACGCACAGACACGCGCGCACGTTCAAGTTCAAGTTCATTTATTAGGTATAGCGCTGTGAGCAATTCGGCTCTTGAATCGGGTGCAACCGCAACAAACAAAAAACAAAAACACGAACAAAAAACATCTTAAAGTGACTATGTAACTGAGTGCAAACAGAAAATCCAAGAAAAGACAGCAAAATATTGCAGAAAAAAACACCGTACACCAACGCTGTGTGCAAAAATCCCAGTGGGATGCAAGTCAAACAACCAACAACAACCACAAGACAACTTAGATTAAGGCCATCAGTCTAACTCTGTACTACAACAAACAAATGTGGCTAAACCAATACACTTTTCGAAATCACCAAAATAAAGCCATGAAACCAATGAAACAGTGATCATAGGAACTGTGACGGAATTTTCACAATAAATGGCATAAGCAACATGTACTACCAAAACCCTGCAGCCATAGCTGGCTGCATGCATGAGTCACTCCACAACAGTAGGAGCATCAATCGGAGTATTATAATATTTCAATGCACCTTTATCACCTCGACCTACTCAACTTTGTCAAATGCATCCGAGGGTGGAAGTGAAACTATTCAAACTAAAATTAGTATTTTTAATTTTACCAAGTAAGGCCCACTGAGCTATATAGCTCTTATTCAGAATTGACCTGGCCACAAATGATTGCGCAACGAAGTGGCTTATCACGTGGAGATTGAGAGCAGCCAAATACTCCAAATGCATGTTTCTAAGTGTGGAGTCAAAAACCGGAGGACACGGAGAAAAATCCACGCGACCACGGGGAGAGAAACATACAAACTACAAATATGCAGGCGTCAGGCTCGGGATCGAACCACCGACCACCCGTATACCAGGCGAGGTAGTTAACATCTCGCCATCGTGGCTCCCATTGGCCGGAACGACCCGGAACGCCGTGGTAGAAGTGAAAATCTGAACCTGACTGTGTTCCCGAAGGAAACAAGAACAAGTGTCGTTATGGCGGAGTAGTTCATATATCTATATATGTAAATCGCAAGTGTATGTCAGTCACCCTCTGGGTCTTCAAAACGATACCTGGGAGAACATACATACAATTGCGTAACAATTCTGTGAATATGCATATCAAATATAAAAACATAGCTTTTTTAACGCACCGCTGAAACAGGCAAAAAATAATATAGAAGTCAATAATATAGGACCTCTCCTGCAGAGGCGTAGCTAGGGGGGGCAGGGGGGTACATATGTCCCCGGGCGCCAAGGTAAAGGGGCGCCAAAATTAGGCTTACGACGTTACATTATAACTTATTGCGGCGGGCGCGGCAGCCTGAAACTACTGCACAAATCTACACCTCAACCTAAAAGTTTATATATCCCGCCACACACAGCCTACATGTCATGTAATTACATTTTGGTACGCGCGCCCATTAAGAACTTACATGGAAGAACGTCCCAAACAACACACAGGCGCAGTCTTTCAGCCTTAGTCACTGGCCTGTTTTTTGGTGGCGGAAACTACGATGGCCTGAAACACGCTGGAGTGCACGATCAGAAGCTGTTAAAGCTATCTATGAAGCACTGGATGAACTAGTAGGGCTGCTAGACAAATTATCGGAGGACGTAACTATGACACCTGAAACCAGAAGTGATGCAGAACAGTTACAGGCATGCGTATTAAATTTTTACTTCATAGTTTTATTACATTTCTGGAATGTCATTCTTGGAAAAACTGATCGTGTTCAGAAGCGCTTACAGGATCCTACTATGAATTTCAAGGAAGCAGCAATTGATCTTGAATCTTTGGAGCATGAATTTGTCAAGCTTCGTGATGATTTGAGCCAAGTTGCTGTAGAAAACGCCAAAACAAGATGCACAGCCTGGGGGATCGATGTGGACAGAATAATTAGGCGACGTCGGAAGATGCCAGGAGAACTGGCAAGAGATGCAGGACTTTCAGCAGAAGATGAAATTGTGCGCGTTATGAAGAGCGTATTTTATCGACTTCAACAGGAGATGTCAACACGGTTTTTACGACTAAAAGACCTGAACACAAAATTTGGATTTCTGCTGGACGTCAAAACTCCGACACAGATGTCGATGCAATTCGTCGAAATTGCACAGATTTAGAAAATGTTTATGACATCGACATCAATGGCCACGAACTTTTTACAGAAATTGGAGATTGCAAAATGCTGCTTAGTAACCGGAATGAAGTTCTACCAGAAACTTCTTTGGATCTTCTTGGTTTTATTGTGTTTTATGGAGACTACATATTTCCGAATTTGCGAATTTCACTGCAAATTTTTATTAACAATAGCAGTTTCAATTGCAAGTTGTGAGCGGTCGTTCAGCAAATTGAAACTTATTTTGTCGTATTTGCGTACTTCAATGGGACAATATCGTCTCAGCGATCTTGCTCTTCTTAGCGTTGAAAGAGAAACATTGGAAAAAACAGATTTTGATTACGTGATTGACCAGTTTGCGACAGTGAAATCAAGAAAAATTAGTCTTTTGTAGACTATGTCAACCAGTCTACGACAGTGACTGAGTGAGCCATGTAATATAATTTCTATAAATTTGCTTCTTTAAATACAATGTTTCATTAAAATTGTAATTTTTATTCCTTATTCGATGTAATAGGAAAATGTGATTAAACGGGGGGGGGGGGGGAGGCGCCAATTTTATAGTTCGTCCCCGGGCGCAAAATATCCTAGCTACGCCTCTGCTCTCCTGCCAGTATCAAAGTATAAGAATTGGTTTTACCACTGTGGAGCTATGCACTGTTAAATCTAAAAAGAAAACGAATTTCTTTAGAACTGCTTTTTTGTGTTTAGTTTGTTGTCCTTCCTCCGCACGTGCGACCAGCACAGTTGGCTACGTACGGTGCGAAAGAATTCAACACACACACAAACACAGACGTGTAAATAACTGACGCGTGAAACGAAACTGGAGCGCGTGCAGCACCTTTTTGTAGACGGCGCCGATGACGGCGGTGCGCACCCGCATCCCGAACAGGAAGCAGCGCTGGAAGTACTGCTGCAGCAGCAGCGACTGCACGAGTGCCGTGACGAACAGCAGGATGGCGTAGAAGTATCCTTTCCACTCCATCACGTTCTGGTCCTCCGTGAACCCGATCAGCAACCTGCAACGTCGAGCGCAGCACAGCCAAGGCAGTCAACGGAGATGCCCTTTTCTCTCGCAGTTCACAAGCGTTCAAAATTAATGTCGTCTATCATTAATAATAGGAATAAAAATGCCTTGTATGTGTGTATGTTGAACTTATTTCGTGCCCTTCGTAGCCAACCATGCTAATCGGAGGCGCGGATTAAATGCAAAGCGGCGAATTAGAAGAACGCTTAATTGCATTGCGCAATTCGGCATTTGTCAGTTTTGTTCTTTCATGAAGACTAAACGAATATTTGCTATCACGTGCAACAATGCAATCACCCTGTGGGTTGACAACCTGCGTTGTGCATCTAAGATCTGGACACAGTTGTTTCTTCACACGATCAGAATGGGCAGCTCAGCTAAGTCTGAGCGCACGTGTTTCATTTATTACTCTTGGCATTTCTATACGTGTGGCAAACCGGTATTAACCATTTTTTGTAGCGTTTTTTTATTTCCTGCTTTTCCAAACAGAACGGTTGCCTACGCACGGTGTGAAAGAAGTCCCACGTTCGCACACACACGCACGTACAAACAATGCGCAATCACCGATGCAAAACGACTCCTCGCGGAAGCCGACGTACTTGAGGATCTGCGGGCTCACGAAGGTCAGCAGGTCGTAGATGAGCTTAAAGATTCCCGACTCGAGCAGGACCCAGCCGTACGTGAAGAACAGGGCGCGCAGGAGGGACGGGTCCAACTTTCCTCGCTTGTCGCTCTTCTTTTTCTTCTTGTCGCTCTTCTTCTTGTCGCCGTCCTTTTGGATAGGCTCCTGTGGCAGCATTCAGGGCACATCCGATGAGTACGGTTAGCCACGTGCGGTGCGAAAGAAGTTCAACATACAGTCTGTTCTCCTATAACGTGGTAGTAGTTGCATTCCTGAAGAACACAGCGTAATGGAAAAATCGCGTTATGATACATTTTATTGGATATAGAGGGGTAAAGCACAGTCTGCGATAACACGTGAGATGCGTAACGCAGGCTGAACAAATACAGAGACGCGTGGGTAGCGTCTAGAAGCATCCAGCAGCATCCCGCCTTGTGTGATGCTACGCCGAGGCAGCCGTACAACCGCTTATTCCTCCTCGCGCAATGTAGTTCTGGTCACTCCATCGCGTTCTATCCAATTAGCATCCGTGTTATAAAAAATGTGTTCCCTCATACATTAATTGCGTTAAATTCATTTCACATCCGCATTATAAAAGATGTCTTCCCTCATACGTCCATTGGGTTATATCCAATTCCCATCCACGTTATAGAAAATATGTTCACTCATATATTCATCGCGTTATATTCAATTCATATCTGCATTACAAAAATGTGTTCCCTCATACGTTTATCACGTTATATCCAATTGACATCTGCATTATAAAAAATGTGTTCCCTCATAAATTCATCGTGTTATAGCCAATTCACATCCACGTTATAAAAATGTGTTCCCTCATACGTTTATCGCGTTATATCCAATTGACATCCGGGTTATGAAAATGTGTTCCCTCATTAATTTGTAGTGGTATAGTGCTGGCTGCTGGCGTAAAAGGGTAACTGCAGTGTACGGCAGTACTCGCGTCAGCAGGCCACGATAGACACGAGAGGGGACATCTAAAGGGGATAGGTCATAGAGGAGCCCATCGGGAACCTGCGAGATGGTTCCAGAAGGGGGGCGTGGCCAAGGCGGAGCCACGCTGGGAGTATAAGAGGGGACCCTGAGCGGGAGCTCGGGGCTTTTGCTGGAAGTGGAATCCCTGTCGTGCTGCTCAAGATCATCGTGTGTGTTACCCCGATGGTGATTGGTAAATAAAAGTGCCTCCAGTTATTTCTGTCTCCGATCTGAGTCACTACACATTCATCGCGTTATATCCAATTCGCGTCATGAAAATAACATGCAGCGTTTTAGGAGAACGCACTGTATAAACGTGCATCCTCGACAGGAGGAGCAGCACCAAAGCTACAAGTTGGTGGTCCTCTTGACAACCACCACGAGATATGGTTTTAACAGTAGTGTAAAAAGGACTATAAAAATGTAAATGCGATTTCAAATTATTTTATTTTAAATTTAATTAGAGCAGGGACGTAATACAGGTAGGAACAACAGTGCCACACTGCCCACCAGGGATTATTTGTCTGTCGTGCATAGCCCCTCCCAAACATGTAGTATGCTCCCGGATTGGTTGAAGTGCGTCATGTGACCGCGAGCTTTCTGTCGTGCACGAATGCGCTGTCCAACCAAGTTCCTACCTGCCCACTCTAAAGGAACGTGTTTTTGAAAAGAGGTACTGCTATTAGAGCTGTCGTGGCTGAATTTTGCGAAGCCGGAGTGCCCCGACAGCGATAAATGCTCAAGACCGTGAGCGTAACGACGATGACGTGATTCGGGCAAGAGCAGCCGCGATATATAATCTCCTATGTGCAACCGTGCGAGACAAATCAAATATTGGGGGGGGGGGGTCCCCAATAATGTTGTTACTACGCCACTGCCCTGCGGGGTCATCGACGGATGGCCCCGCTGGTTATCGATGAAGCTTGCGACGCACGCGCCTCCTGCTCAAGTCCCCTCCTCACCATGGCCAGCGCCTCGGTGCTCTTGCCCATGCCGTTGGCGGCGAGGGAGGGCGACGCGGCGAGCTCCCGCTGCTGTTTCTTCCGTGCCCGCTCCAGCTCCAGCTCCCAGTTGCGGTCGAAGTCGGAGAATATCCGCTCGGCTGTGTCCTCCTCATTGAGCCCCCAGAGGTCTTCCACCTCCAGCGGCTTCTTGTACCCACGGTACACCATGCTAGGCCACAGGTGGACTCGGTTACACAAAACAAAGGGTAAAGGGCATGTTGGTCTACTCCACGCGGCGGGCCAGATGTCTTTGAAGAGGTGGGAGTTACCCACACTTTACCCCACCACACGCGACCTGCCGATCGACTAACTGCAGTGAACCCATTTAAACTGCTGAGGATTCCGGACCGAGACGGGAGGATTCTTAAAAGCTTGCCCACTATATTCTTGGTTCTTTCGGTAAAGTCACGTAAAAGGGAAATAATAAAATAATATAAATATAAAACAAAACAAAATTCTCATGACGTTTCGAATGCAACACAAGCAATCATCATCAGGTGTGAAATCCACGGTAAGAGATTTTAATTAATTTTTTTCAAATGTGACCACGGGGAGATAATTCAAACTCCAAATGTACAGGCGTCAGGGTCGGGGTGGAATCCACGGCCTCCTGCGTACCGGGCGAGATAGTTAACATCTCACCACCGTGTCGCCCCAGGTGTTATCGCCATTTAACGAGTTCTTACATGTGGGAGGAAACCGGAGCAGCACCCAGATAAAATGCAATCAGGCGAGGGGGCAACACACTATCCCATACAGACGTAGCAACTAATCGCCACGTTGTGTTTACGTGACAAACCTTACTAATCGATCGTGTTGGGTGGTGGCGGGTTCAGTAACACATTTATATTTACGAGATCTAACCCGAAAAAAACTTATTATGGATATTGGTCGCGAAAGCATATTACGTCTTAAACCGTCTACTGTGTCTTGTATGGTGCTTTGAGGTCTTTGATGAACAAAATTCTTATTTTTAGCATTGTTCCCTCAATGTCCCCCATCAATTTCTGAGGAAGAGGTGCAGAGGCCGGGTGAGCATTGCGATGAGCGCACAACCAATTGCTCACCTGTCAAACCAGGTGAACGTGATCTGGTTAAGGAAAGAGGCGTTTTCTTCTGGACTCGGTTTCTGCAAGGTACAATCAATCGCTTTGATTGACATTTAAGGCATTCACTTTTGTTTTCATTAAATAACATCAACTATTAATGCGACGTGACTTTAGAAACAACATTAGGGCAGTGATTTATACAAATATCGTTAACAATTCTATGCAAATTTCACAATGCTTGGAATTATAATCTATGCTGAATGCACGTTCCATCAGACGGTTGCCCTCTTTTTCGCTCAAGGATGTCTCATCAACACCGATGGAATGAACCGTGGGGATCTTCGTAACACTCGCGAGAGTGACTCACCATGCCAGAATCGTCGATCGCTCCGTGGTCCTTGGGCAGGTCAGCGAAACCAGACATCACGAGACAGCTGAGCTGCAGTCCGAACGAGATGTAGAAGAGGCTCAAGCGAGCTACGTCCCCGTGCTGGGGAGACGATGGTAAACATGCTCATGTCAATAATAATAACATACAAATAATAATAAACATGCTCATATCAACAATAACGATGATAATGATTCGTTTTGGTAGAATGCCCGTATGCTTTACACCATAACTCGCGTCGGCATCTCACATTTGAAAGGCCACCCGCATTGGTAGCGGTCCATGTGCGGCAGAAGGTTGACTCAGCACGTGGCCTTTTGGCGTTCTCTGGTCTGACACTGGTGAGACTAGGCCCTAAAGAAGGTTGTTTATGTGGTAGACCAATCAGTTTCAAAGACAGTACAAATGTTATCAGCGCATGCTTGATTGCATGTTCACCACAAGTACGTGTGGTTAATGCAGACTGGATTCCTTGCAAAAGGTTTTTATTTGGTGTTTGAACATCTTAACAATTGTTTTATTGCCAGGAAGGGTAAAACCAATTCTTATTTTTTCATACTGGACATTAGTTTCCCAAGCTGAGAAATGTTCACACAATTGCGCGTGGACAACCAACGCTCACATCAGGCCTCTACTGAGGTCACCACTCGCGTGACGGACAATTCGGGCTTGATTCACATGTCTTTTAAACGTTTTAAATATTTGACCTGGATTAATCCCTTGAGATGGAACATCTCGTGTGCAGGGGTGTCCAGGGTGTCAAGTGACGCGCAAACACACACAAATAGCAAGTACGTAATGTTGTGTATACAACCTTTATGAATCTACAACATGCGCAGTGGACATTAATTCGGTGTCGAATATATTTACAGAGTGGTTTCCAGAGAAGGATCAAGACAGCCAGGGCTGTCAGTACGAATGAACATCACACATTGACAACGGTAATGATGATGATGACGATGTAATGAACCACGACAGCTTGATTACTGGGTAATGAATGCGTTTGACATTGAGCCACTGTGTCATGTCACTGGGTTCGTTGCAATCTCATCAGAGAAACAGACCCGCCAAATTAGCAAAAAGAACATTGTCACAACATCCATGTTCTCATAGAAAACATAAAAAAAAATAATAGGTAAAATGTTTTCAGAAATGCAAAAAAAAGAATTCAATATATTTTGCTTTACTTGTTCAAGTTACCAGTTAAAGTCAAACAAAAAGTATCCCAGCTCACCTTCAATAACCTCCCTAGGCGCATGCACTGTGATGTGTGTTTTTCTACAGTTGTAACTCTCCAACAATGTATTAGTCTCGCAGCACTGGCTTCCAGTTTTGCACAGGATTGAATTCCTATTGCTAACCAACAAAGCTCTGAACCACCTTGCCCCAGCCTACATCGGAGACATGCTGCACCCATGAGTCCCCTCAAGGCCTCATGCAGATCTCCTCTGCGTTCCCAGGGCACAGAGGCGTTGGTCGATGTGGCCCACAGACTCTGGAAATCTCTTCCACGAGATCTCACGATTTCCCCGAGCCCGTGCACATTTTGCATGGCCCGTGTTACATTGTATTCGTGCAGTGCCCTTTGTTCAACCTTCAATGTATTGAGCAAATGAGTTTGTGGTATTTAATTTCATTAATATTCCAATTCTTAGTTTTAGTTTCCTGAGTCAGCGTCATGCTGAGTGTGTGTTGTGTCTTGTACGGTGCTTTGAGATCTTCGATGACAGGTGCTTTACACGTTGTATAACACTGGTCAACACTTTTTCTGGCATAATATATTCCAACGGATTTAAGGTAATTGTGGGGTGCTGATTCCAAATCTGGCATCAGTTTTTGTCTATCACATCAGGTTTTTGAGATATCAAATATTGCATTTTCAATAAAAACGGCAGAAGAAAAATAATAAATAAATAAATGTGGATATCTACATACAATTATGTTATAAACACACTATCCTAAAAATACAGCACCATATTTTAACACGAAAGCATTCACTGACTCGCAACAACTTGCAATCATAAGTGACAGAGTTAATTTCAGGTAAAATCAATGAAAATGGGGTATGCCGATAGCATAAAAATGAGATGTGATAGAGCAAATCTGAGATCAGATTTGGAATCAGCACCCTGAAATTAGTCTAAAACAGCTGCAAAAGTCCAGGCCAGAAAAAAATACATTTTTTGTTGTTGACCAGTGATTATTATAATTATGAGTCAACTTGTTGTACGCGATTTTGGGTTTTGTTTTTATGAATCTTGAGCCCAGCTCTGTGAATAGTAATCAATGTTCATTCATTCATCACGCGCGTGACCCCTTGCTGTGACAGCGTTCTCATCAACCGCTCTTGGCTGCCGTACACTGGCGTCTCCAGTGATTTGTTTGGACCACGGATCACGGGGAAGAGGGGGGGGTGGCGGAGGGGGGTGACCACGGGGAGTGGCGCTGTTCCATTGAGGGGGGGGGGGTCGCAGTCCTCACTCCGAACGTCGACCGCCAAACCGAAGTGAGAGCGCAATTTGCTGCAGGAGTTTGCGCATCAAGACGGGGCGAGGACGTACACAACGATCGCTAGGAGACCGGTCGCAGATGCTACGGTGACATAATAATTACAACAGAAAAATAATCATCATAGTTGATCAGTTACACTTTAAAAGAGAATTACATACTTGTCAACCTCTGATCAGTGCCTACCTTATTACAGACCAATTCAAAACGTATTCGTCGCCCCGTGCCCTTATAAACCTCAACGTTCATCCTACAAAGTGCCATCGCAAGGGAGAAACACAACAACCATTGAAACGTCTGTGCGCCGTATGGACCTGAAAACTCAATTTCCCTGTACAAGAACACGGGGTGAACCGTACGGGTTGACGGCTATGCGATTGACACGTGGACGGCGCCTAGTCCTCAACGCGTTGGACAGCTCCTTTTATTCGCCGCGATGTCGACTCTGTAAAGGCGCTAGAGGCCAACCGAAATTCGGTTTCGGTTTCGGCGCCGAAAGTTGGCAAATGGCCTCTTCGGTAACTTCGGTTATATACCTTTCTGTAGTTAAACTTTCGGTTTCGGCTGAAAGTATAGTTAAACTTTTGGTTTCGGCTTCGGTTTCGGCTGAAAGTATAGTTAAACTTTCGGTTTCGGCCGAAAGTGTAGTTAAACTTTCGGTTTCAGCTTCGGTTTCGGCCAAAAGTAATCTTTTTAACTTTCGGTCTGGTTTTGGTTTCGGCCGAAACCAGAAATTCAGTTTCGGTCGGCCTCTAAAAGACGCGGAGACCGCGACGCTCGCTGACGAAGACGACGACGGCACCGCCGCTACTCACGCCGTCGATCGCTTTGCGGATGAGCGTCTGGAAGGGAAGGATCTCGCACAGCACGGAGAAGAGCCAGAAGAGGAAGAGCACGCCGGACGTCTTCAACCCGGCTCGCCGTCCGCTCTCGTTGATCAGCAACACCAGCAGCTGTGGATACAAAGACAACGATACCACAACCACCCCCACATTGCCGCCGCACCTCCGATTAGCACGGTTGGCGATGTACGGTGCGAAAGAAGTTCAACGTACACAAGCACAACCTCGACAGACTGTTGCGGCAAGTGCTGTTCGCGAGCACGGTTGAAGTCCCCCTCTCCCACCCCGCCGTGTGTGCAGGGGACTCGCTAAACCCTCGATCAGTGGGTCACTGCAGCCTGCAACCCCTTTGGTTCTCAGAAAGGGACATCTGGCACCCCCAGGGGGTGGGTGCACCCCAGGTTAAGGACCACTGCCTTAAATTTCGATTTAAAACTTTCGTGACTGCAGGGATTCATCTTCTTGGTTCTTTCGGTAATGTCACGTAGAAGGGAAGTAATAAAATAATAAAAATAAAACATAATAAAATAAAATAATTCTCACGACGTCTCGGCTACAACGCAAGCAGCCGTCTGCTTGCGTTGTAGCCGAAACGTCGTGAGAATTATTAAATAGCACCCCAGCTTCACAAAGCCCTCCAAGAGACAGAGTTTTGGGGCAAGTGCTGTGAGCGAGTAGCACCTATGAAGGCCGGCACGGTACAAGCTATACATCCCTTGCGGCCGAATGCGTCACCTGTTGTTTGACATCTAACCCACGGTATCCTGATAGGATTTAAGACCCGGTGAAAAAAAAAGGTGAGATTGAAAGGCACGTTGCTTAAAGGAACAGGGTTCCCAGTTTCAAATACATTTACAATCAGATCCTCCCGTTTAGATATAAATATATAATTGAAACTCATAATGCACACAGTATTTGCTCATTCTCAATGCAATGAGCCAGCGCCAACAATTTCTCAAGCTCTGCAGTCCTCTATTTATGAAGGTCTTATCAGCTAATAAATTAGTGTTGACATGTGGGAGGAAACCGGAGCACCCGGGGTAAACCCACGCGTGCGAGGGGGAAACACTCTATCCCATACAGATGGAACGGGCAGAGTCCAACATTTTGCCGTAACGCATTCTCCTGGCAAATCAGCCATGGTAGGCCCCCTCCTCAACGCCCACAGGAAGGGAGTTTCACAACATTTGTGCGGTCCACCAACACTCGCTGCTGCCTCCATGGTGCTGGATTGCTGACAGCCACGTGCAGAATAGCCACCACCGCCCCTGGCGATTCCCACGATGGAAGTAGCCAATAGTAGCTTGGCAGGATGTGATCATAGCAAATCTTAAATATTCACATCGAGACCCATGTTTGAGACTGCTGACGAACGGTGATTTAGTATCGCAAGCCCTTGGCCTTGGGATTCACTAGGGCGGGGAGGGACGGGGGCGAATGCTTCGTATCGCGACATCCTTACCCATGTGGCAATATACAACGAGGGGTTGACATAGAGGACGACGGGGTTGGTGGCCGCGGCTGTCGATCCGGAGTCTTCAGCGATCGTGACAGCCAACCTGGCCACTGCCGTGGCCAACAGCAGCGCTGTGAACGCCTGCTCGCGCCACGCACGAAAGACAGAGAACACAAAGGTCACCACCTCCCGTCGCAGCCTCGACCAGAAACCTCGGGGCAGGCGCTCCTGGAAAGCAGCCGTGAAGACCGGCACGGCACACGAGGGAGCGGGGTGGCCACCTCCCCACGCCCGGCTGCCTTTGTCTCCCCACAATTATTGATGTTTACACACAGCACCAGGTTTTCATTTAAGGCTGAGTCAACGATAGGGGAGGCCCAAGACCGGTTAAAAGTATTCGCCACTGCCGTCGGTCGGGAGCGGTAATCAAACTCGGGTGTCTGAGTTCGCAATGCGGTGTGCTCACCACGACATCGCCGACTACACGCACGCAAAAGACAAAGATCCCCCGTATAGCATAACCAGACTGTTGGGGCAAGTGCTGTTAGCGAGTAGCGCCTACGAAGGCCGGCACGGCACACGTGGGGGTGGGTGGCCAACACCACGCCCGACCGCTTTTGTCTCCCTGCCGGCGATGTTTACACGCCTCAACAGGTACTCATTTGAGGCTGAGTTGACCGAGGGGAGGCCCATGACCGCTTCAGATAATCGTCACTGGCATTGGCCGTGAGAGGGAATCGAACTCGACTCGTTGCGTTCATAGCGCAGCGCGCTAACCGCTGTGCCACCGCTCGCCACCACCGCCACAAGTTTAGACATTTTGGAAACAATTGGTGAAAACTTAATAAAAAACGATCGCTAACAGATGGCATTTGTATTTTTTTTATTTAATTGTATTTGATACAATTATTGTACCGTAACCATGTCACCTTGTGTTTAAATTATGAAATATAATTGCCTGATTGGTTTTGGTTTTATTTTATTTCATTCACGAAATTACGAAGGTGGCCCCACTGCTAAATAAACGACGCCATGTGGGGCCATGATTAGCCAGGTCGAGGTCATCGTGGGTTGGAGATAACTGGAAATGAGTCAGCACTAAAATGGTTACTGAATACATTTGCTCTCCATGATGGGTCAACCTGATATAATGTGCCGGCTTTCACGACCAATATGATTACGATTTATTTTCGGTTCAATCGTCGTTTTGTGTATAATGTCAGTTTTCTTTTTTACTAAAACCCTCCACAATCCTCTCGAGCTGATCAAATCATATTGTCACGTGGGGTAAACATGGCAATTTACTTGGATTTTACAGCATAACCGGCAGAATGTTAAAAGCGAGCAAATACTTTTGACAATATCGCTCAGCATTCCTCCAGCTGCGCTGACAAACCAAATGAATTGGCGTATTTGGCTACGTGACAACTCGATTTAATCGGCTCTGTCAGATGGTCGAGGGTTATAGTTCAACAATTCACATAGTACCTACATGACGATCAAATCCAAAATAAACTAAGTATCAACCAATTGCTAATCCGGATTGAGCAATCAGACCTGTGCAATCGCTGCGTCGAATCACACCAACTCCGAATTGGGTTCAAAGCACAATGTGATGGGATCTCAATTGATCCGAACAGCGCATCCCTCATGAAGTACATTACACGAAATTATTAACTAATAACGTCGCTGTGAACAGCATAGCCATTAAAGTTATTGTTTGTAAACATTTTGGCCAACATATGCACGTATGTATGTTGAACTTTTTTCGCACCGTTCGTAGCGAACCGTGCTAATCAGAGGTGCGGGGGAAGGACAACAACCCCTGACATCACCATCCTTTTCGACACAAAACAACACAACCCCGTGTTTTGTGCCTGTTGGCACTCATAAGTAAGCCATACGCCATTACGCAATTGTAGGTTGCTCAACACAAACATCACGGGGGGACCTATTTAACATGGATGCAATCCTTCATGCATTCGTGGGGCAGCTGGTCGATCAGCGCAAGCGAGCAGCTGGGCCCGTAGACTCTTGCATGAATGAACTGTGAAGGTTCTCGCATTATGGATATATATTCTGCGTGCGCACATTGTCTACTGCCATTGCACGGCGCCTTGTGCGAGGCGCAATATCGAATGATATATAACGACGGCGAGGACCAGAGATTGAGAAAGAAAAACAACTAGGGCGGATTGATAAATCTGGCTCAGCAAATGTATGTTTCTGTTCTCCCATTGTGTATGGCAGCATGTTAGGAGCCAAAATGGCAGTGTCGAGGTCAGCTAGACACAAGAGGGCTTCAAAAGAGAGTTTGCAGAGCATTGCTCTTCCTCCGTTGAAGGAGCGCAGTCTACACGCGGTTTACGATATGGTCCGTAGTTTGGTTGCACGCCCACAATCGCACTGTGGCCCGTGTCTTTAATTTTCCATTCATGAAGGAGATGCACGCAGCTGCCTGTTGATGTTCTGATGTGGTTAAAACTATAAACTAATTTGTATTTTACCAGGTAAGGCACACTGAGCTATATAGCTCTTGATTTAAAGCTTTCGTGACTGCAGGGATTCATATTATTGGTTCTTTCGGTAAAGTCACGTAGAAGGGAAATAATAGTTGTATTATTATTTTATTATTTCCCTTCTACGTAACTTTACCGAAAGAACTAAGAATATGTAGCTCTTATTCAGAATCGACCTGGCTACATGTAATGATAGCGCAACGAAGTAGCTTATTAGCATGTAGAAATGTATAGCAGCCAAATACTCGAAGCACATGATTATCAATGTGGAGGGAAAAATCGGAGGACCTGGAAAAAAATCCACGCGACCACGGGGAGAACATGCAAACTCCAAATATACAGGTGTCAGGGTGGGGGTCGAACCCACGACCTCCTGCATGCCAGGCGGGTTTTCCCTCCATATTTAGAAACGTGCGTTTAGAGGATTTGACTGCTATTAACTTCCACATGATAAGCCACTTTGTTGGGCTATCATTTTTGGCAAGGTCGCTTCTGAAAAAGAGCTATATAGTTCAGTGGACCTTATTTGGTTAGATAAAAAAAATTGTTTAGTATAGTACGTGTCTTTGCACCACCTGGAACACAGGTAATGCGGTCATCTGAGCGAAACGGAGAGTCGTAAATTTTAATCCAGTTTGTTCTCCTATAACGCGGTAGTTGCGTTCCTGAAGAACATCGCGCTATGGGAAAATCACGTTATAATAAACAATATATTATTGGGTAAAAGCACAGTCTGCGATAACACATAATATTTGTATGCTGGCCAAACAAAGACTGAGGCACGTGCATAGCATCTTAGAGCATCCAGCAGCATCCCGCCTTGTGCGATGCTATGCCGAGGCATCCGCACAACCACTTATTCCTACTCGCACAACGTAGCTCCGTTCACTCGCTCGCGTTATATCCAATTTGCATGCTCGTTATAACAAAAATGCGTTCCCTGATACGTTCATCATCGCGTGATATCCCATTCGCGTTGTGAAAACACGCGGCGTGATAACAGAACGGACCGAACGATCGAGCGAACGCCCGCTTGGCCCACCTGCTTGGCAGCGTACTTTCCCGAAACGGGCAAACGTTTGGACGGGTGCCGGAAGAGGTGGCTCAACAGGAAGGGGGCGCAGATCCACAGGAACCCCAGCGGCACCCAGACGAGCACCGTCTGCTCGAAGCACACCGGCAGGTCGGGCTGCGACCGCTCCAGGTAAGAGTCGTTCTGCGAAAGCATTGGTGAAATAAAATAAAAACTTAATCATACAATATACAGGGGTAGACCATGATCGTGACTAAAGATGATGCGCTTTATAACATCTGGTACTGACGCAGAACGCCTATAACAAAGAGTGGTGGCTCTCAACCGGCGGAGGGTGGGTAAACAGACCTCTGGGGGGTTATTGGCAAAGTCCCAGGGGTACGCGAGGTGATTTATGAATGTGTGATATTATATCATACGTGAGCATCATTGGTGAATAATAATTTCGTATAAATCTGCCAAGATAAAATAACTACGATACAATATGGCAATCTAAAACAATATAAAAGACATTTCTAAACTCATTGATCTTAAAAAATGCGGTTTCCAAGAGTAACCAGCGAGCTCAAACAATTTACATCACGCATACAGAGCGTCCGTTGTTGTTTGTTTGTATTCGCTTGCAGTTACCAGCCAGTTAGGACATATCTCACAAAATGGACAATTGGTTAAAATATTGATGGTCATTATTCATACATCTGTAGTGACACAGCGCCGACTGCTGTCCAACAGTAGCAACTGCAGAGGACAGTTAGCGCACACGCTGCCGTCCAGCATATACACGGCTGTGTGCCGGCAGGGCAGAGGAACTGGGGCAAGGGTCACGGAAGACCTCATCGGGAGGCCCCTGGAACCCGCTAGTGGGTTCTAGAAGGGAGGCGCGTCCAGGGCGGAGCCAGGCCGCGCCGAGAAGAATAAAAGCAGTGGAGAGCGAGAGCTCCAGGCTGCCGGTTCTCGTCGTCGCTGCCGCCTTCGCCCGATAATTGTGCGGCTGGACAGTTGTTGGCTGTCTGGGTCGACGCCGTCGGTGCAACGTGGTCAGGGTTGTGTCTTGGCCGGGCTGTACGGCAACGTGATCGTGAGAGAGGAGGCTGGAGTTGGTGTAACGGAAATAAAGATTATGTAGATGCTCACCCCGAGCCCTCATTACTTTGATAGTGGCATTGTCTTTGAGCCTTTTGGCGTCCTCTGGTCGAGCACCAATTGGGTCGAGGCTCAAAAGAAAGCCGTCCCTTGGTGTGGACCAATCAGTTTCAAGGACAATGCATATATTATCATCGTGTGTGTTTTTGTTTGCATCTGACTGCAGGTATTGTGGTTAATGCAGTGACATGAATCCTCGTAAAAAAAGGTTTAAGTTTTGTTGCCAGAAAAAAGGGGAAAACCCCTATTGTTATATTTTGGTACTGGCAAAGGAGGGCTAATGATGATGAGATAAGTCAGATGTGTTTGTCGTGTAGAAGTATCTCTGCGAGTGACGGAGGCTCTCGAACCATTTTGGTCAAAGACAACAAAAAATTGCTCTTCTTCTTTTAAAGGTTGCCGACAGTAACAGTTATCTATATTTCACAGTAATCCTGCAATGCGGAAAGACACCACAGGGGTCGCGATACCCACAGATTGCAATACTCACCCTCGCCACAAGCAGGCAGCAGTCAAGAGGTCACGGTTTCAAATCGAACCTCCGTTATGTTTTCACTTAATAAACCATTATTTGTTTTACTTCCTAATTTTTTGCAGTGTTTATCAGCCTGACAATATTCCATGTAAAACTGATAAAAGTATTAACACTTGATGTGTTATTGTACATTACAAATATATTTTACTGCATCAACGGCTCCATGTGACTGGGAGCAATGTTAGTTTCAGCGTTATTCGCTCTGCCAAAGCTTTTATGCAACACAGACACGTTACAACACAGTATCACATGCTGTGTCATGTGTAGGTCTCCACTATGAAATGTAAGTTAATATTTTTAATATAACAAGAATCCTGTGCTGTGATAAGACACCCCAGGGCTCACGATTAGCACAGAATGCAATACTCAAACCTCGCCAAAAGCGATCGGCAGTCACGAGGTCTGTGGGTTAAAATCCAACCTCCGTTAGCATTTTTTTGGTAATTTGCTACAATGTTTATCAGCACGATAACAGCATGACAACATTGCATTAGATATGCTGACAGTGTGTACACGAGGTGTGTCTTTGTTTAGCAAGTGCCCAATGCATCGAGGGCAGGGGTCGGCAACCCGCAGGCTCCCGAGTGGCACGCGGCTCTTAAAGGAACTGCTTCGTGACCGTTGTTCATTATGGACTCACCGCCGTCTCGTATTCACCGTGTGTGGAGGCTCTTGAAATATTGAGGTTTTAAATTTCGATTTAAAGCTTTCGTGACTGCAGGGATTCATCTTCTTGGTTCTTTCGGTAAAGTCACTTAGAATGGAAATAATAAAATAATAAAAATAAACATAATAAAATAATTCTCACGACGTTTCGGCCACAACGCAAGCAGCCGTCGTCAGGTGTCTTCTCGACAGACCTGTTCTCCACCTGAGGATGGCTGCTTGCGTTGTGGCCGAAACGTCGCGAGAATGATTTAATCATGTTTTATTTGTATTCTTTTATTATTTCCATCCTATTGAGGTTTTGTTTTTGTTGTTGGCCGAATTCGAAAAAGAACGGCCCTCCTCGATATGCCAATATTTCAAGAGCAGCACAATGGCCGCTGGCTGATACGAGGCGGCGGTGGTCCTTAATAAATAACGTCACGAGAAAGCGGTCCCTCAAAGAGGACGCAAGCCGCAGGTTTGCCGACCACCCACTTGGTCTTCCAGCTGCTGTCTCCTGCGGGCTCTTACTGTTTCACGTGGGCGGCTTGTGTTTCACAAAGTCAACGTGGCTTACGCCCATGCGTGATCCAAAAAGACCTGCCGCCACCGCACATTACCAATTGTGGGGCGCTCACTTCTTCAATGCCAGCGTCTATCGCCACCTGTTCTGTAATTCATTACCCACAAGGGCGATGACAATGGAGAACTCGTGAAAATTGGTATTGTTAATTCTACACTCAGGATATGATGTGTGTGTGTTGATAAAAGGCCGGATTGCTGCCAATACTTATCAGATGATTTGTCAATTTTGTAACAGAAAATCTTGGATTTCTACCAACTTATGAATGAGGCTCTTCATTTTTTTATTGTCTATATTGCCTGCACCTTAAGTTCATGATTGTTTAACCAAGTAAAAACTCAAAAGACCAGTTTAGTTTCATTTGCAAGAGTGACCCTGGGACATTTGTCTGCTTCGGAAGAGAGCGATCATTGCTATGCAGGTGATCCTGATTGGGTAATTTGTGAGTAAATTTGGACCCTGACACTTAGTCTTGGTAATCATTAAACTGCAGCTTGTGCAGTATTGTTTCTCCTAACTTGTCAACATAAAGGCCATCGTATAATATTGTTGGTGTTGTTGTTATTCTTGTTAAAAGACTGAGTGATTATGATTACACATCCTTTTTGTAGAAAATTGCTGTTGGAAGTAACAGCGGTCACACATCATGGTGAATGAGTAATTTTCAGGATTGTCTATTTGCCACTGGCAGACGTTCAAATGAGACTTTATCCATTAAAATGGTGTGTCATGATATTTTATAGATAAATAACCTGTCTATTAACATGGCAATACACAATCGGCTACGGCTGTCAGCTGTTGAGCTGCATTTTGAGATCAGACGTTGCGGACTCCCAAAAACCAATGTGGGTTCCTACACATATAAATGGTGATCAAGGTGGAAATATTGAGTGTTTGCCGGTAGTCCAGGCAATACGAGCAACTTCATGATGACAACCAAAGCCTCTGTTGAAAATTGGAAGAAAATTAAATTACGCCCAATATTTAAAATCTAACTTTATCCACAAACAAGGGCATTGGCCCCACCATGTAACAAATCTCTGCATGCAGACTTCTGCTGTCTCTATATTGAGGGCAATTTTGTCTTTGCACAAATATTCTTTCTGGTTGCAAGAGTTTTCAATTAATTTTGGTAGACTTGATTATGTTGTACAACCTGTGAACAAGCGTTTTTCTTTAAATAAATATTCCACAATCAGAACGTTTTTCCAGTAGATTATATTGAAAAAAATGTCTTCTATGGGTGCTAAGCACCCTTGTAATGCAATGTACAGTATTGATCTAAAACATTACTTTGTTAGCACCCTTACTGAATTCTAATAACATTGACTATATAGAAAACCACTGCAGTCTACGCTCCTTCAACGGAGAAACGGCAAAACGACACGAACTTCCTACGAAAGCCCTCTCGTGGCTAGCAGACCTCAAAACTTTTCTATTTAGCTCCTGAACATATTGCTAAACGCAAAAATAAAAGTAGTAATATTATCATCGGTACTTACCCAAAACTCTGAGCCACAGTACGAGTCGAGGACACCAGACATCTTGGTAATTCTTCAAGTTTCAAGCTATAGTACAAAATAAATAAATAACGCCTGCACACACACAAGCGCACAAACACAAGGACACATTAGATCAGTCATGATTGCCGTCTGGATGAAATAAAACATTGTTTAACGTCTCACATCATAAAATAAAAAAATGTAGACTGTAAAGATCATTGACTCAAATTGCTAGTCCTGACACTATAAGAATAAGAGCAATACTGTAATATTCTTTGGGCCGTCCGGTAAAGTTACGTCAAAATATAACAAAAAAACTACGAAGTGTTGCGATCGAAACGTCGTAGTTTTTTGTTATATTTGTTTTACCCTATCTTCGTGACTTTACCGAAAGACCCAAAGAATATGCTTGACCATACTTTACCACGATGGTCATTGTTGGTTAGTATTTAATTATAAATATCAAATGTCATTCAGCCTATGCAACTAAAATTCATTCTTGGTGTGATTATTGTGGCTGTGATTGAAGATGTCATAGCTTTTCACCCATTCATATTTCATTGTAACTACCCATTGCTATGGTGATAGAGTAATAATAACGCGCTGACACACGTTTGTGCTTGACCTGTAACCAACGTTGTCGCCGTTCACACCTAACGTGACAATAGTGCAACACATGCGTCAATCTTGACTTAAAACTTTCGTGACTGCAGGAATTCATAGTCCTGGTTCTTTCAGTAAAGTCACGTGGATAGACAATAAAAATAAGACCACTTGTGTTGCGATCGAAACGTCGTGGTTTTTTATTTTATTTTTATTTGCTATCTACGTGACTTTACCGAAAGAACCAAGAGATACATGCGGCAATCGTTTTGTGAGTGTTTGTGCGGCTATATTTTCCTTGATCTCTTTTGACTACATCTATACTACTACTACACACACAAAGATGTGCACTGCGTGTACACATTCCCTGGACCTTATCCATACCACCAAACGCAAAATAATAATGTAAAAATAAACAATTCACGCGCATAATTCATGAATCAAATGCATTTGTTAGATAGAGAACTTGGAGGCGCAGAGGCAGAGGTCAAAGTCCCTCAAATGCCAGGTTGAAGAGGTGAGAGGCTGAACCAGGTGAACGCCTGAACCAGGTGAGAGCCTGGACCAGGTAAGAGTTTGAACAGGTGAGAGCCTGAACCAGGTGATAGCCTGAACTAGGTGAGAGCCTCAATCAGATGAGAGCCTGCACCAGGTGAGATCTTGAGCAGGTGAAACAGGTGAGATCCTGGACAGGTGAGTGCCTGAACCAGGTGAGAGCCTTGAGCTGCTGCTTGACGCTGGTTGGTGCTTGACTGCTGCTGCTGCGCATGTGTGCAGCGGGAGAGAGCGGCAGATGATCGGTGCAGCTACGGAGAAGCGCCGCTCGGCCAGGACGGCGCTGGATCTGTGCACGATGAGCGGCCTGTTTTAGACGTGCTGCGTACGACGTGGCGCTTTGCCGTGGTCGGTTGAGTGAGAAGGGTGGAGATGTCTGGCAGGAGACACTGAAAGAAAGCTCTGTGGTACCGGATAGCTGTTTTGTACCCCTATCCGTGATTTTATGGGGAGCCAATACTAAGTTTGTAGCTCAGCCATGGAAGCCGTCTGGCCCTGCCTAATGCCGAGGGCAGCACAAGACAGGCTGCTTTGGATCTGCCGTACTTTGGAGCCACTGTAGTTAGGTGGGTTTTTTTATTCCCAAGTAAGGATGATGATGAAGATGATGATGCAATAATCAAGGCGAGTGTCTGCAATGCTACAAGTCAGAACATTTGCTGTGAACATTGGGCGGATGTGCCACGAGGCCTTGAGAATTGGGGAATGCGTGACTTCATTGTACGCGTGTCGACACGTCTTTGGCACCGCACGTCGTGAACCGTGCTAATCGGAGGTGCGGGGAGGTGGGGGGAGGAAAAATCGAAGGTGCGGGATGTTGTTGTCCAGTGAGAATGTGAGTCCGAAGGTCATACCAAAGATTTTCAGAAGATTTGAAAGACTGACAGTGGAACCTGTGATGGGAATATTCTGAGGGTGAAACAAGAGGTGATTTTAATGCGTAGGCTTTCGCGACCAATGTTATTCAATTATTTTTTTTTGTAAATGTTGTGGTTTCACGCTTCAACACACCGGTGGGCTAAAGTAGTGAACTATTTGTCTTTTGTCAACGTGACACTGTTTTGCTGATTGGCCGTGTCGGGTTGTGGAGGGTTACGACACATTTATAAATAACGCGATCTAACCCAAAAACGTTGATTATGAAGAGGTGATTTAACCAAAACCTTGTGCTGTAAGGCTGAGGTACAATCAGTTAAGATCGACAGGGCATGATCGGAGGTTAGAGTTGAGCTATGACTATCGATGAGGCGACCAAGTGGGGAGATGTGGACGACAAAAAGTAAAAGGGCCCAGGACTGATTCCCTGAGGGGGACACCTGCAGTGGATATGACGACTGAGTGTTGAGGGCCTGCCAACCTTGACGGAGGACATTTTGTCAGAGTGATGCAAATTGAGCCAATGGAGAGCTGAGGCAACGATAGAGAAATCGGTCGGATTCTAGGAAATTCGATTAAAATCTTGTGGCTTGACCGTGTCAACAGGCGGCAGATGTGTCGAGCAACGGTGGAAGAAGCAGAGGCGATAGGGGCGAGGATGTCGTCAACGATCTTGACTAGCGCAGCCTCGGTAGAGTCGAGCTGGGCGGTAGACAGACTGAAGGGGTCGGAGAGATCGGGGTGTGATGTGATGCGATTCGTGATTCTGGCATTCGTGGAGTTTGGAGATGTTGATACGTTTGGTACGTTGGTGTCAACCATCGCTGGTGTCAACCTCCTTTTGTTCCTCTCTGAAAACATAACCCCTTCCCAGGGCCGGATTAAGATTGTGTAGGCCCCTGGGCTACAGGTACTGTGAGGCCCCCAGTAATATTTTCAAAAGGAAAACAAAGTTAAAGAAAAAGTATTCTTACAAGGCTAACAACAAATAAAATTCAGCATTCACAAATGAAATAATCTCTGGAGGTTCTCCAGCTGGCGGAGTTCCCTGGGCTGCAGCCCCGAAAGCCCCGTGCCTTAATCCGGCCCTGCCTCTTCCCCATTGCCCATGTCTACCTCTCCCTCGCCCCTCCACTCCATCCCGTCCCCTTCCCACGCCCCCGCCCTTTCGTCACCCCATATGAACATCTCGCCACGGTGGAGAGATGTTAACTACCTCGCCGGTCGACAGAAGGTCGTGGGTTTCGATCACGATGCCGGTATATGTAGAGGTTTCATATTCTCCCCGTGGTCGCGTGGATTTTTCTCCGGGTCCTCCGAATCAACGTGCGTTTAGAGTGTTTGGCTGCTATAAATTTCCACGTGATAAGCCACTTCGTTGAGCTATCATTTGTGGCCAGGTCGCTTCTGAAAAAGAACTACATAGCTCAGTTGGGCCTTACTTGGTAAAATAAACAAAAAATAGTTGATCGTTTTTACTTGTATATGCCCTCACTTATGGTCACTCATTCCTCGGCCCTTTCACACCCTTGACATCTATATCACTTAATTGTGCAATGCGCCTTGAGCTTAGGGGCTTGATAAATAAATAAAGATAAGATAACAGGTCAGTAATGTTCTTAGTATTTAAGGGTCAGAGCCAGGTTTCTTGACTCGAGGTGCCACTTGTATTACTGTAAGTGGCAGAGGGAAAAGACCAAAAATAGGAAGAGACATTAGCAGTATGGGACCCCATTATTGTTAATTTTTGAACTCAATCCTTGAAGGCCATGGCTGGTAGGTGAACGACCAAAGAGGTTTTTGTTGTGGAGTTTTCTATTAGATTGAGAACATCTTGGGGTGTCGCAAGGGAGGAGGAGAGTATCGAATGGGGAGCGAAAGAAAGAATGTCGAGGGGTTGATCACGACAAGCCGAGAGAGATATCCTCATGGCGGAGGCCATGCTGGTAAATGTCTCGTATAAAAAAAAGATGGAATTAATGAGCGAGCAGTCGGCTAGGTGATCGCACCAAATCGTTAGAAGTTTGTGATGGAGAAGGGCATCATGTGTGGGCCAGAAGTGATGCAGGTGGTTAGCAAGAGTGTATTGTTAACACATCGGCACGTTTTGCTTTCGTGACAAACCTTAAGAATTGGCTGTGTCGGGTGGTGGCGGGTTTAACGAGACGTTTATATTCATAATATAGGTTTTCGGGTCAGATCGCGTTATTTATAAATGTGTCGTAACCCTCCACCACCCGACACGGCCAAACAGTAAAAAATGTGTCACGTTTTCAAAGGACGAATTAATTGACTTCTTTAGCCCACCGGTGTGCTGAAGAGAGCATCAACAGCATTTTAAAATTTGAGTACGGCGTGTCGCTGGTAATTACTATGAGCTTCATCGGGCAAGAATGGTGAAGCTCTCCTGTTGCTTCTGGTATTAAGCTTCACCATTCTTGCCCGATGAAGCTGATTGTAATTATCAGCGAAACGTCGTACTCAAATTTTTAAATGCTGTTGATTCTCTCTTCAGCACACCGGTGGGCTAAAGAAGTCAATTAATTTGTCCTTTGAAAACGTGACACATTTTTACTGTTTGGCCGTGTTGCGTGGTGAAGGGTTACGACACATTTATAAATAACGCGATCTGACCCAAAAACCTATATTATGAATAATATTGGTCGCGAAAGTCTACGTGTTAAATTGAGACGTTTATCTGTACGCGATCTAACCCCAAAAAAACTCTATTATGGATGAAGAGTGTATGCGTTCGTTTATGTATCAATGCGTTTGTTGGCGGCTTTAAAGGTGAGACGATACGTAATGTGGTCAGTTTCAAGTCCGGAGCACAACTAAATGGTTTCCAGTCAGCATCTGCTCCACTTTGACTCAACAGCTGCTGCCAATGACATGTCTAAGGTTGAGGTCGACTTAGTCGGCACAGATTGTGCCATCAGATGCGGCGAAGCAAAGGAGGAGGTTTCGTTTGCTTCTTCGATGCGGTAAAGTTGAAATAACTGGACGTGTGGCCATTTTGTCATTTCGACCACCAACTTAAACAGTTGAAACAAAAGTGGCCATCCCAACAGGCTGTGGTGTAACTGAGACACAAAAGCAGACCGGATTCGTTTTCATTAGGAGCCATCAGTACACTACATTATTATTCACTGCTGCCATTCGCCTCTAAGAGCCCCACATATGTAGAGGACTCACCGTTATGCTATGGGGACCCATTAGCTTGCCCAAAAACAACAATAATTCACATTTGGACTTTAATTGACCTTGTCGACAAGTTTTACACCATTCTAAGGTTTATTCAGTCTACTGAGACTTGATAATAAAAAAGGTCAACATTGACCGTTGATTTGGTTCCGTTGAATCCAGGAGCCGTCTGACCAAGTCTCGGTCACGAGGAGTCAAATCTGCCTTTGGAACACGGAGTGGCCAATCGTCACCAGGCTGGGTGCTGCTATACGGCAACGGACTGTGAAGCTTCGTGTTCAGCCGCTCGTGATGTTCGTCTTCCGACTGCATCGACGTCACGAGAACTGATTTTGACGCACCAGCAGCAGCAACGGTGTACCGCCAATACGTTCATATGCATGTTTCCGTTATGATGGTTTTTCTTGTAATGCTTGTTTTCTCATGACTGCAGTTCTTCTTCAGTCCCCTTGCACTCAGACCTAAATGACGCCTCGGCTATGATACTCTCCAACTTGCGTCCCACGGACAGCCATGCACACGGTTGTTTTGAGTCGCATATTTAGCGTTGATTTATACTTCATTTAGAAGTTGTAGCCCAATTTTGAAGCTTTGATATCAACATTCCATTCTACTTTTTTTTTAAGTAACACAACTGCAGTAATCCACACCATTGTTAAATAACACTTCATCGAATGGCTAAACAACACCATGTCACCATACCCTCCCATTTTGAGTTATACCTACCTTGCAAGAATTTTACTTGAATACCCATCTCATTCACGGATGACATGTCACAATGTTTTGCGCAGTGGCAAATGTTAGACGTGCCCACTAATGGTGAATAAAGTCGCTAATATTCGTGAATACAAACATTACATCCACTTTATAAAATATAAATATATTTCAGTAGGACCCCTGTATAGAGCACAATCCTCGATGTAGCGGGGTGAAGGGGGTTACAGAAACTCCGCAGACAGAAGTCCCAAACGCTTTGCTCCTGAGTTCAGTGCCGGATTAAGCTAAGTGCGGGGCCTGTAACATATGTTATAAAGGGGCCCTAAATAAATAAAAAACAGATAAATATTAAAAACATACATTTTTAACTTGCATAGTAAAGTAATTGTATTTTTTAATTTGCTATACAGCCAGATAATACGACAAATCGCTAACCTTAAACACCCAGTGGTCCATACAAGTTGAAGGCGGTATAGTACTATAGTAATAGAGCAAGTGCAGAATCACTGAACCGGAATTGATAGCTTGAAAGCATTTAGCGCGGGGCCCCAGTAGCAAAAGTAGCATATGCAGCTACTTTTGCTACTGGGATAATCCGGCACTGCCTGAGTTGAGACGAAGGCGTTGGGGGGAGATTGGGCTCGCTGCTGCCCCAACGGGTGGGGAAAGGGGGGAAAATAAAAACTTAAGAAAGAAACCGGAGGGAGCAGGGGCGTGGGGGGGACATTGAAAAATATTTCTACTGTCATCGATCACCAAAACAGCTTGACGGAAATGGTCAGTTTCATGGCTCTGCCACCTGGTGGTAAAAGTCGCCAATATTCGCGAAAACAAACATTACATTCACGTAAAAAAATATTGTTTTTATGGTATTTCAGTAGGAGCCCGGTACGGATCACAATCCGCGACGGAGGGAGGGGATTACAGAAACCCGGCGGACAGAAGTCCCACACAACGTGTTCCTGAGTTCCGAGGAAGGGGTGGATGGGCGACGGGGGGGGGGAGATTTGGGACAGCGAGCGGGGTGTTTGTACTTTTAGATGGGGAAGGGGGAAGGTGAGGGGGGGAATACTTTAAAAAGTGGAGGAAGACGGGGTGGGTGGGAAAACATTAAAACATATTTCTACCAGCACCGATGGCCAAAGCAGCTTGACAGAAACATTCAGTTTTATGACTGTCACCTAGTGACTGTAAAGTTGTATGGCTGTTTAACCGCGTGCTTGGCAATGTTATCACTAAGTCCAGAGTACAAAATCACTTTGGGCTTCGTGGAAACAAACGAAAAGATGTCAAATACGAATGCCGCTTTGGAATCTCTGTGCGTGTGTGGGTGTGGGTAAAAAGGGTTACAAGCATGCGGTGATTTGATAGTGCACTGTAATTGCCAAAGAAAGGCATTGTAATATTCATGTTTATTACGGGCTACATTTCTATAGGGTTACGGCAATACAGCATTAACTCCTCTTTACTGTGGTAATGTGGGGGGGGGGTCCCATACATTGGATCCTATAATCCGCAAGGTTTTTCTGCGTTTTGACTCCTCTTGTACGCCGCCGAGTAAACAACGCGTCACTTGCGAGAGTGCTGGCAAGCCAGAGCGTTGATTTTCCCTTGGTTTCTGCAGGCCACCACTTATTTAGAAGGTCACCTCTTATCTCACCTGAATACTATTCAGCTGAGAGCACTGAATGAATGCCTCTCCTTCACTTAAAATAAACGTATCTCTTTGTAGATCCACGCGTGGTGTCCTTTCGGAGCACAGGTGTGTTTACGTAAGGCATTTGATTTCTCCATTAAAATACACAGCAAGGACAAAAAAACACGCACATGCACACAGTAAAATAAAAACACGTTTTAGATTAACTCCACGACATTTATCTACCCCCCTCTTGTAAGTTTCAGGAATTTCAAACATTTGAAAGTCCCTTTGACTTGCAAAGTCCATTTGATCAGTTTCTTTAGAGCAGCGGCTCCCAACCTTGTTTCGCCGACTGCCACGTGCTACGAAATATTTTAATTTGAACATTTCCTTTGTGAGGATATAAACACATTTCTGCGGAGGGAGCTGGTAGGAACGTTGGGTTGATCGGTCAATGGCCAGGGTCAACGGCGACGTGGTGTATTCCGCAAATATGGCCGACTGTGAGGGCGGGCACAAGCCGTCGTGAGTAGGTTAAACGTTGAGTTTTATAAGGGCACCACGGGGTGACCAGCTCCTCCCCACCCAGCCCCACCCCTCCCACCCCCCCACCCAGCCCCACCCTCCCCACCCAGCCCCACCCTCCCCACCCTCCCCTCTCCATCCAGCCCCACCCCTTCCATTTTTGGATGCACGACGGACGGACACAATAATCCCCTGTGGGCTGGTGTAACCAGGAGGTTCCTACCAGTATAATGTTCTTCTTCTTTTCCGCTACTCCCCTGTAGAAGGGCCACCGCGCTGCTCTAGACCTCTGTGACTCTAATGAAACGATAACTTCTAAAGTTGATTATGGGTAACCCACTGTGAGAGGGTTACCCATAATGCAATTCGCGAGCAACAGTTTATAATTTTACTTTTAATATAATTGGGCTTATTCAGTAATCCATATGATTATTGAAGGGGTTGTCTCTTCCTCAATATCTGTTATTCATCAGGAAATAAATTAAACTGTAATTCTAATCATGGCCCATGGTGTATAGAGCAGTCTCCATCTCTTATCCACCCTATCTTTCTGCTATAAATAAGGGCCATTTTTCAAAACGTTGCTTAGTCTGTATGTTTTAATAACGTCACGCGGTTATTCAGTTTATTGTTTTTTCACGGGTTGGTTGAGTTGTTTCATTGCGTGTTTGCACCACTGCCAATGCTAAACTAAAACGTAAACTTTTTTTTATTTTACCAGGTAAGGCCCACTGAGTTAACTATCTCCTTTTCAGAAGTGACCTGACAAGAAATTATAGCTCAACAAAGTGGCTTATCGTGTAGAAATGTATTGCAGCCATATACTCTAAACGCGTGTTTCTTAATGTGGAGGGAAAAATTGGAGGACCCGGAGAAAAATACACGTGACCACGGAAAGAACATTCAAACTTCAAATGTACAGGTGTCAGGGTCGGGGTGGAATCCACGGCCTCCTGCATACCGGGCGAGGTAGTTAACATCTCACCACCGCGTCGCCCCAGGTGTCATCGGCCATTTAACGAGTTCTTACATGTGGGAGGAAACCGGAGCAGCACCCGGAGAAAATGCACTCAAGCGAGGGGGCAACACGCTATCCCATACAGACGTAGTAACTAATCGCCACGTTTTGTTTACGTGACAAACCTTACTAATTGGCTTTTTTCAGAAGCGACCTGGTAACGAGGCCACTTGTCACGTGGAAATGTTTCGCAGCCAAATACTCTAAACGCATGTTTAATACATGTGGAGGGAAACCCCGGAGAAAAATCCATCCGACCAAGGGGAGAGCATGCAAACTCCAAATATAAAGGTGTCAGGGTCGGGATCGTGCCCATGACCTCCTGCCAGAGGTCGCAACCGGGTACCCGGTACGGGTACCCGTTTGCGACCCTGGTGCGGCCGGGTACGGGTACGGGTAGGCCGTGCTTCTCTTGTGAGTAACCGTTTGTCACTCATTTCGGGTAGGGTACGGGTAGGGAACGGGTACCCGTACCCGGCCGGGTACGGGTAAGGGTACCCATTTGCGACCCTGGTGCGGCCGGGTACGGGTACGGGTAAGGAATCAAAACCCGTTTGCGACCTCTGCCTCCTGCAGACCAGGCGAGGTAGCTAACATCTCGCCACCGCGGCGCACCTTGCAGTATCACCAAACAATGCGTGTCGTTTAGAATTATTAGAATGTAGTATCAATGCCCAGGGCACATCGGGCCAAACTAAGACACCCATAGGACTTTACTGAAAGAACCAAAGAGTATGGATTCCTGCAGTCACGAAAGCTTCAAATCAAGATTCTTAAGGTTCATTACCAATGGCTGAGGCTTTGGAGGTTCTGGAGTGGGTTATGTGGGTTGTCATGATATGGAGATACAATTCTACGATATTTAAACTTTGCAAGCCCACTGGATATCAATAAAGATTCGTTCATGAAGCCATCCATATATATAGACACATACACAATCTCAACCGAGAAGATGGGTACAAACTGAGCAATCATCGGAATGACGTTATTAACCAGTTTAAGTCATAACTGGCTGTGATGTTCCCATCCTACCACCTTCCGATGTTAGTTGTGCTTTACGCCAATTTCACAGGCTTCACACCAACACAGCCACTTCGCGCGCCGACTACCCCTCGGTTGCGGCTCTGCGATTTTCAATTAACATGCTCATCTCTCATTAACATGCAAATTTTCACCTGGCAGCCCTTTGATTGGTGGACAACCAACCACGGGTTGGCTGCCCACCACTTGCATGAACATTGGCTGCTGACATTTGGGCTACGACAATTGCAAACCCTTTGGAAGCCAACCCCCCTTTTCCTAAAGACGACCGATTGTGTTGCGATCGAAACGTCGTAGTTTTTTGTTATTTTCTTTGAACCTATCTACGTGACTTTACCGAAAGACCCAAATAATATAATTCTACGATATTTCGCAATTTGAGGTCCACCATAATTGCAGAGTCAGATGAGCAATAATATTATTTTATAATGATCATCCTGGCACGTTCTAATATGTTTAAAAATTGTATTTTCTGACAAATTATGGTATTAATGAAATAACCAAAGCACAGTAAATTAAGTTGCAAACAAACAGCAAAATAATGTACTCTTTTTCCGTGGTAACTGACTGCAGTGCGTGTTCTGAGAGTTCATCAATTGAACCTCATAGCGGGACCCCAGCATAAACATTATACATTTTAATGTAAACAAAAACTTAGCTTTTTTCACCATTGGATTTGAAAGATGGTGGCAAGTGTTGTCATGTTAAACTATGCCTTTAAAACTGAAAACTACTTACCTGCAGTACCTCTATTTAAATACACTATCGAAAAAATTATTTACACTCCTCTGTCAATTATTGTGTTTCTCAGTTGTGGCTTTGTGAACACACTTTGTAAACGGTACATAAAATAGTTCGCGTTTTCAATGCGCTGTTCATATTGTAACACGCGTTTATACCAATGTTACTCTCCTCTTATCCGCATTGATACGAGTGGTATGTAGGGACGATGGTTTAACGAAAATAACCTATCTGCACAGATGAATACGGACAAGAGAAGTATTATCAAACAGGAGGAATTAGGTGCAACGCATCTCATCTGTTAAATATCTGCAGGTAATAGGATTGCCATCGATTGATCCTGGCTGCAGACATTGGTAGGTCACAAATAATAGTCACAAATAATGATGAAGATAAGAGAGCAGTTTCACTGTGTTATGACAACAGAATGATCCGTGCCAGGTGGGTCGCGGCGTTTATGTGCGCGGTGGGACGGAGTCGCCAAAAACGCATTAATTAATTACGATTTTGACTTCCGTTTATTCGGGTCTCACCATGAAGTTCATTTTCGGACGTTAATTATTTACTTGTCATTTACCACCTCATCAACAGCTGCGTGCATGCCAAGATTTGGAGATGACAAAAATTGCGATGACGACAATAATCACGGCAGGCTCGCGCTGAGAGAGCGAAACGCAGTTGAAGGGTGTGTTCCCACGAGCTTAATTTTACTGGAAGTGCAGCGAAGCACAACCAAAAACAATGCTATTAAAATAGCCTGCGAAATACAATTACAAAATTACGGGAAACGAATATTGCGATAATCATATTCTTGGTTCTTTCGGTAAAGTCACGTAGAAGGGAAATAATAAAATAAAATAAATATACAACTATTAATTTATATTCTTTGTTATTTTATTATTTCCCTTCTACGTGACTTTACCGAAAGAACCAATAATATGAATCCCTGCAGTCACGAAAGCTTTAAATAAAAATTGCGATAATCGTTAACCAGTTTTGTAAAATGGACTACGGTATATTGTACCGTCAAACAGTCTGTCGTGACAAATGGACAACTCGAAAATGGTGAAAACAATGTTTTCATGAAAAGTTTAGGACACCAGGTCAAATACATATTTCAACTTGCCATGTATTGAATTAAAAAACTGGAAATAATATACTTGAAAATATGTTAAAAGGCTGGCTGCAAAAACTCTTTCACAACATAACCGCTAGAGTAACTTGCACACTAATAATTAACATAACGTGTAACAGAGTGCACACATTCAGAAAGGTACGAGTCCTGACAAAATATGTACAAAGACCTACCGTATAGCATTAACAGACTGTAGGAGCAAGTGCTGTTAGCGAGCACCTATTAAGGTCGGCACGGCACACGAGAGGGTGGGTGGCCAACACCACGCCCGGCCGCCTTTGTCTCCCGAGTGGCGATGTTTACACGTCGCACCAGGTATTCAGTTGAGGCTGAGTCGACCTAGGGGAGGCCCAATATCGTTTCAGATAATCGTCACCGGTGTTGGCCGTGAGCAGGAATAGAACCCGGGTCGCCAGGTTCGTAGCGCAGCGCGCTAACCGCTACACCACCGCTATACACACGCACATTCATACATACCGTGAATATAGGCTTCGGTAAAGATGCACAAAGTCGTTTCTTGATGTAACGTGATTATCTCCAGCGAACAATCTAAAATCGTCGGAAACGTCGAGTCCCGTTAAGGTACAAACTCGAATGTTCAACAACGCGCACTGAGTCTGAGCTTTATGCAGACTGACTGGTTATCAAGTTTAACTTTGAACTTAAACGCCGTGACTCATGGGACAAGGTTAAAAAGAAATGCGCAGAAGCTTCCTCACGTTTGTTAGCGAGCTCATCCACATTTCCCTTAAAATATTTGCGACACTTGCCACGCAAAAAAATGAATCACTGCTGATTTGTTAACGTTGATGTATTCAGATGCTGTTGTGCTTGTTATGATGTTAATGGTATTGCCGGTGATGGTTTTGACTATGCTCGTGAGGTAAGAATAGGAAATAGGAGGGTCTCATGTGAGTTGTTGAATGGTTACATGAGATGAACTTTGCTCTGTTTTGTAAGAGTGATAGTATATGAACGCGTCAAGTCATGCTGAGTCATGTGATAGATGTATGGTTAACTACCTCGCCTGGTATACAGAAGGTCGTGGGTTAGATCCCGACCCTGACGCCTTCTTTATATTCCGAGTTTGCGTGTCTCTCTCCCCGTGGTCGCGTGGATTTTTCTCCGGATCATCCGGTTTTTCCATCCACATTTATAATAATCAACGTGCGTTCAGAGTATTTGGCTGCTATAAATTCCCACGTGATGAGCCAACTTCGTTGCGCTATCATTTGTGGCCAGGTCGCTTCTGAAAAAAGAGCTACATAGCTCAGTGGGGCCTTACCTGGGAAAAATAGAAAAAGTTGTCAAGTTGTATAGTTTTTAGTATACACAGTGCTGAGAGGCATAGAAGACAGCAGCTCCTCCCCATGCAGCTCCTGATGATGTGGCAGTTTTTAAAAGATGAAGAGCCTCTGCATTGTACTGAAACAGCCCACCCTGTTGATGGGTCATGGACACATTGCTCACCTGCACCTCCGATTAGCACGGTCGGCTACGTACTGTGCGAAAGAAGTTCAACATACACACATATCCGCACTTGCCCGAATCACATGTTAATTCAACGAAGCAACTACTGAAGCTATCCACACCTCTGGAAGATCCCAGCAAACATAGAACGTTGGGCCAAAGTTGGTCCGACGGTTCCAGCCACATGTTTATTGGTCTGCTGTCACGTGATACACACAATAATGGCACAGATCAAAACTTTAGGGGTCGTCCATAAATGACGTCACGCACCTAGACATTTGTGACAAGGGGGAGGGGGGGGTTGAGAAATGTGACGTCACATAAAAATGCGCAACTTGAAATAAATATAGACAACACGTTCTACTTAATTAAATAGACTTTTAATGAAATGTTTTCTCCTACAACATCAGAGTGCAGCGCCACATTAAATACGCACTACAATGACAATAGTTTAAAGCGATTTTTGGGGGGGGGGCAGAGCTTTGTGACGTCATATTTGAGGGGGGGGTCTGACTTTTTGTGACGCCGTGTGACGAGGGGGGGGGGGCGTCAAAAATCGTCTAAAATCGTGTGACGTCATTTATGGACAGCCCCTTATTTCAGCCAGAACCTTGATGAATGGCGATAGCTTGGAGAGGCCTTCATCCAGCAGTCGATTTTTCATGTCTGATGACGATGAATATTTAGCAATGTTTTTGTTCTCGGACAGGGACTGTTATGGAGCACTTACTATGGACAGCATGGAAATGAGGGTCTGGTGGAGCCAATATTCCTGGCCTATTCCTATCTGGCAGTGGGTTTTTTATCAACTATACCAGGTATTTGTTTTATGATGAATCAGCCGAGCTGAGGTCCAAGCCAAGTGCAGATAAAACGTTATGCGAGTGTGCCATGACGACAGAATTATCTCCATCATCATGACGACAATTCCCACACGCAAAGCACCCCACTAACAGTCGTCGCAATTCACCACCACCACCACCACGGGACCCGTGGTGCCACCCATGCCAGTAAACAAGAAAACGTTGGCCCAATGTTGATTGACTTTGACTCAACGTTGCCACGTTTACTGGGATCTTGCTTTGTGCCTAACGAGGTGCATTTGGAGGGCACGTGGATCGTCGAGTTTACATGAGCACTTGCTCACACACAATTAGGGCACGAGCTCTAAACTGGCACGGAGACACCTCCCTGTACTCCCTTCCACCCCTAACCCCACCCCATCCCACTCCCGTCACTCCCATTAGCATCACACACACACACACGAGGGACGCAAATAGTGTACGCAAAACCCAGCCAAATTGGCAGAAATTTTGCGCAAATAAGTCCACAAATCTGCAACAAAACCACCCCCCCCCCCGGGTCTCCTCTGGATGAACAATTAGTGTGAAAGGCTTTGCCAGTTATTGGCATCGTTGGCGACCCCCAAATGGTGTCACGCGTTCACATTCCGCAGAACCTTGACAGGCCCTGGAGTGGTGACGGCCCAACGGCATGAGGTCACACAGACCACATTTATGTGTGATGGATTATCGGACCGGGGTGGCTATCTTCGGCGTTTCCGACACAGCCAACTTACTATGCGCTACCCCCAGTTAACAAGTCGAGAAGCTCGAGATTCGACTTCCTGTTCTCATTTATAAGTCATGAATCAGCCTTTAACTATAAACTGAACAAATTAATTTCATTTGACAAGGTAAGGCCCACTGAGCTATACAGATATTTTTCAGAAGCGACCTGGCCACAAATGATAGCTCAACGAAGTGGCTTATCGCGTGGACATTAAAATCAGCCAAATACTCTAAACGCACGTTGATTATAAATGTGGATGGAAAACCCGCGACCATGGGGAGATAGAACACACAAACTCGAAATATACAATAGACGTCAGGGTCGGGATCGAAACCCACGACCTCCTGTATAGACAGCGAGGCAGTTAACATCTCGCCACCGTGGCCCAACAGAAGAAGCGGCAGAGAAACAGTGTCTGGGCAAGCAGGTTACACGCGCAAGCCCTTTGCTGCCTCCCCAGCCACGTCGTGGCTCAAATCGGTTGCGACACGTAAACTTTTCCTGACACCTACTGCCCCACACCCACCTCCTTCATGAACACCCACAATTATATTCTACTCTTTGCGCATGGCAATATGCTCAGCAGCGAAATGCCAATGTTGAGGTCTGCCTAGCCACAGGAGGGCTTCAGGAGGGAGTTTCGTATAGTTTCGCTTTTCTTACATTGAAATAGCACAAGCGACAGCGGTTTACCAAGTGGTCCATAGTTTGTGTTGCGTGGCCACACTGTTACTGTGGCTCGTCTTTACTTTTCCATTTATGAAGGAGATGTTGCGCATTGGCCTGTTGATGCTCGGATGCGGTTGATGATACACCGGTAACTTCGAGGAATGTCTATGCACTGAAACTAAACTCTAAACTATTTTCAGTCTACCAGGTTAGGCCCACTCAGCTGCATAGCTCTTTTTCAGAAGCGAACTGGCCACAAATGGTAGCTCAACAAAGTGGGCTTATGATGTGGAAATTTATAGCAGACAAATAGTCTAAACGCGCGATGATTCTAAATGTGGAGGGAAAACCCGGAGGACCCGGAGAAAGAAATCCACGCGGCCAAGGGGGAAAAAAACTAAAACTCAAAATATACAGGTGTCAGGGTCGAACCCACAACCTCCTGCATTCCAGGCGAGATAGTTAACATCTCGCCACCACTCGACGCCGCTTTCATCAAGCTCCGTTGCAGGCGTCATCTCATGCAGTTTATTTGGCCAATTTGAAACCATTGGGTTTTACGCGACATTGGACAGGCCTCTGATGTTCCACAACCACTCGAAGAAGACGGCAGCCAAAGTCGGGTCGAAGAACAAACAACCTTCTCAGCAAACTGGGGCAGCTCATCCTGCACGGCGTGCTAGGCTCACAAATACTTGGCACAGCAGCTGCTACCGCCCTCTGCTATTCAACCGCTGAGTATCGCGGCGCAAGCACCGATGCGGTGTCGGTCGTTGCACACGAAGCTGGTTGAGGTCCAACTGCATTCAACCGCGCACACCGTCACGGGTCCTATACGCTGCGAGCCACCCCACCACCTTGGCTGCTGGCGCTGAGCAATATCGCTCCCCCACCACCACCACCCTCGCTTTCGTCGTGGGGACGGGCAACGGCCAATACAGCGAGTCCCCATCTGCAGCTGGACACGGGCGACCCTCAACGAGCAGCGTTTTCAGCCGCACCACCTCTACATAACAAAAGGCTCAGTCCCATTGACACGCACCTTTACATCAGCCGCACCTAGTTTACACAACAAAGGCTCATTCCTAACAGCGTGTTTCAGCCGCACCGAACCTCACAACAATAATATTCAGGGCCCACCTTGGCTCCTCCCACCCTCAACCAGTATATATACAAGGACTGTTTTCTTGGAATTTCTCTTATTTGATACAGTTATCGTGCTGTGACGGTTCCACCTAAAGACGGAAGCTTGTGTTGCCTCCGAAACGTTGTGATTTTTATTTTATTTTACTTTTATTAATTTGAATTTTTTTTATCTACGTGACTTTACCGAAAAACGTAAGAATATGAATCCTGCAGTCACTAAAGCTTCAAATCTAGGACCCTCAACGAGCCCGCTCGTCATCGGGAAGGCTCGGCGTGACGAACGGTCCCACCCGACGCAGTGAGAACCGCTTCCTCGTCGCCCGTCCCATCGGTTCGTCTTCCCCGGCTTCGAGTGACCGCGCGGGTTGCGCGCCTTGTTCAACAGGTTCCATACCGTTCTAGATTTGAAGCTTTCGTGACTGCAAGGATTCATATTCTTAGGTTTTTTCGGTAAAGTCACGTAGGTAAAAAATTCAAATTAATAAAAATAAAATAAAAATCACGACGTTTCGGAGGCAACACAAGCCTCCGTCTTCAGGTGGAACCGTCACAGCACGATTGCTGTATCAAGTAAGGGGCCGTCCATAAATGATTGATTCCCTCAGGTGTATTGAATGAGGGATGATCTTCTATCCACACCAGCATGTGTAGATGTGGACTTCCACGATTCTGGAACTCGATTCGAAATCCTTCAATCGACCACCAAACACTTCATGATTATTTCTCAAGAATTTCATAAGTGCGTTCAATCGAATCATGTAGTGTCGAGTGACTATGACAGGATACTGTTTGATCAATATATGGCATATACGTGGCATATACGTTGAGTTCATTTGGATCTTCATCGGGTCTTCCATCAGCTATTAAGAGTGCATTACGCATATCAAGCCAATTCAAATCATTCCAACTGAATGTCACGAAGTATATTGGTGGTCCTATTGAACGTATTTGTCCGATCAATTCATTCAGCGCTGTTTGCCAAGATGCAGCTGATCCTTGAATGTTCTTAAGGTAGAGGTGAAGATCTTATACTCTACCATCTTGTCATTGAACCTTCTTTCCACAAGCTGAGATGTTAGATTGGATGCGACAATACTCGAACATTGATAATGCGTAGAAGAGGTAGTCGTTTCATTGAAATCGTGTATCACTACCCATAATTCTGAATTGGAAGTAGTCCAATGGAGTGATTCTCACAGGTCTTACTTCATTGAGTCCATTGATTCCTTTTGGGAAGAGGTAGAACCATGCAAACTCTTCAGCTTTCAATTCATGTGCTTCATTCACAATGTTGTTGGTTGTTTTACGCCTTATTTCGTGAGTATTATCAAAGACTTCGTGTTCATCCTCCACATTTGGCTGATCACAATCGGTCGAAGCCATGAATGATGTTTGTACAGGCATCGATTCAACTTGTGCTGCCATATTTTCTTGCATTGGCTCTCGCAGATGTGGTGATAAATCTTCTTCTCACATTCCTGGATCGACGATGTCATTTTTCCGATGACCATCAATGAAGTTGATGGTGAATTGAACATTTCTTGATCCTGTTGATTGTCTGCAGATTCGTTCAAGTTCTTCAATTGTGTCACACTCAATTATGCATGCTCTGCCATTGCTTGCCGGTGCACCTTTCTGACCACATGAATGTGAATCAGTGAAGTAGTATTTGTCATCGTAATGCATAATTCCTAGTTATTTTAATCTTGTTATTAGTACGCCAGCCTGATGATTTGTGAACAATTCATTTAATGCATTGCCCAAAGTCATTCCTTGTGAATCGCCTTCATTGACTGAGTCTTGTAGACTTCCAACTAGTAATGTTTGCTCATCATAGGCTATTGAGATTGAGTTGTTGAACATAATGAAGTCATTTCTTATGACATCGAAATGTTTGACTTCCAGATATCCATTTTCTGTCATTGGATATCCTACATTCTCAAGTTTGGCCAATCGATTGGTTTCATACATTTAACCACCCGCAATCAAGTTCACGTTCAACGTGTTTGTGGTCCATATGCTTGGTGGCAGTAGAGCAGCTCTTAGAATATTTGCCAACACCATTGCACAACATTGAACACCTGCATTGCCCCATGTAAACACATCTTCATTTGCTTGATGCCATGCAGCGAGAACAATTCTACATTTTCCATTGATTGGCATGTATGCATTTGCATGTTCTTGCGGCTGATTTTGCTCCACTGATTGTTGCGCAGGAATAGCAACTGAATGTACATCAGTGATGTTTGCTTCTTCATTGATTGTTACATCCCGATAAAGTGGCTTGTTTCGAATTAGCCAGTTGAGTGAATTGTAAACTCGTTCACGATTTATAGAGAATTCACGTGTGATGTTGAGATTCTCAAGATGTTCTGTGATGACAACCATTCCAATATTATCCATTGCTTGTCGAAGTGTGTCACTAACTTCAAAGATGTCCATAGCAAAGAGCACTACCTATCCACGGAAGCCATATTGACCGAAGACTCCACTGAATTTGATAATCTCCACAAATGGTATCACTTTTGATAATAGACGTTGTTCTGGCCAAGGGTGGCACAGTCGGGTTTTTTACAATCGGGTTTAATTGTCTTTTTATATTAAACCCGATCATCTGAGATTGGGAGAAATCCGGTTTAATGGGTTCTAATTGCAGAACCGCACTTCTCAACGATGACCTTCATCCATTCCAAACTAAGGAACTTCACTGGCGCCCACGATTGAGGAGAAGCTCGTGTTCATCAAGACCAACCTGCCCACCGCATTCTACGACTACCCCGTGCCCGATGGCCCCGAGTACGATAGCAGCACCGACGAGGAAGCAGCCTAAGCCTTGGATCAGAGTTTCGTATTCATCAAACCAGGTTTTAATTCCCCGAAATCGGGTTTAATTGTATGAAAGAAAAAACCCGATGCCTGCCGCTGGAAAAATCTATTTTTTCCACCCATGGTTCTGGCTGTGTTAAGACTCGAATGACATCTGGAATTTCACCAGGATCCAAATGATTCCAGCGAGCCTTTGGCGGTGCAGCTCTTTTGTTACTGGTGATGTGTGTCTTGCAACGTGAACTCACTTGCAATGTTTGCTTTAATGACAATTCGGTTGGTAGATAGTGCAATGCATTTTCATTACGTCGTACTCTGTAAATCTGATTTGGAAAGCAACGTTTGGTGCAGACTTCACAGATTCGATCGCAGAATGTATTGATTGCATTGTCAAATGTTGTCATGTCAGCATTGAGTGCTTGAAGACGTTGCGATTGATATTCACGATTTCGCTTTAATATGACATCACGTGCTTCAGGTGTTTCTGCAACTCTTACTTGTGACATGTGTTCACGCACAGATTGCAATCGAGCATCACGAGCTTCTGGTGTTTCTTGATTTATTGATTGTACGTGATGTTCACGGTCTCGTTGCAATAGGACGTTCGTGCTGCTGGTGTTTCTCCATCTCTTGATTGTGAGTGGTGTTCACGATCTCGTTGCAATCGAGCATCACGAGCTTCTGGTGTTTCATCATTCAAACGATCACGTCGTTTCTCAAGTCTGGAACGCTTTTCTTGGTACTTTTGCGGAGCCTTTTCTAACCGTTGCTTTCGTTGCGTTGCAGTTTCTGTTCGATTTCCGTTCCCGTGATCCGTTGTTTGTTTAGCATTTGTCGTTACCGTAGTTCCTTGATTTTTGTTTGATTTGTTGTTTTCCATTTTTGTTCCCACGAGTATAGGACAAATAACGGTCCGCCCCCCAAGATGTCCTTGTAGAGAAGTAGGCTCTTATACAACGTGGTGTGCCCGGTGACCCGAGGCTGCTACGTTAGCGACATGGCATTTTTTACTACCCCCCATGCCATTCAGTCCTCGGCACATACTCACCGTGACGTTGGGTAGTGTACGTTAGCGACATGATACTGGTAGGAACGAAGTGAACCAGCCTACAATAGATTATATCGTCCGTCCGTCCGATGTCCGATTAGGTGTAGCAACATCGCCCCCTACTGCGAACACTTGGCAGGACCCTACAAAAACCTTTAGACTCAGTGAGGCTTTCCTGGCTAAACAAGTGTAACATTCCCTTATAATTCCCTGAGATAGTTTTTAATTAAAACATTTAAATTCAAAATTAACTCACAGCGGCCTAAAGCCTACAGCTAGGCCTAAAGCCTAGAACTAGGCCTCAAACTCTTCCTTCGTATCGTACCCCCGCCATTTCATTTTATTATAGCCATTCATTTGTTCGTTCCTACCAGCCCACCCCGCAGGGACCTGTTATTTTAACCATCCTCATGCCATTCAGTCCTCGGCACGTACTCATCTTGACGTGGGGTGAACGAGTGGCTGGCAATTTTTGATAAGTTGGGGCTTGAACTCATGACCTGAGAGATGATTTTTTTAAGTATAAAACTCAAATTTCCAAACCTCAACCAACTTATTAACCACAACCAACTCACTCTTAAATATGGTACAGTTGAAACCTCTATATAAAGTACAAAAAAAATCATACCCGAGAATTGCATTTTTGACTTTTAGATCGAAAGGCCAACACTCAACCGATTTGTCCACCACAACCAACTTATTTTTACAATTTTAACGGATAAAATATCTACATAAATGTTACAAGTTCACTTTAAATGGGGTTAATGCAAAAATGACGTCACCGACCCTATCCATGCATTGTCCCATTCGACGCACTACATCATAATAAACTTTTGTAAAGACACCGAAGCATTTCATTTGACTCTTTACCTTAAAAATGGAAAAATACAAAAAAATAGTAAAAGAAAAATGTTCCGGGCGAGTTTCGAACTCTCGACTCCTACGTTGGTATTAAAAAAATTGTCACAAAACCTGTTCGCAAACCACTCGTCCAATAAGGCTTCCATACAAAATATGAATTGCTTTAAACGAGTCAAATAATTGATTAATTGATGCCGATTTTGATAAGGTGTAATAAACGACTGCCACGACGACTCTTGACTGGTGTCTTTAATTCAACAGAATGTCTGCACAGCTCCGCGCTCTCTCCCTCTCTCTGGGTAGTTCCCTGGCTTCCCCCGCTGCCTTGACGATCCGCTTCCATCCGCGGCACGCCTCTCTCTTTCTCTCTCCGTTCACGCCACTTACTGGCGGCGTGCTCGGACATCTCGCCACCGACTATAATGACAGTATAAAAAGTTCAGAGATTCAACACCCTGCAATCCCTTGCTCCCGCTTCTGCTGCTAGATTCCTCCACTAGAGGGAGACCCCCAGAGAGGCCCTTCTTAGTTTCAGTTTCCAGTTTATTTGGTATCGCCCTGTGAGCCATTCGGCTCTTGAATCGGGTGCAACCGCAACAAAACAAAAAACATGAACAAGAAAACATCTTAAAGTGAGTATGCGCAAACAGAAAAATCCAGGAAAAAACTGCAAAGTCTTCCAGAAAAAGCACCGTACACCAACGCTGTGTGCAACAATCCCAGTGGGGTGCAAGTCAAACCACAACAACCACAAGACAACTTAGATTACTGAGCTGGGGTGTTTGGCAGCCTTTGACAGAAGGAGGAGAAGAGCCGTTTTTGTCTTTGACCAACAATAGTTCGAGAGCCGCATCACACGCAGGGCCACTTGTACACAAACACAGCGGCAGGTATACGGCAGATGAAAAACTAATTCTGACTGAGATGAACATAATAGGTGATGGAATCAAATGCGCCGGTTTACATTTGTTTTCCCGGCACCCTTAGTTATTTCCTAACAGTACAGTTTGACTGTTGTACATGTTGTCGTCACCACCAAAAACATTCCATAGGGGCCGTCCATAAATGACGTCACGAGATTTTGGACGACTTTTGACCACCCCCCTTCGTCACACGGCGTCACAAAAAGCCAAATATGACGTCACAAAGCTCTGCCCCCCCTCCCAAAAAATAAACCATGCTTCAAATCGCTTTAAACTATTGCCATTGTAGTGCGTATTTAATGTGGCGCTGCACTCTGATGTTGCAGTAAAAAACATTTATAAAAAAAAGTACATTTAATTCAGTAGAACGTGTTGTCTATATTTATTTAAAGTTGCGCATTTTGATGTGACATCACATTTCTCAACCCCCCCCCCTCGTCACACATCGTCACACATGTCTGACCCCCCCCCCCCCCCCAGGTGCGTGACGTCATTTATGGACGGCCCCATAGTGCCCCCTATTCCCTGCTATTATTGAATCGACTGTCTTTACGTGTAATTGTGTCGAAGATGTTAGTTTGGTTTTTAAACGGCTGCCCGCGAGGGGGCAGCCAAAGAGCGATCGCGTGCTTGCTCCAGAACGGCAGGTTTGCGACCGCTGCTCTCGAATTTTTGGCCTACTCTTCCACGCCGGCCAGACCAGTGCCGGATTATTATCCTCGTAGCAAAAGTTGCTACACATGCTACGGGCCCCCCGCGCTAAACGCTTTCAAGATATCAATTCCGGTTAAAGTGATTATGCACTTGCCCTATTACTATAGTACTATGCCGCCTTCAACTTTTATGAACGACTGGGTGTTTAATGTTAGCGATTTTTCGTATTATCTGTCTGTATAGCAAATAAAAAAATAACCTTCCTATAAAAGTTACAAATGTTTGTGTTTTAATATTTACATGTTTTTTTTTTAGAGCCCCTTTATAACAGATGCTACAGGCCCCGCACTGGCTTTATGCGGCACTGGGCCAGACGCCTTGTAAAAGGTGAGTACCCACACTTTACCCCCATTAATTACTGCTGGGTGGACAGAGGTGGTGGGAGGCAGAGAAGATTTAAGAGACTTTCCACCCATTGTTTTAACTGCCGCGCCGGGAAAACGAACCGGCGACCTTATAAACGACAATTTTGAAGATTTTATTTTTCCCCCCAGCAAAAGGTATTTGCTTCAGGTAACAATATTAACTGACGGTTTACATCACTGCAGCGGACAGAGTTTTATGAGCAACGTAAGGCAAATGCTTGTAGAACATCTTCTACAACACGCATGTGAGTATGTACGTTGAACTTCTTTCGCACTGTTACGAAGCCAACCGTGCTAATCGGAGGTGAGAAACATATATTTAGTTAAACAATTATCATAAATAGTTTATAGCATAGGCGCATACAAAACCGTGCTTTCTCCCGACTAACAACATGTAAATTTATATCATGGAACCTTTTTGTCATGTAAGATGTAATATAAGAATAGGTTTTACCCTTCGTGGCAATAAAACAGGTGTTAATATATTCTTGGTTCTTTCGGTAAAGTCACGTAGAAGGGAGATAATAAAATAAAACAATAAAAAATTCTCACGACGTTTCGAATGCAACACAAGCTATCGTCATCAGGTGTGAAATCCACAGCAAGATGATGATTGCTTGTGTTGCAGTCGAAACGTCGTGATAATTTGTATAGTTTTATATGTGTATTATTTTATTATTTCCCTTCTACGTGACTTTACCGAAACAACCAATAATATGAATCCCTGCAGTCACGAAAGCTTTAAATCAGGTGTTAAGATGTTAAGAAACACCAAGTATAAACCTTTTGCAAGGAATCAAGCGTGCGTTAACCACACGTACTTGTGCTGAACATGCAAACAAACGTCCTCTGATCGTACTCTCTGGTTCTTTCGGTGAAGTCACGTAGGGTATAAAATAAAATAAATAACGACGTTTCGGGCGCAACACAAGCGTCCGTCATCAGGTGGGAAAGCATGGCCTACTGCATCAGCAGAAAAGAACCAAAGAGTATGGATTCCTGCAGTCACGAAAGCTTCAAATCAAGATTGATACTCTGATAATAATATACGGATTGCCTTTGAAACTGATTTGCCTACAACAGACACATTTTTTCTTGATGGCCTCGTCTCACCACCAGTGTCAGACCAGAGGACGCCAAAATGCGAACGGTAAGCTTGGTAAGCGAGCAAGAGGTTGGTGCATATTGCTGCTGTAGTTTATATCAAACCCAATGTAAAATAACGAACCTACCTTGCCATAAGCGCTGGTGGGACTGCGTTAACCAAAGCTTACTCAGTCCCCCTCTCGGAATTTATCACAAGAGGAAACACATGGGCACCGTCAGATTATGCAAAAGTAAAATCCCTCCGATTTGAGGAAGTGGGTTTTGGTAAAAAAAAAAATTGGGGTTGGCAGTCTCTTTTCCGAAAGCAGCAAGGAGGCTCTCACATTTTGTGAACAATAACAACTTGTCCATTATAGAGGGGTTTTTGGGTGGTCAGATCGCGTAAATATAAATGTGTCGTTAAACCCGCCACCGCCCAACACAGCCAATTAGTAAGGTTTGTCACGTTATCAGACCGTGCCAATTCGTTACTAGTACAGCAACACTGGTTGTGTGTTGGAGAGTGACAGCCAATATCTGGCTCTCGCCTGATGAGGCTGGTTGTTGCAATTGCCGGCAAAACGTCACAGTACTCGAATTGTAAATGTTGTCGTGGGTTCAGTCTCCAACACACAACCGGTGTGCTGAACTACTAACTAATTGGCACGTTCTGTTTACGTGACAACCCATACTAATTGGCTGTGTTGGTGGTGGTGGCGGATTAAACGACATATTTATATTTACGCGATCTCGCCCAGAAAAACCTCTATTATGGATGACATTGGTCGCAAAAGCCTCCTCCTACTACTGCTACTGCCAGGTGTGAAACTGAATAACAAACTCGAATGCTTCCATTGCTTTTCGTTCTGCTCCAAAAACATATCTCTGATCTTGAATTTAAAATGAATTTTGGCAACGTTTGGGGGTGGGGCACTTTTTGGTATATTAATTGCGAGTGAGGTTCCAAAAGTAACATAAGACAATCCTGATTTATGTTAGTATGTTTAAAAGTAAAAATCTAATGCAATACTTTTGTCCAGTTCTGGTGCTAAAGGCGGAGCAAACTAAGCAAAATGCTTAGGGAGACAAAGCAGCTCAAGGGGCCTCTAAAAATGTATCAAATAATCTAAAGATGCACCAAACATCGGCTCGAATTCAGATCATAATAAACTTAAAAAGCCAATAATCGATATTCTTTTGTCATGCTTGTATGCTGCCATTTTTTTTTATTGTATCTTCTGTAACTTCTGTGTGGTGCCCTCTGATGTTTCTCTTCACATAATTGCCCTCCTTTTCCAGATTTATCTGTATTCCGTCTGTTTTTAACATGAATTTGTATAGTGCGTTTGAAAATTAATAATGAACAATTTTTTGGGTGCAGAAGTTCCTTATTTCTCGAACTAGTCTGAAGAAATTAGTCAAACCGCATTGCTCAAGGAGTGTCTATAAATGTATGTTCACAAATGAGTGTAAACTTTACAATCAGAATATTTATTTCTACTGGAGGAATCCGATGAGCTATAAAACTCTTTTTCAGAGATGTCCAGTCAGGCGGGTAAGAACGTTTCACCAACAGTACAAAACACGATAGTAGCGCAAAGTACAAGAAAGGTAAACAAATTACCCACACACATACAGACACAACACTAAACCATCCTCATCCTACCAGGCAAAGCCCACCGAGGTATGAACTTATACTGGTAGGAACCTCCTGGTTACACCAGCCCACAGGGGATTATTGTGTCCGTCCCTCGTACATCCAAAAATGGGAGGGGTGGGGCTGGGTGGAGAGGGGAGGATGGGGAGGGGCTGGGTGGGGAGGGTGGGGAGGGGCTGGGTGGGGAGGGGAGGGTGGGGAAGGGCTGGGTGGGGAGGGGCTGGGTGGGGAGGGTGGGGCTTTAAATCAAGAAGGGTGGAGCCAACACTGCACGCTCTGATGAGTTAGGGCACGGGTGCAAGAGAAATTGGCTGGGACGTTCAAAGGGGAAAGTCGAGTGAGTGACGGGGGAGGCGGGGTTAGATCAGGAGAGGAGAAAGAGGTGAGGATTGGCGGAGACGGAGTGTGAGGTTAAAAGAGGGAGCTGAAGGCGGAGCTCGGGGAATTGTGGGAGGAAGCGAGCGACGTGAAACGAAGACTGACCTCGTGGGCAAAGGGAGGCACAGCAGAGGCTTCTTTCACTCGTGTAAGGATCAAGTGAGGACATCTGGAAGTAGCGGCTGCCAAACTCTGATAGATAGTACCACCAATCGAAAACGATACATCCACATAGATAACAGACTGTGTATTAAAACAACATCAAAACCTGAAGTATGTATAAAACGTTGTTGTATCAGTTGTGGTGGAAAAAAACTGCTGTAAACTGGAAAAGGACGTTACATATTTACCTCCTCCAGAGAACCTTTTAGTATTTTGGGGGTGTTTTAATGGGGGCGTGAACTGGCTTGACAGACGTCGAATATCTGCTGACATTTTGGTTAATTTCAGTAGGAGGCCTGGTTCGACGATTCGCTTTGTCCTGTATTTGTTTTTGTTGTTGTTACGACAATCATGAATGAATTTCGAGTTTCACACAAATAAGTTGATGCAGAATTGAATCAAAAGTGTCAATGCCCTCTCCGAAATCTGGGGACAGTCTCTTCTGAGCCGAAAATCACCGAGATGTCTTCTCCTGAACGCCAGCTGATCTCTCCGTTATATGGCACTTCTCTGCTCCCTTTCCTATGTGGCAAACATTATTTTTCCAGTAAAAATGGGTCTCTAATAATTACTGGAATTTCAGAACAGACCAGGACAGTGCCCTTTAACATCACTACTCCCAGCAAAATAAACTGCAGCTATTTGTTGTTATTGTTGTTTTTAAACAAATGGTCTTGTTTTGTTATAAACGCTAAAAAGGGATTGTTTTTCAGGCCTTGCAGACTCTCATTCACTTAATTAATACGTGTAAATACGTCTGTCAAATAGGCAAGCATTGCCGACCCGCAGCTGCAGCCGTTGAAAACAATCAGAAAAACTAAAACTCAAAAGTTACCAAGAAACCAAAACAATCTGAATGAAGTTTCAACTAACCAGAGGCGTAGTTAGGATATTTTGCGCCCGGGGACGAACTATAAAATTGGCGCCCCCCCCCCCCCCCCCCCGTTTAATCACATTTTCCTATTACATCGAATAAGGAATAACAATTTAAATTTTAATGAAACATTGTATTTAAAGAAGCAAATTTATAGAAATTATATTACATGGCTCACTCAGTCACTGTCGTAGACTGGTTGACATAGTCTACAAAAGATAAATTTTTCTTGATTTCACTGTCGCAAATTGGTCAATCACGTAATCAAAATCTGTTTTTTCCAATGTTTCTCTTTCAACGCTAAGAAGAGCAAGATCGCTGAGACGATCTTGTCCCATTGAAGCACGCAAATACGACAAAATAAGTTTCAATTTGCTGAACGACCGCTCACAGCTTGCAATTGAAACTGCTATTGTTAATAAAATTTGCAGTGAAATTCGCAAATTCGGAAATGTCGTCTCCATAAAACACAATAAAACTAAGAAGATCCAAAGAAGTTTCTGGTAGAACTTCATTCCGGTTACTGAGCAGCATTGTGCAATCTCCAATTTCTGTGAAAAGTTCGTGGCCATTGATGTCGGTGTCATAGAAATTTCCAAAATCTGCAATTTCGGCGAATTGCATCGACATCTGTGTCGGATAGAAGAGTTTTGACGTCCAGCAGAAATCCATATTTTGTGTTCAGGTCTTTTAGTCGTAAAAACCGTGTTGACATCTCCTGTTGAAGTCGATAAAGTACGCTCTTCATAACGCGCACAATTTCTTCTTCTGCTGAAAGTCCTGCATCTCTTGCCAGTTTTCATGGCATCTTCTTCTGTCCACATCTGTAGTATTCTTGAATGAGACAGAGACGTCGTAGAGGCCACACACTTTTATTCCAATAACACTAGTCCTCCGGACTCACTGGGGGGAACAGCCCAACCACACAACCTAGGGAGGTACAGCCTCCGGCTCTATTCTCATTACTCTCCTTCCCTAGCCTACAGCTACTCAATTACTCTCCTTCCCTAGCCTACAGCTACTCAGCCCACTCACTCCCAGCGGGGCGGCATCCTCGAGGCTTGGGGTCCAGGATCTCCGGCCGCACCTCCTTCAGCTTCTCCTGAGATGGACCCCCTCCGCTCTCTGGGAGCCGTCTTATATATCCCCTCTCTCTGAGGGGCGGGGGTGTCTCGGGGCCTTGGCTCTCGCCAGCCCCCTCCCCTCAGAGCGGTTCCAACCACCTCTCGTCCCTGCCGGTCCGGACCGGACCAGACCGGTACGTACCTCTCCCCTAGCTTGTGTGACCTGTGTGACCTGTGTCAACCTTGGTGTCAACCTTGACCACCACACATCTATCCCCCAGGCTGTGCATCTTGTTTTGGCGTTTTCTACAGCAACTTGGCTCAAATCATCACGAAGCTTGACAAATTCATGCTCCAAAGATTCAAGATCAGTTGCTGCTTCTTTGAAGTTCATAGTAGGATCCTGTTGTATCTATGCCCCGTTTTCCAAAAATTCCTGTAAGCGCTTCTGAACACGATACATTTTTCCAAGAATGACATTCTAGAAATGTAATAAAATTATGAAGTTAAAATTTAATACGCATGCCTGTAACTGTTTTGCATCGCTTCTGGTTTCAGGCGTCTAGTTACATCCTCCGATAATTTGTCTAGCAGCCCTACTAGTTCATCCAGTCCTTCATAGATAGCTTTAACAGCTTCTGATCATGCACTCCAGCATGTTTCAGACTCCCGCTTTACTGTGATGGGCACAGCTTTTTTTAACTCTTCCCAACGAATTGTTGAACGAGAGAAAAACAAATATATACTTTCAACTGTTCCAAAAAATGTGACGAAATGTGGATCCTGTTTGGCTGAGTGTACTCCTGCTAAGTTTAAGCTGTGGTTGTCACAGTTGACAAACAATGCTCTGTGATTTTTGTCACATATTCGTTGTTGAAGGCCGGATATATGCCCAGTCATCACAGCAGCATTGTCATAACATTGTGCCCGACAGTCGGCTAGAGGTATATTGTCAGATTTCAGTCTTTCGACGATGACTCTTTCTAGGCTTGCTGCATCTTCTGCATGTATATCGATATAACCTAAAAAAATATATTTGATAGTTACTTTTTTAGTTTGAAAATCCACATCCACAAATCTTATGACCTGAGAAAGCTGTTCCCGATGTCCTAGATCAGGAGTTGAGTCAAGTAAGATACTGTAGTACTTGTTTTTCCTGATATCACTCAACAATTGGTTCTTTACAGTCGACGCAAGTATGTGGATAAATTCATTCTGGATTTCCGGTGACAAATAAGAAACTGATCCCGGATTTTCTCCTGCGTGCTGTACGTGTTTTGCTAACAATGGGTCATACTGCGCAACGAGTTTGATCAGCGCGATTATTTTTCCAACATTTTTATCCTCATCCGCATTCAAATTTTCCTCATGGCCACGTAGTGCCTAATTTTGTGAAACCAGAAACTTAATACAGGTGAGTATTCTTTGCAATATATCTCGCCAACGTTGTCTTTCCAAATGAATCTGAGCTTGAACCACTGCGTCAATTCCAGTACCATCAATTATCCTTCGTTCGGCTTCCTTCCATGCAGTGAAAGCTGTGCGGTGGCTAGGATTGTTTTCATGAGAATTTAGTTTTTCTGGCTTTCTCCACTTGTTGAAACCGTTTGTTAACTCAAACGAAGCTCGTGAGTTTGAACTCAATGATGTAAATAATAGACAACAAAAACAGTAAGCAGCTTTATTGATTGGTGAATATAATAGCCACGAACGATTCACTTCCTCTCCGTTCGCTAGTCGGCGTTTAAACCATGATGATGTAATTGAACGTGCGTGGGCTGCTCCGGCTGCTGCAGCCGCCTGGAGCGTGGTGTCACTAATAAGAACTAAAAATAGGCCGTCGTAGTTTCTGCCACCAAAAAACAGGCCAGTGACTAAGGCTGAAAGACTGCGCCTGTCTGTTGTTTGGGACGTTCTTCCATGTAAGTTCTTAATAGGCGCGTGTACCAAAATGTAATTACATGAAATGTAGGCTGTGTGTAGCGGCATATATAAACTTTTAGGTTGAGGTGTAGATTTGTGCAGTAGTTTCAGGCTGCCGCGCCCGCCGCAATAAGTTATAATGTCACGTTGTAAGCCTCATTTTGGCGCCCCTTTACCTTGGCGCCCGGGGACATATGTACCCCCCTGCCCCCCCCTAGCTACGCCTCTGCAACTAACGGGGGGGTCAACACCTTTGCATCTCACCGCCGTACGTAGAAGCTTTTCATCGCTGCTCCCCAATTCGTTGCACAGAAGAAGAAAACGATCGTGAATCGAGCGGCCGTGCTTTTTTTGTTAAATCGGCCACCCTTTTACTGCCCGATCTACAACGACATTAAGGTCGGCAGGCCAACATTGTTCTGGCTGCAAATGCCTCACGATGTATATTGTCTACTGCAGTGCGTGAACTTGGCAGTAGGTGAAACTTCTCTTACTTTTGCCAGAACCCCTCCTAATTTGCTGGTCATGGCTAGAGCCCCATCGGCACACACACCAATGAAACAAATTTACAACTGTAGTCCCTTATTTGTTATGATGTTATCCAGTTTTTAACCTCTTCTGCCGTGATATGATGCCACGCACCTAAGGGGGGGGGGGGGGGGTCAGACATTTGTGACGATGTGTGACGATGGGGGGGGAGGGGGTTGAGAAATGTGACGTCACGTAAAAATGCGCAACTTTAAATAAATGTAGACAACACGTTCTACTTAATTAAATTTACTTTTTAATAAATGTTTTCTCCTACAACAGAATGCAGCGCCACATTAAATACGCACTACAATGACAATAGTTTAAAGCGATTTGAAGCATGTGTTTTTTTGGAGGGGGGGGGGGGGCAGAGCTTTGTGACGTTATATTTGAGGGGGGGGGGGGTCTGACTTTTTGTGACGCCGTGTGACGAACGGGGGGGGGGGGTCCAAAATCACGTGACGTCATTTATGGACGGCCCCCTTTTCTTTCGGTGCACTTTCTTTCTGCAGAGAAGTCAGCCACCTTTCCCATTGTGGAATTCTCTGTACGCCATTGCACACTGCAGGAGCTTAAAACATAACGCTAATGGCCCTCACGCGTTACCTGTTCGTTGGTCTCCATGGAGTGTAACCCCATCTGTGTTGTCTGTCTCTGTGTGTGGGCTGTGTTTTGTCTTAGTCAGCCTCCCTGATCGTCTCCGTTGCGTGTACGGTATAACCAACAAGAGTAAATATTTAGCTTAAAAATTAAGGCGGGAAATCAACAAATTTTCAACTATAAAAGACATTGCTTAGCAGCGTGTCGGAAGCATACTCTCTGGGACCAGTGGTTCTCAACCTTTCTAGGCTACCCCATGTTGAATTTAGTGTCAACCGAGTAAAACCCCCTTGCCTTGCCCGAGTGGTTCTGGGAAATAAATGTACGAATGCATGAACATCGATATATCTAACCAATGGTCAATTTTGTGAGGCGTCGTTACTGCAAGCGAATGAAAACAAAATTCAACGGACGCTCTGCGTGCGTCACGTAATTCAATCGCGCTCGCTGGGTACGGTACTCTTGGGGGCCGTCCATAAATGACGTCACGCGATTTTTGACGATTTTTTGACCCCCCCCCCCCCATCGTCACAAAAAGTCAGACCCCCCTCAAATATGACGTCACAAAACTCTGCCACCCCCCCCCTAAACAAAATAAAGTGCTTCAAATCGCTTTAAACTATTGTCATTGTAGTGCGTATTTAATGTGGCGCTGCACTCTGATGTTGTAGGAGAAAACATTTATTAAAAAGTCTATTTAATTAAGTAGAACGTGTTGTCTATATTTATTTAAAATTGCGCATTTTGATGTGACGTCACATTTCTCACCCCCCCCCCTCGTCACAAATGTCTGACCCCCCCCCAGGTGCGTGACGTCATTTATGGACGGCCCCTTGCGAAGCCATGCAGTTTACGATCAGTGAGTTTAGAAATGCCTTTCATATCGTTCGAGATTTTAAATGTTATCGTAGTTATTTTACATTGGCAAATTCAAACAATTTTGCCACGTATGACATAAAATGACCTCATGGACCCCCCTGGGACATTGCCACGGCGGAGCCCCCGGGTGAGAACCACTGCTCCTGGACCATACCATTTGGTGAAGGCCCCCAACGGGGTCTGCAAGTGTGAGCCGTGACAATTGGGTGTCAGAAGTGGGATTGATCCCAACGCAACTGGGGGGTGGGGGAGCAATGAGCCGTGCAAAAATTAGGGGCAGTTTTTTTTGTTTTACGGGACAAGGGATCCTAACCGTGTCAGCCCTTCTCTAGGAATGTCACCCTGGCCTACCAAGAATGAATGGAAGGACTATGGCGAAGGCCCGGGAACAGCTGTTTGCTGCATGCGCATGGAACAGCGTCCAATTCAAACACATTCCTGCGGAGGGAGCTGGTAGGAACGTTGGGTTGCTCGGTCAATGGCCAGGGTCAACGGCAGCGTGGTGTATTCCGCAAATATGGCCGACTGTGAGGGCGGGCACAAGCCGGCGTGAGTAGGTGAAACGTTGAGTTTTATAAGGGCACCACGGGGTGACCCCCCCCCACCCAGCCCCACCCCTCCCACCCAGCCCCTCCCTGCACGACGGACAAAATAATCCCCTGTGGGCTGGTGTAACCAGGAGGTTTCTAACAGTATCAACATTTTATCTGCACCCATGCAGGGAAATTGGGCGGAGTTGGTTCACCAACTTGAGAAACGTTTTGGCCCAGATCTGTGTATGTGTGTTCCCTGTGTTTGTGTGTTCCCCTGTGTTTCTGTCTCCATGTGTCTCTGACTCCGTGTGTCTGTATCTCCCCGTATCTCTAACTCCCTGTCTCCTTGTGTCCCTGGGTATCTCCCCGTGTCTGTCTCCCTGTGTCTCGGACTCCCTGTGTGTCTGAGTCTCCGTCTCTGACTCCGTCTCCCTGTATCTCTCTGTGTGCCTGCAGCGTCGGGTGCGTGGATGCGAATATATTTAGAAATTGTGAATATCCAATTGCCGACTCAGGGTTGCCAAGTCAAGAGCTCGACTCCATGCTTATTTGAGCAGAGCGACATCTTTGATCACGCAGATATATGCGACCAGAGCGAATTACATCTGTTCGGACTGGGTCTACTGGTGACAATATTAGAGCTCATCAAGTTGTGATTACCATTTGTCGAAAGTTGGTTCTTTTAAAGTCGGATAGTTAACAAAGTGCACAGGCTCTGATGAAGTCTGAAACGTAAACATGGCAGTGGTTTGTTTTTTCAGAAAATAACTCAAACATCACAGGGAAACCCGTTCAAAGCCATGCTCCTGTGGAAAGCATGCACGGTTAAACACATACACGATCTTCATGGGGAAAAGTCAAAGACGAGTTTTGTTTGGGTTGGAATAATTTGCCTGATCGTTCGTGAATCGTATGCAGTCGGAGCACTGAGAAATAAACTCAAACCCCACTGAGCATCTTGGATACTGGAGACACCAGCATTTTTATTTAACCAAGTTAGTGCATGTAATTCATAAAAGTAAATAGAACTGCACTTAAGAGCGAGCAATTCAATCAATGTCCCTGCCAACGGCATTCGCACAATTCATTTAGGTTAAAACATCTTACATGTAATGTCAAAAATGCTTACATTAGTTATATATATTATGTATTACTGTGCACTTTTCAATATGTTAATTCTACATATTAATTCAAGTATGATGCACATTCCTTCTTCATCAGATGTTTGAAAGGAGAAAAAAAGGCAAGATGTGAGATCCAATATTCATTCTAGATTTGAAGTTTTTGTGACTGAAAGGATCCATACTCTTTGGTTTTTTTCGGTAAAGTCACGTAGGTGAAAAATAAAACAAATAAATTAAATCACGACGTTTCGGAAGCAACACAAGCAACCGTCATCAGGTGTTGACTGCTCCAGCAGAGACGGCTCAGTGATTTTGCTGGAACAGTCAACACCTGATGACGGTTGCTTGTGTTGCTTCCAAAACGTCGTGATTTAATTTATTTGTTTTATTTTTTACCTACGTGACTTTACTGAAAAAACCAGAGTATCCAATATTCACTTTTAGGTATCATACATTCCGTAATTACGATAATTCACCGTTTTCAATCCACAGCTGAATGAACACCTCCACACACGATACAGCCAGAATTAATGTAATTCTTACCCATTTAAATTACCCCAGAAAAACCTCCTTTAGCTATCAAGACCAATTTTTTTACAGAAAAGTCCCAACTATAGGATAATTCCTTATATAGTGAGAATAAAATGAAGTTCCAGACAAATGAGAGAACACCTCACGTAGATTTGTGCTTACAGGGACTCCTCTACTTACAACATTCGACTTGCGCACTTTCAGAGATACGAACAACCCTGGTCCGTATGTCCAATTGGCTGTTCGAACCAAGAGTCGTAAGTTCAACCTCCGCGCAATAGATGGCGGTGGTGGCATCTACATCTGCAGAACCAGTGGCATCTACATCTAAAGAATATTATACAACTTAACATGTTTGGAATCGACAGGAGTAAAGTTTGACATACGAACATATCTCTGGAATCGAACTCATTGGTAAATGGAGGAGTCCCTGTATGCTGAACTTCTTTCGCATCAAACATAGCCAACCATGCTAATCGGAGGTGCGGAGGCAGACCAACAAAAAACAGTCGTACTTGTCATATAAACTCTGGCCACATGGCCAAGCGTGGTGCTGCTAACGCTCAAACCACAACAACGAGCACGCCCCAACACAGACCACTTTTCCCTTGATCCACGGACATCCCATCTGACTGACCGTGGCTTCTCATGGGCCGGGTAGGAAAGGTGCGTACGTGGAGTCGTGTCGCAATAACAGCAATACCGCACTACGCCTAAAAATACCACGTTCCCCATCGCTTCCTCTTCACGAGTAGGTGGGCAGTAAACCCAATCGCTCTTGCCTCCCCTCACCCCGTGGGCAGCTGGCCTAGTGGTTGTCTTCCTATCGCCCGTGCATTGCAATTGGCTCATGTTCAATAGAAAAAAAAAGACCAAAACCCCAGTAATACCACACTGTGCGATGACACACGGGCCTCGCGGGAACGGGCCGTGGCAATGCTCACCTCATCACTACCGATGGTGAGGATTGAGGTGAGCCCGTGGCGATCGTTAAATTGTCACGAATACTCAAAGCTACGTTTCGTTGGGTGGCCCCAGGCGACGCGACACGGCGACACAAACACGGCTCGCGAATCATTTCAAATTATCTGCGGGCCACCCCTCGTTATCTAGTGTGAACCCAGTTCACCCACTTAATCGTAGCTTGCCACACTCCTATTATTTTCTTTTCTACGGTGCGTGTTCTCTCTCTGTCCTCATATTTATTATCCTCATATCGGCTTCATGACTTCTTCCACTCGCTCAGCAGTAGGTCCACAGCGTTCGCCAGGTCGTCCACCACGCCATCGGCCTTCACGCTGGGATGATGCTCATCCGAAGGCCTGCACGGACACGCGTGAAAAACAAATGTAACTCACAGCAACGATATACAGTCACATCTCCTTCACAGGCCAACCAATGGTGAATTTCACTCCACGGATACAAATTCACCAGGGGGGAGGGGGGGGGGCTCGTCTTACTGACCCTGGAGACTCATTCCAGCAGTAATCACTTCAGCTGCCTTGGACTTGTGATGTAAGAATTATTTTTTTTAAGTTTGTGCCTTTTGGGATAATATGTACGGGTGCCCCCCATTAGCAGGACTGTCACGTGACACTCAGTATTGCACACGAGTGCTGCCAAGTATGGCACAGCTCCGGAACGTTGGCTGCCGCAGCTGCAAAGTATTTAATCCACAAATGAAATTGTGCTCGAGTGTTCCACTGCAGATTCATCCATCAAATTTTGCAGTGCCCTAAAGGGCTTAATTAAATACAAATGAGCCATTATAATCACATTTTAAATCAGGTAACATTGTGTTCTACCAACTGAAAGAAAAATATATTCAAATGAGTCATGCACACATTAGCAGAGAAGCAATTTTAGTTTGATAACATCCATTGCAGTGAAGCAAGAAAACCATGGGCCCAGAGGGCCATTGGTCACCTAAGCATTACCATCCATTAAATCCAAGGAAAAGTACACATCAGTCAGTCACGACCTTTAGGGTATTACTGAATGAAGACTGCTGGAACTCCCCGAAGCAGTAAGCTATTTTTTAAATCTCTCACATCCTTCAGTTACTTACATGAACTTTCCCGTGCGGACCTGCAGAGCAGAGATGCCACACAGCTGAGCGCCTCCGACATCATTCACAATGTCATCGCCAATCATCAGCACCTGCACCGGAGCACGCAGGAATGCAATACTCAAAGCCCGCATAGGCGCGCACAGCATCCGAATAACCGGGCGCCAGTGCCATCGGAGCATTTCGGTTTTGTGATTGATCGCGTAAGTAAAACGTGTGTTTCGTACACCCTCCTCCACTCGACAAAGCCAATTAGTAAAGCTGTCGCGTGAACAAACGTGTCAATGTATTACTGCTTCAGCACCACAGCGATCCGCATACGTTAAAAAAACTGGGCACGAACGTTTCGCCGGTAGTCACAACCAGCATCATCAGGCAGCTGGAGGGCGTACGACACGCATTTTACCTCCACGATCTGCCCCGAAAATCAATTGTGAATCGTAATATTGGTCGCGAAAGCCTAAGTGCTAAGGCACCGATTTCCTTACCTGGCTGGGAGTGAGTCCCATGTCATTCACAGCTGCCATGAAGAAGGCTTGTGAGGGCTTTCCAACCACCTCCGCCTCTACGTCACACGCGTACTAGAAGACAGGATGCACACCACGCACACACAGACGCACCACGTGAACACACGCGGCCACAGCATGCATGCCTCCACGTTTAGATCCCATAAATATAAATGTGTCGTTAAACCTGCCAGCACTCGACACAGCCAATTAGTAATGTTTGTCACGTAAACAGAACGTGCCAATTAGTTACTTTTTCAGCACACCGGTGTGTTGGAGAGTAAACCCACAACATTTACAATTTGACTACGACGTTTCGCCGGTAATTACAGCCAGCATCATCAGGCGGACAGTAAGAGTTGTGAAGAAATCCTCCTGTTTCGGTCTTAAATAGAGGGATAGATGTGATGTCATCACTGTGAGCCAATCAGATGTGAAGCCCAGAGGAGGCGGGGGGTCAATGTAGTCATATCAATTACAATGGATCTCTATTATTAGTTGGATTATTCACAGTTAATCAACACACACACTGGCAGAGCCAGTGGGGGGTGGGGTGGCACATGCCCCCCCAATGATCCGATCGAAGTCCCTAATTTCGATCGGATCATTGGGGTTTATTAGTAATAAATCGGCATTTTGCGACCCCCACTGCCACTGTGTAGCAAATTATTATTACGTGCCAGGGACTCTGAGATGGTAAAACAATAGTCTGAGTCCATAATTGGCAATAAGTAACGGCAAAGCAGTTATAAGTGACTCATAGAATTGTGCGCAGTTGCTCATACAGTACACGACTTCCCTGAAGGCAGCGAGCGCGATGCCGATCACACACGGTTCGAATTCGACCCTCGATCGATGGCTGCACCATCGCCGCACACGCGTCGAATAAAAAGCAAGGGACAAGTCCTTAGTAACAACTTCTATCATTTTGAATTGCTGGTTGGGTTGCCCCCCCTACCTGAAAATCCTGGCTTCGCCATTGAACAAACACAACGTACATTATGTATGTACATTACTGACCCTTGGGCCCAAAAACAGTCTCAAAGGTGGGCCTCTGCCGTTTTTGGCCCTAAGAAATAGTTTCAAAAATGGGCCTCTCACAGTTAATCACCATCGATGTATGGTGATCTGTACAGGCAAGCAATGTCTAAGAATTCAACGGAGGACATTCAAAACACCAACTTTAACTTCTTAACGCTCATCGAATGTACATAGTATGTCATGGGTTGATTAGTCTTTTGAGAATCATACATTAGTTTGTTTTAATCTAAACCAGCACTGCCCACGCATTTGCGTAGGATGCACGGACGGGGTCGGCAGGGGGGTGCCTAAGATCAGCAGGAACCGTCTCACCACTGTGAGATGTGGGTGACTTCATCCGCCTTTGTGTTTGGGGGCAGTGAAGGGTTATACGGCTTTGATCTCGGAGGCAAGGCCGCACACCAGTCTTCGATTGAGCGACTGAAGTAGTTTGTGCTGAAGATGTTTACAGTACAAGTGATAACCACAAGCCAGTTTGCTCAAAGCAAAATTTATCGCGATTCATTGCCTAACCATTTCATACCCAACTCCCCCCCCTACTCCTGTTCACGCGACCTTCTTCTCCATCAAGTGTCCTCACTGTACCTTCCCCATGCTCTTTCTCACTTCCATTTCTGCCCTTATCGCAGTCGACCCTCAATACCTCCCCTATGCAAAAACAAGTCAAAATAAATAAAATCTTGTTCTTCATAATAGCCCAGTGCACACGTTCACCACAAATGTGAGGTGCTGTCACATTTTGACGCTGTATTAGTGATATAAACTTTGCCGATGAAATCAATTGCCGTCTTGTGTCCGTCCACTCCTGCATGTCGGTCACGGAGGTTGTTTGACCATACTTCACCATGCTAGTCAGTGTGGGTCGGTGAAGGACAGAACTCAGGACAGGTTCAGATTTCACTCGCATTGGATGTTCGTCGTAGCTGGAGATCGAACTCATGTTGTTACTGGGTTCGCGCCGCGGTCCACTAACCCCTGCGCCACCGCTCCACCCCTAATAAAGATACAGAGCTTGATCTTTTATAATAATTCCCATTTTCTGACGACATCCTTCATCCATCACGCAGCAAGTCTACGATTGACTAAAATCCTCTGGTTTGCCGTGATGTGATCCAACCCAGTGCAAACAAATCGAAATCCAATTCTACTTTCATCACAAAAATAGAGTTTTGGATATTCTTGGTTCTTTCGGTAAAGTCACGCAGATAGACACTAAAATAAAAAATAAATGAAAATTAGCGTTTTTTGCTTTAATTTGTATTTACTTTTAATACATTTTTATTTTCTATCTACGTGACTTTACCGACAGAACCAAGAATATGAATTCCTGCAGTCACGAAAGTTTTAAGTAAAAATTTTGAGTTTTGGACTTTTACAAAGATGTCATTTCGTCGCAGCCTATACAACGTATTTATACTGGTAGGAACCTCCTGGTTACACCAACCCACAGGGGATTATTGTGTCCGTCCGTCCTGCATCCAAAAATGGGAGGGGTGGGGCTGGGTGGAGAGGGGAGGGTGGGGAGGGGCTGGGTGGGGAGGGTGGGGAGGGGCTGGGTGGGGAGGGGCTGGGTGGGGAGGGTGGGGCTGGATGGGGGGGTGTGAGGGGTGTTGCTGGGTGGGGAGGGGCTGGTCACCCCGTGGTGCCCTTATAAAACTCAACGTTTAACCTACTCACGACGGCTTGTGCCCGCCCTCACAGTCGGCCATATTTGCGGAATACACCACGCCGCCGTTGACCCTGGCCATTGACCGAACAACCCAACGTTCCTACCAACTCCCTCCACAGGAATGTTATTTGCAATAAGCAAAAAAACTCACCTCTAATGCTTTCATGTAAGCCCCAACATCCAACTTGAGCCCATCGGTCTCCTTGTAGTATCTCCTGTGGTTTAATTACAAGGCACACAATATCTCCATTTAATATTACATAACATCATTTCCCTTCGTTTATGACTGCAATATCAGTTGGGATTGTTGTTGCCGCCACTATTACGTTTAAATATGAATCAAAACTTGAGTTCATGTTACACGGATAATCCCGTTTAGCCAGTTTTATGGCTATTTAACAATGGATATCCGTGGTTGCGCGAGCACAGTAACAACAAAAGACAAACACATCAATAATACGACGAGCAAATACAGGGTCCTTAAGCAGTATTACACGACAAACTAGGCCTTAACGTCGGTTGTGGACGCACAATGTTGTGCACGACATATATAGCATGAAGAAATACAATGAAAGGCAATAATATAAAAAAATTTGACTTGCAGTATCGGGAAATCCAATCAAACTACAGGAAAAGTCAATGAATAAAAATCAATTGTCAAGCTGGATTTAAAAGTACTGACAGACTCCCGATTCCTGAACTGCCAAAGGAATCGCAAACTATGATAAACTGGTGGAACGAAGGAGTAGCAACGCTGCACTAACAAAACAGTGGCATTTACGGCGAGCAAGACAGGGTCTCTGCGTCGCAAATAATAATGGCAAGCCAGTGTGTGTTGATGACATGAAACTATTCCCTTTCACTCCCTCGTGTGTAACTTAGGGTGCAGCACAGGAGCGGGAAAACGTTCCGTGTCACTGGGCGAGCAGCGGCTGTACTTCTATTATTCTGTTCCATGACTAAGTGGCGTACCAAGCCCAGGATTCCAATTTTTGTTTCTTAAACTCAAACGAATGCCAACAAGCAGTGTGCCAACTGGCTTCATTCGTCGATGTACATCTGGTTACTGCGTTGCGAACCGACAATATAATTAACAATTTTTATGTAGCGTGACACGCAGAGATGATAAAAAAAGCATAAAGGATAACCTTTGATGCGATTTTCAAAAGTTTACTGCTGCGAGCTAGTCATCATCCAAAATTCTGAATTTTAAAATCGCCAACTGCTTAAAACAAAACGTGTAAAATAGGCTCTTTCCCTGATAAAAGTACCCCTAACTTAACCGATTCAAAAAGACCAGAGGCATTTCATCAATGCATTAATTGACAAGCGCACGAGAATGTGAAGCGGTTAAGGATTGATTAAAAAAAACGTACTTGCATGGCCACTGCTGCATGTACGTTTGTGATCGGGAGCACAGTTAAAATGGCAGGTGAACATAGCTCCAGATCTCACATCAGCTCAAGATATAGAAACCTCATTTGCTGCAGATGTCCCCATGGCCTTAGTTTACCTTAATTCGTTTTTGTTGTCTTTAACTGGCTGCAAACTCAAAGAGACCAGGATATAGTGTGCCGTTTGCAAAAGTGACCTGAAATAACCCGAATGACAAATCAATCAAACGTAGTAATACCTCGAGGAAAATAAAACTAAATCGGAGCAAAACAACAACTGCGTTTCAGCGGATACATTTTTTAAAAAAAGAATGCAACAAATACACATCAATACTAAATCAAATCAACTGTCGAGAATTATAGTTTAGCTCTGTCAAATTACGTTTAAGACACGGCCGTGCGGTAGTGCGCTTGCCACTTCCTGTCGACAGAGGTTCGCAGTTTATGCCCCCCAGCTGCCCTGGGTAATACTGCAGCCACACAAAAATGAACACGCCACCCGCATCAGAGTGGGCATTCAAGATCCTGTGACGTCGTCAAATCGAGCAGGCCATGCGTGCCAGAGTCAAGGTGCCAATTTTGGACAAATTTGAAAAATGTATCGAGGCCAACATCACCCCCTCTTGAGAGACCAATGCCACTTGCAGGCTGGCTGCTGCGCCACTGTGTGCCGCAGGCTAAAACATAGAAATAACTGCAGCTGGACATTGGAGTGATTGAGATCAGATTAGCATGATTGGCTACATACGGTGCGAAATAAGTCCAACCTACATACACACATACAGGGCACACTTTGACATGCTGCGGTATTTAAGCGTCCTTTCAAATTAACGTATTGACGGTACACCGGTGGTGCGCAGTATATAGATTTAAAAAAATTCCCCAATAATAATTTATTCGAACATCACGAGCGACTGAACACGAAGCTTAACAGTCCATTGCCGTATAGCAGCACCCAGCCTGGTGACGATTGGCTGCTCCGTGTTCCAAAGGCAGATTGACTTCTCGTGCCCGAGACTTGGTCGGACGGTTCCTGGATTCAATGGAACCAAATCAACGGTCAATGTTGACCTTTTTTAAATCAAATCTCAGTAGGCTGAATAAACGTCTGAATCGCGTCAAACTTGGTGACAGGGTCAATTCAAGATTGATAAAAACAAATGTGCTTATTCAAATTAAAATTTTCGACTGCTTTATGAGGACCGGTGTGTCATGCTGCGCCGGGTATACCGCCAATACGTCCAAATACAAATTCCACCCTTTTGAAAAATTATAATTTCACCGAGTAAACAAAAGTTATGGAAAGCCTCGCAGACAGTTTGAGGAGAGCATTGCATGGAGAGGCAATCGTGTGCAACACTGACCCCCTGCCCAAGGAGAGCAGCACGGGCGTTTCGAGGCCTATGAGGACGCGGAACGCCTCGTTGAGGCGGTCGTACGTGAAGAACTCGGCCGCATCGCCCAGCACCACACAGTTCGGATCGCTCACGTCCAGGCCGTCAAACTCCGGCAACACGTCTGCGAGCACATTCGGAGAGGGAGGCCCGAACGCCACTTTTTTTACTTCACGCGCCAAAGTATTTTTATGGACCCGACATGAGATAGCAGAGGGGATCTTAACTGTAAGATCAGCAGTGGGCGTCACGGTGGTGAGATGTTAACTGCCCCGCTTGGTATACAGGAGGTCGTGGGTTTGATCCCGACCTTGACGCCTGCATATTTGGATTCTAGATTTGAAGTTTTTGTGACTGCAAGGAGTCATACTCTTAGGTTTTTTCGGTAAAGTCACGTAGGTAAAAAGTAAAAATAGAAATAAAATAATAATAAAATATGTATTTTCATTTAGTATTATTTTATATCTATTTTTTATAAAATAATAATAAATGAAAATAAATATTTTATTTCTATTTTTATTTTTTACCTACGTTACTTTACAGAAAAAACCTAAGAGTATGCATATTTTGAGTTTGCATGTTCTCCTCGTGGTCGCGTGGATGATTTTTCTCCACATTTAGAAACATGCGTTTAGAGTATTGGGCTGCTACAAATTTCAACGTGATAAGCCACTTTGTTGAGCTATCATTTGTGGCTTGGGCGCTTTTGAAAAAGAGCAACATAGCCCAGTTGGCCTTACTTGGTAAAATAAAAATAGCTATAGTTCACCAGCATCGATTCAGGCAAGTCTGGCTCTGCTGTTGAAACCATCCTAAGTTTGCGCTGCTTGAAATCAATGCTGCTGGAATTATGCACTCCCAGAAGGCCGTGCGGCAAATGGGGTTGTGTTAGAAACACTTTTCTTTACGTGAAGAGATGTATATGTGAAGGAGACATTTATCGTCTCTTTGTTTATTGTTACTTATATTCTCCACAGCAAGCGAGAATAATTATATGTAATGGCAGTACTGAAACTCATGCAATAAAATAAAAATAAACCCAACAGTTTTACCTCAACCCAGGCTCTCAACAATGTTGGTTCAGTCCTCTGACATCGGCCTCAATACCCTGGGCCATCCAGTCACCTCCATTAATAATAACTCATTGAAGTGTGTACAGTTTACCAAGTGTCAACATTGCACAAAAAATATATATATAATTATGATTATTAACTGAAATAATACAGGTAGGAACAACAGGTTCCACACTGCTCACAGGGATTATGTGTCTGTCTCTGTCGTGCATATCCGGAATTCCGCCCACCCATGCACCTCCCCACCGAACACCAAGCTACCCCGCGATTGGTTGACGATGTCGGGGAGGGTGGGGAGGAAGGGTCAACACGCCCACTCATCCAACTGCCCCCCCCCCCTGAACGCCGCGCTGTCCAACCAAGTTCCTACCTGCCCACTCCGAAGGAACGTGTTAATTCTCAACGTGAATGTGTGTTCACCTTTATAGTCAATCGAGTTTTGATGACACAAAAACATGCACCGTGTGTGCAAACAGCGCTCTCAGCCTTAAACAGGAAACCACTAGTACAGAAGAACTGCATCGTAGTCAATTTGTCTTCGATCACCATCAATAAGTTGATAATATGCAATCAACCGACAGGCAGCAATGAAAACAAAGATACAACTGTAGACCGGTTTCGTCCTTGGTGGGGCACATCAGTACAGTAATCGATGGTCACCACTGCTTGTTTTCACGTCAGTAAAACATTAAATAAGCCACATTTACCTCATATATGAACATCCGTAAGTATGGCTCAATCATTAATTGGTATATTACAACTACACTAAAAAACAGTTTCCGCTGGTGTATTTAAAATTGAGCTTTGAAGTCAAAGTTGCTTTGAAGTCAAGGCTGCTTTGAACCATCATTTAAATAATGCAATGCTACGATGTGAGTGTAAGGGAATCTCCCGTCAACTTTTGTTGACAAGCCGAGTATATTCCACCATCATCAGTGTACCCAGAATGGCACATTGCTATGGTCCAGACTTAATGTATTCTCAGAATTATAAGATGGACTTTTGTCCATGAGATGTTAAATAAAAGGTTGGGGGTGCATCTTGTAATCTGACAAGTGCACGTGTCTTCATCTTTGTGACCAGATCTGTTTAACTTTATTGGTTCTTTCGGTAAAGTCACGTAGAAGGAAAAAACAACCCGTAATATTGTTTTTATTTTTATTATTTTATTATTTGTGTTATTTTTATAATAAAACATAATATTACGTTTTATTTTTATAATAAAACAAAATATGTTTACTTATTTTATTATTATTATTTCCCTTCTATAAAAATGTATTTCCCTTCTATAAAAAGAAAACGTAATATCGTTAAAAAAATGTATTTTATTATTTCCCCTCTACGTGACTTTACCCAAAGAACCAAGAATATGAATCCCTGCAGTCACGAAAGCTTTAAATCGAGATCTGTTTAACTTTATTCACACCGGGAATCAAAGTTCCGTTCATCATATAATGTGGAGAATACGGTAAAATTTCAGCCAATCCGTTCCACTCACTAATAAACGAGAGCATTGGTTGTCAAAATGTTTTGGACTGATCACCTCTTAAATCCATTTGAATAATCTCACGGTCCTCATGAGGCAACAATTTAAAAACTGGTCATCAAAAGGCATCATTTCACACTGAAAAGTGCAGTTTACAACTTTTAATATCCACTGTATCACTATGGCTTCTGTATGTATATGCTATGATGAAGGGGCACTGCCCAAAACGTTGCCTCTTATTTTCGTTATCTCTTAAGGCTGCAATCACCCTCCCCGTCTCGTTTCCGCTCCGCCCTCAAGACCCTCACCTCTTCTCCCTCGCCCATCCTTCGCTCCATCCCTAGGCATCCACCGTAATTCCGGTACCCACAAAACATCCCTCCCCATACCCCATCCCTATTCACCGCATCACCTTCAGCTCCCCTCATCGCGTTGGATAAAGCGCTATATAAATATAACATAGGATCGCAATTGAGGAATGTGTTGAGATGTGTTTTCTTCTTTCCATCACAGTGAGTAGCGTTGCTGTTGCATGGAAGACTTTGGCACTGGATGAAGAGGGACAGGCAGGAGGGAGGAGCTAGCATCCATATCCGGCAGAAATTATCAATGCTTACAGCAACATAGTTCGAGGAATGATAATGGCTTCTGATTGGACCAAACCTGTACTATGCACAGCAGAATTATTCTACGGGTACCGCATACGTCTACACAACTCCAAATAAATATCTACTCACTCCTGCACAGTAGTACTGATAATAAATCTGTGAACAAGTGGAAGTCACTCCACTGCTGCTCTTTAAAACTGAAATGGATTTCTTCTTGCTGATCATAGTTAAAGCCTTCCCTTGCTACTATCTACCCTATCCTGTTGTATTCCATGTGATGTCTCTTTTTTGACAAGCTATGGCTCTTTGTATGAATGAATGTTGAACTTCTTGCATAGCCAACCGTGCTAATTGGAGATGCTTAGCTTATTGAAATTCATACACGTGTTGCATAACCAATTAAAAATGTTCGTCACAAGGTTTATATTGAAAAAGCAAGACAACGGGTACAACTCATGGCATGGCAAACACGCAATTACACTGCCTAGTTGTGAAATGACAACTACATTAGTAGCAGGTACATTCCCTGCTTCTCATATAGCAACACGTTCCACGGCGTGTAAAACACATAGGTCTGCAGCTATATTCTGTTCACCATTAAGAGCCTGCTCTTCCCACGTACAGAATGCAGGTCGTGTGTGACAGTTACAAATTCAAAACATTATTCACAGATCACCTAAATTGGGTAAAACATCACAGCAACATTTCCACCCTCCCACCTACTGGCAGGTTACACCCATCTCGCAAACATAATTCCGTCATACTCTTTGGATCTTTCGGTAAAGTCACGTAGGTACAAAATAAAATATACCTACGTGACTTTACCGAAAGAACCAAAGAGTATGGATGCCTGCAGTCCCGAAAGCCTCAAATCAATAATTCCTTCATTTAGTCGTAGACTATGGTGCGATGGGGATGATTATTTATTATATGTATGCTTTTGGCTGATTTGTTTACCTTTCTTGTACTTTGCACTCCTATCGTGTTTTGTACTGTTTGTTGTTTTGCCGTTCCAACCCCGTGCCCAGTGGCGTAGCTAGGATATTTTGCGCCCGGAGACGAACTATAAAATTGGAGCCCCCCCCCCGTTCAATCACATACCAAAATGTAATTACATGACATGTAGGCTGTGTGGCGGGATATATAAACTTTTAGGTTGAGGTGTAGATTTGTGCAGTAGTTTCAGGCTGCCGCGCCCGCCGCAATAAGTTATAATGTAACGTTGTAAGCCTAATTTTGGCGCCCCTTTACCTTGGCGCCCGGGGACACGTGTACCCCCCTGCCCCCCCTCCCCCTAGCTACGCCTCTGCTCATGCCCCTACTGGACGTCCGTGAAAAATTGCTTTAGAGCTCATCGGATTCCTCCGGTATAAATAAATATTCTGATTCTGCATCACAACATCCACAGGCCGATGCGCACATCTCCTTTATAAATGACAATTGAAAGACAGGCCACAGTCGTGTGATTGTGGCCATTCAACCCAAACTACGGACCTTACATTAAACCACTGCAATCTATTCTCCTTCAATGGAAGAATATAATAACTACAAGAGAACTCTGGATTTAAAGCTTTCGTGACTGCAGGGATTCATATTCTTGGTTCTTTCGGTAAAGTCACGTAGAAGGGATTTTATCATTATTTCCCTTCTACGTCACTTTACCGAAAGAACCAAGCATACAAGAACTCTCTTTTAAAGCCCTCTCGTGGCAGGCCAGACCTCGGCATTGGCATTTATCTACCGATGATATTGCCGCAATACGCGCAAATATAACAGAATGCCATCATTACAGCCTGCTGCTGGAAGGAACAATGCCGCAATGCATCACCAAAAATCACAATTTACCCTCATCACACACTGCGCAGTAGGAATCGGGGAATTTATCCACAGCGGTTCCAGCCGGGCCCAAACCTGAACGCAACACGCAAAACGTTTTTTTGGGACTTTGCGATGGACGTGAGCTGTGACCCACGTGAACCACGCGGGCCCCCCTCCCACCCTCCCACTCCCCGTACCACGATGCAGCAGCAGGTGCGGACGCAGGCCCCTCTGCTGGAGCAACTGGCGGGCGGCGGGAGCGGGCGCCACGATCTCGCCGGCGTCCACGGCGAAGCCCAGGCGTTGCAGCTTGAGCGCCAGCCCCTCCCGCGTCGCCTGCGTCTCGTTGGTGCAGAAGCGCAGCTTCAAACCCGACTGCTTAATCCTGTGAGACAGCCGAGCCGCCGGGAGGGGGGGGGGGGGGGTCTTGGTAAGCCAGAACTTGTGCGTGATATTTAACAAGGTTTTCATCTCAAGAGATACAACACAATCGTGGGCCACAAATGAAAGCTCAATGAAGTGGCTTATCACGTGTAAATTTATAGCAGCCAAATACTTTAAACGCATGTTTCTAAATGTTGAGGGAAATACTGGACCCGCAGAAAAACCCAAGCGACCACAGGCAGAACATGCACACTCCAAATATACAGCAGGCGTCAGGGTCGGGATCGAACCCATGACCTCCTGCATGCCAGGCGAGGGAGTTAACATCTCAACACCATGATGATAATAGGCAAATGCTAATTTTAAGATGAGCACGATATACTGCACACAAAAATGTACCCACACCCAGTTGTTGGTTCAACTAAGTCTTTACATATTGACATGTTTTTACGTATTTTATCAAGGTCAGTGTTTCCATGCTCAAATATGCATTGGCCACACTGAAAGTGAGATCCAGGCCCTCCACAGAACTGCCACTGTTGATTTCCCACAAAGTGCTCGCTATGATATCGACTGTGGAGAGCTGATTGGCCGAGTCACACACGGACAGGAACTCAAGACCAGACTGGAATATATTTAGTCGCCAATCGAGTTCGACCCTTTGGTCGACAGGCCTCAAAGGAACAACATGGGGCAGTACAGTGATGAGCCACAGACCCGAAATTCAAGCCCAAGACAAGAAGATTACAGACAAGCTATAGGCTTCTCAAAGTTGCACCGAGGCAAGGAATGGTAACATGTCAATTGTGCATTAACAAGGTCTACAGCACACACATTTCTGACAAAGTGCAATCATTCATATGGCTGGTCTCCAACATATGAATTAGCAGTTTACTTCTAAAAATACCAATGATGACGGTTTAGGGCTAAATAAAACGAAATGTTGATGATTATAATGATAATTATGACGCTGTTACTGCAGCTCATGATGGTGATAAGCCACCGACCCCCACACTTCCACTAAGCCCCCCTTTCTTTGGCGACCAACTGCACCAGACACCCATTTCATGCCGAATTTACCTGGTGGAGGCTCGGTGCAGGTGCCACCGATGTTAACCGTGGCTGGGAACTGAACTCAGGTGGCGCAGTGGTTGGCGCGGGTGCCTCGACGGCGTGCACAATTGCACACACTCGTAAACAAACGCACGTACGCACAGAAAACATCCAACGCGCAAATGCGCACGCGGAGCCACACACAGCACAAACACCCACGTGCACATGCCATGGCACGGCAAATCTCACGTATCACTCAATTATCCTCACAAGTTTCTTGTTCAACAGTGGGCTAGTGTCTTCTTGCAATCGTTCTTTCCTTTATGGCGATGGATAGAGTCAAAAAAAACAAGTGTGGAATGCCAGTTTCAAAGGGCAAGTATTGTGTCAAAATAAATGGGCTCCTTGTACTCTTCGGGAATATTACCAGCTCTGCTCTGTGGCGGACACAACCAGAATAAGACGCAACAAATCCAAACGTCCATTTCGTCGTGACCAATGCCGACAATTGTATCTTTAAACAGGCATAGTTTAGCCGGGTTGGTGGTGGCGCAAAACTCGAATCCAGCACTGTCGAGTCAGCGAGGGTTGGTGCTTCGTTGATCGTATAAATGTTGCGAAACTCCCTTCCCGTGGGCATTGAAGAGGTGCCATACCCTGGCTTGCCAGGAGAAACCAGTAAAGAAAAAAATGTGGATTCCACCCGTGCTGTGTGTATGGGATAGAGAGTTTCCCACTCGCATGCGTGCATTTTTTTGAGCCACACAATACATTATTCAGAGCAGCTCTCAGAGGGACAATGAGCAGGCGAACTTAAGGCAGTACACATTTTTCTCGTACAAAATGCCTCCTACTTTTTCACCAACAGTGTTTATGCAGTATGCTACACTTAACCCTTTCCTGTTCCGAGACGTCCGCAAGTTGCATGGTGGGGGTCCCATTCACCACTGAATCTCCGAGCGTGCAAGCGGTTAGCGCTAATTTTATTTAGAGGCGTAGTACCGCTGTTTTTAAAGACATTGTACTCACAGCAGAGAACTGCTGCGACACACCCGCACTCTATGATAGCCGGCGCCAAACTGTGCCACGCGCACTCACGCAAGGCCTTTTACGTCCAATTTCGATGACGTACGTGTGTATGTCATCGGAACAGAATCGGAAGAAAAGCTGATGACGTACACCTTCCCGCTCCGATGACGTACGTGTACATCATCGGAATGGGAAAGGGTTAATACCGGTAAGTCTGAAAATATGACTTTCTTTATTACAGTCCTACTAACGGGTCTGAAATGGAAAACATTGCTGCAAGCTAAGCAACAGAAATGTCTTAACTTCAAGCTTTCGTGACTGCAGGAATTCATATTCGTTAGGTCTTTCGGTAAAGTCACGTAGATAAGTTCAAAGAAAATAAGAAAATAACAAAAAACTACATTTCGATCGCAACACAAGCGGTCGTCATCAGGAAGAAAAAAAACGACCGCTTGTGTTGCGTTCGAAACGTTAATAGTTTTTTGTTATTTTGTTTGAACCTATCTACGTGACTTTACCGAAACACCCAACGAATATCAACAGAAATGTGTTTTGTTAAGATGAAGGATGTGAAACTTTTCACGGACAGACATGAGAACAAATGTATCTAGGGATAGCATCAGGGTACACAACAAGAACATGAATAATAATAATTACAGAAAGGCAATGTTAGATTTCTTGGACATGTAATGAGGAAATACCAGGAGACTGAAAATAATGCTTTGACTCGTACAATTACAGTTACAACATGAGCAAATTGAACAATTGGATGCAACTGGCAGGAAGTATCTCGTGCACATTTCTAGTGAAATAATCATGAACAGAAATAACTAAAAGGAAATTCATGATCGCCGACATCTTTGACAAGGGACATGGCACAGAGCGAGAGAGAGATCTTGAGCTATATTTAATTTAGTTAATGTTCAAATACAAGGCATTTACATGGTATCTTTTGCAAACGAAGGTGGCTGTGCCAGGGACTATTAATCACATTTCGGAGAAAATACCGTGGCTCTTGTCATGCTCCCTGTTTACCATCGAGATTCAAACAACAATTAAGATCCAATTAGCAATTTGCCATTCTTTAAGGGTCCTAGTTTTTATTGACAGGATGTTCAGTACAATTTGAGATTAATTTCGTCTCTCCATCTTCACAGGAAAGGAAGCCCCCCATTTTGACATCTCTTACAAACGACTGCAATTTTACTTTAAAACATAACATTTCTCCATCAAATCACACAATGAGATGATCCTCGAGTATGATGCTGTCGTGATGTAACAATTACAACGCAGGATTAGAAGGCAATCCACGAGGTTTCCGGTTCGATCTCCAGGCGTGGCAGCTGAAACAACGGTGCTGCTATAAAATCGGCTGCTATAAATTTCCACGTGATAAGCCACTTTTTTGAGCTATCATTTGTGGCCCATCGTTTCTCGAAAAAGAGCTACATCGCTCAGTGGGCCTTACCTTGTCAAATTAAAAGTGTAAGTTTAGTTTTAAAGGTGCTTCTTTTTTTAACCCCACCCCCACCTCTGTCCACCGAGCAGTATAAATGGGTACACCACAGTTGGTCAATTGGCACGTCACATCTTGTGGGGTAAAGTGTGGGGCAACTTCCACCTCTTCTGAAAGGACTATGGCCAGTGTGAAGGGACCGTGGTGTTTTTGACCTACGCAAAAATATATAATTAATAAGCCGTCCATACAAAAATTTAAATTGCTTGAAAGGAGGAAATTAATTGATGATTTGATGCCGATTTTGATACAGGCATGCATTGTCTCCGGATCTCAGTGCGTGTACAAATTTTTGAATTGATTGGACAACAGGACGTAGACTAACTTTTGATTAAAAGATTGACCACGACAAACACAAGTGAAGTTAAATAAACCGTTGAAAAAGAGGGGAAAAGCTCCCAAAGGTAAGCTGTAAAGTACACCCATTCGTCCCATCGTCTCTACCATTGGCTCACCCACCTACAAACTGGCCCGATTTCTGTCTGAGACCTTGCAACCATTCACTGGTAAGACCACCTCATCTGTACTTAACTTAGATCACTTGGTATCGTTAATTAAGGACATCTCACTATCTTCAGGTGATTTGCTCGTTAGTTTCGATGTAGTTTCTTTGTTCACCAAAGTTCCTGTGCCCGACACCATTGAAATCATTTAAGATTTGGTCCAACAAGGATTGAATGCTGATGTACCAGCCCTGGTGAGACATTGCCACACCAACACATACTTCACCTGGAATGGAACATTCTACAAACAAGTTGAAGGTACCCTAATGGGTTCTCCCTTATCTCCGGTTATAGCCAATGTTTTCATGAAAAAATTTGAGACAGATGCCATCCAGGCATCCACTCTATGCCCGTCCTTGTGGAAGAGGTATGTAGATGATACGTTCGTCATCTGGCCACATGGCCGACCAGCTCTGAACTAATTCCTCAACCACATCAATTCCATACACCCAGCCATCAAATTCAACATGGAGGTGGAAAAGGATGGCAATCTACCATTGTTGCATGTTCTAATCGAAATGAGACCAGATGGCTCAATGGGCCACTCTGTCTACAGGAAAGTAGTCCATACTGATGCCTACCTAAAACCTGACTCCCACCACCATCCATCCCAGAAGAATTCCCTCATCAAAACTCTACACCATAGAGTTCGATGCATCTCCGTCCATCATCACCTAGCCAGTGAAGTGAAACACGTGCACCAAGCTCTCAAGACGAATGGATATTCTGACTACACAATCCGTAAAGCTATCACCCCAACCGTTGGGAAAGAACCATCTGAGGATCCAATCAAAACCATCACCTTGCCATACATAGCAGTTGTCACCAAAAAGATTTCCAAAATCATGAGCAAACACAAGATCCAGATTCGATTTAACAGTGCATAAAATTCGTGATCTAATCCCATCTGTGAAGGATAGGATCCCTGACATGCAATACCCTAGCGTCTACAAACTAAGCAGTAGTTACATTGGGGAAACTAAGCGACATGTCTCTGACCGTGTTCGTGAGCATAAGGCAGATTTGAAACACGGGAGGACCAACACTTCAGCCGTGGCTGATCATTATCTGAATGCGGTTGGCTCACACGAAATTTATTTCTCTAAGACGAAGGTACTTTGCAAGCCCACTGGCTATCAACAAAGATTCGTTCATGAAGCCATCCATATATGGAGACACAGACACAATTTCAACCGAGAGGATGGGTACAAACTCAGCAATCATTTGAGGGATGTCATCAACCAGTTTAAGTCATAACTGGCTGTGATGTTTTCATCTTGTCACCTTTCGATGTTAGTTTTATTTTATTTTTCCATTTTCTCCAGGGCTCATGCGCTTACCCTTCTCTTGATTCTCCGATTTCATATTTAAAATAACCATAACCCTTGAAGTTGGGCATACTACTACAAGTACAAAAAGTTGTTAATTTCCCACATTAACATAACCATCTCCACTTGTGCTGGCCCCAGGGCCCTTGTGCCCCACCCACGTCGTTGGGCGAACTGTAAGTTGACACTTGGGCTACGCCCATCTTAAACCTTTAAAAACAGCTTTCCTTTGGAAGATTTTCCCCCCTTTTTCCACCTGAAGACGGTCGCTTGTGTTGTGATCGAAACGTCGTGTTTTTTTGTATATTTGTATTCATTTTAAACCTATCTACGTGACTTTACCAAAAGACCCAAATAATAAATAATGTTTCCTCCACATATCTGGCCCTTTCCATAAAAAAATTAAGTACTTCTGCACATCCTGCAAGCCACACGCCCTTCTGTAAATAGATAACTCCAGCAACATTGTTTGGTCCGGTTTCGACATTCCGCGTCTCATCAGCAGTCAGGTCTACCTGAACCATTGCTTCAATACAAGAGAAACTTTGGCCCGATTTTCACATTCACTGTCTCATGAGCGGTTAGGGTTATCTGAGCCATTGCTGCAATGCAAGCGACACTTTTGGCCGGTTTTGACATTCAGGGTTTCATCGGCAGTGGCGAGGCTGACACGAACCAGTAACGCTGAACTTCCAGACGAGACTCGCGTGTCAATAGCAAAGGGAAATTGTAGCCACAAACCCCCATCGATTGCGCTGTCCCCCCAACTGTCGACACTTTTGACAGGGGTTGCCCGCAACTGCTCGCACGCAACTTGGTTGCAAGGATAAGGGACCATCCATTTAGTAAGTACGCAAAAACCTATCTAAACTTGACCCCCCCCCGAAACCCATAAAACGGCCGATATTTAATCCACGCAGAAATGATCAAGGATTAATAATAGTAACGTATTTAAGCAAACAGGTAGTCCGCCGACGGCTGTATTAAAGAATTACATTGCGTACCTTGGCCACTTATTTTGCTGAGCTGCGTGATAGCTCCAGTCAGGGGCACGGTGGCACACAAAGTGACACCTCTCCCACAGTCCCACTTCTTCTCCCATAGTACTTGGTCTGACAGCTGGAGACACTGAACTGTGGCTCATTTGAAGGCCAATGTAGACAAATTATTATTAAGGCTTCACCACCCCCCCCCTCCTACGTTTCCTATGCGTACGTACATTGTCAGTAGACCCCCCCCCCCCATACGCAAGCGTTCGTGACTGCAAGGATTCATACTCTTAGGTTCTTTCGGTAAAGTCACGTAGGATTTGACCCGGTACAGCCGGAAGGAAACAGTGTAACAATAAATATATTTTACTTGTTCCTGGGTAGTAAGTGTTGTTTGCTAATTGCTTATGCCTCAAAGGTACAGAAAACGGCTGTTATTCAGCCAAAAACTTGGCTTTTGTGACCAGGACCGTGATATTTTGAAATTTAAAACGTGGTGTGCATTTGTGTCATTCACATAAAGTGCCTGGTCACAAAAGCAACGTTTTTGGGGGAATACAATCCATTTTCTATACTTCTAAGGTATAAGCAATTATAAAATAACACTTACTACCCATGAACAAAAAGTCGTGTTACATAGTGAAATCAGTATTTGTGTGTGTCGGGGTTGGCAGGAGTTGATTTAGTGCAGTCGCTCAGGATCTGCTGCAGTTGTCGGCATTGTTGCATGGAGTTGTATTGCGGTCACCTGCACCACAGTGCCCCCCCCCCCTTCTCTCTCCACCACAGTGCCCCCCCCCTTCCCTCTCCACCACAGTGCCCCCCTTCTCTCTCCACCACAGTGCCCCCCTTCCCTCTCCACCACAGTGCCCCCCTTATCTCTCCACCACAGTGCCCCCCTTCCTTCTCCACCACAGTGCCCCCCTTCCTTCACCACCACAGTGCCCCCCTTCCTTCTCCACCACCACAGTGCCCCCCTTCTCTCTCCACCACAGTGCCCCCCTTCTCTCTCCACCACAGTGCCCCCCTTCTCTCTCCACCACAGTGCCCCCCTTCCCTCTCCACCACAGTGCCCCAACCCCTTCTCTCTCCACCACAGTGCCCCCCTTCTCTCTCCACCAGTGCCCCCTTCTGCACCACCACAGTGCCCCCCTTCTCTCTCCACCACAGTGCCCCCCTTCTCTCTCCACCACAGTGCCCCCTTCTGCACCACCAGTGCCCCCCTTCTCTCTCCACCAGTGCCCCCTTCTGCACCACCACAGTGCCCCCCTTCTCTCTCCACCACAGTGCCCCCTTCTCTCTCCACCAGTGCCCCCCTTCTCCACCACAGTGCCCCCCTTCTCCACCACCACAGTGCCCCCCTTCTCTCTCCACCACAGTGCCCCCCTTCTCTCTGCACCACAGTGCCCCCCTTCTCTCTCCACCACAGTGCCCCCCTTCTCTCTCCACCAGTGCCCCCCTTCTCTCTCCACCAGTGCCCCCCTTCTCTCTCCACCACAGTGCCCCCCTTCTCTCTCCACCAAAGTGCCCCCCTTCTCTCTCCACCACAGTGCCCCCCTTCTCTCTCCACCACAGTGCCCCCCTTCTCTCTCCACCACAGTGCCCCCCTTCTCCACCACAGTGCCCCCCTTCTCCACCACAGTGCCCCCCTTCTCCACCACAGTGCCCCCCTTCTCTCTCCACCACAGTGCCCCCCTTCTCCACCACAGTGCCCCCCTTCTCCACCGCAGTGCCCCCCTTCTCCACCGCAGTGCCCCCCTTCTCTCTGCACCACAGTGCCCCCCTTCTCTCTCCACCACAGTGCCCCCCTTCTCTCTCCACCACAGTGCCCCCTTCTCCACCGCAGTGCCCCCCTTCTCTCAGCACCACAGTGCCCCCCTTCTCTCTCCACCACAGTGCCCCCCTTCTCTCTCCACCACAGTGCCCCCCTTCTCTCTCCACCACAGTGCCCCCCTTCTCTCTCCACCACAGTGCCCCCCTTCTCTCTCCACCACAGTGCCCCCCTTCTCCACCACCACAGTGCCCCCCTTCTCCACCGCAGTGCCCCCCTTCTCCACCGCAGTGCCCCCCTTCTCTCTGCACCACAGTGCCCCCCTTCTCTCTCCACCACAGTGCCCCCCTTCTCTCTCCACCACAGTGCCCCCCTTCTCTCTCCACCACAGTGCCCCCCTTCTCCACCACCACATTGCCCCCCTTCTCTCTCCACCACAGTGCCCCCCTTCTCTCTCCACCTGGAGACGGCGTCCACGGAGCCGGCGATGGCCGTGCCTCCTCCTCCTCCCGCGCCGCCGCCGCCGTCGTAGAGGACCCCGTTGATGTCGAGCAGCAGCCCCGCAGGCGGCGCGCCGCGAGCCCACAGAGGCGCGGGGACCGCCATTGGTGGCGGGGGGTGGGGGTAGCGGGGGGTGGGTGGGGGTAGGAGGGGGAGGGGTAAAGGGGGAGTAGGAGGGGTAGGGGGAGGGGTAAAGGGGGGTAGGAGGGGGAGGGGGTAGGGGGGTGAGGGGTGGAGGTAGGAGGGGGAGGGGTAAAGGGGGGTAGGAGGGGGGTAGCGGGGGTGGGGGTTAAGGGGGGTAGGAGGGGTAGGGGGAGGGGTAAAGGGGGAGTAGGAGGGGTAGGGGTAAAGAGGGTGTGAACACCGAGAAGCGGACACTGCTTGCCAGATCACAGAGGGAAATCCTCGCTCTCTTAGAGGCCACCTGTGGATTTGGGATGTTGTGATCTCTCATCTCTCTCTGTCTCTATCTGTCTCTCTCGTCTTTGTCATCTTTTAGTCTCTCTCATCTCTCTGGCTATCTCAGCTCTGTCTCTATTTCATCTCTCTGTGTCTCTCTGGGGTCGTCCATAAATGACGTCACGCGATTTTGGACGATTTTTGACCCCCCCCCTCCCTTCGTCACACGGCGTCACAAAAAGTCAGACTCCCCCAAATAAAACATGCTTCAAATCGCTTTAAACTATTGTCATTGTAGTGCGTATTTAATGTGCCGCTGCACTCTGATGTTGTAGGGGAAAACATTTATTGAAAAGTATATTTAATTAATTAGAACGTGTTGTCTATATTTATTTAAAGTTCCGCATTTTAATGTGACGTCACATTTCTCAAACCCCCCTCCCCCTCGTCACAAATGTCTGACCCCTGCCCCCTTAGGTGCGTGACGTCATTGTGTGTGTGTCACCTCTGGAGTTGTGTGTGTGTTTGTGTTCATCTCGGTCAGTCGACCCGTGGCACCTGCTGGGTCTGCCTCATGACCTCCTGCCAGCGGGCGTTCGACACTTCACGTGGCCTCAAGGTGCACATGGCCTGGCACAAGCGTCGTGGGTGACGTCACTGCCACTCAGTGGCGAATGACGGTTGTTGTGTGTTTGTGTGTGTATTTGTGTGTTTGAGTGTGTGTTTGTGTGTGTATTTGTGTGTGTGTGCATTTGTGTGTGTGTGTTTGTGTGTGTATTTGTGTGTGTGTATTTGTGTGCGTGTATTTGTGTGTGTATTTGTCTGTGTATATTTGTGTGTGTGTTTGTGTTTATGTTTAAGTCGTGGTTTCGTGGTAATTAATTGAAGGTGGAGGGGTTACCAGCCCCTCGCACCCGTCCAGAGCCCCCGTTTAGCCACTGTGGTGGTCACAGACGCCATGAGGGGAGAGGCCAATGAGGCATTGGCTCTCCTCCCACAGCACTGTCCACAACAGTGTTGCCCGTCCGGCACCGCGAGGAGGTAGAGATGTAGGGAATTCCAACAAGACCTACATCTCTGCTTTATTAACCTGGTCAAGGCCTATGATACCATCAGTAGGCCTGGGCTCTGGGTTGTTCTTCATGCTTTCGGAGTCCCTGACCCTCTGCTCACGATCATTAAGGACCTTCATGATGGTGAGCGGGCCCGGGTAAAACTACGTGGCCGGGAGTCAGAGCCTTTCCCTGTACACCTTGGGGTGCGGCAGGGATGTCCTCTGGCTCCCACATTATTTAACATCTACTTTGACCGCGTAGTTCATGAAGCCTTCAATAGCTGTACCGGGGGAATTTCCATTTGGTACAGATATAATGGGAGGCTGATCGATGCCGGGGTGCGATCAAGAGATGGCTCCCTATTGGTCAACCACGTTATGTATGCCGATGATTTGGTAATAGCTGCTCATTCAGAGGAGGAGTTGGAGACGCTGCTGCTGAGACTGGAGCGTGCCACTAAGAGGTGGGGCCTTACCATCAGCCCCACCAAAACTAAGCACCTGCCTGGGTATTTTGTACCATCGGACATTCCACCCCCACAACTCCCAATCGGTGATGGGGCAGTAGTGGAGAGAGTGGAGAGTTTCCCATACCTGGGCAATGTGCTTATGACCGGCTCCAGTTTAACAGCAGAGGTCTCACTCCGAATCAGTCGAGCGGCAATATCTTTTCATCGGTTGCGTAACGCTGTGTGGAAGCTACCTGGTTTGTCGCTCCACACGAAGCTTCAGGTCTTCTCGGCCACAGTCATTCCATCCCTTCTCTACGCTTGCGAAACGTGGACCCCCCTAAGGGAGCATCTTCGCCGGTTGGAAACATTTAGGCTGGCCTGCCTACGATCCATCCTGGGTTTAACCAGGCTGGATTGTGTGAGGAGCTTACAGATTCTTGAAAGATCTGGGCAAAGTCCCATCGGTGAGCTCCTCCGGCAGGCAAGGCTGCGTTGGCTGGGTCACGTAGCCCGCATGCCCAGCCACCGCATGCCTAAACAGCTTTTGTTCGGCCGGATCGAGGGGGCTAAACGGGCGCGGCACGGGCTAGAGAAGAGATGGAGTGATGTGGTACAGGAGGACGTGGAGCTGAGTGGACTTGCCGATGACTGGTACCAGCGGTGTCAAGATCGGCCTCTGTGGAGGAGGCTCGTGAAGGACGCTACTGGGCAGTTGGAGGCAGTCGCCCTCCAACAACAACGGAGGGGCGGAGGAGCGACGCTCACAACAACGAGCGGAGCGCCGGGTGACTAAAGCACAGCAAGTTGGTACAGTAGGGGGCACAGGTGGTGCATCAGCCAGTCATCTTGGTCATCTCGGTCAGTCGGACCCGTGGCACCTGGGTCTGCCCCGTGACCTCCTACCAGCGGGCGTTCGACACTTGACGTGGCCTCAAGGTGCACTTGGCCTGGCACAAGCGTCGTGGTGACGTCACCGCCACTTAGTGGCGAATGGCGGTTGTTGTTGTTGTGTTTGTGGGTGTTCTCTCTCCCTCTATCCCGCATTTGGAATCAACGCGCATCGATCGACTCCAAGCTGCCAGGCTCAGCAGCTCGGCAGCTCCCCCCAGTGGCAGAGCAAAGATTAAACACAGAGACCCCCACCCCCCACACGTCGGATATCAGCAGCCTTTGGCCGCTGTTGGTACAACACCGACATTAAGGCCGGCAGGGCGGCAGAGAGGATGAGGATGCAACGCCCGTCGGCCGTCTTTGTATCCCCGGTGTTGACGTTTACACAACGCCCCAAGGCTACTCATTTGGACGTCGAATTGACCCTGGGCACACGACCAAGTCGAACGAATTCGCGCCCCCCCCCCCCGCCACTGTTTTATTCGCTCGTGAGCTGCTGGGACTGAACTCGGCTCACAACAACAACCTCACCCCCACCAACCACTGCCACCGCCGCCGGCTTTCATCGAGCGCAGTGGCGCTAACCGCTGCGCCACCGCTCCCCCTGGCGGAGGGACATCTCGCACGCGGCACGCTCGGAGGGGAATTCCTCGGCTTCCCCCTGGGGGGGGGGAGGGGGTGCAGGGGGGGGGGGGTGCAGGGGGGGGGGTGTATGGGTGGGTGTAGGGGGGGTGCAAAGGGGGGGTGCAGGGTGGGGGGGTGCAGGGGGGGGGTGGGGGGTGCAGGGGGGGGTGCAGGGGGGGTGCAGGGGGGAGTGCAGGGGGGGGGGTGTACGGGGGGGGGTGCAAGGGGGGGTGTAGGGGGGGGTGCAGGGGGGGGGGTGCAGGGGGGGGGTGCAGGGGGGTGTATGGGTGGGTATAGGGGGGGGGTGCAGGGGGGGTGCAAGGGGGGGGGTGCAGGGGGGGGGTGTAGGGGGGGTGCAAGGGGAGGGTGCAGGGGGGGTGTATGGGTGGGTATAGGGGGGGGGTGCAGGGGGGGTGCAAGGGGGGGTGCAAGGGGTGTGTGCAGGGGGGGGTGCAGGGGGGTGCAAGGGGGGGGGGTGCAAGGGGGGGTGCAGGGGGGGTGTAGGGGGGGGGTGCAAGGGGGGGGGGTGCAGGGGGGGTGTATGGGTGGGTGTAGAGGGGGGTGCAAGGGGGGGGGTGCAGGGGGGGGGTGTGTGCAGAGGGTGTGTGCAGGGGGGGGGGTGCAGGGGGGGGGGGGGTGCAGGGGGGGGGGTGCAGGGGGGGGGTGCCCCCCACAGATGGCTGTGGGTCGCGGGACACCGCGTGGGGTCATCGCCAGGGCCGGGCGCAGTGCCGCGTGTGTGCAGCGTGAGACGCGCGCCTGCGGCAACGGGCCCAACGAAGAAGCACAAAAGACGTGGAGACATGCAGCAGTAGAAGCAGCAGTAGCAGTGGCAGCAGTGAGGAGCAGCAGCAGGAGCAGCAGCAGCAGCTTCGCTCGGCACGTACACCGGGCACGGGACATCGCGATGGAGGCGTGCGTGGTGCCTGGTGAGTGTCTGTGTGTGTGTGGTGAGTAAATGTGTGTGTGCGTGGTGTGTGGTGGTGAGTGACTGTGTGTGTGCGTGGTGTGTGGTGAGTGACTGTGTGTGGTGTGTGGTGAGTGACTGTGTGTGTGTGGTGTGTGGTGAGTGACTGTGTGTGTGTGCGTGGTGTGTGTGCGTGGTGTGTGTGCGTGGTGTGTGTGCGTGGTGTGTGTGCGTGGTGTGTGTGCGTGGTGTGTGTGCGTGGTGTGTGTGCGTGGTGTGTGTGCGTGGTGTGTGTGTGCGTGGTGTGTGTGCGTGGTGTGTGTGCGTGGTGTGTGTGCGTGGTGTGTGTGCGTGGTGTGTGTGCGTGGTGTGTGTGCGTGGTGTGTGTGCGTGGTGTGTGTGCGTGGTGTGTGTGCGTGGTGTGTGTGCGTGGTGTGTGTGCGTGGTGTGTGTGCGTGGTGTGTGTGCGTGGTGTGTGTGCGTGGTGTGTGTGCGTGGTGTGTGTGCGTGGTGTGTGTGTGCGTGGTGTGTGTGCGTGGTGTGTGTGCGTGGTGTGTGTGCGTGGTGTGTGTGCGTGGTGTGTGTGCGTGGTGTGTGTGTGCGTGGTGTGTGTGCGTGGTGTGTGTGCGTGGTGTGTGTGCGTGGTGTGTGTGCGTGGTGTGTGTGCGTGGTGTGTGTGGCGTGGTGTGTGTGCGTGGTGTGTGTGCGTGGTGTGTGTGCGTGGTGTGTGTGCGTGGTGTGTGTGCGTGGTGTGTGTGCGTGGTGTGTGTGCGTGGTGTGTGTGCGTGGTGTGTGTGCGTGGTGTGTGTGCGTGGTGTTGTGTGCGTGGTGTGTGTGTGCGTGGTGTGTGTGCGTGGTGTGTGTGCGTGGTGTGTGTGCGTGGTGTGTGTGCGTGGTGTGTGTGCGTGGTGTGTGTGCGTGGTGTGTGTGCGTGGTGTGTGTGTGTGTGGTGAGTGTCTGTGTGTGTGTGTGGTGAGTGTCTGTGTGTGTGTGTGGTGAGTGTCTGTGTGTGTGTGTGGTGAGTAAATGTGTGTGTGTGCGTGGTGTGTGGTGAGTGACTGTGTGTGTGTGGTGAGTGACTGTGTGGGTGTGTAGAGTGTGGTGAGTGATGTGTGTGTGGTGTGTGGTGAGTGACTGTGTGTGTGTGGTGTGTGGTGAGTGACTGTGTGTGTGTGTTCGTGGTGAGTGGTGAGTGACTGTGTGTGTGTGGTGTGTGGTGAGTGACTGTGTGTGGTGTGTGGTGAGTGACTGTGTGTGTGTGGTGTGTGGTGAGTGACTGTGTGTGTGGTGTGTGGTGAGTGACTGTGTGTGTGGTGTGTGGTGAGTGACTGTGTGTGTGTGTGTGTGGTGAGTGACTGTGTGTGTGTGTGTGTGAGTGACTGTGTGTGGGTGTGTGGTGAGTGACTGTGTGTGTGTGTAGAGTGTGGTGAGTGATGTGTGTGTGGGTGTGTGGTGAGTGACTGTGTGTGTGTTCGTGGTGAGTGGTGAGTGACTGTGTGTGTGTGGTGTGTGGTGAGTGACTGTGTGTGTGTGGTGTGTGGTGAGTGACTGTGTGTGGTGTGTGGTGAGTGACTGTGTGTGTGTGGTGTGTGGTGAGTGACTGTGTGTGTGTGGTGTGTGGTGAGTGACTGTGTGTGTGTGTTCGTGGTGAGTGACTGTGTGTGTGTGGTGTGTGGTGAGTGACTGTGTGTGTGTGGTGTGTGGTGAGTGACTGTGTGTGTGTGGTGTGTGGTGAGTGACTGTGTGTGTGTGGTGTGTGGTGAGTGACTGTGTGTGGTGTGTGGTGAGTGACTGTGTGTGTGTGGTGTGTGGTGAGTGACTGTGTGTGTGTGTGCGTGGTGTGTGTGCGTGGTGTGTGGTGAGTGACTGTGTGTGTGGTGAGTGACTGTGTGTGTGGTGTGTGGTGAGTGACTGTGTGTGTGTGGTGTGTGGTGAGTGACTGTGTGTGTGGTGTGTGGTGAATGACTATGTGTGTGTGTGTGTGTGGTGAGTGACTGTGTGTGTGTGTGGTGTGTGGTGAGTGACTGTGTGTGTGGTGTGTGGTGAGTGACTGTGTGTGTGGTGTGTGGTGAGTGACTGTGTGTGTGGTGTGTGGTGAGTGACTGTGTGTGTGTGGTGAGTGACTGTGTGTGTGGTGTGTGGTGAGTGACTGTGTGTGTGTGGTGTGTGGTGAGTGACTGTGTGTCTGGTGTGTGGTGAGTGACTGTGTGTTTGTGGTGAGTGACTGTGTGTGTGTGTGGGGTGTGGTGAGTGACTGTGTGTGTGCGTGGTGTGTGGTGAGTGACTGTGTGGTGAGTGACTGTGTGTGTGTGTGGTGAGTGACTGTGTGTGTGTGTGTGGTGTGTGGTGAGTGACTGTGTGTGTGGTGTGTGGTGAGTGACTGTGTGTGTGGTGTGTGGTGAGTGACTGTGTGTGTGTGGTGTGTGGTGAGTGACTGTGTGTGTGGTGTGTGGTGAGTGACTGTGTGTGTGGTGTGTGGTGAGTGACTGTGTGTGTGTGTGGAGTGTGGTGAGTGATGTGTGTGTGGTGTGTGGTGAGTGACTGTGTGTGTGTGTTCGTGGTGAGTGGTGAGTGACTGTGTGTGTGTGGTGTGTGGTGAGTGACTGTGTGTGTGTGGTGTGTGGTGAGTGACTGTGTGTGGTGTGTGGTGAGTGACTGTGTGTGTGTGGTGTGTGGTGAGTGACTGTGTGTGTGTGCGTGGTGTGTGGTGAGTGACTGTGTGTGTGGTGTGTGTGGTGAGTGACTGTGTGTGTGTGTGCGTGGTATGTGTGCGTGGTGTGTGGTGAGTGACTGTGTGTGTGGTGAGTGACTGTGTGTGTGGTGTGTGGTGAGTGACTGTGTGTGTGTGGTGTGTGGTGAGTGACTGTGTGTGTGGTGTATGGTGAGTGACTATGTGTGTGTGTGTGTGGTGAGTGACTGTGTGGTGTGTGGTGAGTGACTGTGTGTGTGGTGTGTGGTGAGTGACTGTGTGTGTGGTGTGTGGTGATTGACTGTGTGTGTGGTGTGTGGTGAGTGACTCTGTGTGTGTGGTGAGTGACTGTGTGTGTGGTGTGTGGTGAGTGACTGTGTGTGTGTGGTGTGTGGTGAGTGACTGTGTGTGTGTGTGGTGAGTGACTGTGTGTGTGTGGTGAGTGACTGTGTGTGTGGTGTGTGGTGTGTGGTGAGTGACCGTGTGTGTGGTTATTGACTGTGTGTCTGGTGTGTGGTGAGTGACTGTGTGTGTGTGGTGAGTGACTGTGTGTGTGTGTGGGGTGTGGTGAGTGACTGTGTGTGTGTGGTGTGTGGTGAGTGACTGTGTGGTGAGTGACTGTGTGTGTGTGGTGTGTGGTGAGTGACTGTGTGTGTGGTGTGTGGTGAGTGACTGTGTGTGTGGTGAGTGACTGTGTGTGTGTGTGTGGTGAGTGACTGTGTGTGTGTGGTGTGTGGTGAGTGACTGTGTGTGTGGTGTGTGGTGAGTGACTATGTGTGTGTGTGTGTGGTGAGTGACTGTGTGTGTGTGGTGAGTGACTGTGTGTGTGGTGTGTGGTGAGTGACTGTGTGTGTGGTGTGTGGTGAGTGACTGTGTGTGTGTGGTGTGTGGTGAGTGACTGTGTGTGTGGTGTGTGGTGAGTGACTGTGTGTGTGTGGTGTGTGGTGAGTGACTGTGTGTGTGTGTGGTGAGTGACTGTGCTTGTGTGGTGTGTGGTGAATGACTGTGTGTGTGGTGTGTGGTGTGTGGTGAGTGACTGTGTGTGTGGTGAGTGACTGTGTGTGTGGTGTGTGGTGAGTGACTGTGTGTGTGTGGTGTGTGGTGAGTGACTGTGTGTGTGTGGTGAGTAAATGTGTGTGGTGTGTGGTGAGTTACTGTGTGTGTGTGGTGAGTGACTGTGTGTGTGTGCAGTCAGTCTGTCTGGCTACTGCCAGTGTGTGTGTGTGATGCCGGCCTTCCAGTGCGCGTGTGTGCTACTATTTAGGTCCGATATTAACACCGTTTAAACACCGCAAACACCGGGGAACACCCAAACTCTTGACAGATATCTATAAATACCGTTAGACACTCCTAAAACACCGCGTAATGTAAACCAAACACCATCGTCAATCACCCGAAACCCAAAACACGCCGACCCGCGTGGTATATTTGCAAATAGGATGATTTAAACCTTTCTTATCCGCGATTTAAAAAAAAAAATTTTAAGAGAGGTCGAACGCTGAATGAGGAGTTCCACTGTTATTGCACATTTTCAGCATTGCGGTATATTGTTTGGGGTTTTTTTATTACCTAAATGAGAACAAATACAACATTGAAGTAAAGTTCCCTGGCTGGCTGCTGGCTGCGCGCCTTTCCACCCCAACAAACACATTCCTGCGGAGGGAGCTGGCAGGAACGTGTTGGGTTGCTCGGTCAATGGTAGGGGTCGGCACGGTTTGAACCGACTCAAACTGGTTTCAAATTGAGCAAGCCAAACCAAACCAAACCAGCGACGACTGAACCAAACCAAACCAAAACCAAACCAAACTAAGCTAAACCAAACCTCTTGAGTTGGCTTGAACCGAAAAGATGCGCGGCAAACAATATTCGCATTCAATACAAATATCAAGTGTATTAATCGCTAATTTCTACGCAGGCTTTCTTCATATTGAGATTCACTAGCAAGTACTGGACGACGATGTCGTCCACAGCCATCTCCTCAAGCTTGGCACGCCCAATGTCCTTGAACGCAGTGTGGTAGTTCAATGGCAGTGAAACCCCAACACTAGGCAACATCCGCGCCCACGAGCGCACACACATCTCGGCCTTGAACGTGCACTTGTGCAGGTTTGGTCGGTCGAGAAAGGAGCGCTTGGCGGCCGAGTTTGCTCTCTCGGAGGGCACGGACGACGCCGGGATAGGCAAATAGTCGAGGGCCACGCGTCGTAGGCGCGGGTACTTGCCGCCGTACAGCTTCCACCACTCGACGACATCCATGCTCAGGTCCTGAGTCGGCTCAAGCAGGAAGCGGTCGACCTCGGAGGCGGCGCCGTCGTGAGCGTTGGGCGCGTAGACCATGTCAAAGAGGATGTTAATGCCGCCACGCGGCGCCGCCTTCGGCGCCGCGTCCGTCGTCAACGCTGGGTAGCGCTGGTTGAGAATGTCCGTCATCATGTCCTTGATATTGCTGTACTCGGTGCTCGAGGCCGCGGGCTTGGGGTGGCGCAGGTCGAGAAAGCGGGCGACGCGGCTTGGTTCGGACGAGAGAAGGTCGCTGTACTTGACCATGTAGTCGGAGATGGTCACGGTGGCCGAGCTCACGACCACATGAGGACTCGGGCGGTGGGTCATGCAGTGGCTCAAGAGAGCCTCCTGCGCCGTGATGGCGTTCGAGATGGTGCAGTACTCCTCGGCGCCCATGGCATCGGAGATGGCCGCCGGCTTCTCCAAGAACTGGCAGAGCAGCGCCGCCTGCTCCCACTGCTCGTCCGACAAGCCGGCCTGGCTCCGCGACCAGCCGGGCTCAAGGCAGATGGCGTCGATCACTTGGCGCTGCCTTAGCGACGCCGTGAGCATCACGTACGTGCTACCCCAACGTGTGACCACGTCGAGGCAAGGCGGCTGCAGCGGGCACTTGAGGTAGTGCCGCGCGAGCGACGTGTAGGCCGCCCTCTTCGTCTTGCTCTTGCGGATAGCGCCGAGCGTCGCGCGGAGGATGCGCAGCAGTGTCTCGAACGCGCCGAATGAGGCCTTGACGCCGAGGTTGACGCAGTGCGCGATGCACCGCAAGCAGCACGTCGAGCGCAGGTTGCTCCCCTCGAGGAGCGTGAGGGACTTGGCGGATGCGACGGCGTCAGAACCGCTGTCGGTGACGACGGCGAGCAGGCGCGGCCACACGCCAAAGTCGTCGAGCAGCTCGTGCAGGCGCTGCGCCATGCGCTTGCCCACGCCTTCGCCCGGGGCCACCCAAAAGAAGTCAATGATGCAGTTGCACATGGAGAACGACGCCGGGTCCATCCAGTGGAGGGTGACCGAGAAGAAGCCGGTCATGGCGTCGTTTGTCCAACCGTCGTAGGTCAAGGAGACGCAAGAGCCAAAAGTAGTAAAGTACTGTAGCACGAGTAGCTTGAGGACGACATACATCTCGAGCATGCGGCGCTTGACCGTGCGCTCAGACTTGGGCTCGTAACCCGGGGCAGCTCGTTGAAGAAGAGTCGTAAAGGGATCCGATGTTACGTGTTTATGGCCTAGACCACTCGTCGCGATGTACTCGGCGACAAAGCTGTCCATGGCCTTGCTCGCGTGCGCTGACATGGGCGTGGCCATCTTGGACTGCACGAGCAAACCCTTCCCCGTCGGCGGCGACGTGACGACCGTGGGCGACTCGGGGTCGACGATCCCATGGGTCTTGAGATGCTTGATACGGGTGCCCGAGGAGGTGGAGCCCGCGTACTGGAGGGTGCAGATCTTGCAGGTCCGGCTCTGCACGTCGCCCGCGGCCTGGCTCGTCTCAAAGTACTCGTCGTGCCACAGCGCTCGGGACACACGGGCCTTCTTGGGCTTGGGCTGCGTCGCGGTCTGCAGCGCTGCGGCGCCGAGGGTGCGCATGAGGCTCTGCCGCGTGTCGCCGCGCGTGGCGTCCGGGCTCTCACGTTCGCTCGCCATCGGCTCCTCGTCGCTACCGGCGTGTTTGGTCTCTTCCACGTCGTGGATGAGATACCTTGTGATGCTGGAGCCGCCGGGGATGGCGCCGTCTTGAGCCGCTCGAGCCATGGAGATGCAATTGCAAAGTGAATTCGCAGGCAAAGGCAACTACAGCATGTCCTTTCGTGTCGCCTTTACAACCAACCAAACTAGTTTGAGCCGGTTCCACCCTGTCCGAGCCAAACCGAGTCGGTTTTCGTAGCCCCAAACCAAACCGAACCAGTTCAAACAGAGCCAAACCAAACCGATTTGGTTCGGTTCAAACCGCGGTTTGGTGGTTTGAGCCAAACCGTGCCGACCCCTAGTCAATGGCCAGGGTCAACGGCGGCGTGGTGTATTCCGCAAAAATGCCCGACTATGAGGGCGGGCACAAGCCGGCGTGAGTAGGTTAAACGTTGAGTTTTATAAGGGCACCACGGGGTGAGCAGCCCCTCCCCACCCAGCCCCACCCCTCCCACCCCCCACCCAGCCCCACCCAGCCCCTCCCCACCCTCCCCTCCCCACCCAGCCCCTCCCCACCCTACCCACCCAGCCCCTCCCTACCCTCCCCACCCAGCCCCTCCCCACCCAGCCCAGCCCCTCCCCACCTAGCCCCACCCCTCCCAACCCCCACCCTCCCCACCCTCCCCACCCAGCCCCTCCTCCCCCAGCCCCACCCCTCCCACCCAGTCCCACCCTTTCCACCCAGCCCCTCCCTGCACGACAGACACAATAATCCCCTGTGGGCTAGTGTAACCAGGAGGTTCCAACCAGTATAACTCCGTTGTTAGCCACAGAAACTAGAAGGGTAACTGGCCAAACGGGAGTTTCCGTGTAAACAAAAACAATAAACATCGAATTGAGTTGAAACGGTGGAAGACGTTCGGAAGACAACAACAGGCACAGCGAAGAGGGGAGAGTAACGAATATACAGAAGACTTTTCGATTTAAAGCTTTCGTGACCTCAGGGATTCATAGTCTTGGTTCTTTCGGTAAAGTCACGTAGAAGGGAAAAAAACAATAAAATAATAAAAATAAAATAATACATATAAAACAATAAAATAATAAAAATAAGTATAACCCGTAAAAACAACGTTTTTTACTATACATCCTTTATATGCGTGGCAGCGAACTTAATATAAAGGATTTAAAAATATATTCGCCTGTGGAGGACGCGGGGATCAATCCCGCGACCTTTGGCATGGGAAGCGAGGGCGCTACCAACTGCACTACTCCGCCACGGCCTGTAGAGGTTACGCTCTGGGCTCTTATACTGTGAATGAGTTCTGTTTGAATATATGTAAAATAAAATTTTTTTGCCTAAAAAGTGTAAAATGTTGGGAATTTTTTTTCACGAACATTAATTGTCTCGCACAACGAGTCTGTGTGGAAAATGTCAGCTCGATTGGATCACGGGAAGTGGGTTAAAAAACGACCGAAAGATTTGCACGGTCGTAAGCAAGCAAGCAAGCACGCAAGCACGCAAGCAAGCAAGCAAGCGAACTTAATATAAAGGATTTAATAAAACAATACAATTATCACGACGTCTCAATTGCAACACAAGCAATCGTCATCAGGTGTGAAAACCACAGCAAGAACATTTGAAAAAAGTGATAACATACAGAAGACTGACAAGGTTATTTTAAAAAATCGCACAAACTTTTAAATGTCCTCCGATGAATGTAATTTCTTTTGCCAGAATATTATATTCAATGGGTCTTTCGGTAAAGTCACGTAGATAGAAACATAATAACAATAAAATAATAAAAATGAAAATAAAGTGAATACAAATATAATAAAATATCACGACGTTTCGATTGCAACACAAGCGGTCGTCATCAGGAACAGAATATTCTTTACGTCTCAGAGAATATCAAAAACCCTCACAATACGTATCATCTTTGCGTTTTATTGCGTAAAATAAAGCAGATTACTTCGTACGGGGTTTGTGAGAATAGTATGACAATGACAGCTGGATTTAATTTCTTCCATTGCAGAGCAAACGGGTTCTACCCTCGTGTAACTTTTAAAACAATTTCCCCCTTACCACCCCGCATGTGCCCAGTGCCAGCTGACGCCTCGCATGCCACGAATTATATCCCGAAAGTACAGGAATCATTTTGGCGTCGCTGTGGAAAATCTAACACAAATAAATGTGTAATAAAAGACTCGACCACGGTATCTGGCTTGGTGTCCTTTATTCGGGTTCGTCTACTCTTCCCACACGGCTCTCTCCCTCTGAGACCCTCCGCTCGGCGCCGACGCTGCTGTCGCTCCCGTCGTCGCTAACAGCCTCGCTGCTGGTCTCCTCGTGTCGCTCCCGTAGCCTCTAGCAGCCTCACTGCTGATCTCCTCACGCAGCCTCTCCGGCTGCCCTCGCTGCAGCTCCCCCACTGCTCTCCCTCTCCGAGCAGTCCCACTGCTGCCTCTTCGTGCAGCCTCTCTGGCTGCTCTCGCTGCAGCCTCGCCGCTGCTCCCTGGGTTGGTCACCGCTGGCCGACGGTGCCAATCCTCTCTCCGAGTGTGTGTGGCGATCTCGCCACTCCTCCCAGCCTTCGCCCTGCGTGGCCTCACCCTAGTCCAGTCTCCAACAACCCCCCCTCCTCTTCCGGTTTCTCCCCTTAAAGACCCGAACCTTTCTCCCACATGACGTAACTCCTCCCCCCCGTGACGTCACATCCGGAAGGTCGTTTACGCCCGCATTACACCACCCTCCCCCGTAGAGAAAACCCAGCCGACCTCGGCTGAACAAAACTCCGAACAGTAATGCGGGCGAACTGACCCTGACACACTAAAGGACACGAAGCATGCAATAATTATAACAGTAAAACAACAACACAACATAACAATCAACGAAACGTAAGAGATTTAGAACATGTGCGGGTCGCCGGCCCGTCCCGGACGGTCGGCGGCCCTCCCGCAGAGCGGGAACGTGATGGGGTTTTAAGAGTGACAGGCCGCAATCCTCCTGTCGCTGTTGGAGGCCCACCAACGTCCCGTGTCCCCGAAGGCTCAGCCCCGGAGGTGTCCCGCGATTGTGCTTGCAGCGGGGTCGGAAGGGCTGCAGGGCTCGGAGTTCCCGCAGTCCTGGCAGGCACCCCCCGAGCAGGGCCCCTCGTCACCTGCGGTGTCACGGCCGGTCTGTCTGGAATAGGCACGAGAGGCGCTCTTGCGAGATCAACGGACGCAGGCAAGGGAGAGTCGGCAGCAACAGACCCCGGCAAGGCAACATCAGGAGATGACGCATCCGGTAGGGGAGCAACATAAGGCTTCAAGCGCGACGCGTGAACAAACCAGCGACGAGATCCAATCCGAACACGTGCCGACTGCGGGTTGGGAACCTCGATGAGGCGGACGGGCCCTTGCCAAGGTTTATGCAATTTAAGAGAGGTTCCTGGCCGCACCTGTGGGCAATGGAGCCAGGCCAGGTCCCCAACCTTCCAGGGGCACTCCCCCTTGGAACGTCGAGCATACCGCTCGTTCTGGGCCTGAGCTTTGGCCGTAGCCACGCGGGCACCCTCCCGCGCCTCCGTGACCCGGCGAACGGTGTCCTGAATGTAATCTGGGAGTGGTTTACCAGGTCCCCTCACACCGGTTCCCAACTGCACATCCATCGGCGGCACGTTTTCCCGACCATACATAAGGAAAAACGGCGAATATCCTGTAGCCGCATGAGGCGTCATCCGGTACGCCGAAAGCACCCCAGGGATGTGCAGATCCCAATCTGATTGTTGTTCACTCACCGTGTGGCACAGCATGGCAGACAATGTCCGATTTAGCCGTTCGACCATACCATCCGTTTGCGGATGGTATGGGGATGTCCGTACTTTCTTAGTCCCAAGGGCCGCGCACACTTCCGCCAATAATTTAGAAGAAAAATTTCGGCCCTGGTCCGTGAGGAGTCTCTCCGGCGCACCCTTGTCCATAACGTACCCGAATAAAAAGGCCTCGGTAATAGCCGCGGCCGATTGGTCAGGCAACGGCCAGGCCATCGGCCAACGGGAGAGGTACTCGACTCCAACCAGCAAATATTTATTACCCCTCGCAGATGGTGGGAAGGGTCCCAAAATGTCCAGTGCCACCAATTCATTAACCTGAGACACCTGAATTGACTGTATAGGCGGCACATAAGGATGTTTAGGTGGCTTACGCCGGGCACAATCAGGGCACGCGCGCACGTGCCCGACGACATCTGTCGCCATGCCGTGCCAAAAGTAATGACGTTGCAACGTCAATAAGGTCTTTTGCACACCCAGATGTAAGAGCGTGTCACAATGGAGAGTCCTAATTAACTCGTATCGCAGGGACGCTGGCACAACCAGACGCCAGCGTTCCTGGAATCCTTCCCTCCACATGAGCAGACCATCTCGGAGAGCGGTTTCCGGCACCCCATCCGTACCCGGACCCCCACTCTCCACCGCAGACCGCTTCCGTAAGGACAACAACGACTCATCCATCATTTGTTCCCGAATCCACACAGACCGTGGCAGATTCAAAACCCCGTCAGTCGGACCCGGCTCCATCGGAGCATCCGGCCTCTCGACGGCCAACGCAACCGGCTGAGGGGGGGATAGAATCGGCGTACACCTATGCGTCCCCGACGCGCACGCGCAAGGGGAGCGCTGCGGCAATCTTGAAAGTGCGTCTGCATTCGCATGGCGCACCCCCTTCCGATGATGAATTTGGAAGGAAAATTCTTGCAGCGTGTCCAACCAACGCGCCAACTGGCCAGATGGCTGATCCATCTTAAGAGCATACTGCAAGGCCGCATGATCCGTACGCACAATAAAGGAACGACCGTACAGGTACGGTCGAAATTGGCGTAGAAAAAAAACAACAGCCAAAAGTTCCCTGCGAGTGACACAGTAGCGGGTTTCCGCGGGAGACAAAACCCGGCTACCATACACCACCACGCGCTCCACACCCCCTTTAGACTGAGACAACACCGCGCCAATACCTGTGTCACTCGCGTCCGTATCAAGAATGAAGGGGTGATCGAAATCCGGATAATCCAACGTCGGCGCCGTAGCCAATAGATCGCGCAGGCCCTGAAAAGCCGCCTCTTCCGGCGGTCCCCAACCAAATTTTCGTCCTTTACCCGTAAGGAGGTGCAAGGGCCTCGCGATCGTCACAAAATTTGGAACGAATCTCCGATAATATGAGGCGAATCCCAAAAACCGACGTACATCTCCCACGGTGGCCGGAGTTGGCCAATCCCGGACGCACGCCGTTTTGTCCGGATCCGTGGCCACCCCCTCAGCACTCACGATATGCCCCAAATAACGGACGGACCGTTGCAGTAGGTGACATTTCTTTGGTTTGAATTTCAAATTCGCGGAACGCATCCTCGTGAACACCGCCTCCAACCGCCGTAAATGTTCATCAAATGTGCGGCTGAAGACGATAATATCGTCTAAATATATGAGACGTCTCCCACTGCAACCCCGTCAATACCAGTTCCATCAACCTTTGAAATGTGGCAGGGGCCGCATTCAGCCCCATCGGAAGACAATTGAATTGAAATAACCCCTGCGGCGTACGGAATGCAGTTTTCTCCCGTGAGGGCTCGTCAAGGGGAAGCTGCCAGAATCCCGAAGAGAGATCCAGCTTAGAAAAGAACTTAGCCCCCGACAAGGCATCGAGGGAGTCGTCCATACGCGGCAGGGGATACGCATCTGCCACCGATATTTTATTCAATTTCCGGAAATCAACACAAAATCGCAATTTGCCGTCCTTTTTCTTGACCAAAACAACAGGCGCGTCCCATGGGCTGTTAGATGGAGATATTATGTCCGCAGCCAACATGTCATCCACTGCCCCCCGAACGTGTTCTCGCTCAGCCGGACTCATCCGGTGCGAGTTCAACCGAATAGGGGCAGCGTCCCCTGTGTCAATATGATGGTAAAGCAACGAGGTGCGTCCCAAATCCAAATCGTCGGAGCTAAACACATCCGAATACGTCAATAACAATTTACGAATCGCACGACGTTGTTCCTCGGACAGGGAAGAATTTTCCTCACATAAGTCGGCAATCCAGCGATTATCCGAAGCTACCGGCTCGGAAACACCAGCAACCACGCCCTGGCTGTGCAGGCAATCTTGTGCCGTAAAAGCCGTAGTGGCATGTGCCACGACCGTACCAGCCGGGACACACACGTTTTCGGTACCTGCATTGAGCACCTGCAAAAAGGGTAATTGGTCCGGCCGAACGATGGTCTGCGCCCCAACCAGCGCCAATCCGGTCGATATCGTGGCTGACGGTGACAACAAGACCCCAACCGCTCCTAGCCGATCAGGCAGGGGCTTCCGATACCGCAAAGGAATAAGCATCTGTGAGCCAGGTGGAATGTCAACAGATACTACGGATAACGCTTGCACCTGTGCGGCAGGAGCAGGTCGCCCCCAGGGCGACGGCAGAAACGAGATTTGACGGCCACCCGGCAATTCAATACAATTCTCATTAATTTTGATCAAAATGGGCATCTTAGCGAGATAATCAGTTCCCAGTAAACAAGGAACTGCCAGAGATCTTGAAATTAACACAGTTCCTGAGGCCGACACTTCCCCGATAGATATTTTAGCGTCCACCTGGCCCACAATGCCCATGCTACCCCCGTTCGCAGCGACGCACGACCCGTAACCTGGACGCACGGCCCCCGGTGGGATGCCCAACAGATGGAAAATGACATCCGATATAATAGTCGCGGACGCCCCGGAATCAACCAAAATACGAACGTCCACCCCTTGTATAGACCCCGGTACAGTGGACGAACCCGTAGCGGCCGCGACGACCCTCCGTGCCAATTTACGCCACTGCGTCACCGAGCGACAAGGCCCCGTCGATGGCCTCCCCTTAATAACAACACCCGGATCGCACGACAACGGTGATGGGTGAGGTGCAAAGCCTTGCCGGGTGTCTGGTGCGCACCGACTTGCCTGTCTTGGCGGTTCCTTCTTTGGCGCGTCCGTTGACGAGGCCTCCTGCTGGGGCGGACCCGGGACGCGGGCCCAGCAGTCCCTGGCGTAGTGGCCCTTACGCCCGCAGCGGAAGCAGTCAACGACATTGCGCTGTAGCGCAAGCCCAGCGTCCCGCCGGGCCCGTACCGGTGGTGCAGCGCGCGGGGCCGGCCCACCGCGGCCCGACCATGGACCAGAGGCGGCCGTCAGCTCCTGAGGGCCCCCCCATCCAGCACGTAGACCGCCTTCTTAGGGTCCCAACCCAAGGCGCCTCCCTCGATGATGGGCCCCCCCGTCCACGCCGCGACTTGCTTCCACCGACGGAGGTTAAACTGTGCATCCAGACATTTTGCTGTCGCCCGGGAAGTCAGCTTCTCGTGGCCACACACAGGCATGGGAATCCCCAGATCCCGAGACAGCTCGAGCATCTTACCTAAGATGAGAGGCTCGAGCAGGTCAGGCTTCGTCTCCGGATATGCGGCCATAGCCAACTCCAGCACCGCACCCCTATATGCCACCGGCGATTCCTCGGGCACTCGCTCTCGTTGAGCAAATCGGCGATGAGCATCATCAGGTGGCTCGTAAGCGTCCGCCATTTCGTCAAAAACTCCACGTAATGTTTTCTTCTTTTCGGCCGTTATGGAACAAAATAATCTGACCGACTCGTCATCAAGAAGAGTCGGCAACACTTCCAAAGCCTCAGCGTCAGTCCACCTAGCAGAACGTACCGCCGCCAAAAATCTGCAGGCGAAAGCGCTCCAATCGCCCCCGATGGAGAATTCTTTGACCGTAGTAAGATGCCGACTGCGACTCCTTAGCACGCCGTCTTCAAGCGATGGTTCATCCGGCGGTAGGTTCAAAATGGCGTCGAACCGCGGCGTGGTCAAGATGGCGGCTTCCCGCCGCGGAGCGCGCAAGATGGCGGCTTCGTGCCGCGTGGCTGATGGCGTCGACAGCGAAGGCAAGGCGGCGGCCTGTGGACCACCCTCAGCTCTCCCCATTGCCGTCCTCGGCGTGACGAGGTGACATAACTGCGCCAGTACGCTCTTGAGAGTCTCAAGCTGCTCCGCCATCTGTTCCCATCGGAAATCCGCGTCCGTTGGTGCTGACGGGCCCGCCGACGCGGCGACATCTTCAACTCCCGTTCCCGCACTCGCTTCAGCAGGGCTCTCCTCCACCACTGCAGCTGAATCCCTCGTAGGAGGAAGGTCGTCGTCGTCGGACGAAGAAGCAGATTATGGCGTCGGAATATTCTTTTTTCTTAGTTGCTTCGACATGCCGTTACACTTCCAACACCAGTGTAATAAAAGACTCGACCACGGTATCTGGCTTGGTGTCCTTTATTCGGGTTCGTCTACTCTTCCCACACGGCTCTCTCCCTCTGAGACCCTCCGCTCGGCGCCGACGCTGCTGTCGCTCCCGTCGTCGCTAACAGCCTCGCTGCTGGTCTCCTCGTGTCGCTCCCGTAGCCTCTAGCAGCCTCGCTGCTGATCTCCTCACGCAGCCTCTCCGGCTGCCCTCGCTGCAGCTCCCCCACTGCTCTCCCTCTCCGAGCAGTCCCACTGCTGCCTCTTTGTGCAGCCTCTCTGGCTGCTCTCGCTGCAGCCTCGCCGCTGCTCCCTGGGTTGGTCACCGCTGGCCGACGGTGCCAATCCTCTCTCCGAGTGTGTGTGGCGATCTCGCCACTCCTCCCAGCCTTCGCCCTGCGTGGCCTCACCCTAGTCCAGTCTCCAACAACCCCCCCTCCTCTTCCGGTTTCTCCCCTTAAAGACCCGAACCTTTCTCCCACGTGACGTAACTCCTCCCCCCCGTGACGTCACATCCGGAAGGTCGTTTACGCCCGCATTACAAATGCGCAAACATTAAACACGCCTCCCCCCTTTTACCAGAGCTATCCTTCCATACAAACAAAACTCTGGTCTGTTTTAGTTATGTTAATTATACTCGAGTTGCCCGTCTCCCCTCACGCCTGCCATGATGTGTGTGGCCCTTGTTATAGACTGCCGTGTTGAGTGTGGAGGTGTAAATATAGACACACGGGTTCGTGAGAGTGAGTGAGCGAGTGAGTGTGACGAGTGTGTGCAGAAGCTTGTGGTATAGGGGCTGCATGTGTATCTTTGGGGATACACGGTGAACGCGTGTGTGTGTGTCCGGCAAAACAACCCCCTACCTCGTGGTGCTGGACGGGCAACGCTGTTGTGGGCAATGCTGTTGTGGGCAGTGCTGTGGGGGGAGGGCCAATTCCGATTGGTCTTTCCCCTCATGGCGTTTGTAACCACCACAGTGGCCAAATGGGGGCTCTGGACGGGTGCAAGGGGCTGGTAACCCCTCCACCTTCAATTAATTACCACTAAACCACGACGATACATTTTAATAAATAAGCTTGTGCCGGAGGGCCCGGGGGTACAGGCGTCTATGACGTCTCCTGGCCAAACCCCATTTGGCAGAGCCAGGAGACTGAATCCTTACCCTCGGGGCTCCTCCAGAAACAACAAAAACACTATGTGTGGCCACATGGAATGTTCGAATGCTCACTGCGGAGCAGAGGCTGCCACTCCTCTGTCGGGAGCTGGACCGGTACTTCCTGGATCTCTGTGGTATTCAGGAGGTCCGGTGGACCGACTCTGGCTCCTGCCACCATGAGGGGTGGACAGTCCTCTACTCGGGGCAGGAGACTGCCAAATAACAGGGTGTGGCTCTTCTTCTGAATAAAATAATGAAGGGGGCGTGGGAGAGTGGCAGTGAGGTGTGGGAAGCTGTAAGACCCAGGCTACTTTGGGCTCGCCTTCGCATCAACCAGAGGCGAGAAGTGGTGGTCGTTGTTACTTATGCCCCCACTGAAGATGAACATCCGTGGAGGGATGCAGGCAAGGCCGATGAGTCAGATGCCTTCTATGACCTCCTGTCACAGGTGCTAGCTAAAGTGGCCCCTCGGGATAGAGTCATCTTGTTGGGTGACTTCAATGCCCGAGTTGGTCATGATGCTGGCACCTGGTCTGGAGTGATTGGAAGGCATGGGCCAGATCAGCTCAATATCAACGGCAGGAGGCTGCTAGATTTTTGTGTAGCCTATGAGCTTGTAATTACCAACACGCTGTACCGACATCAGCGCATCCACACCACATCATGGATGCATGCCGGGTCCAAGCAAAAACATCTGCTGGACTACATAGTGACAGAACAGCGGATGCGGGCCCATGTCCTTGATATCAGGATCTACCGTGGAGCTGATCTGCCCACTGACCATGGACTTGTCATCTGTAAGATGCGCCTGCCATTCTTCCACTCTGGTGGTGGGTGTACACCCAGGACCCCATTCAAACCCTTAGTTTCATGGTCTCAGCTAGCTGATGAAAGTTGCAAGCGAGATTTTCATCATCGCTTGCGGCTTGGTTTGGAATCGCCCCCCACTCCTGATGTCGAGGGGAAATAGGCGAGGTTTAGGACTGTGGCTCATGCAGCTGCAATGGCTGCTTTGGGTACGCGGTCCAGACCTCCCCAGAGACCCTGGCTGACAGAGGAGGTGTTCAAGCTGGCTGAGAAAAAGCGACAAGCCCACTCTCATCGGCTACAGCATCCTATGTCGGAGAATGAGGAGGCTTACCGCAGCCTTTGCTCGGAGGTTCGGAGAGCCGTGAGGCGCTGCAAGGATGGGTGGTGGTCGCGGGTTTCTGAGGAGATGGAAGTCTGCCTCAAAGGCCCGCAATCACAAATCACTATTTAATTCCATCAAAAAAGTAACCTGCAGCACCACACCTATTACCATCATTAGGGGAAAGAACGGTGATCCAATCTCCGACCCCCCCAGGAACAGGTTTGCAGATTTGCTGAACATTTATGTGAGGTCCTGGGGGAGGGGAAATCCCTCAGCCAGGAAAACAACGTGGGACAAATTGGGGATGATCCTGCCATGGCTGCGGTGCCTCAAATATTGGAAGAAGAAGTCACCCCCTGTGAATGGCTGGCTGAGGTACCATCTGTTGAGGAAGTACTGAAGGCAATCCAGAGTCTGAGACCAGGAAAGGCACCGGGCAGAGATGATCTCCCAAGTGAAATGCTGAGGGAGGGTGGCATTTGTGCACATCATAACAACAGTCTGGACCACTGGACGGGTTCCGCAGGACTGGAAGGATGCCCTGGTGGTCCCCCTCTTTAAGAAGGGGGACCGCACAGACTGTAACAACTACAGGGGCATCTCATTCCTCAGTGTGCCGGGAAAGGTCCTGGCAAGGATTATTCAACATCGCTTTGCTAGGCACGCTGAGGAGAGGCTTGCGGAGCCCCAATGCGTTTTCAGGAAATGGCGGTCCTGCACAGATGCTATATTTTCTGTCCGTCTGCTACAGCAGAGGTGTAGGTAATTCCAACGAGACCTACATCTCTGCTTTATTGACCTGGTCAAGGCTTATGATACCATCAGTAGGCCTGGGCTCTGGGTTGTTCTTCGTGCTTTCGGAGTCCATAACTCTCTGCTCACGATCATTAAGGACCTTCATGATGGTGAGCGGGCCTGGGTAAAACTACGTGGCCGGGAGTCAGAGCCTTTCCCTGTACACCTTGGGGTGCGACAGGGATGTCCTCTTGCTCCCACATTATTTAACATCTATTTTGACCACGTAGTTCGTGAAGCCTTCAATAGCTGTACCGGAGGAATTTCCATCTGGTACAGATACAATGGGAGGCTGATCGATGCCCGGGTGCGGTCAAGGGATGGCTCCCTATTGCTCAACCATGTTATGTATGCCGATGATCTGGTAATTGCTGCTCACTCAGAGGAGGAGTTGGAGGCGCTGCTGCTTAACCTGGAGCTTGCCACTAAGAGGTGGGGCATTACCATCAGCCCCACCAAAACTAAGCACCTGCCTGAGTGTTTTGTACCATCAGGCACTCCACCCCCACAACTCCCAATTGGTGATGGGGCAGTAGTGGAGAGAGTGGAGAGTTTCCTAGACCTGGGCAGTGTGCTCATGACGTGCTCCGGTTTAACAGCAGAGGTCTCACTCCGAATCAGTCGAGCAACATTATCTTTTCATCGGTTGCGTAACGCTGTGTGGAAGCTACCTGGTCTGTCGCTCCGCATGAAGCTTTAGGTCTTCTCAGCCACAGTCATTCCCTCCTTTCTCTATGCTTGCGAAACGTGGACTCCCCTAATGGAACATCTTTGCCGGTTAGAAACATTTAGGCTGTCCTGCCTACGATCCATCCTGGGTTTAACCAGGCTGGATTGTGTGAGGAGCTCACAAATCCTTGAAAGATCTGGACAAAGTCCCATCGGTGAGTTCCTCCGGCAGGCAAGGCTGCGTTGGCTGGGCCATATAGCCCGCATGCCCAGCCACCGCATGCCTAAACAGCTTTTGTTCGGCCGGATCGAGGGGACTAGATGGGCACGGCACGGGCTAGAGAAGCGATAGAGTGATGTGGTACAGGAGGATGTGCAGTTGAGTGGACTTGCCAATGACTGGTACCAGCGGTGTCAAGATCGGCTTTTGTGGAGGAGGCTCGTGAAGGACGCTACTGGGCAGTTGGAGGCAGTCGTCCTCCAGCAACAACGGAGGGCGGAGGAGCGACGTTCATAACAACGAGCGGAGTGCCGGGTGGCTAAAGCACAGAAAGGTGGCACAGCAGGGGGCACAGGTGGTGCATCAGCCAGTCGTCTTAGTCGACCTGTGGAATCTGGGTCTGCCCCGTGACCTGCCAGTGGGCGTTCGACACTTCACGTGGCCTCAAGGTGCACATGGCCTGGCACAAGCGTCGCCACTTAGTGGCGAATGGCGGTTGTTGTTGTTGTGTGTGTCCGGGGTGGATTCAGCTCTCTCTTTTTCTCCTCGTCCATCCCCCACTCTCCTCCCTCCTTCTGCTTGTCTCGGGAGTCTCCCCCGGGAGGCTGGAGAGGGACTTGCCCCTCTCACTGGGACTCAGGAATGACGCTGAGAGGAGGGGGAGGAGGCGTCCTTCAGATTGGGTTGCCCTTTAGTGGCATGCGCACACACGCACTGGCACACACACACTGCATTGCATTGGTCACAACCACACACAGTGACGGGCACAAAGACACTGGCAGGCAAAGACACACACACTGGAAGGAACATACAAAGACAATGGCCCCCCTGTATAGCCTTAACAGACTGTTGGGGCAAGTGCTGTTAGTGAGCACCTGTGAACGCCGGAGGGGGTGGGTGGCCAGCACCACAGCCGGCAGCCTTTGTCTCCTCAGTGGCGATGTTGACGCACTACACCAGGTGCTCATTTGAGGCTGAGTCAACCTAGGAGAGGCCCAGGACCGGTTCAGATAATCGTCACTGAGGTTGGCTGTGAGCGGGAATCGAACGCGGGTCGCCAGGTTCGAAGCGCGGCGCGCTATACACACACACTGGCACACACACACTGGCACACGCACACACACACTGGCACACACACTGGCACACACACAGGCACACACTGGCACACACACTGGCACACACACACACCGGCACACACACACACTGGCACACACACACACACACTGGCACACACACACTGGCACACACATTGGCACACGCACACACACACACACTGGCACACACACACACACTGGCACACACACACACACACTGGCACACACACACAGTTCCGTATTGTTACAAGCACAGCATGTAGAGCACACACACGTTGGTACACACACACACACTGGCAGGCACACACACTGGCAGGCACACACACACACTGGCACACACACACTGGCAGGCACACACACACTGGCACACACACACAGTTCCGTATTGTTACAAGCACAGCATGTAGAGCACCAGCACACACACACTGGCACACACACACACACTGGCACACACACACACACTGGCACACACACACACACTGGCAGGCACACACTGGCACACACTGGCACACACACACACTGGCACACACACACACACACTGGCACACACACACTGGCAGGCACACACACACACTGGCAGGCACACACACACTGGCACACACACACAGTACCGTATTGTTACAAGCACAGCACGTAGAGCACTAGCACACACACACACACGTTGGCACACACACACTGGCAGGCACACACACACACTGGCAGGCACACACTCACGTTGGCAGGAACACGTTGGATTCAAGCGCAGAGGCACAGTGCTCGGCACAGAAACGCCGTCATGTGTCAAGCACACGTTCACGTTGTCAGGCCCAACCAAACAAAGACGAAGTATCCCCGTATAGCCTTAACAGACTGTAGGGGCAAGTGCTGCTAGCGAGCACCTATGAAGGCCGGCACGGCAAACGAGTGGGTGGGTGGCCAACACCAGGCCCGGCCGCCTTTGTCTCCCCAGTGGCGATATTTACACACCGCACCAGGTACTCATTTGAGGCTGAGTCGACCTAGGGGAGGCCCAGGACGGGTTCAGATAATCGTCACTTGGTGTTGGCCGTGAGCGGGAATCGGACCCGGGTATCCAGGTTCGTAGCGTAGCGCGCTAACCACTGCGCCACCGCTCCCCTCAGGCCCAACTGCACACAGTCAGGCACACACAGTGAGTTCCAAACATAGTGAGGCAGTAGCGCACTTAGTGTTGTTCACAGGGAACCACAGGGTGGGCCACTACAAAAGCACGAGCACGTACACGGTGACATTCACAAGCCCACAAACAGCTCCAGGGGTCAGACACTAGGATACATTCACTGTATCAAGCAGCATAATACATACACACAGTATCATTCAAGAGCACACACACGGTCAGGGATTGGACAACAGTACGTACAGTGGCCAGTCCACAATTAGTACATACACAGTGCCATTCACATTCAGAGAATATAGTACATGTACAACGTGCTTGGCACTAACACAAAATTACCCCCCTCCACACACACAATTACCTCCTCCACACACACACACGATCACCCCTCTCCATACACAACAACCATCACTATTTTTGCTATTTTATTACTTCCCTTCTACGTGACTTTACCGAAAGAACCAAGAAGATGAATCCCTGCAGTCACGAAAGCTTTAAATCGAAACATCACTATATAGTCCAGCAGATGTTCTTGCTTGGACCGGGTATGCATCGATGATGTTGTGTGGATGTGCAGATGCCGGAAAAGCGTTTTGGTAATTACATGCCCATCGGATGCACAGAAGTCTAGCAGCCTCCTACTGTTGTTTTTAAGCTGATCTAGGCCAAACCTTCCAATCGCTCCAGCCCAAGTGAATGCGTCATTCCCACTCGGGCATTAAAGTCACCCAACAGGATGACTTATCGCGAGGGCTCACTAGCTAGCACCTGTGAAGGGAGGTCGTAGAAGGCATCGGACTCATCGGCCTTGCCTGCATCCCTCCACTGATGTTCATTTTCAGTGGGACTTACAGCTTCCCACACCTCACCGCCACGCTGGCGTGGACAGATGGCAACCTTCACGCGGGCCACTTTGTTAAGTGAGAAATCACGATGAATAATGCTATCAGCGCAGCGACCGAACATTGATCATCGATCTCCCGGTCTCCAGAGCAACATAACAAGCCACGCCAATGGCCCTCTTTAGGGCCAAAGAACATGCCAGATAGGCCTTGGGACAAGGATCCTCCATCTCAACATTGAGGGGCTCTCCCGGGCGAAGTGCGAGTATCTTGTAACATCGATGTCCTGACGCTCCAAGAAACCCAGGTCTTGGATGCCCTACGTGCCAGTTGCTACCACATCCATGGATACACCCTCACGACGAGCCGATACCACCTGAAATATGGCTTGGCCATATACGTGAAGAACACCAGCACAAGAGTTCTACACCTTCCCACCAACCGAAAAAAGCCACCTACACCACCAGCATCGAGATAGAGAAACTGCACGTCACCAACGTGTACAAATCCCATAATTCAAATTTACTAAAGCCAACGCTCCCAAGTGCACCAATCCCAGCCCGATATGTTGGTAACTTTAACACGTTCCTTCGGAGTGGGCAGGTAGGAACTTGGTTGGACAGCGCATTCGTGCACGACAGACAAATATGCACGACAGACAGACAAATAATCCCTGGTGGGCAGTGTGGAACCTGTTGTTCCTACATGTAACAGCCACCAACTATGTGGGGCTATACAGTAAGGGGCCATCCATTTAGTACGTACGCAAAAATCTGTCAAAATCTGACCCCTCCCTGTACGCACGCGTACTTTTTACCCCCCCCCCCACCTGCGTACGTACGCTTGACGCACCACCCCCCCCCCCACGAATCATAATGGCCGATATATTTAAGGATTAATAATAATAACGTGTTTAAGCAAACAGATAGTCCACCACCGAACTATCTAATTCATTTGAAGGCCAATGTACACATTATTATCGAGGCTTCACCCCCCCCCCCCCCCCGTTTCCTATGCGTACGTACATTGTCAGTAGAACCCCCATACGCAAGCATACGCATTTGGGTTAACCCCTCCCTTCCCCCTCCATGCGTACGTACTAAATGGATGGCCCCCAAATCAGGCCGACTTCGAAGACCTCACTGACTGGATGTCCGCTGAAGATCTGCACCTGGTTTTCGATGCCAAGCAAGAAGCAACTTTCCACTCTTTCTCGCTGGCAAAGTGACTACAGCGTGGATCTCGCCATCGTTTTCAAGGATCAAAGTGGGAGCACACTTCATGCATACTCCCAAAAAATACTCCCAAACTTTCCCAACATAGGCCCATCATCACCCACATCAACAAGGTATTTTGGACTTTTTGCGCATTGGGATCCTCGGATGGAATGCGCATTCTAAATTTGAATTATTTTCATCATGACTGTGACCTTATCATGCATTCGTTCAGCAACCAGAAGCCAATGCAGGTCGGTTCTTGCAGTACCCATCACAACATGTGCCAAATAATTTCATGCATGCTGCAGCTTGCTAATGTTTTTGCCAGACGTCCCGAAGAGTAGTGAGTTGCAATAATCGAGCCTTCTTGATAATAGGCTACACACCACCGTCGTGGTCGAATGTGTCGTAGAGCCCTGATATGAAAATTGCAGGACCTGACTATATTTTGTACGCGGTGATTAAACGACGTATTCTGGTCGAATATGGTGCCAAGGCTCTTTAGATGAGTCAAAAACTGAATTCTGGAGTCTGCGATTGCCACACCTGTTCCTACCAGAAATGTTTTTGCCTGAGTCCCAACCAGCAGAACCTCTGACTGATGCACAAATGGAAAATTTAAAACTCCAGTGTGCGCCTGTGGTCACCCAGAATAGGCCATAATACAGAAACGACGCAATGCCCAATCCACAAAGACGAATTCGACATTACAGGGATACAATCTTCTGCTCTTGTCGCGATTGTCCGGCTTGATCACCTGAATGTGAAATTGTAGTTGTTGCTCTGCATCCACAACAGTTATACGACAGTCGAAGACCACCACGCTCCCACGCCCCCTTCATCTTGTTCATAAGAAGAGCCACTCCCTGTTGTTTGGAAGTTTCCTGCCCCGAGGAGAGGACTGTCTACCCCTCATAGTGACTAGAGCCAGAACCAGTCCACCAGACCTCTTGAATACCACAGAAATCCACGCGGTACCGGTCCACCTCCCGATAGCGAAGTAGCAGCCTCTCCTCCGAAGTGAGCATTCAAACATTCCACGTGACCACTCGTCATGGAGTGGCGAGATGTTCGCTACCTCGCCTGGTATCCTGGAGGGCCGTCGGTTCGATCCCAACCCTGACGCCTGTATATTTTGAATTTGCATGTTCTCCCCACGGTCGAATGGATTTTTCTCTGGGCCCACTGATTTTTCCCTCCACATTTAGAAAAATTCGTCGAAACTTATAAATTCCAACACGATAAGCCACTGCACTGAGTTATCATTTGTGGCCAGGTCGCTTATGAAAAAGAGCTACATGGCTCAGCAGACCTTACCTGGTAAAATAGGAAAGTTAATGAAGACACCTGTCCCCCCCCCCACCCGGGGCCTCCAGCAAAAGCTTAGTTTGATATTCGGTCGTCCAGAGCCCCCGTTTGCCGCTGCCGTGGCTACGAGAGCCATGAGGGGAATAGCTGATTGGAGTCGGCCTTCACCCAATGGCACATTGCTCAGCCACGGCAGCATTACCGACTGCCACCATCCACACATCCCCCTCCACACACACACACATCCCCCTCCACACACACAATCCCCCCACAATCACCCCCCCTCCACACACACACACATCCCCCTCCACACACACAATCCCCCCACAATCACAATCCCCTCCACACACACAATCCCCCCACAATCACAACCCCCTCCCTGCACACACACACAATCACCCCCCTCCACACACACACACAATCACCCCCCTCCACACACACACACAATCCCCCCCCCCTCCACACACACAATCACCCCCCTCCACACACACACACAATCACCCCCCTACACACACACACAATCACCCCCCTCCACACACACACACAATCCCCCCCCCCTCCACACACACAATCACCCCCCTCCACACACACACACAATCACCCCCCTCCACACACACAATCACCCCCCTCCACACACACACACAATCACCCCCCTACACACACACACAATCACCCCCCTCCACACACACACACAATCCCCCCCTCCACACACACAATCACCCCCCTCCACATACACACACAATCCCCCCCCCTCCACACACACAATCACCCCCCTCCACACACACACACAATCACCCCCCTCCACACACACAATCACCCCCCTCCACACACACACAATCACCCCCCTACACACACACACAATCACCCCCCTCCACACACACACACAATCCCCCCCCCCCTCCACACACACACACAATCCCCCCCCCTCCACACACACAATCACCCCCCTCCACACACACAATCACCCCCCTCCACACACACACAATCACCCCCCTCCACACACACACACACACAATCCCCCCCCCCCTCCACACACACACAATCACCCCCCTCCACATACACACACAATCACCCCCCTCCACACACACAATCACCCCCCCCCCTCCACACACACACACACAATCACCCCCCTCCACACACACAATCACCCCCCCCCCTCCACACACACACAATCACCCCCCTCCACACACACACAATCACCCCCCTCCACACACACAATCCCCCCCCCTCCACACACACACACAATCACCCCCCTCCACACACACACACAATAACCCCCCCCTCCACACACACACACACAATCACCCCCCTCCACACACACACAATCACCCCCCTCCACACACACACACAATCCCCCCCCCTCCACACACACACACAATCACCCCCCTCCACACACACAATCACCCCCCTCCACACACACACACAATCACCCCCCTCCACACACACACAATCACCCCCCTCCACACACACACACAATCACCCCCCTCCACACACACACAATCACCCCCCTCCACACACACACAATCACCCCCCTCCACACACACACAATCACCCCCTCCACACACACAATCACCCCCCTTCACACACACACAATCACCCCCTCCACACACACACAATCACCCCCTCCACACACACAATCACCCCCTTCACACACACACAATCACCCCCTCCACACACACACAATCACCCCCCCCCTCCACACACACACACAATCCCCCCCTCCACACACACACACAATCACCCTCCCTCCACACACACAATCACCCCCCCCCCCCTCCACACACAATCACCCCCCTCCACACACACACAATCACCCCCTCCACACACACAATCACCCCCCTCCACACACACAATCACCCCCCCCCCCTCCACACACACACAATCACCCCCCTCCACACACACAGTCACCCCCCTCCACACACACAATCACCCCCCTCCACACACACAATCACCCCCCCCCCCTCCACACACACACAATCACCCCCCTCCACACACACAGTCACCCCCCTCCACACACACACAATCACCCCCCTCCACACACACAATCACCCCCCCCCCCTCCACACACACACACAATCCCGCCCTACACACACACAATCATCTCCCCTCCACACACACACAATCACCCCCCTCCACAGACACACACAGACACACACACACTAACACAGACACACACACACGCAGACACACACACATACACACACAGGCACACACACAGGCACACAGACACACACAGACACACACAGATACACACACACAGACACACACAGACACACATACAGACACACAGACACACACACACACACAGACACACACAGACACACATACAGACACACACACACAGACACACACACGCAGACACACACACACTAACACAGACACACACACATACACACAGATAGACATACAGGCACACACACAGACACACACGCAGACACACACATACACAGACACATACACAGACACACACACAGATACACACACACACAGACACACACACACAGACACACACAAACACACACACGCAGACACACACAGATACACACACAGATACACACACAGACACACACACAGATACACAAACACAGACACACACACATACACACACACAGATACACACACAGAGACACAGACACACACGCTGCACTCACACACAGACACACACACTACACACACACAGATTACAGTGCGCGCAGTCGTGACAGCAACATCCGTGCAGTCGCTCGCTCGGCGCGCTACAAACCATTCAGCACACACACACAGTAACACTCACACACTAACACACAGTAACACAGTGACACACACTAACACACACACAGACACACACTCACATACAGTGGAGACACACACAGACACACACCAAAGACTGCGCAAGGGTCCGGGGAAAAATGGCCAGGCCGCTGAATGTGTGAGTATCAATCGCTGCTGCTGCTCCTTCATCATCCTTCTCCTCCTCCGTCTCTTAAGAGCTTCAATTGTGTCCATAGCGAGGGGCTCTCGGTGTGCCCGCGGCCGATGCAACATCACCGACGTGGTGGTGGTGATGATGGTGGTTAGTGGTGATGATGGTGGTTAGTGGTGGTGATGGTGGTGATGGTAGTGGTGGTGGTGATGATGATGATGGTGGTGATGGTGGTGGTGATGATGATGTTGGTGGTGATGATGATAATGGTGGTGATGTTGGTGGTGGTGTGAATCCATTGCCACTCTGTTGGTCGCCGGTAATGATGATGGGTGATGTAAACCCGTAACACTCTTCTTAGTCGCCGTGATGATGATGGTCGTGATGTTGGTGGTGATGTTGGTGATGGTGGTGGTGGTCGTGAACTCATCCCAATGTTGGTCGCCGGTGATGATGATGATGGGTGATTGTGAATGCATCTTCACTCGTGATGATGGCGATGGGGAGTGTAGCGGATTCCCTGCGTCTAAGACGATCCATGCCGCTCTGCCGTCCTTAGTTGTTAGTGTACAGTACAGTGTGTACATGCCGCAACACACGTGTGTGATGTACAGTGTGTATATGCCGCAACACACGTGTGATGTACAGTGTGTGTTGTGCACACGTGTGTGTGTGTACAGTGTGTGTACAGTGTATGTGTGTTGTGTACAGTGTATGTGTGGTGTGTAAAGTGTGTAAAGTGTGTGTGTGTACAGTGTGTGTACAGTGTGTGTACAGTGTGTTGTGTACAGTGTATGTGCTTTGTGTACACGTGTGTGTACAGTGTGTGTGCTTTGTGTACACGTGTGTGTGTAGGTGGTGAGCGCACCGCGATCCTGGGCCTCCCCCGAGTGTTGTGTCGTTGTGTATGCAGTGTGTTGTTGTTGTGTGTGTGCAGTGTGTGCAGTGTGTGTGTGTATGGTGTGTGTGTCTGTATGCAGTGTGTATGCAGTGTGTATGCAGTGTGTGTGTGTATGCAGTGTGTGTGTGTATGCAGTGTGTATGGTGTGTGTGCAGTGTGTATGGTGTGTATACTGTGTGTGTATACAGTGTGTGTGTATACAGTGTGTGTGTATGGTGTGTGTGTATGGTGTGTGTGTGTATACAGTGTGTGTGTGTATGGTGTGTGTGTGTATACAGTGTGTGTGTGTATGGTGTGTGTGTGTATACAGTGTGTGTGTATGGTGTGCGTGTGTATGCAGTGTGTGTGTATGTAGTGTGTGTGCAGTGTGTGTGTATGCAGTGTGTGTGTGTATGCAGTGTGTGTGTGTAAGCAGTGTGTGTGTGTGTATACAGTGTGTGTGTATGCAGTGTGTGTGTTGTGTGTGTGTTGTGTGTGTATGCAGTGTGTGTGTTGTGTGTGTGTATGCAGTGTGTGTGTGTGTATGCAGACTGTGTGTGTGTGTTGTGTATGCAGTGTGTGTGTATACAGTGTGTGTATGCGGTGTGTGTATGCGGTGTGTGTGTATGCAGTGTGTGTGTGTATGCAGTGTGTGTGTGTATGCAGTGTGTGTGTGTGTGTATGCAGTGTGTGTGTATGTAGTGTGTGTGTGTATGCAGTGTGTGTGTATGTAGTGTGTATGTGTGTACACACATGTGTACACCAGTGTAGCGTGTCTAATATCTTATCATGCACGCGGTTGCGTGTGGCTGTGTAAGAGGGTCCGCATTGTTTACGCACACGTGTTCTATTTGCATGGACGTGTATAAAGTACTGTACGTGTGCAAGTGTGTCGTGGTGTGTAGTTCGCGTGCAACGTCTGATGGGATGTGTTTGTAAACGTGTAGTGTAGTGTTGTGTGTGCCTCTGTACCCCCTGTATCTGTGTGATTACAATATGGCAGGGCACAAGTATATTGTACGGTAGCGCATGTTAACATGTGTATACAGTAATGTCACTTATTGCATGTCAATTGCTGAAAGAATGCCTCCCCTACATCCATCACTCGCTGTCCTGTTCTTTTTTTGTATCAAGGCCTCGCTAATTCCTGTACACGTGAATGGCATCACTCCACCACACTCCCTCTCAGCGGTAGTTGTCCTGTCATCCCATTGCAAGTCTCGACCTATTGGCCATCAACCCAACATAGCAAATGTGCCAAGCAACACATGTTCCATGAGCAAGCAGGTCAGCGCGATGTCTCATTGGCATTTGTGCCCACATTCTTTAATACTCCTATCCCAGTCTCTCAGTGGGCATGGCATCTCTCCACGCTTCCTGCTACAATTATTTGTGATCATGTGGTATGGTTCCGTATGTAAAAAAGCTGGGAATATCATATCGACTCATTGAAATCATACTCATGCGAGCACATTCGGTTGGTGTATGCCTCTCAATTACGAAGTTCATGTTCTCCACATGTGTGCCATCCTCCCGTTAGCCTCTCTCTTCATTGAATTGAAAACGTGCCCCCTTTATCTGGTGGCACAAACTTCGCAGTCATTTCCTGTAGTCCCTTGCTTGTTTTTAATTCCCATTGTCGGCAATTATGAAATGGCTATTTACGTTCTCGACGCGTGTTATGCATTTTCTCCCATCCAATGTTATTCCTTTTCTCCCATCCAATGTTATCCCTTTTCTCCCATCCAATGTTATCCCTTTTCTCCCATCCAGTGTTATCCCTTTTCTCCCATCCAATGTTATTCCTTTTCTCCCATCCAATGTTATCCCATTTCTCCCATCCAATGTTATCCCATTTCTCCCATCCAATGTTATCCCATTTCTCCCATCCAATGTTATTCCTTTTCTCCCATCCAATGTTATCCTATTTCTCCCATCCAATGTCATCCCTTTCCTCCCATCCAATGTTATCCCTTTCCTCCCATCCAATGTCATTCCTTTTCTCCCATCCAATGTTATCCCATTTCTCCCATCCAATGTTATCCCTTTTCTCTCATCCAATGTCATTCCTTTCCTCCCATCCAATGTTATCCCATTTCTCCCATCCAATGTTATCCCATTTCTCCCATCCAATGTTATCCCTTTTCTCCCATCCAATGTTATCCCTTTCCTCCCATCCAATGTCATCCCTTTCCTCCCATCCAATGTTATCCCTTTCCTCCCATCCAATGTCATCCCTATTCTCCCATCCAATGTCATCCCTTTCCTCCCATCCAATGTCATCCCTTTCCTCCCATCCAATGTTATCCCTTTTCTCCCATCCAATGTTATCCCTTTTCTCCCATCCAATATTATCCCTTTTCTCCCATCCAATGTTATCCCTTTTCTCCCTTCCAATGTTATCCCATTTCTCCCATCCAATGCTATCCCTTTTCTCCCATCCAATGCTATTCCTTTTCTCCCATCCAATGTTATCCCTTTTCTTCCATCCAATGTTATTCCTTTTCTCCCATCCAATGTTATCCCATTTCTCCCATCCAATGTTATCCCATTTCTCCCATCCAATGGTATCCCTTTTCTCCAATGCCCGCTTTCTCCCATCCAATTTTTCAGAAAAATGTCTTCGGCTCTTGTAATTCGCCACAGTCAAAGCAAATCTCATTGGATTACTGCCCCTTCTGTTTTGTCATTTATGCTGTGTTCATACTCAGTGTAGTGGTTCTTTGACAGAGTTTTGTTTACCATGGATATACTGTACATATTATTTTTTTCAAGCCTGGTTTGTGAGAGCTTAGATGATTACATTTCCAATTAATCCAATGTATCTAACAATAATGTCTCGGCGTGAATGGAATTTCATTCGCGTACGTCTTTTTATAGGTGCCGTTTGTATCTATGGTCACTGGTGGACATATTTGTATATGTGTGGTCACTGGTGGACACATTTCCTAATACAACTTGCTCACGTCATAGATTGGCCTCTTAAATTTCTGTGACTGTATTTAATTTTCTTGACATCTTTGAGAATAATTTATGTAGAGTATATGTGATAGTAGGTTAATGGGTCGGCAATTTTTGAGATCAGGTTTGATTGCCTTTTTGAACCGTGAGTCAGAAACCAGTCCACAACTTACGGGTATTTCATTCCTTTGTAAACATTTTCATAAATAGGTCAGCTTAATGTTGTTTAAATTTCTTGTCCGGCTTTGATGTTCAGCTATTCCGTCTGGCTTGGGAGCTTTCCCTGTTTCGTATATGAATGGCGCTGCTTAGTTATTTACTTGTGACATCTGAAACATTATCCGTCTTATCTGAAACATCACTTCTTTCCCTGTGGGTTATTCTTTTTGTTATGGCCCTCAGTAAATTTGACAGCGCAAGTTACCACAGCTTGGTTCGATAAAGAATACATTAAATTAAGGATACATGGTACAATACCATTTACATTTCACCATTGGCAAAGAAAAGACAAAGCTAGTTGCTGGCAAAATAAGACGGAACGCGCACGTATGTATATGCTTACGTGTCTGTTTATATGTTATTATTACAAGGGGCTATACAAAGATATGTTTTCCACTGCACTAGGATTCCAGCAAATACGTTTTAATACACAGTGACAAGTGGCGATTATTGGGCTGGGTTTCCTTCTTGGTCAATTCCGCACCAAAATAAAGTACTTTGTGTGTGACGTTGACAGCACCAAGGTGACAACACCAGTTGGGATTGGAGTTGATACGTCAGCTTCCTTGTACACCACGCTGACTTTAATAGGTGCTCGCTAACAACAATTGTCCTCAAAGTCTATCCGTGCATGTGTAAATGGGGTCTGCTTGTGTTTGTGTGTGTTTTTTGTGGCATCCAGCTCGGCTCGGTTAATAATTGAAAGATGATCAATGTTTCCATGGTCTTGCATTCAAATCTTCAATGTTTGCTTCGAGTGCAAGGTGCACGGTTGCTTGCTTGTCTGTACCAGCGTGCCCAGTCTTATCAGACTTTGCTGCACGAGTTACACGGTACCATCTGCAGAGGTCGTCACGCATCTGCATGTAAACGTTCTAAAGCGTGTGTTGGTTTTTTTTGTCCAAATCGGATGACAACTTATTTTCTGATTCGTCGTGCGTTGTTGTCGAATGTGCTTGGCACCCTCTTTAGGAGCTGCTTTCCAAGTTGAGAGGTGTTTTGGCGGAGGCCTTTGAAGGTCGCTGGAGGATTTGCACCCCCCCCCCACTCTCCTCTTGGGTTCCCTCCTCCAGCTGAAATCACTGCACAGGCACCACCTGCCACCAGAGAAAGGTACGAATTGACGAAAAGCGTAAAAAAATATATACCATGTGTGTGAACGTTATAGACCATGAAAGTCGTGTTCCGCACAAATACTGCGTTGTGGTTGTGGACAGTTCGGGCACCATGGTGGCGAGACGTTAACTCCCTCACCTGGTGTGCAGGAGGTCGTGGGTTCGTTCCCGACCATGATGCCTGCTGTATATTTGGAGATTGTATGTTCTTTCTCTCTCTTTTTCTCCGGGTCCTTCGTTTTTTTCCCTCCACGTTTAGAATCGGCATCACGCGTTTAGAGTATTTGGCCGCTGCTGTAAATTGACACTTGATAAGCCACTTGGTTAAGCGATCATTTATAACGCATCGCTTGAGTTTGACTGCAGTGGTTGATTGTTGTTGTTTTTTCCTGAATTCTAAGAATTCAAATTGTGACTTGGCTTGGTATAAGAACCACAGTAGAGACTTTTTTGGGTTCGATCGTGTAAATATAAATTGTCTCGTTAAACCCGACACAGCCAAAAAGCAAGGTTTGTTACGTAAACAAAACCTGCCAAATCGTGAAAGCATACGTGTTAAATTGTTATAGGGAGCCGATTGTGACCGATGGTATTTGTTCCTCATTTCCATTCTCCACAATGTAATTATTAATTCACGCTCATTCTTGCACCCCTTTTGAGTGTTAGCGTAGCTCGAGTTCACGTTATGCCTCGTGGGTTTTCCACAACTTTACCAACGGAACTTTAGACCCCATTTAACTGTCGTTCATAGCACTTTAATTTCCTGATGTATACAACTGGACGTGATTGAGCCTTCACGTGGTGCTTCATCGCGAGTTGTTCTTACAGTCCCAGAGGAAATTAATATATCGATAAACAAATGTGTCCCGTTTGTATAAACACCCATGACCGTGGAACGATGTTTTTGAAAATACCAATCGGAGGGAAGGAGGGGGGAGTTGCTACACCCTTACAATTCAAGGGTCAAAGTGTCTCCACGCTCAAACAGGCAATGTGGCAGATCTCATCGCCTCCAGGCGACCTGGAGGTCACAGTGGAAAGTCCACATTACCAAGGCTGGGCCACGTTGCCACTGTTCACTCCCCCCCACCAACGTAGCGCTATAGTTTTATTTACCACAGAAGTTGATGATGATGCCGGGTCGATTATCCTAACCTGGCTGCTTGACTTGGCACGTGAAGCCCTTTCTATAACTGCAGTGCCGAAGCCACCGCCACTCCACGTGGCCACATTGCCACACACTGCAATAAAATTATACTGGGGCAGCCACATAGCCCTTTCTTTCTTCTTCTGTTATCTCCTGTCAGGGCTAATGTGTAACTACAGTCTAAGCCTTCCATGGAAATGTGTAAAGTGCCTTTAAATGAAGCATTTTGTTTCAACACGACTGAGTTTTCCTATGGGGGGGGGGGAGGCTGCCTGTTATGATGGGAATTTAAGTATTTGCTGCATTTAACGAGTATTTACAGTCATGGATGCTAATTTACATTCCCATGTACATGTTTGAAAGGAGCATAATGCATTTTATATTGAACATTGATAATATGAAGTTCTGTCAATGTATTAATGGTGGGTTTTGATTGCTTTTCCGTCTGTTATGAGATTCCATATTTGCTGTTTATATATGTTGTGCATGAGCTTTATACTTTTTACTTAAAATGAAGCAAATTTAACTTGTAATAAGTAACACCGCATTCATTTATAATGATAACAGTGTTTTGAAGAGCTACTTTTTCGAGGAATTGTGGCGTAGCACGGACTGCGAAAATGACGCCAACTTCATAAGAAATGGAAAACATGTTAGCGGGAGCTGTGTTGGATCTCGCGTCTGGCCCAGCATTTCTGCTTGTTTGAGCAGCGAGACGCTTTGTCTCTTGAATTGTAACAGTGTGGCAACTCCCCATTCCCTCCATCCCCGTTTGGAATTTTATAAAACATCGTTCCACGGTCATGGGTGTTTATACAAACGTACATATTTGTTTATCATATAGAAACATAACACTAGACACACAGCAATAGCTCTGCGAATGAAGTTAATATGGCAAACTTAAACTTAATTTGGAGCTTTCGTGACTGTAGCAATTACTCTTTGGTTCTTTCGGTAAAGTCACATATAAAGATAAAATAATAAATTAAATACTAGCATACGACGTTTCGATTGCAACACAAGCAATCATCATCAGGTATAAATGAAATAGAAACACAAATCTAGTATACTTAGAAATGTAATGTAATACAACAGAGAGTCGGATAACATAACAGTCAACACCCTACCTGGTTGATTACGTTCTTCCTGAGAATGCTAAATTTGAGAGAGAGATAAAACAGAGATAAAACACAGAACCAGAGACATTTAGACAAACATATAAGCAGAGACAGATATCACAGAGATACATAGAGAGAGACACATGCATACATAATATGGCAACTTGGTATTGCATATTGCAGCAGTGCGTTTTGCCCTGGGGCATTGGTATTTAGGGTCCAAGATCATTCAGAGATAAGAGCAGTTACTTTAATGGGACTGTGTTTACCTGGAGGATAACTCCTCTAGGCCACTCCAGCCCATACCCCTTATTTTCCACAATACAGAGTGGCCTAACATAATTACAATCTTTGTAATGATATTTTACATGTTATTTTTGTATTACTTCAGACAAGCTGTAGCTTAGTTTGATGGCTAAGGAACCACGAGAACCTCCTCCACTCTGCACTGTCGCTGATCAAGGGTTTTCAGTTTTTGCGTTCTATTATCCGTGGAGATGCTGGGAAGAGTTAAAGGGCATGGGCTGAGTGGAGTGCCCCGTACGTTGTCGTGTTATCGCTAGTCATGGATGGTGTCATCTGCTTTCATGAATATAAAAATAACAATACAAGTATTTCCCTGCCTTATGGTTCGTGGTGAAGCGTGTTGTATCACAGGCCATAGAATACAATTATGCACCATACTGTAAAGTCCTCGACTTATGGACGGGGTCCATTCCTGAGACTCGTTCGTAAGTCGGAACGGAATAAAGTACTTGATTTAAATGCACAAAAGGCATTATAAAATGTGTTAAACTTTCAACAAAAGAGGAAAGCACTGTTAAACTAGAAAATAAGAAGAAATATTGTACATTTGTATGTAATGCTGTAATAAATACTGTGTAGTAAATAAAATAAAAGAACATAAAATAAATAGAAATAGAGAAAATAAATCCGTTTTATTTTTATTTACCTTGAGTCCTGATGCTGGCTTGCTTGTCGGAAGAGGCATGAGTCTAAACAATTACATGCACACAGGGCACACGCACACACTCACACACAACAACAATGATCCCCCATATAATCTTACCAGACTGTCGGGGAAAGTGATGTTAGTGAGAAATTTTTAAGGCTGGCACACGAGGGGGTGGGTGGCCAGCACCATGCCCGGCCACATTTGTCTCGATGCTTACACACCGCACGAGGTACTCATTTGAGGCTTAGTCGACCTAGGGGAGGCCCAGGACCCATTCAGATATTCATCACCGGTATTGGTCGTGAGCAGCAATCGAACTCGGGTCGCTGGGTTGGTAGCGCAGCACGCTAACCATTACACTGCCGCTCCCCACATACACACACACGTGGGCATGGGCATCACGTACACACACGCGCACACTCACTTTCACACACTCATTTTCACACAAATGTACCCTCACGCGAACACACACACTTACTCCTAGCGTGACTCATTACGTCTTGCTGAACAAAATAGTTCCGCGGTTCAGTTCACAAGTGCGAGTTCGCAAGTGCGAGTTCGCGTTCGTAAGTCGATGTTAAGAAGAATATATATCTCACTAGCGGGAAGTACATGGCGTTGCCCGGGGGAAAAATGTATTTCAAAACTTCGCTTAAAAACATAACATATACATACACAAATACTAAGCTATTGTGAAAGCCCGGTGGGCCGTTTGTCTTTCCATTTGTCCATCAACAAAATTATAAGAAGCTGGCAGAAGTCCAAAAAGTTATAGAAAGTGGGGGGGTAAATAGTTGATCTAAAAGTTTTCCGAAAATTGTCACCCCCCCCCCCCCTCAAAAAATATTTTTACCCCCACGTAGGCATATATACCTACACACCCTACATACAATAGAGTCAGTAGTATCTACTGACTCTATATACACCTACAGACCCTACATACAATAGAGTCAGTAGTATCTACTCACTCTATATACACCTACAGACCCTACATACAATAGAGTGAGTCGTATCTGATCACTCTATAGTATCTTCTTGGTTCTTTCGGTAAAGTCACGTAGAATGGAAATAATAAAATAATAAAAAGTAAACATAAGAAAATAATTCTCACGACGTTTCGGCCACAACGCAAGCAGCCGTCCTCAGGTGAAGAACAGGTCTGTCGAGAAGACAGAGTCTGAATGACACACCCCAGGCTTGGAGCGTCTTTTTTAAGCTGGGTTGGATGGGGGAGAGCGCCTTGACAAAAGAATTTGCATATCAAGAGGAATTTTGCAAGTTTCCTACCACCACTCTCCCATTGACATATTTCGTTGCTTCCTCTTAGTATCTTTCACGCGACGGTCAATGGTATAGTGTATAGCTGATTGTATAATAATAAATAGTATACAATTGTAATGTTTTATACAATGTAAAAAGTAATATGTAGTATCGTAATTGTATAGTGAATATACAGCAGTGTGATATACAGTGGGGTAGGTAGAATAATACATAGTGTAATATTACAATGTATAAGGTATAGAGTGGTGTATTATAATAATACAGTATAGAATTTAATGTTGGGTTTGTCTATGGCAGTATATAGTACAGGGTATACCCGTGTGATGTAAGAGAATAAAGTTTAGCTTGAAGCATATTATATTTTTTGCGACGTAGAATTGTAATGTATTACTTACTGTTAGTAGCTCAGCTTATTGAAGAGTATATTTAGTATACTGATGATACTATGTAGTTTATACTTTAGTTGTTTACGTGGTGGTTTAGTTACTGCAGATACATACTATTAACATTCCTTCTCTTTATTAATGCTACCCCTACCCCCTCCCTTTGATGCTGCTAATCCTGCATAATGCACGGGCATAATGACTTTAAACCCCTCGCCAAACCTCCTACGCATTTCACAAGTAGTACTAATCGCATATCTGCATTTCCCATAAATATACTAAATTACTCTTGATATGCAAATTCTTTTGTCAAGGCGCTCTTCCCCCCTCCAACCCAGCTTAAAAAAGACGCTCCAAGCCTGGGGTTGTCATTCAAACTCTGTCTTCTCGACAGACCTGTTCTTCACCTGAGGACGGCTGCTTGCGTTGTGGCCGAAATGTCGTGAGAATAATTTTCTTATGTTTTATTTTTATTATTTTATTATTTCCACTCTACGTGACTTTACCGAAAGACCAAGAAGATGAATCCCTGCAGTCACGAAAGCTTTAAATCGAAATTCACTCTATAGTAGTATCTGACTCTCCAATAGTATTTGGCTCGACAGTAGTGTCTACTGACTATAGTAGTATCTGCTGACTCAGTTGTATCTACTGAATGTACAGTAGTATCTACTGAGCCCAGTAGTAGCTACTGACTGTTGTAGTAACTACTGACCCTACAGTAGTATCTAACCACTCTATAGTAGTAACTACTGACTCTGCAGTAGTAACTAATGACTAAAGTAGTCCCTACTAACTCTACAGTAGTATCTACTGACTCTGTAGTAGTATCTACTGACTCTGCAGTAGTATCCACTAACTATAATAGTAACTGCTGACTCTAGCAGTATCTGCTGACTCTGTAGTAGTATATATTGACTGTATCAGTATCTACTGACTGTAGTAGTATCTACAGACTAAAAAGTAGTATCTGACGACTATAGTATCAACCAACTCTATAGTAGAATACTAACTCTGTAGTAGTATCTAATGACTGTAGTAGTATCTACGGATACTATAGTCGTATATATTGACTCTATAGTAGTATCAACCAACTCTACAGTAGTATCTAATGACTATCGTAGTATCTACTGAATCTATAGTCGTATCTTTTGACTCTACAGTAGCATCTACCAACTCTACAGTAGTATCTACCTACTCTATATTCATATATATTGACTCTGATAGTATGTATCGACTCTATAGCAGTTAACTACTAACTTAACAGAGTGGCGTGGTCAGGCCTAAACCCGTGCAGAGCCCCCGGCCTCACCTAGATTGCCCAGCCGGCCGAGGTGGTACCTTCGCAGGCTGGGTTGCTACACACCCCCCCCACCACCCGCTCTACAACAGCAGTAACTACAAACTTTACAGTAGTATCTACCTACTCTACAGGAGTATCACATACTCTATAGTTGTATATACCGACTCTATAATAGTATCTATCGACTCTATAGCAGTTAACTACTAACTTAACAGAGTGGCGTGGTCAGGCCTAAACCCGTGCAGAGCCCCCGGTCTTGCCTAGATTGCCCAGCCGGCCGAGGTGGCACCTTCGCAGGCTGGGTTGCTACACACCCCCCCCACCACCCGCTCTACAGCAGCAGTAACTACAAACTTTACAGTAGTATCTACCTACTCTACAGGAGTATCACATACTCTATAGTTGTATATACCGACTCTATAATAGTATCTATCGACTCTATAGCAGTTAACTACTAACTTAACAGAGTGGCGTGGTCAGGCCTAAACCCGTGCAGAGCCCCCGGTCTTGCCTAGATTGCCCAGCCGGCCGAGGTGGCGCCTTGGCCGCCTGGGGCTGGGCCGCTACCCCCCCCCCCCCCACCATCCCCCTGCCCGCACTACAGTAGTAGTGGCTATGGACTATCATAGTATCTACCGACTCTATAGTAGTAACTGTACACATTGGGGTGGTGGGGGGAGAAGAGGACATCACACTTTGAAGAATTTAGCTCAGCGTTATGTTTTTTGTTGTTGAATTTTGAACATGAATGAGAAATCCCCCCCCACCACCGAGTGAGCGTTCTCGCGCATGCGCAGATCTGTGCTTTGGCGCCGCCCTGTGCTTATAAAAGGAGTAAATTGTTAATTTAACTACTTTACATTTGACGAATGGGAAACATTTATCGCGATTTGTCGGTCGGGGGCTTATCACGTCGTACGTGTATAGTTTGTTGAAACGTAAAGCCAGCAGTTTGTGAGTTAAATGCATCACAAGGTGTGTCCACACACACACACGGACAGACAGACAGATAGACAGACAAAAATGATTTTTATAGGTAAGATGGAAGCTGATTTTGTAAGTGTGGATGTTCGCAAGTCGGATATTTGTAAGTGTGGATGTTCGTAAGTTGGGTGTTTGTAAGTCGAGGACTGCCTGTATAGCGATAGTGTGCATAACTCAAAACACTTTATCCGCAGTCATAATATTTAATTCCAGTCTTAAAACATTTTTCTTATACATGTGCTGGAATTTCTGATCCTCCTGTCTTAACCTGCTGAGATATACAGATTTGAGCAGTTGCGCCGTATTGCTGTTTCTTAATCTTGATAGCAAGAGCGTATCTCCCTGCCAAACTCTCTTTCCGATTTGTGTTTTGTTACCTTTTTTGTGCACCATCATTGTTGAATTTTGAACCTCGTGAATGGTTCTTATTTTATCTAGATATATATATTTTAATGATTACTTTTGCCTTGGTTTGTGAGAGCTTGGGTGACAGTGCAATGCCTCCAAATCAAATTGCCTTTTCATCACCTACAAAGTCATAATGGTATTTGATATTCGTTGTGTCTTTTTCAGGATCTGATAAATGGTATGCATGCGGTCAATGGTAGAAAGAACTTCGCCAAATGCAGCTTGCTGTTGCGGTTGGTTGGAAATAAATTGACCATTATTCTGTTACCATTAATATTAATTAACTATGTATATACTTGTGATAGATATGAGGCAAACGAGACCGTAATATTTCTCCTCAGTTTTGCCTCCATTTATTAATAGAAGAATGAATTAAGCATCTTTCAAATCTTGAAGTATTACATGATTCAGGTCTTGAGTTATTTAATTTGTTAAAGTTTGCAAATTTAGTTCGCCAAAGTTATTCACAGCAACATTAAAAGATGTTTTAAAAAAATGCTTTGGACAAAAATAAAGGCATTAACGGTGAGAACGCCAACCTTACGTTGTTGTAATGATTATGTCAGTGGAAAGTAATTATAGTAAATGATTGAAGAACTTGGTAAAAAAAGGCTGCAATGTTGGGCTCAAGATAAATGAGTAAACCAAATGTTACCAGTTCTCGTTAAACGAATATTTGCTGGAGGAAACAAAGCTGGAAAACACATCAGAGTGTGTAAACATCGGGTCGTTTATTGAATGAGCACCAGGGATAAATATGATGAAATGAGTTGGCTAGCGAGAGCAGATTGGAGTGTTTTTTTAAATTAAATAACTGGATCATGAACAACAACTAACATATCGTTCCTCCAAGGATGACATGGGTCAGAGACAAATACACCATTGGCAATAAAAATGAGACAGTTGAACATTGCACAAATAAGTGTGGGGAGGGATATGCTTGGGATTGCATTAAAGTGACAGATATAACACACGGACATGGATTGGGGGGAATGCACGCAAATCAGACAACTGTCACTTGACTCTTAGTACGAGCAAGTGAGATTTGGCAGGACACACAATGGAAGGGATGATTGGCTGCTGGTCAATACTGACAATGGCATGGCAGTCAAGGAAGGAGCATTCCCCGAGAGGATGACCACCACATAGTTGCAGCAGTGAGATCAGCTCATGTGCAGGGGGCTCGGCGATTGTTGCATTTTCAAGACCCATGACCAATGGCAACAACTTGGGAAGGCATAAGTCCAGCAGTGCACAGATCATGGATGATGATAATCACAATTCTCTTAAGCACCATGACGAGAGGTTAGCCTAAATGATAATTCCCGTTATGTAGATGCCTCATTAGTTTGGATGTTTCTGGAATCGAAGTTCATGTCCACGAAATCCCTTTAAAATCCCAAGTAATGTTAATTGATTGGCACTACTGTAATCTAAACTAAACTTTTTATTTTACCAGATAAGGGCCACTGAGCTATGTAGTTTTTTTTTCAGAAGCGACCTGGCCACAAATGATGGCTCAACGAAGTGGCTCAACATGTGGAAACCGGAGGACCCGGAGAGAAATTCACCCGATCACGGGGAGAGAGACACGCAAACTGCAAAAACACAAGCGTCAGGGTCGGGATCAAACCCACGACCTCATGTATACCAGGCGAGGGAGAGAACATCTCGCCACCATGGCATGTAAGCCCATAAATCTTGGTGCAAGCGCTGTGATTCAAGTCCTTGCACCCAGCTTGTGGACTGCCACTGTGTGGATTTTCTGTTTTGGTTACATCTCTTCACTCTCTCCACTCTGGTTTTTTAAGTGATCATTAAATGCCCCCAGGGGTGAAGTTTGCCATTGAATAGATATCGTTTCTGTTTTACAAAGGAGGGGAGGCACTTGTTATTACTGTGTTAGATTCAGATTTGGACAACCTTTTAACCATACTAATTATTTTAATGAGCTGCTCAGTTTGAATATTTTGTTGTCCAGTTATTAACTAAAATACTGTGATTGCAAACGTCAGTCGAGCCCAGGGAGCGACAATCAAACGAACAAGAAGAGCCATTTTCTTTCGTCGAAATCGGTATTTCAATGCTTGGTGAGTACGAGACGGTGGTGCTTAGTAAATAACGTCACCAAGTGAACCTTAAAGAGCCGCATGCTGCTTCGGAGCCGCAGGTTGCCGACCCCTGGTCTAGCTGGTGTGGTTACTTTAAACACTTCAGAAGGACGGAATGTAAACTCTAAACAGCGTTGTTGATGGCGTTTGTAGTGTTAACACACTGCGATATAACCCAGTGACTCGAGTCATATTCCTGGCCACTGCAAAACATCAGTGGCAAGTGAAATCGTTCATTGAGCCTCACTGACCAGCATGGTGAAGTATGGTTAAGCAACTGATATGCAAGGGGAGGCCGTCATCCAGCAGTGGGTTTGACAAAGGGCAGTCAAGTACACTTACTTTAATGAAGGGTTACTTATTTGGCAATGATTTACATTCCTTTGGCAATCTGTATTAGTCTTGGGGGTTGTTGGTCATGCTTCACCACGCTGGTCCGTGTGGCTTTCTGGAGGGTGGGGGTGGGAGGGAGCTGGAGGAGGGGACCCCATGAGCCGTTCAGGCGTCACTTGGCAATGGCGTTAGCCCTGGCCAGGAATCAAACTCAGCTCGCCAGGGGGTCAGAGTGGAGTGTGCCCCCAGCACTGTGCAGGTACTACCGTTTCGCCACATTGTGCATTTGCACGGTTGGTTACGTGCGTTGTGAGAGAAGTTCAACGTACGTGTGTACCAGTGTGTCCCATGCCAAGGTGCACGCTGGGAATATTCAGTCTCAAATTGGAGTGCTGAAGCCACGGTGAAATTCCACGTTTTAATGGCATGAATTGGCCTCGCCAAGAATCCAGCCGTTTATTAAATTACCACCAAGGGGACGGGGGGCACCAGGTGGTGGTATTCTGGTTTATGGCACTGCAGTTGACCCAGGATGCTTTGTTGAACTACAGGAATGGGGCCTGATTCATGTATCCGTTGAAAATGCTTTTCTGCCACTTTTTTCGTCGTAAATTATACGGGATTTGCCTAGTACTTGTGTAGTGGGTTCCACAGAGGCGCACACTGGAACTTGGAGGCAACACGTTTATTATTAATTCAACGGGGTAACCATATAACCACTTGACGGGATAACGATATAGGGTGGTAACCACCACGTGTAACTACGTAACCACTCAATGGGATAACTATATACTCGGACCAGGTCAGCTAACTCCCTGCCTGGTCCACGATGACTTGCTTGAAGCCCGAAGACCGAAGCCGTAGCCAGTGGATTCCATTCCCAGAGACGAATAGCCAAAATAGTTCTCGGGACTCGGCCTTTCTGGGCTGCGGCGTAGCCAGGATTCGCCCTTGGCCACGCCCCCTTCCAGATCCTTCTCGGAGACTCTGGGCCCACATCACGTGTCCCTCTCACCTCCTCTTTGGCCCTCGTTACTACCTCATCTGGTCACGTGCCTTCTCGGGTTCACCCAGACTACCATGTACTCACCCGACCTCTCTCTCGCTGTCACCCAAACTATGCCCCCTCGGGGCCCTTCCGTTCTGTACTCATCCCGGTGCTAGAGAGAGACTCCACACCTACAGTACCGCCCTTCTCTCGGTACTGGCGCTACACCACAGAGACACTGTACACGCCGCTACACTTACACAGCATGTTTATCCCACAAACACACGAATTACACGCTGTGACCGGAGCGAGAGGACTACCGATTTACGAAAGCACTAAAGTACATCTGACGAGCCCATTTTATACAATGCGACGTGAAATATAGCAGGGATATTGCCAAAGTATGATTGTTATTTTATCAGCATTTCCCAAAATGTAGGTCACGACCAACGTGAAGGGGAGGTCGCCGAAGGGTTTCTTGGTCGGGTTGCGCTGCCACCGAAAAAAAATCAATGAGCCATCGTCGTTGTTATCCTTCTGGGTTCCCGTTTCACTCGCTCGCTTCCCACCCCCCCCCCACCTTGCTCAATACTCCCCCTCCCTCGTTCCCGCAACCCACCTGCTCCCGCCGCCACCGCTTCACCCCAACCCCATTCTTGAATCCTCTACAGCGCTCTGATGAATGTTCGTGGGGTCAGCAAGCCGTCGCAGATATGGAAATCGTATGGAAAAGGAAAACGTCCTTTTGAACGCCTGCGCTTAAAACAACAATCCTGTCTCGCCTTGCATAATTTGTAATTTTTTTGTGTTTTTTGTTATGATGGTGATGATCACAAAATTATGGTCATCGTGATGATCACAATTGTGGTCACTGTGATGATCACCACAATTTTGTGGTCATCATCATGATCATCGGAACTAAGGCAAGTGTGCACATTGCTAACGCACACGTGTGCATATTGGTTACACAGCGCCCGCTTCGATGGCACGATATTGTAGAAAGTGTGTGTTTCAACCTCGTTTAGTGGTCGTGTGCATTGCATTCGGGTGGTAGTCTGCATCGAGTGATATCGGTAATTTAATAATGCGCATCGCTTGACCCCTTTTGGGTAAGGTTTTTAGCCTATCATAGAAAGTCCTAAAGTAATGCACACTTTTTTTCCCAGCATGTGGGACCTTGAGTAACCTGTTACTGCGTGCCATTATTCATCGTTAGAAATGATATGCTGATGATATGCACCGAGGTAGAATGCATCAAAAGTGACATGTAATTTTCTGGGAAGAAGTACCTTGGATTTTTTTTATTCGTGGCTTAAAATGTACAGATTTTTAAATGGTGTTTAAGGTGTTGAGTCGGCACTTTATACCACGGTACATTTGTAGCAGAAAAAAATGAGTGAATTCAAATGAAAGGCCTTGGACAAGGGTTGCATAAAAAAACGAATGATGTCATTTCATAGCTTCATTTCAATTATCGCTGTGTTGGTTTTGTGTAACTCCTGCACTTTTTAGGTTCAGGCTGAGCTTTTAAGTTTATACTCTTTGGTTCTTTCGGTAAAGTCACATAGGTATAAAATACAATTAAATCACGACGTTTCGGGCGCAACACAAGCGTCTGTCATCAGGTGGGACAACCACAGCAAGAAACAATTGCTGAAGTGAGCAAAAGGGCTGCTGTAACAAAATAAAGTCCACCGACTTACTGTTAACTTAACGAGTAACCGCGAGTGACTATATACACTTGGGTAACTTAGATAACTCTATTCTGAGACAACATAACTCTCGCCTTCCAAGACTACAAGGTGTTCACTCCAGGATGATGAACACGACCCGCTCCAAGGTGATGACGGCGACGGCAGTTCCCCCACAACAGCAGCCCAGAGCCCCGGTTCACACCGGCTTTTATCCCCCTCACGACCCGGCCACGCCCCTATTCCCGTATCCTCTCTCACCACACCTGGCCCTGTCTGTCTCTGCCCTTATTACAATTAACGACCATTAGGTCCCGTGCTTCCCCTCACCCAACCCTGTCAAAGCTTGTCGCATCAATCATTATTAGTGACCACTTAGGTCCCACATTACCCTAATGTGACCCTGTCTGTTCCCTTTACGTGAATTAGTAACCATGGCCACGGGGAGCCGTACTGTCCCTACATCACCCCGTACTGTCCTTACACTAGTACAGCACACCGGTTGTGTGTTGGAGAGCAAAGCCACACATTTACAATCTGAGTACGACGTTTTGCCAGTAATTACAACTAGCTTCATCAGGCGACAGCCAGATTTGTGGAGAAATCCTGCTGTTTCGTTCCTTAAATAGAGGAATAGATGTCATGACATCACTTGTGAGTCCTTATTTCCCTCTTGCTTTGCAACTTAAACAAAACAAATCTGTCCGGGATCCTGAGTTTTAGAATTCGACCTCAGCCTAGTACTGTGTGGGGACATTCGACGCCTTTCTTATTGGACTGCCCAATGTCAAGGCTATAAATAATGATTTGTTTTATTTTATTTCTAACTACGTGACTTTACCGAAAGAACCAAAGAGTAATGAAGCTACATTGTTCAAAATCACTTCTTCAAATACAGTAGCCGATGTTGCTGTAGAGCAGGGGTGGGGAACCTTTTTTCTGCCAAGGGCCATTTGGATATTTATAACATCATTCGCGGGTCATACAAAATTATCAACTTAAAATGTGCCTGTTATGTTTGGTCAAACAGTTAATTAACTCACCCCTAATGCGATGGCTGGAACTGCTTCTCTTTGGTGAGGCGTGTGATATTAGCTGGTATTGATGATGTTGCTACTCGCAACTGCTTTTCCAGGTTTACTTCTAGATTGATTGAATTTCGAGTCCCGCCTGCGGTTGCCTTGGCAGGGCCAGACTAAATGATTTCGCGGACCTTGTACGGCCCGCGGGCCGGACGTTCCCCCACCCCTGCTGTAGAGCAACAACTGTAATTTTACACTGAGGTGGTTGAGCCGGATGATTGCAGCAGGAGTAGTGGAGTGGTGAATCATCGCTGTGGCGATGCCTCCTCCTCCGCCTTCTTCGTATTTGTGAATTGGGCACTGAGTCGTTATATTTTCCACGGTCTGTCCCGGGTGACCACAGTCGCACACAAGAGAGTTTTTTTTTAATTCTCATTGGTGCTTCTAGTATCCACATATACTGCAATCGTTTGTGCAATGGGGTGCGGTGAAGGGGTTGTGGCTCTTAAGCTTTGCGGAACAAACGAAGCCGGGGATCTTCTGCTTTGGGTCTTTCACCATGTGTTTGCAACTTCTTGTGAGAACTCCCACCGACTTCCCAAGCGTCATCAGGATCGCTAATAATGCGACGGTTAATCAATTGGGACTTTTACACACAGTCGAAACCTTTTCGACAAGAACATTTTATCAAACAAATTCTGCTCTTAAAAAAAAGACAAAGGCCTTCCCTTCCGTAAACTTGTTGCAACATATTCATTAACAGTATGGCATGTATACAGTAGTACATTAACTGGAGAATATCTGCCACTTAACCCCTAAGACTGCAGTACCCCTATATGCAAGCTCTTCATGTATAATGATACCAGAATGGAGAATACACTGATAAGCCTTGATGTGTATCCTAATCTGTATTTTTTTTTAAATCTGATTGGCCCGAATGGCTCTGTAAAGTGCAACTCTATTGCAAACCAAAAGCAAATGTTTAACCCTTCGAAGTTGTCCACATTTTGGAGAGGCAACACAATAGCACGCAGTGGGGACTCAGTTTAATTTTAACTTTCGGCAATCGGAGATCGTACTGCACGGTGCCGCGGCGAACCAGTTGTATCATGTGATGTCGGTGATGCAATCCTTCCGTTATTGCAAATTTTTATAATGTAATATTCAAGTGGCTTCCTTATGAACATATTAATAACCACTATAGTTTAGTGTTTTTGTGTAATAAACTGCATAAGGTATTTTGTTTGTAGGTATGTTGAACTTCTTTCACCGTGCGTTGCCAACAGTGCTAATCAAAGGTGTGGTTGAAGGACAACAAACTCAACACAAAAATCCAAGGTGGCAAATATACTGACATAGACTGGTTATTAATATTTGCCACCTTGGCCAAGATAGCAAATCTGCAGTTAGTTGGGTGGCAGCTCAGGGGACTAGGACCCAGAGAAAAATCCACTCAACCACGGGAGAGAGAGACACCACAAACTCCAAATATAAAGGTGTCAGGGTCGGGATCGAATCCACGACCTCCTGTATACCAGGCGAGGTAGTTAACGTCTCACCGTCTTCGCGATTAAACCAGGTCCTGAGGTGTAGGCAGTTGATGTCCGTCACGTTGTCTCCAGTATCTGCACACACCACAAAAACATCACATATCCGGGTTGGCCTGGTTTATATGAGGGGCGGAGTTTACAAATGCATCACCGTGCGAATAACACACTTCTGACGGTCTGATAACTGACAGAGTTTGTGAACAATGCTTCATATTTCTGTCATACATCTATGGTGGTCTGATTGAGATTGAATGTACCATTCAATTCTTAGAATGGAAAGACTATATTTGTGGTTTCAATTATATCCGTATATTGTTAGTAGAGAGAGAGGCGTGCAGAATGTTACTGCACTACAAATCATCATTGGAGTGTTTTTTTACACATGCCTTCAGTGCAGGCCAATATGTATGCACCATGTGTATGAGTCACTATTAAGGAGAATTGGTTACTATCAACATGGGCTAAATTCCTAGTACGCTCGTCACTTCCTGGAACTCGTGGCTTGGATGGTGGTAGTTGAACCTTATGGCGGGACCGCAGGGTCCCGAATAAAGTCAAAATCGTAATAAATGTATTTATTTTTGGCGACTCCGACCCACCGCGCACATCAACGCCGCTACCCACCAGAAATCCATCCTGTCGTTCTTCACCAAGCACCCGTCGTTGCCAAAATTGCCGTAGTCATAAACAAAACTTTGCAACTTTGCAACTTTGATTAGCGCATCATGTAGAGCTCGTCGAGAGGAATAGATTGCCGTATCGTTCGCCTTCAACGGACATAAAATGATGCCGCAACGCAGTTTATGCGAGAGTCGGGGGCTTATGGGACTCCGGGGTCAGGCCATAAGGTTCAGTTGGCATCTGCCCCTGCTGGCACGAGCTGTTGACGAGCACGACCGAGTCGAACACTGTGCCTGGAAATGTGTGCCGGCTCTAGGTTTGCCGTGCACGATACGATACGGGATTAGCAACAACATAAGTCAAAACGCTCAGTTAACATAGTTGACATCTCGCCGCGGTGGCGAGATTTTAACTAACTTCGCCTGGTATGGAGGAGGTCGTGGGTTCGATCCTGACCCTGACGCCTGTATATTTCAAGTTTGCGTGTTTCTCTCCCCTTGGCTATGTAGATTTTTCTACGGGTCCTCCGTTTTTTCCGTCCACATCTAGAATCGACATTACACGTTTAGAGTATTTAGCTGCTCTAAATGTCCACGTGATAATAAGCCACTTCGAAGGGCTACCATCGTTGATAGCCAGATCAATTCTCAAAAGGGAGCTACATAGCTCAGCGGGCTTTACCTGGTAAAATAAAAATAGTTTAGTTTAATATATTTATATAGGCGGCAACGTATCGGGCAGTGGCCCTTCTTCATAACTTTTGCCCCAAACGTTTCCAATTCCTTATTGGATTTTGAGGCAGTGTTGTTGACGAGTGTGTTGTAGTTTTTTGTTGTTGTTAATTGTACATTTGCACACCACTGTAAGATGCAGCATCGTCAGATTGCAATATTACATTTCTCGATATGACGGCAGTCACAATATCAGTTTACCTTCGCCTTGTAATTACATTTCACCTGTTTATCATCTTGTCTCTTTTTGCTTTGATGTACAGTACCGTCTGTTCTCATATATACACAAATTGGATATAACGCGATGAATGTATGACGGAATACATTGTTTATAATGTGGATGGCAATTGGATATAATGGGATTGAGTGAATGTAACTGTCACACGAGCAGGAATAAGCTTTGTAAGGCTGCGTCAGCGCTGCATTGCACAAGGCGGGATGCTGCTGGATGCTTCTAGATGCTATCCACGAGCCTCGGTCTTTGTTCAGTCTGCGTACGCATCTCACGTGTTATCGTGGACTGTGCTTTGCCCTATAATTCTGTATTATTTATTTCACGCATTCCTCAGGAACGCAACCACTATTACCGCCACGCAATATGAGAACAGAGTGTACTTCGCAAATGCACGGTCGAATACAAGATTACTTCATAGTTTTTATTTAAAGTTTTCGTGACTGCAGGGATTAATATTCTTGGTTCTTTCGGTAAAGTCACTTAGAAGGGAAATAATAAAATTCATCAGAAAAAAAGTGGCGTTTTTTTATTTCTTGCTGTGGATTTCACACCTGATGATGATTGCTTGTGTTGCAGTCGAAACGTCGTGAGAATTTGTATTGTTTTATATTTATTTTATTATTTCCCTTCTACGTGACTTTATCGAAAGAACCAAGAATACTTCATAGTTGTTCAACTGCATTTCACTTAACATGAGCCTGCCCGCCTTAAGTGTCATTGTGACATTACGACCCGCATTGCCTCTACAGCACGTTCTGTCAGCAAATAATGAACTCATCAGAAAAGTATTTTCAAGCACATACTTGAATTATTATAGTGAACTTAAATTATTGTTATTTGGGAAATGTGTTGTCAGAACGTGAAATATTGAATCAACGGTAACCAATATACGACGATATTACGTAAGTCAAATTATCGTGAATCATATGAAGATGCCATTTTTCTTTAGTTCTTTTATTTGGTAATGTATTGTTGTGTTGTGTAACTGACAGCATGTGTGTTACAAGAGTTATAGATTGTAAAGTTTACATGGTTACGAAGGCCTATGGCGGTGAACTGTAGTTAGCTAGCTTTCTAGTCACACTGGAATTACAGTATAGCAAAGCACAACAAACAATACGATAAAACCTTTAAATAAAATTCACAATAATGTACAAAAATTACAAACGAGAGGGAGCCATTCAGTCCGTCTGGCTCTGTCAGTTGCGAGCAGCAGATGGAATCCCATCGAGACATTTCTTGGAGAGACCCAGTTAATCAGTTTTCACAATGGGTAAACTAATATCATGATAAATGATCATATCTCTTTGTTGGCAAAATCATGATCAGTTATTGTGTGGTAGCACGAACAACCACAGGGACTAAGTTACGCACTTCAGCGTGCGTAGTGCATCATGTAACCTAGGAGGACAGGTGCAGGTATTGTTTTGATGCTTTCACATCCTACTGAAACTAGCTTCTAGCAGGGTCCAGTAAATTGAAACCTGTTACAGTACTAGCGGAGAGCTCCAGGCAGGATAAATTGAAACCTGTCTGTCGAGCAGGTGACATGTAAAGAATCATATACCAGCATGGTGCCTTGTATGTGATAGAATACTCATACCATTCTAGACGTGGTATATAGGATGAGGTTTGCTTTTATTTTATCTGGAGATCAGAACCTTTATAAACAGTTTGCCTTTAGAGGCTGACTCCTTTGCCTGATGACGACCGCTTGTTTTGCGATCGAAACGTCGTGTTTTGTTGTATTTTATTTTATTTCTAACTACGTGACTTTACCGAAAGAACCAAGAGCATTGAGACTACTTAGATTATTTTGCTGCTGTAAATTTCCGTATGATACGCCACTTTGTTGAGCTATCATTTGTGGCCAGGTCACTTCTGAATAATACCTCAGTGGGCTTTGCCTGGTAGCATGGGTTTGGTTTAGTTTCATTTGCATGTTTTTGGGTGATTTGTTTTCTGTACTTTGCAATCCGATCGTGTTTTTGTCGTGTTTGTTGTTTAGACATTCTTACCCGCCCGATTGGGCTTGTGTGAAAAAGAGCTTTATAGCTCGTCGGATTCCTCCAGTGTAAATACATATTTTGATTCTATTCAATCAAAGCAAGTCACTACTGTTGTTTACCATTATAGTTGCAAAGCGCCTTCCACACTCGCAAAACAAAGTCAGGGTCACTTCGCCTACAAAGTGTCGTACAATTTAATTGAAAACTCAAACGTTGCATTCGCATTGAAGTGGGGGGGGGGAGGTGGCACTGTGCATGAAAAGGTAAACTCACCCTACCAGTGGAAATCACATCGTCATCATGATCTCCATCATCTTCATCGCTCTCCTGCACGAAAGCCATGGGTGTGTGAACGGCTCTGGAGAATGAGAGCAGTGGGGAGAGTGTTAAATTGCACGGAATAAAATGGCAGAGCGAGCGTGTGGGGAAGGAAGCGAAAGAGTGTGGAAGAGCGAGCGAACGAGGGTTGGTGGATCACGCAGTTCTACAGCTCCCTCCCTGTGTAGCCTCGCCTCTGTTTGAGTTGCGTTTATTTCTTTAACTAGGCGAGAACTCAAGAGACAAGGGTGAGCTAATTTGCAGGAGTGACCCGGTGAATTAGTCTGCCAGTAGGGGGCCATGCTTGCTATGTATAATTCCAATTGAGTGATTTGCGTGCAAATTTTCAAAGTTGGTTAAGGTTGACCCTTGACACCAGCACACAATGGCCTGCTCTTGCAAACGGCAAGGAATGTTGACGTTACGTCAAGCGATGTTGAAAGTTGCATAAGGGTATCGTCAAGGGATCATTAACGTCCACAGTGAATGACGCAGACGGCTTATCATAGTATCATGGTTATAACACACCGGCAGTAATAATCAGTGCAGCCGATATATTCAAACTGCCAACCTCCACAAGGAGCGGCAAACGCACCATCTCCAGGCCATGTGACCGCCCATGAAGAGCTGTGTGGGCCTTTCATGATTCAATCTGACGTGATCGAGTTACCTCCAGCATCCCCCGTAGAGATCTAAGTTCTCCACATGAAAACGATGGCTTTTTGAAAATGCGTCGCTTAAAGTGTGCGTGATGCCAAGCGGCTGAACACAGTGATAGGTGAAAGAAAAAAGCAGCATCTTCTTACAATTTATCCTCTCGATTTAAAGCTTTCGTGACTGCAGGGATTCATCTTATTGGTTCTTTCGGTAAAGTCACGTAGGAGGTAATAAAATAATAAAAATAAAACATAATAAAATAATTCTCACGACGTTTCGGCCACAACGCAAGCAGCCGTCTTCAGGTGAAGACCAGGTCTGTATTTATTTAACTAGGCGAGAACTCAGGAGACAAGGATGGGGCTAATTTGCAGGAGTGACCCGGTGAATTAGTCTGCCAGTAGGGGGCCATACTTGCTATGTATAGTTCCAATTGAGACCAGGTCTGTCGGGGAGACAGACCTGGTCTTCACCTGAAGACGGCTGCTTGCGTTGTGGCCGAAACGTCGTGAGAATTATTTTATTATGTTGAATGTATCCTCTGTCGACTGGCCAAGGTACGCCAGCATGTTTGTCTTTACATGCTTTTTCGAGGCAAATACAATAAACCTGTGTTATAGGGCATCACATGCCAAGTGGGCATGTGGGGGCAGTCATCGACTCCATATCACACTTGTACTCTGGACTTAATCGTATATCATACTCCTGCAATATTTGTCTTTTGTAATTACATTTGCAAAAGCAATGACATGAACTGGGTCTTCATATGAATGTATTTAGCTTTGGAAGAAAATTGCCGAGCGCAAGAATATAATCGGAATGTATGTTGCGCACAATACCCGGCGTGGAATAAAAATGCGCCGAGAAATTTGTCCCCGGAGAACAAATTGCAGCCACGTTTTTTTCATGCCAGTGACTTTTACCCAACATGAAAGCCAATATATAAGCAGAATTCCAGTGAGTCTCCATGAACCTATTGGCTTTCCAGATCGATATCAAGAAGTATTTGTTTAAGCAAGCAAACTGAACCGATTTCCACCTATGGTCTCGACAGGAATGTGGCATGTTAAAACAAAATGCTGCTGTATTTACAGACTCTCCTACGATGTAAGCCAAGTGAATCCGTTGAATGCAAAAAAACAATTACGGCCATCACACTAACACGTCCTCATGCCTTGTTGGGGGGCATTTTTTTTTACATGCTTTTATTTAACTCACTCCGTCTGATGTCGTATCCTCAACAAATCTTGTAACTCTATTTTTACCAACTTCCCAATGTGCTATCGACTGCAAACTTGGTATACTTATGGCATACTGATGACAAGACTATATTCTATCATAAAAAATCCAAAGCATATTTTAAACATTTTACACGCTTTTATTTAACTCTGTCTGTTGTCGTATCCTGAAATCTTGTAACTCAATTTCAACCATCTTCCCAATTGTCGTATCGACTGCAAACTTGGTATAGGTATGTCATACTGATGACAAGACTATATTCTATAAGTAAAAATTTTAAATATATATTTTAAAACAATCTTTTTTACGGCTCTAATTGTCCACGCTCAACTCACGTTGGCTGTAAATCACCACGTGGTCCCTTACGTCACGGCAAGCCTCGGGGAGCCACGCCGAGGGGCGGGGGATGTGGAAGGAGGGGAGGGGCGATGGGGGAAGGGGGCAGGGAGAGGGGCAGCTCGGACAGTACATTTCATGCAAGCATGTTTAAAAAAAATATTTTTTAAATATTTGTAATCGATGCATGTAAAATCGGAACTCCACTCGGTGGCTCTGCATTTGAATACAAAAATATTCAGCCTCATCAGCCAACTTGGTGATTTCGAGGAGCACAGGCAGTCCTCCCTCGCCTAGCACGATCCCCCGAAGAACGCTGATTCGCTATAGCATCCATTCGTCCCTGGAGAACATTTTTACAACAACGACAAAAAACCGGAATGAAATCCCAAAAATCTGAACGGTACTTCGGACGAGTGAGAGAGAACACAGCAGCAACAGCAGCAGCGGTCCAGGGGGAAAAGTATCCCGCTGTTAGCTTTTCCTTGAGTGTGTCCTCTGATTTTGATGTTTTTATACGTGTCCTGATTTTATGGGTTGGACTGCCTTCGTTTAATTTTTGCTGTAAAGTATTGCGATGCCCCCTTTAGTGGGGGAGAGTTTTTACAAAAAAAGAATTGCAATTGAACCAGAACATTAGTATATTTTTTATGGACCCTACTGTTCCCGTGGATAATGGAATTCGTGGGCAGTAGGCTCGTGGATAAGAGGAGTTCTGCAAAAAAATACGAACGGGAAGTCGACGATGGACGTGCGTTTGATGGTAACAGCTTTCGATGGAAAATCAGCACAAATGCAATGCCAGTGTTGAAAGCTTCTCACATTGCAGGGGTCAGCAAGGTGCATTTCAGTGCCCCATGCGCGAGTGTGCGATGAGCACGTACGCATCCTCATGATGTGTCTGTGTCTAGAATCTCTTGAGGGCAGGCTGCACTGTGCAGTGCCCTGTGATAGCATCGCTTTCGCTGTTGCACACAGTACTCTGTATTAGTCATGCTGGCAGACACATGGCAGGTTTTTTTCAGATTTCTGTGACACATTAGTGTCCGTAGCATCAAGTGCTTTCGTTGTGACTAATGTGATATCCATTACACTATACAGACACCAGCACGCAAACACTCTGGTCATCCTCACAGCGGCTTTTGGATGACCGTGCATTGTGCGGCCGTCTGGAATGATCTTCCTTCTGATGTTCGGAAGTCACTGGAGCTATGCACTTTTAAATCTAAATTAAAAACTAATTTCTTTAGAACTGCTTTTTTGTTTAGTTTGTTGACCACCCCCCATACGTCCGATTAGCACGGTTGGCTATGTGCGGAGAAAAATTTGTTCAAGATACATACATTGTGTTTTGCTTGTCAGGATAATTTAGTTTTTCTTACACACATAAGAGTGGTATGTGAAAGTGATCACCCCTTACGTTATATTCAATGGCTTTGTGCAATTGACGTAAAAGTGTTTTCATCGTAAAGATTTTCGGGTTGGATCGCGATCTAACCGAAAAACCTCTGTTATGGGTAATATTGGTTGCGTAAGCACGCTAACTAATGCTCTACTATAGTAGGGGTGCTGCCGTAGTCTTAACGAGTGGCATGCTGGCAATGTGGAGGTCACCGCTTTGATTCTTTCTGCCCGGTGCGGCGGTTGAAGCGACGGTGCAAGTTTCATGAACCCCCCCTCCCCCCACAGCGCCTCTATCCATCCTGCAGTACTTAAAACATAATTTTTATTTTACCTGGTAAGGCCCACTGAGCTATGTAGCTCTTTTTCAGAAGCAACCTGGCCATCACAAACAATAGCTCAACGAAGTGGCTTATCACGTGGAAATTTATAGCAGCCAAATACGCACGTTGATTCTAAATGTTGAGGGAAAAACCGGGGAACCTGGAGAAAAATCCATGCGACCACGGGGAGAGAGACATGCAAACTCCAAATATACAGGCGTCAGGGTTGGGATCGAACCCACGACCTCCTGTATACCAGGCAGGGTATTGAACATCTCGCTACTGTGGCGCCCTTGGGTTCACCAGAGTGAGTCGATCGGCAAGTTGCACGTGGTGGGGTAAAGTGTGGGTTACTTCCACCTCTTCCAGCATGAAAGAGTAGGTGAAATCACCTCCATGGGGGCTCTTTAGAGATTTCTCTCGTGAACTCCTTCCACCATCAATCTGCCCGAGCCGATTTGCGCCGCTGGCAATCTATGATTTAACACTGACTTGCGTTTGTGCATTGTTTTCACATTTTATTTGCGACGCAGTAGTTTTTTTGTTTCCGATTATCGTTCGCGCAATTTCCATCCTTTATCCCGTTTACTTTTCGTTCTGTCGTTTTGGTCTCCCTTGCAACTAGGGCTCATCCTTGTCTCTTGAGTTCTTCGCCCGGTTAAGTAAAATAAACCTGGCACTTGATCAGTGCTGTGAGCTTAAGGGGGGAGTTCCTGCTGAACGAGCGGTGGTTCACACGACGTGTTTTCCCTCTAACGCGGTTCTTCCATTAGGGAACACGCGGAGCGCAGGAAGGCGCACCGTTATAACACGGTTTCTTGGGCAGTCGATGCCGAACTACTTTCCTGAGCTGCGCGGATGAGCGGTACGGTGATACAGTACGCGGAATGATGCAGTAACGCAGCGGCGTAGCCTCAGTTATTTGTCCCGCCATCTCACTGCGTGTGATTAGTAGTACATCGTAACTCGCCAAACTTTACTGTTACATTATTCACAGGGGAATTTTTTCGACGAACGCGTTTTTCTCTTAACGCGGCAATTTTATTAGGAACGCATCTACCGCGTTAAACGAGGACTTACTGTACTGTCGTGTAAAATATGACATTTTCTTTCGCACCAACTAGTACATTAAAGCTTTCCCATTCTGATGACGTACTGATGATGTCCACGTGGATGTACACGTACATCATCAGAATGGAATCAGAAGAAAACATTTGATTACTATCGGTATGTCTTAAGGTCGGAAGACGTATCAAGGCTCCCACAAGGTCATGTGGGAGGGCGTGTGCACAGTTTGGCGCTACGCTTCTCTAAAAGTAACGCTGACTGCTTGCGCGTTCCGAGATTCACCGGTCAATGGTACCCCTACCCTGCAACTTGCAGATGTCTTGGAATGCGATAGGGTTAAGATGCTACATCAAAACCTTCTGGACGTCCCTGGTATCCAGCGAATATTCTCTGCAGATTCTGCTCTTGAAGAAGTCTGATAACTTCACACCGCTTAAATAAATACCAAAATATTTTATTAAATACATTTCACATTTTATTCTTTCGTCGATATGAAAAAAAAATGTTCCAGTGTAAGGACATCCCAAAAAATATACTCTCTAAATGTGTAAGCTTAACTAAATACATTCACCAGTTCTAAACCTTCATATTACAATTGATGTTTAAAAATTGGTTGCCACACCCTGTAACCTCATACTTCCTCTCAGTTATTTGCGTTTTGAGTCCCAACCTACAGGGCATAGTGTGGTCTGCCACCAGAATCAGAATCTTTATTTAGACTGCAGGAGGTGGAATCCGATGAGCTATGAAGCTCTTTATGGGCACGGGGTCAGCGAGTTACAACAGCAAAACAATACGCAAAAAAATACACGGTAGGAGAGCAAAATAGAAAAAATGGTCAGCAAGTGACTAAAAATAAGTGAAATAAATGTATACGTCTGATTCATCAAACTTGGGCAAGGCAGCAAAAACAACAAGACAGTCCCAGGCCACACCAAGATAACAGCAATACAGCATTGGCCCCTCAATAAAAATGGCACATTGACATTGAACAATCGATACACGGCGAGTAGCAAGGATCAAAGTTACAAATCACATTTGCAAATATGACTGCTGTATCCAGCACTCATCTCCTGTGTCGCCATTGAGATGCCACTCCTTTGGTGCGCCGAGCAACCCGCAGTATAAATAGCGCACCGGTTGCCAAGCTGTGCCACCGTGGTGGCCTTTAGCACCGGTTCAGATTCCTCCCCATCCCACAGCTCGGGCGTCAGCTGCTTGCTTATCGTTGCGCAATCACGCACTCGGTCCGTACATGAGGCTTTTCTGAGCCAGCCTGCATCAGTCTGCGACGTCAGATCGTGAAGGACGCGGCGTCAAAAAATGCGTGCGCTTGTTACAACAGCGTGAAGAATTCATCATTGATAATAATTAGATATTTTAAAGAACGCGCTTTCGTATCGACACATCTCCGCCACGCAGGTAGGCTGCCTTTCGCCATTCTTGACGAGATGGTGCTTGAAGCCCTTTGACTGAGAAAACATATTTCCCAAAGCAATAACGATAATGGCACGCTGTTGATGGTGGTGATGTGGGATGAGGCGCGTGGTTATATGCCGTGTCAAGCTTGAGAAGTGGTCATGGCAAATGCCTCTGATGCCGGCACAACTCAATCGTTGATTCTTTCATTCAACCAGACTTACAACATGTTCTCTGGTTGTAATAATCCAACGGGGGATACTTACCCTTAGGAAAACCGTGCAAATTTATGAAAAGGGTTGCCAAAGCTTGGTGATAAAAAAAACCCCAGCGCCAAAACGACCCACATTGCCGTCTTCAGGCGATCACGTCGGTCAGTCAATCGATGCGATATTGATGACGCGCCTTTATTCGGCGACAGCCAAAGCATGGATGGCAGAGAACCACACCAGACATGATGGGCGCGAGAGATGTAAGAATGTTTTTTTGTCGGGACGTGAAAGCACTGATCATTGCAGTTGGAGTTCCAACAGGTTCAGGTTGCTTTACTCCAAAGCAGCAGTGGAGTAAAGGAACCTGAACAAACACAAAAACACACGACACGTGATGTCATGTCATTGCGCGACCTGAACCACGATGTCGTGTTCCCTGATTGATTACGTTCGAGGGCATACGTACATTGGAAAGGGTGTTGCATAAACCGTGCGCATGCATGATTTTTCTTCCTTGTTTAAGTAAAGAACTTTGAATTCAATACCACTTGAAAGGCACTACAGAGGGTTTGATGTTCAGCCCGCATACACACGAGGGAATATGAAAACAATACATTTTGGGTTTGAGTTCCTCCCTTGTTAAGAAATTTTATACTTGGCCACTGCAAATAATCGTACCGGTTCAGCTGAAGGAAATATCCACCTCGGTTATTTCTCTCCCTGCTTATACATCGCACACTGTGTGTGCTCAACTGGTTAAGAGGCAGCAGCAGGCCAACGCTGAGAGATTCAGGACGGCACAGAGAGAGCCCTGTCCCATTATTGTTGGGGGTGTCTTTGCGTCCCGTGATTTGTTTTGCAAATTTGGTACAGTGACCGACGATTGGAGTCGCGTGACATCCCCAAACCGTTTGTGCTGCGACGATTCATTCTCCTGCCCCTTCTCTTAAGTCGACTGTGAGAATGAGTTACATTTATCTCAATAAACCCTCGGTTGGAAAACATGAAAAAAATTATCTCTCCAATAATGAACACCGAGATCTGCTTCTTTAGCTGCTCTTTATTTTGGCAACGTATTTTTTGGAATACAATTGAAGCTTTCGTGACTGCAGAGATTACTATACTCTACAGCCTCTATAATTCCCTGTACGTTATCCCTCCAGGCGTGTTTCTGTGTGTGCCTCTCCATGTGTGTATGTCTCTTGTTGTGGTGTTACTCTGGTTGTCCCTCTGTGCTGCCCAAAACATCTTTCCCTGGATGTTCTTCTCTGTGTATGTATCTCTGCTACCTTGTACCTCATATCTGTTCACTCTTGTCTACGTTAGTATGTTCAGCCCAGAAGATGAACACGAAATTTAGCAGTCATTTGAAATACGTGGTCAACCAGGTTAGTGTCTAACTGTGTTGTTGGCCGACTTGTTTTGCATCACATTATGTTTCTAAGGTTTGTTGAGTTCTCGTCTCTCATCTTCTTGTTGTATTTGCCTCCGTGCAGTTTACCGTTCTCTGTGTGCTAGTTGCGTGATGTCCTCCTATGTGTTCCCTCGCTATGTGTTTTACCCCATTTCCACCTGATGATGATCGTTTGTGTTGCGTTCGAAACGTCGTGATTTATTTGAATTTAATTTATTTAAAAAAAAATTCTACATACGTGACTTTACCAAAAAAAAAAAGAATATTTTTTGGAAATTAGATACCCGGCCCATCCACCCCCAGTGCCTGTAATGTACATTTTCTTCATGCACAAGTGTGACCAGGGGAAATACACTCGGGCATTTACTTTTCCTCGAAAATGTATCACTCCTTAACAAACGGTCAACTTGAGGATAAAATTACAATCAGCTCTTTCACGTGTGTGTGCGTGTGCGTGCGTGTATCTTTTGTATTTGAGGAGTGGTGGTGTAATAGTGTAATAGTTCGCGTACTGTGATACCCATGGCACCTGGGTCTGTCCCGTGACCTTTCTGCAAGCAGGCCATCAACACTTCACGTGGCCTTAGGTTTGATTCCTGGCCACGTCCAAAAGCAGTGGTATTGGAACTCTTACTGTGCCTCCCTAAGTTTGACTCAGCCTTAAATTATCCTTAAATCAGTACCCAGTGTGAAGTGGAAATGTCAGAATTGGGCATATAAAGGCAGCCAGCCGGGTGTAATGTTGGCCACGCAATGTAATCATGTGCTGTATCAGCTTTAAGATCCGCTCGATAACACCACTTGCCCTAACAGTCTGTTGAAGGCTATATGGGGATCCGTACCTTTGTCTTTTTGTATTCGTGTGTGCCTTTTTGCGTACATTGTGATGTGTGTGTGTGGGGGCAAAGAAATTGGGGGTATGTCTCAACAATAACTGTGCCAGTTTAGCAGAAGGAAGTGAATTGTGCCAGTCACTTCCTGTCCTTGCGTTCATCATACATTGCACAGCGCGCACAGTGATAAAGGTTTGTATTGGACGCGTACGCAAGAGCAGCTATGAGAATCCATACCCGCCCTGGCATTTTCTGAGCTTGGTTGAACAATGTTTTCTGTTCATTGTGATGTCTGTGTTCGAATAAAACAGAGAGAGGCTTTCTGAATGGTACATACAGGGCATCTGGAAAGTTTCTGTGGAATTTCTTATGATGATCGGCAGAAGAGGAAGCAGTGGAATGAGTGTTTAGCAACACTGTACTATTAATTAATCTGACAACCTGAGTCTTACTCCCGGCTCACGGCCAACACCAGTGACTATTATCTGAACCGGTCCTGGGCCTACCCTAGGTTGACTCAGCCTCAAATGAGTACCCAGTGCGTTGTGTAAACATTTCCACTGGGGAGACAAAGGCGGTCGGGCGTGGTGTTGACCACCCACCCCCTCGTGGGCCATGCCGGCCTTCATAGGTGTTCGCTAACAGTACTTGGCCCAACAGTCTGTTTAGGCTATATGGGGCATCTTTATGTTGTTTTGTATGTTGAACATCTTTCGAACCGTACATAGTCAACCGTGCTAATGTTTCAGGGAACACTCCATTGTTAAACTGGCTCATTTTATGCAATAGGAAACACATTAAGCACGCATACATGGACATTCTATGTTATACGTTGATAGTAAACATTTAAGTAATCTGAATTTGGAGAGTTATTTTTGTAGTACAGTATTTGTTAAGTTGTTGCTTTACATTCGTACATTGGGGAGTTGACTTTTCAAGTGCAGTGGCACCTCGGTATACGTCGTGAATTCGTTCCAGAAGGTAGGACTTACACCGAAAATTACAGAAACCAAACGGATTTTTCCCATAAGAAATAAAGGGAAAGGAAATAATCCATTCCAGAATGTAAGAAATTATATTTTATATGGCATATTATACATTAATGGGGTTGTATAAAATAATTTAGACACTACTTATTACTAAAATGCATACATAAATACAAAATAAATGCATAAATATTTTTTTTTTTAAATAAAAATAAAATTTGACATCACTTTACCTTGCTAAGAGGAGTTGATAGCCTACGAGGATGGTGGTGAGGAAGGGGAGGAGTCGTGAACGGGGTCTACGCGGGTACGCGGTGACTCATCCCGACCCATACAAGTTCTAGCAAGCACGTCGTATCTCAAGAAAGACGTCGTATCCCAAGAAAGACGTCGTATCCCAAGAAAGACGTCGTATCCCAAAACATTTTTTTCTCGCGAAAACACGACGTGTACCAAATTCGACGCATTCTAAAGACTGTTAGCAAAAGCCGGCACCTGTCTGCTTCACATCTTAGTAGGCATGTGTTGAAGCATCGCTACAATACATCCATCAAGTCGTGCATGCAGCAATTCATTACAGTATTTGCAATTGGTGAACATTTTCCAGTAATTGTTTAAATATTCTTTGGGTCTTTCGATAAAGTGACGTAGATAGGTTCAAATTAATTAAAATAATAAATATCAAGTTAGCAAAAACGACGACGTTTCCATCACAACACAAGCTATTGTCATCAGGAGGATCGCTTGTGTTGTGATCGAAACGTCGTAGTTTTATTTTATATATATATTGTTTTTATTAATTTGAACATATCTACGTGACTTTACCGAATGACCCAAAGAATATAAATTCCTATTTAAAGCTTTCGTGACTGCAGGGATTCATCTTCTTGGTTCTTTCTGTAAAGTCACGTAGAAGGGAAATAATAAAATCATAATAAAACATAATAAAATAATTCCTCTTGATATGCTAATTATTTTGTCAAGGCGCCCTTCCCCCCTTCCAACCCAGCTTAAATATACGCTCCAAGCGTGGGGGTGTTTCATTCAGACGCTGTCTCCCCGACAGACCTGGTCTTCACCTGAGGACGGCTGCTTGCGTTGTGGCCGAAACGTCGTGAGAATTATTTTATTATGTTTTATTTTTATTATTTTTCCCTTCTACGTGACTTTACCGAAAGAACCAAGAAGATGAAAAAATAGTTGTTATCATTTTTTATTTTTTTACCTACGTGACTTTACCGAAAAAACCAAAGAGTATCATTCGATGTTGCGGATGTGTAAAGGGATAGAGTTTCACATCGAGGGGGGTGACAGCAGAGAACTGACGTGAGGCTGTAACATTGCTCTGCCTCTGAAATGTCCTCCTCGCTCGACGATGAACGACAACGCCGTCCGTGCCTCCGCAGGGGATGGCACTGCTCAGCTACACGTGGTTGCTGCTGAAGATGTGCCTGCGCTTTGGCATCATGGTGATCAACAACCTGGTGGCCATCCCATCCTACCTGCTCTACCTGCTGGCGCTGCTGCCCCTGCGCCTGTGCCGCCCGCGCCTCTTTTGGGAGCTCGAGGGCGTCATGTTCAAGTGGCTCCTCGCCATTGTGGCCTCCTGGGGCTGGGTGGCTGGATACACAGGTGGGTGGGTCAGTCGGCGAGACGAGCCACTGCTCGTGCCTGCTTGGAGTCATTCTTTGGGATGGCATGAGACTGTCAATGTTGGACCACAACCAACCAACCCACGGAATAGAATTGTCTGATAAGCCAGACTGGGCATGTTAATTCAATATATTTTTTAACGCGTGACAATTTATTCGTAGATTTAAAAAAACTAAATAAACCTCGACTGGACACGTTATCTCTGTGGGTATCCATTCAAACGTGGCCATGCACAGCGACCACTGCCTGTCGGCGATTGTTGACTTTGAATCCGCGAAACAATTTCAGTTTTCTTTCCGGTAATTTTGGTTGAATACGAAATCTGCTTCTTGATTGCGTATTCACAGTTGTCACATTTCGAGGCTGTAACCGAGGCCTACGAGCCACTTCATCGCTGAAGCTACCACAATTGTCGATGATCACCCTTGTCGCATTCACAAATGAAAAAAAACTAATTTCTTGAACTGCTTGTTGTTGCGTTTAGTTTGTTGTGTGTGTCGTCCCCCCCCCCCCCCCCCCCCGTTGGCTACGTACAGTGCGAAACAACTTCAACATACATATGTGCAGTCGCCCTCGTCGTCGTGAGGATGAGTGGGTTACAGCCTGCAAATGTGACAACTGTGAATATGCTCTTTACGTGATAAACCTTACTAATTGGCTGTGTCGGGTGGTGGCGGGTTTAGCAACACATTTATGTTTACGCAATCTAACCCAAAAAAGCTTCTTATGGATGATATTAGTTGCAAAAGCCTTACTACTCCTGTTACGTGTTAAACTTTAGCAATTACGGTTTGAGCCCCTGGTGAGGGTGGAACCAATCTTAATTTAGGAGCTTTCGTGACTGCAGGAATTATTCTTTGGTTCTTTTCGGTTAAGTCACGTCTAAAAATAAAATAATAAATTAAAATAACATATTACGACGTTTCGATTGCAACACAAGCAATCATCATCAGGTATAAAAGAAATAGCAACAAAAATCTAACTAGAAAACTATAGACAGACATACAAGCAGACAGACATCACAACGGCACACAGAGAGAGGACACAAATCGGCACAAAGAGAGGGGTCGTTTCTGTGACGGTCCCTTAAATATAGAGAGGGGGGCGGGGACGGAGAGAGGGAGGGGGCAGAGAGAATTAGCATATCAATGAGTGTACGGCAACGTACTGCTGTTGCAAGTAAGATGACAATGTGGAACGGGCACGCAAAATTGAAAACGGGCACGCAAAATTGAAAATTAGGAGACAGGCACACGAAAATTAAATAACCTAGCAAAATATCGAAATGTGATGTAATACAACACAGAGAGTCGGTTAACACACAATTAACGCATAGCCTGGTTGATTACGTGTTTCAAAATTTGCTAAGTTAGAATTTTAAGTGTGAAAATTCCAAAGAGAGGACACAGGCAGAGAGAACAAATAGCCAGAAAGAAAAAGGATAAGCTTAAAACTTCCCCGTAGAAGTGGTTCAATCTTAATTTAGGAGCTTTCGTGACTGCAGGAATTATTCTTTGGTTCTTATTTGACACCACTTTTCTAATTTTATTTTGTATGGTTTTCTTGGGCTGTGCACCCAGATTTATAGAGTGCTGCTGCACTTTGGGGTTGTAGTAGTTGAGGGCTTTGCATGCCCGATCGTACAAAATTAGGACGTTAGACATCCCGAGTTGAGAGCGGCAGTGATCGGTGAGAAGAATAAATCATTATTTAATCGAAACCTAACAAGAGAAAAGTACAAAGCCCTATGTATCATCTTTCCAATCCTTCAACCAACATCATATCCCTTTTTATTACGATACATTTTCTGACTGCCGTGCCAACTATCATTCGATTAACTTGGTGACACAGTTGGCAGAGATGTATCTGCCAGGATGTATTTGTGGACTTTATGATTAACAATTCATGGGCTGCCACGGGGAACGCTACCGGCCACAAATTGCCATGGCGACTTGCAGATGTGTACAACTTTGCACCCTTTTTTCCCCGTTGCGTTGCTGTTTGTGTCAAATATTTGGGAACAATGTGAAATGATAACGTTTTAAAGAGGAAGCTTGGTGAGCGATAGGACGTCTGTGTCCTGTTCCCAACTGGATCAAAAATATAATCTTTAAAACAGCCACGGGTGCATTGATAGCTCCTGTGATGCGCTGAAACTCTGTCTGCTGGCAAAGGAAATAAGACATCAGCATCGGGCACATCAGTATCTAAATCCAGGCAACCAACACCAATCCCATTGCCAGGCATACCAATTGCATTGACTCTGTGTCAGCATTACGTGTGTATTTCTTTACGACCCAAGAATCGAGGATTTCGGAACCTCCGGATTGAATACATGTAGTGATAAATATAAGGGGATATTTGTTTGGCAAACCGAGTGTGTACAGCACATCATCATAATTATTTGAGTCCATTCCTTTATTCCTCCTGGTTACTGCCCTCTGCTTGCTTCTGGATGGGCAGAGGGTAATGGTTGATGGAGACAAAAAGCTTATAAATGAGTAATATCTCAAAAAGCATGAAATATTTTCCGTTCCATTTAGTTTTAGGGGAATTCTAAGAAACAATAAGCAATTTAGAAACGTGCTTAATGTTGACAATGGAAATGAACTAATGCAATTGAAAATCTACTCCAGAATATGACAAAACAACGCAATTGGGAGTAAATAAATAATAAAGGAATGTTTCCATACTCTTTGGTTCTTTCGGTAAAGTCACGTAGGTGAACAAATAAAATAAAAGTAAATAAATTAAATCACGACAATTGTTTTCTTGCTGTGGTTGTTCCACCTGATGACGGTTGCTTGTGCTGCGCCCGAAACGTCGTGATTTAATTTATTTATTTTAAATTTTATTTTTTCACCTACGTGGCTTTACCGAAAGAACCAAAGTATGGATCCTTGCAGTCACGAAAACTTCAAATCTAGAAAGGAATGTTCGTCAGTCATTGTCTGTGACTGATACAGGGACTCCTCTACTTACGAACGAGTTAGGTTGCAGAGGTCTGTTTCGTCACTGGATTTGTTCGTAAGTCCAACTTTACTCCTGTCGATTCCAAACATGTTGTACGGCCATGTACACTAAACATGGGGAATGGCTTTAAAAAGTTGTATAATCTTCTGTAGATGTAGATGCCACTGGTTTTTCATGGTCTGCAGATGTAGATGCCACTGGTGTCTTCTCATTTTGCAAATGTAGATGCCATTGGTTCCTCATGTTCTGCAGATGTAGATTTCACTGGTTCTTCACGTTCTGCAGATGTAGATGCCACTAGTTCTTCACGTTCTGCAGATGTAGATGCCACCACTGCCATCTATTGCGCGGCGGTTGAACTTACGAATCTCGATCCGAACAGGCAACTGAACATATGGACAGGTTTGTTCGTATCTCTGAAAGTTTGTAAGTCGAATGCTTGTAAGTAGAGGAGTCCCTGTATAAAGATGTGAGGGGGAAGGATTAAGTATCTGTTGAGGACAATTCTTACCTATTTCCCAAAGCTTGAGAAATGTCAGGTGAGAAAAGAAATGAGGAAGTTGGTCCTCTTGGTTAGAAGAATATATCTTCTTGGTTCTTTCGGTAAAGTCACGTAGAAAAATAAAAAAAATTTAAATTCTTTTTTATTTTATTATTTCCCTTCTACGTGACTTTACCGAAAGAACCAAGAAGATGAATCCCTGCAGTCACGAAAGTTTTAAATAGAAGAATATAATTTCTTTTTACCAAGGAAAAGTTCAGTTTTGGGAAAAGAAATGTGATTCAAGAGGCGGGTAAAATTCCATAACTGTACCTCCGATTAGCACGATTGTCTACGTAGAAGAAGTTCAACATTCGTACGTACCAGGACGACCGCCCAGCAAAGGCACCGTCTCGTCTGTGCGCACGAGCCACGCACACGTCACGCACGCGACAGTTTCATGCTCACTTTGTAGAACCGGTGATGTAGCGTGCAAAAAGCTTGATAGCTCATCGGATTTCTCCAATATAAATAAATATTTTGATTCTGCATGGCCATGCAGGAAAGGAAAATCCTTGACCCTGCCCTATTTGGCGGAAGAGTCCAATGTTTATAAATACCGTACCTGCCTTTTCACCGGAGCATGCGTGGTGGGGAAAGTGCCATTGGGTCTGGTGGGCCTATGCTGCATGATGGCCATCAGTATCAGTCCGTTTCTATTTTCGATTGCCTCGGGGGGGGGGGGGGGGGGACCCAATTTGTGGGCAACTAGTCTGAAACAGCAATGTAATTCCGTGAAAAACTAGAGACTCACATTAGTGTAATCGGAATGTTAGCAACGTCCAGTATTTAATGCCAACTAGTTAATCCAAAAGAGATGCAAATATGTATGTCCTTTTTAAAAAAGTTGTTGAAAACATTTTCAGTCGAATTAATTGCACCGCTGTGGTCATTTGATCGCGGTCGTCAATCTTACGGGTAAAATAGTTTTAAAGCTCACTTTCCAGAGCTCTCGTAATCTGGAGAAAACAGTAAATTTGACCATTTCTGATAATTGTTTTTTTACCCTTTTATCTGGCAACTACTAGTGCGCCTTTTGGCGTCATCTGGTCCAACACCATGTGAGACTAGGCTCTATAGAAAGCTGTCTCGGGTGTGGACCAATCAATTTCAAGGACAGTGCATACATTATCAGAGTTGTGTTTTTGTTTGCATTTCGACTGCAGGTATTGTGGCCAATGCAAACATGACTCCTTGTAAAAAAAGGTGTCAGTTTTGTTGCCAGATAAAAGGGCAAAAAAACAATTATCATATTTTGCTACTGGCAAATGAGGTTCCAATGGTGGTTAACCATTTATTTTTTGTGAAGGAAGTGTTTTTAGTAGTGATAAAATGTGAGCGGCGATGATGCCGATATTATTTTGACGTCAGGCAATGCCATCCTTTTGGTTGCTTCGGCAAAAAAAGGAATAATAAATGCACATCAAATTTTTAATGTTTTCGGTACTCTGTCTTGTTGTTGGAGCAGCCTTTGGTTTAATGTGTCAATATAAGCGGTGTGCGTTTTGGCTGCAGCTAATTCGGCTGTGACGGTCCCACCTGATGACGGAGACTTGTGTTGCCTCCGAAACGTCGTGATTTTTGTTTTTTATTTTATTTTATTTTCATTAATTTTGATGTTTTACCTACGTGACTTTACCGAAAAAACCTAAGAATATGATTCCTTGCAGTCACGAAAGCTTCAAATCTAGAATTAATGCCCTCTACGGGGAGGAATTCCACCTATCTGTTAGAGTTTGTAACAGACAACGAGACAAGAAGTCACAGCTTCTCGAGACGCTGGCCTTCCTCAAGAGATGCCGAGAATCATTGCCTCACTTGATGCAGCTAATCTGGCTGTGACGGTCCCACCTGATGACGGAGACTTGTGTTGCCTCCGAAACGTCGTGATTTTTGTTTTTTATTTTATTTTATTTTCATTAATTTTGATGTTTTACCTACGTGACTTTACCGAAAAAACCTAAGAATATGATTCCTTGCCGTCACGAAAGCTTCAAATCTAGAATTGTGTTTTGGCTGTTTAAATGTAAATTCCACGGGCCTGTTGTTGAGTCACACGTGGAGAAGTGTATGATTGTATGTTAGCTTCTCTGAAACGTGTTTCATTCATGTAATGGAATAAAAAGAGGCAATCGTATGACGTGCAGACCATCAATACAGACGAGGTTATGCCTTCTATTTTAATTTCGTAAAAATGTCGAAACTAAATTAGACGTTCGCAGAGCCACATTCACAGCAGTGGTCCGCAAACCTATTGAACGACAGCGAGAGCGGAATAATAAGTGAAATGTTTATTTTTCTTGTGATATATCAACTGATGTTTAACCTCTGGGCTATGGAAGTCGACTGTTTTGTGCTCCCTCGAGAAAATGAATCTGCTGCCTGTCTGGTGGGAAAATACTGAAAAATCAGTCGAGAATAGGTGGTCATGTGGCTCAGCTGACTGAAGTCTGTGTCACGTGGGATAGTAGGGGGCTGGAGTCTGTGTCACAGGGATTGTAGGGGATTAGAGTCTGTGTCACGGGGATAGTAGGGGATAGTAGGGGATTGGAGTCTGTGTCACGGGGATAGTAGGGGTTGGAGTCTGTGTCACAGGGATAGTAGGGGATTGGAGTCTGTGTCACGGGGATAGTAGGGGATAGTAGGGGATTGGAGTATGTGTCACGGGGATAGTAGGGGGCTGGAGTCTGTGTGACAGGGCTGTTTGGGGACTGAGCCAGCACCGGTGAGGGTTTGGGTTCGGATCCTTGGAGGCTGTCACAAGATGAAGAAAGCTCTCAATTGCAGTGATGTGATGATGGTTTTTCATAGGTAGCTTGGTGGTGCAGCCCTGCAATGTTTTTGCTTGCACCACTGCCTGTGGAAGAGTCTCAACTTCAGGGTAACTTGGCCTATTCTTCCTCGCTGGGTAGACGTTTTGGGAGAGGTGGGGGTTCCCCACAATTTACCCCACCACATGCAGCCTGCTGATCATTTATACTGCCCGTTGGACAGAATGTGGCGTTGGAATTAAGCAACTTTTAACAATTTTTTTCAGCTGCCCCTGCCGGGAAATTGAACCACTGACCTCTGGATTGCAATTCCAGTTTGCTGACCGTTAACACCACAGGAGCATCCTGATGGTCTAGGATTAATAACTGCACAACATTTGTCTGTTTGCTCAGTGCAGTGCAAACGCAGCACTGGGGACTTATTGAGAAGGTAGACATAGAAGAAAAACCACTCACTATTTGTGCAGCGCTAAGTGTATGTATGTTGAACTTCTTTCGCGCCGTACTTAGCCAATCGGAGGTGTGGAAAGGCTACGGTCTATAGGCTGTGTTAATATAAATCGTGGCCATTTCTATAAATTGCGGCGATGAAGAGCGCAGTTCAAGTCTAGCATGAAGCCGAACGCTTGAATGGTAAATTGTCTGTAAAACCATTTAGAGGTGAAATTGAGGCCGATACCATTGTAATGTTTTGGTCGTGTGGAAGGTGTGTGAGGATAGCGGTAGATAATATCGACTCAACTGGTGAAAAGGGGATTGAGAGCATGTTTTTTTTATTGGTACTTTTTCACAAATTCCATCAGCCACAGTAACTGCCTTTCTGGCAATGTATAATTTCAGCAGCATTTGTTCAATACAAGCAAACTCTGGAGCAGTTTCAACAAAGAGTGTCTCATCAGCAGTCAGGCTGACTGGAGTCTAGGCGGGTGAACTGTCACATGTTCATAGGCAAGAACCCTCTCTGTTTGATATGGGTTCTAAAAGGCTGTCTGGTTGATATATGATGTGGGCGTATTGTCTGCATATTTATTTTATGACTTAGATTCTCCACAACTACCTTAATTTTGTCGTGTTATTTGTTGCTTCAGAGAAGCCTAACCTCTGAACCTGTTGCTGCTACTGCCTGTATTGACCAACGGTGCACGCGTGTGTGGCTGCATTTCTGTGGGGAGCAGTAGTGCAGTGGTTAGTGCACTTTGTTATTCACCCGCTGACTCGAGTTCAATTCCCGTTCATCACAGTGACGAATACAGATAGTCCCCGAGTTACGATGGTCCGACTTACGATATTTCGATTTTACGATGGCGATAGCGATACGACAAAATTGTTAAATATTTTAAATCTCGCGCGGCAGGCAAACGCAGCAGCGTACGAGGTACGATACTGTACGTTGGGACGATGCAGGGATGTCCGCATCTCCCGCCTTTCTATTAAATTGCAGTTCATATAGGTAGGCTTAGAATTTAGCTTGTTTTTTTTATTTACATTTTACTGTGCAATACAGTATTGTAATTAATAAATACATACAGTATATAGTTTATACAGTATGGTACTGTAAATTGCTCTGTTTTGCTAAATTATCACCATTCTTTAAGGCTTCTGGGTAGGCTAGGCCATCTTCGACTTACGATATTTTCGACTTACGATGGGGTCGTCGTAACGCATCTCCATCGTAAGTAGAGGACTGCCTGTATAACAATGTGCAAATATTTGAACCGGGCCTGGGCCTCCCATAGTGTCAACTCAATCTCAAATGACGACCTCGTGCGATGTGTAAAGTCAGCACTGGGGGAGACAAAGGCAGCCGGGCGTGGTTCAAGTTCAAGTTCATTTATTAGGTATTGCCCTCTGAGCCATTCGGCTCTTGAATCGGGTGCAACCGCAACAAACAAAAAACAAAAACATGAACAAGAAAACATCTTAAAGTGAATATGTGACTAAGTGCAAACAGAAAATCCAAGAAAAGACATCAAAATATTGCAGAAAAAAATCACCCTACACCACCGCTGTGTGCAAAAATCCCAGTGCGATGCAAGTCAAACAACCAACAACAACCACAAGACAACTTAGATTAAGGCCATCAGTCTAACTCTGTACTACAACAAACAAACATGGTGCTGGTGGTCGCTTAACAGTGCTTGCCCCAACGGTGTGTTAAAGGCTCCACGGGGGGTAAATCTTTGTCTTTGTGTGCTCGGCAGTGGTAGAGTGGGGCGCGGACGTGGCTGCCATTGCCGAGGACCAGGCGCTCGTCATGGTCAACCACCAGTCGACGGGCGACATCTGCACCCTCATGATGTGCCTGCAAGACAAAGGGACCGTAAGTAAACTCGCAGCTCGCGCGTTTGAGCGACTTTTCGCGAAACTCTCGTCAAGAAGCCCCCCGCTCCAAGGCATCTTCGCGTAGCCGGGCACGGCGGTGCCTACGTACGCGGGTGGCTGCCTGTAGTACGGTGTTGCGGAGGCAGCGAGGGTCGTGGCGGATCGCCGCACGGATGTTTGTCGAACTCCCTTTGCCGTGGGGCGTCGAGGAGACGCCATGCCCTGATTCCTGTTCCGTCTGCACGGAATAGAGCGTTTCCCCCCACTCGCCCCCGTGGGCTCTCTCCGGGAGCTCCGGTTTCCTTCCACATGTAAAAGCACATTAATTGGCCGATGTGACACCTTAATATGTAGAGGGTCGCAGTGCTTTGGCACATGTTGGGATCGGCGAGTCTCGTGGCTGCCACGCCCCTCGTCCGTGGTTCCTCCTCGCGCCTCCGAGTCGTCCTCTCTCTACGAGAGCGTGCGAGCGAACGGTGTGCGGAGGTGGGGCGTTACAAGTCGAACGTTATTATTATTACACTGGTCAACAAAAAAACATTTCTGGCCTGGACTTTTGCAGCTGTTTTAGACAAATTTCAGGGTGCTGATTCCAAATCTGATCTCAGATTTACTCTATCACATCTCATTTTATGCTATCGGCATACCCCATTTTCATTGATTTTACCCGAAATTAACTCTGTCACTTATGATTGCAAGTTGTTGCGAGTCAGTGACTGCTTTAGTGTTAAAATATGGTGCTGTATTTTTTGGATAGTGTGTTTATAATATCATTTAATGTAGATATCCACATTTATTGAATATTTTTCTTCTGCAGTTTTTATTGAAAATGCAATATTTGATATCTCAAAAACCTGATGTGATAGACAAAAACTGCCAGATTTGGAATCAGCACCCCAACATTACCTTAAACCCGTTGGAATACCTTATGCCAGAAAAAGTGTGTTGACCAGTGTTATTAAAGCGAGGGATTAGTGGCGCTGTGATCAGGGCACTCGACTCTCTTTCAGAATACTCTTAGTTTTTTCGGTAAAGTCACGTAGGTTAAAAATGAAATTAAAATTAATAAAATAAAATAACAAAAATCACGACATTTCGGAGGCAACACAAGTCTCCGTCATCAGGTGGGACCGTCACAGCCAGATTTCAGAAAGCAGTTATGGTGGAGATGCAGCTGCTGCTATTGCTTGCTCACACCACTGAGTTGGCGGAAGGGCGTTGACTAGAAGTAGCAGCTTATAGACTTTGACTTTTATATAACTTTTATTGCCGCCAGAAGCAGCAAAAGCACTGGAGGCGATTTCGATATGAAACACACAAAGTCACCAGCAAACAAATGAAAAATAAACGCTACAAATCGACGCGCTTTGGGGCTAAAAGCACCGCACACAACACAAAAGAATAGTCACGTGGTGGTGGTCATCGCGCACGCCACGGTGACGAGCGAGCGCTTCAGACGGTGAATACGAGGGTGCCGTCCACGCTGGTACAGAGAGGGGCTTGTCCGGCTCCCCAGCGCTCGAAGAAGACGCGCACATCACCGACATGTGTGTGGTACGCGTGCTCCAGCCGGAGCCGCGCCTTGAGCAGGCCTCTGAACACTGGAAGCACAGAGCAGCCGTCAGTGTCACCTTCCAGCAGCTTATAGAGAGCCCCTCCAGATTTTACTTGGCCTGTGCTTCCACAGCGGCCAGGCATCTGGGAAGGGATGGGGATGGTAGTTAATGCCCTTTGAGAGGCTAGATCGTTGTTTTTTCTCGCAGTTGGTGAACATTGAAAAAAAAAACACTTGCATCCCACCCTCCAAATGAATAAAATAAATCTTAACAAAAATGCGTGCAGTGAACAAAACATCCCCGAGTCTGCTGGCTGTGTGTGTGTGTGACACATTGTGCAAGCATGCAAACAAACATCTTACGTAAATAAGATTGCTGTGTAGTGTAAGCATAACGATGGTGGTGGTGGTGGGGGGGCATGGTTTTGGCATGAAGTTTTGCTTGTAAAGACAGATCTCGTTTTTTTTATGTGCAAATAATTTCTGTGCTTGCTCAGATTCAACTAAATTTTCCTTTGTCTGTGTGTGTGTGGGTGCTTGCAGACGATTAGGCACATAATGTGGGTAATGGAGCACATATTTAAGTTCACCAACTTCGGATTGGTGTCTTGGGTGCATGGGGATTTCTTCATCAAGCAGGTACGGCTGCATTCTCACCGCGCACACCGGCGTGTATCCGCCTTCACCACACCTCACCGGTACCGACACCACACTTCACCGGTACCGACACCACACCTCACCGGTACCGTCACCACACCTCACCGGTACCGTCACCACACCTCACCGGTACCGACACCACACCGCACCGGTACCGTCACCACACCTCACCGGTACCGACACCACACCTCACCGGTACCGACACCACACCTCACCAGTACCATCACCACACCTCACCGGTACCGTCACCACACCTCACCAGTACCGTCACCACACCTCACCGGTACCGACACCACACCTCACCGGTACCGACACCACACCGCACCGGTACTGACACCACACCGCACCGGTACCGACACCACACCGCACCGGTACCGTCACCACACCTCACCGGTACCGTCACCACACCGCACCGGTACTGACACCACACCTCACCGGTACCAACACCACACCTCACCGGTACCGACACCACACCGCACCGGTACTGACACCACACTGCACCGGTACCGACACCACACCGCACCGGTACCGTCACCACACCTCACCGGTACCGTCACCACACCGCACCGGTACTGACACCACACCTCACTGGTACCGTCACACACCTCACCGGTACCGTCACCACACCTCACCGGTACCGACACCACACCTCACCGGTACCGTCACCACACCTCACCGGTACCGTCACCGCACCGGTACTGACACCACACCTCACCGGTACCGTCACCACACCTCACCGGAACCGACACCACACCTCACCGGTACTGACACCACACCGACACCACGTGTAAGTTTTATTGTTTTCGGAAAACATTGTTGGTTATGGGAATCATCCGACCCTTATTGATTTGTTTCTTTATTAATGTCTTCTCGTGTTGCTAGTTGGCTCGGGGCTTTAAAGAGGCGATAAGAATCTCTTCAATCCTCATTTGAGTAGGAAAAAATAAGTAACATTTAAAAATACTTTTTTTTAAACACACTTTAATGAAATGTACCGTACTAGTAATGGCAGAACTCCACGACTCCAGGAAGTTGCCCCGAAGCTTGCCATAACGTAAGGGGCCGTGGTGATTTACAGCCAACGTCAATTGAGCGTGGACAATTAGACCCAAGCCGAAACATAATATATAAAAATGAATGTTTAAAAATACTTTTTTTTATTTCTTTGATAGAATATAGTATTGTCATCAGTATGACATAAGTATACCAAGTTTGCAGTTGATACCGCATTGGTAAGTGGGTTAAAATTGAGTTACAAGATTTGAGGATATGACAACAACAGACAGAGTGAGTTAAACAAAAGCGTGTAAAAAAGGACTTGTGACTTTTTTCTAGCAACTCGGTGCCATACACGAATCCTTGCCAAATTGCTATTGTATAAAATCCATCTTCAACTTTCTACTTAATATACGTCCAAAGTTTGATTTGTTTATTTTCTCAAGAGTACATTTTCTAAAAACGCGTTCAACTAATCGAGATACCCTAAATGAGATGCCATCGCAACGTAATTACTCTGATTTTATGGCCAAACATTGGCATTGAGATAATGGTGGAGCCCATGGTGTAACTTTCACCTCATTGCAAAAATATTGTTTAGTTACTCCTTACTGTTCCACAGTAGTCCATGACAATCACAAACTCTTCTCTTTAAACTTTACTTTTGTGTCAAACGGTTGCAGTATTATCCATAATAGAGGTTTTTGGGTTATCTCGCGTGATTAACACATTCCTGCGGAGGGAGCTGGTAGGAACGTTGGGTTGCTCGGTCAATGGCCAGGGTCAACGGCGGCGTGGTGTATTCCGCAAATATGCCCGACTGAGGGCGGGCGCAAGCCGGCGTGAGTAGGTTAAACGAGTTTTATAAGGGCACCACGGGGTGACCAGCCCCACCCTCCCCACCCAGCCCCTCCCCACCCTCCCCACCCAGCCCCTCCCCACCTTCCCCACCCAGCCCCTCCCCATCTTCCCCACCCCACCCAGCCCCAAAATCCCCACCCAGCCCCTCCCCACCCTCCCCTCCCCACCCAGCCCCTCCCTCCCCACCCAGCCCCTCCCTGCACGACGGACGGACGGACACAATAATCCCCTGTGGGCTGGTGGAACCAGTGGGTTCCTACCAGTAAAATGTGTTGCTAAACCTGTCGCCACCACCACCAGACACAGCCAATTAGTAAGGTTTGTCATGTAAACAAAACGTGCCAGTTTGTTACTAGTTCAGCACACCGGTATATTGGAGAGCAAAGCCACAACATTTACAATTCGAGTACGACGTTTCGCCAGTAATTGCAACCGGCCTCATCAGGCGACAGCCAGAGTTGTGGCGAAATCCTCCTGTTTCGTTCCATATACTCCCAACAAAGACAACGGATGTGTTCTTTCCATTGGTGAGGGTTGGACGGTGGGGGGGGGGAGAGTTGAACGCACGGGTCACTGCCGAGATCACAAAAGCTCTTGAGGCAGATGGAGTTCGCTTATATATTTGGTTTAATGAGACGGCGCTCCCGAACTAATTGGCAGAGGCGCACCACGATACAGTGAACGCCGTGCACCAATTTGACGTGCGCAGCAACGCGTCATGCCTCGTGTGCGATCCGCGTCGCATTTTCTGAGGGGAAATATTTTTTGAACCCTAATATTTTCGATTTTCCTTCGCTCATATCGTCTTCATAATTGTCCGGTAACCTCCCCCTGCACTGCTTGATTGAGGTACCAGCTCTCTGTGCCACGTTTCTGGTGTTATATTCATCTCACTACTGCATAACCTTCGAATGAAATCCCTGATTTTAACGTTGTTATTAGTGAGGACTGGCAGTGCAACTTTGTTAGGCCTTCATCTCATAACTAAACCCTGCAAATCACCACTCGGTTCTTTTTCTGTGGGTGTCCCAAAGGATACGTGTTTCCTCTCCATGGTCACATGTACCACCATGGACACAATTATGAACCCCCCCGCCCCCTTCCTTCCCACCATCACCATTCTACACAAATACCCCGAATGTACACTTTGGGGTGGTGACGTGGCTAGGCAAGAGGCTTTCTGCGGTTGGAATCCGGCGGGCCGCCCTGGATAATGCTGCGCGTGTACTTGGCTGTAAATTGTGCTCCCGTCTGCGTCAGAGTGGACCTTAAGAGATTCTCCCTTCTCCGCGGAGACATTCGAAGAGAGGAGGCCATGGTGTTGCCAGCGTTGTGGTCCGCATTTTCCAAATTAAAACAATGCTCCTCGATTGGGATTGCACACACAGCGACATGCCCCCCCCCCCTGCTGTGCCACTACCAGAGGTCGCAAACGGGTTTTGATTCCTTACCCGTACCCGGCCGGGTACGGGTACCCGTACGCTACCCGTACCCTACCCGAAATGAGTGACAAACGGTTACTCACCGGTGACTACCCGTACCCGTACCCGGCCGCACCAGGGTCGCAAACGGGTACCCGGCCGGGTACGGGTAGCCAGGTATCGGGTACCCGGTTGCGACCTCTGGCCACTACTGTGGCTTTGCAGTAAAAAAAACGGGCTGAATACCAAATGTATTACGTTATTATTACTGAATAATTAGGGTGGATGTGTGCGTGCATGTTCTTTTAGAGCAGTGGTTCTTAACCCTTACTGCAGCCTTTCGCCCCTTGGCTTCTCAGTCGTAATTTTTATATCATGACTAGCTGTCCTACCCGGCTTGGCCCGGGACTTGGATTAACCACGCCCGGCCGCCTTTGTCTCCCCAGTGGCGCTGTTCACACACCACACCAGTTACTCGTTTGAGGCTGAGTCGACCTAGGGGAGGCCCAGGATCGGTTAAAATAATTTTTATCGGTGGTGGCCGTGAGCGGGAATGGAACTCGGGTCGCCGGGTTCGTAGCGCGGCGTAGCGCTAACTACTACACTACAATGCGTTACGCTTCCACATGCGCGGGTCACATGACAGATGTGACATCACAGCTCACTTGCCGTGCAAAAAATATATGCATTATTGAGCTCCCCCCCCCTGCCCACAAAAAAACAAAAGTGTATTTTAATAATTTGTGCATGGTGTACAGTCTGGAAAGTACCCACATGGCAAATTTCAAGTTTGTTGCATGTCGGGAAGTACGCTAAACATTTTGAACAGACACACATAATCACAATTTTGGCTTTTATATATATGGAGATGTTAATACGTATCTAGGGTTTGATGAAACTAAGTTGTACTTACGTACCCGTGCTTAATTTGTGTTTCGATGATTTACCTTCTAAACACATCTGGCCATGTCTCGCACCCCCAGAGTGGGCATCTCGCACTCCCAGCGGGTGCATGCACCCCAGGTTAATAACCACTGGTTTAGAGGCTGTATTATCGTGGTTAGCTGACTGCGCTATGAACCTGGCGACCCGAGTTCGATTCCTGGGCCACGGCTGACATCGCTGCTGATTATCTGAATCAGTCCTGGGCATCCCCTAGGTCGACTCAGCCTGAAATGAGTACCAGGTGCGGTGAGTAAACATCGCCACTGGGGAGACAAAGGCGGTCAGGCGTGGTGCTGGCCACCCACCCCCTCGTGTACCGTTCCGGCCTTATAGGTGCTCGCTAACAGCACTTGCCCCTACAGTCTGTTAAGGCTATACGGAGGATCTTTGTCTTTGTATAAACAAAGGTGGTTGGGGCATGGTATTAGCCACCGTGTGTCGTTCTGGACTTATAATATGTGCACATTAAAAACACTTGCATCAACGGCCTGTGTAGGTTATAGGGAGATCTTTGAAGTTGCAGTACACTGAGTTGTATGTCATTTCGCCAGTATTACATGGGCTCCATACTTCCACTTGTGGAACTACCTATCGATGATATAGGGCATTATTACCGTGGGCGCCACGGTGGCGAGGTGTTAACTGCCTTCTGTGGTATCCAGGAGGTCGTGGGTTCAATCCCGATCCTGGCGCCTGTATATTTGGAGTTTACGTGGTCTCCCTGTGGTCGTGTGGGTTTTTCTCTGCGTCCTCCGGTTTTCCCTCCACATTTAGAATCATGCGTTTAGAGTATTTGGCTGGTGTTCATTTCCACTTCATAAGCCACTCTCTTTGAGCTGTCATTTGTGGCCAAGTTGCTTCTGAAAAAGAGCTATGTAGCTCAGTGGGACTTACCTGGTAAAATAAAAAAATTAGTTTAATAAAAAGTCTTAACTCGTATAATAAGCAATGTTCATTCAATTACACCAACAACTAAGGGACACGGCAGAGGGGGTGATATGGTCATAACACCCAAAGGTTGGCATATCTTTATTTATAATACAGCCATTGATATTGACACACAGTTACCATAGAGACCCGGTTTGTCATTTTTATATCATCATAGTGCTTTGAAAAAGCCAGCCAAGCCACGCGTTAACTTTGAGCAAACTCTCTGCTCTATTCACTAGCACGACAGTGGCATCTTGTCGGTGCACGTTGACTCATCGAGTAAAATAAACACAACACATGCTTGCTAACAGGTGCTATGTCAACGACAGAAGTACAACACTTAATTTTAAAGCAAATTAATAAATAACCCGGTGATTCAGACTCCTCCCCCCCCCTTCCAAGTGATTCTGGCAGGGTGATACGGCTCGGCACACCGGCCTTACATTCAAAAATTCACGTTTCGATCTCCCGGCCCGGCAGTTCAGAATCTACATCTTACTGTAGATCGGAGGATTCTGATGAGCTCTGTGAAGCTCTCTTTTTTTTTAAAGATATTTCTCATTTAGAATTGTGTCTCCTAAGAGTATTTAGTCCGCTCTAAATTTACACATCAATAAGCCACTTTTTCACACACATGTCCAGTTGAACAATGGTTCAGGTTTTTGTAAAAAAAAAAATCCCACCCTGTCTGCCCAAAAAGTTATAAATGGGGCAGCATGTTTGTGCCTGGTGGGGTAAAGTGTGGGTACTCCTTTTCCAAGAACGCCTGGCCAGGGTTCTCTAAAGTGTCGTTCGGGGCCCTTCCTCCCTCCGGCAGTTGACTGAGTAAGCAATTGCAGGGCTGCACCTTTACCTAATTACTCCGTTAGATATGCAGAGAATCACACAACCATAGGCCGTTTATCTTACTGAACTCCTCAGAGATAAAATATTGCTGGAGTTCATGAAGGCTGGATGTTTTCATGAAATACCACCCACTGTTAAAGAGAGATTGTAATTTGAAGCAGCTATCATGTGGACATTTACAGCAGCCAAATACTCTTTAAACGCATGATTCTAAATTAGAGAAACACACGCAACCACGGGGAGGACATGCCAACTCCAAGTTGAAATTGTCTCCATTAGTAAGAGTACCATTCCAGCCCTGGATTCATTTAGGAGGCATAAATGCCCTCTCTTACCAACAGCATTGCTAAGCCAGCCACCTCCTGGCTTTGACATTCGTCCTCGAAGACACTGGTGGTGTAAACCATCAACTGCATCCAAACATCAACAACAACAGGCCGATGTGCATATCTCCTTCTGACTGGAACATTAAAGACAAGCTATGGTAGCAGTGCAGCTGTAACCATGCAACCTAAACTATGGACCATATGGTAAACCACTGTAATCTGCGCTCCTTCAAGGGAGGAAGAGCAAAGCTGCTTGAACTCTCTCCTGAGGCCCTCGTGTTGCGAGCAGACCTCGGCATTGACAGTCGGCTTCTGATCACATTTACACACACAACAATGGAATATTTAAAGAAAGCAAGGCACTTTGTCTGCTCGAATGGGGTGAGAATTCAACCGCTGCAATCGCTACGATCGCCGGCAGTTGTATTACACAAAACAATGAGTCGTGCCGTAGTTGTGGAGTAAATGTGCAAGCGACATGCTTGTCTCATCGCGTAAAAAGATTAAAGTATCGGATGCACAGCCTTGCAGAATTTAATTATTTCAGCAGCATCGCTTTGATACAAGCAAAACTCTGGACAAACATACGGGAAGGTGTGTCGCCTGTTTATTTACTTTGTCACGTGTACATCTATTATAACACTACAGTACGTGCTTAAAAAATAAAATAAGCGAAATTGAGAATGCTGTACAGTGGTAGGAGCGCTGGTGGCGTGGCCAATATTGTCGCCGTTCCAAAAATCTGCCTTGACCCAGAAACCCTTGTATGGCGCGCCTGCTGCAAGCCGTGCGTGACCGCTCCTGTGTGCTCAAAGCCGACAGCTGAAGGGCAAAGCGAAGCAGTCGGCGGCTACCGCTGTGGTATCCGCAGACACGCTGACGTTCGCTTACACGGGGGCCCACGCGCACAGTAGCAGTTGAGAGGGCCCCATTCCCCACGGGTGGACCCCGAGATGGGAGGAGTGGCGGGGGGCGGGCGCACGTCAAGCCAGGCTGACCTCGGGCACACCTGTCTCCCTGCTGACTTTGAAAGGCCCATTTACACACAGCAAGCAGACAGACAGCGCCAAAGACAAAGGTTCCCCGTGTAGCCTTCATAGACGGTTGGGGAAAGTGCTGTTAGCGAGCACCTATGAAGGCCGGAACGGCACACGAGGGGGTGCGCTGCCAGCAGCACGTCCGGCCGCCTTTGTCTCCCCAGTGGTGATGTTTACACACCGCACCAAGTACTCATGTGAGGCTGATTCGACCTTGGAGAGGCCCAGTACCGGTTGCGATAAATCGTCACTGGTGTTGGCCGTGAGCGGGAATCGAACTCGGGTATCCGGGTTCGTAGCGCGGCGCGGCTAACCGCTACGCCACCGCCACCTCCATCCCGCAGAGCCAGCACCGTGACAGAGCTGAAACTGGGACACGGCATGTGGAGAGAAAAAATGTCGTAATGACAATGGGGGGGGTGGCAGACTCGCAATGTGAAGAGTGGGGAAGTCAGTGGTGGTTGTCCTAGATGCAACTGGTAATTACCACTAGCATCATGAGGCTAGGATCTGGCTGTCTGCCTGAGGATGCCGGTTGTAATTACTGGCGAAACGTCGTACTCGAATTGTAAACGTCGTGGGTTTATTCTCCAACACACCGGTGTGCTGTACTAGTAACGAATTGGCATGTCTAGTTTACCTGACGAACTTTACTATAAATGGCTATGTCGGGCGGTGGTGGGGTTTAACGACACATTTATATTTACGCGATCCAACCCCCCAAAAAAACCTCTTATGCTTAATCACTTTGCACTCTCCAACCCCGAATAACTTTGTCTGTACAGTGAAGAAGGGCCATTGCCTATAACGTCGCCTGCTATTAACATTTTATGTTTTCAGGCGACACAGCGTCAATGATGCGTGTGTTGACAACGCTTTTGGTTCTTCGTGCTTGCCAACCGCAGCCAACGGAGCGGCATCACCGAATAATATCGTGAACGTTTTCCACAAATGAGCGTACAGTCAGTGGCGGGCTCTCGTAGCTTAATCATTTCTGAAGAGAACGCGTTGAGACCGATGGCTCTGAGAAAAAAAAATCTGGTTCGGCCATTCGGGCAATGTGCATCCCTTTGTTGTGATGCGCAAAACAAATTAACTCCAGCATCACTGGGGTGGGGGGGGGGGGCTCTCAATATAATGTGGCTCTCAGCTTCCCCCTGTGGGTCTGTCTCGTTTGGTTACCGTTCACCAGTTTGATGTGCGTGTGTTTTTAATTCCAGCTCCCATGGAAACATTGGGCCAAAGTAGCAAAAACCCAGTTCACCTTTTGGCTGTGTCAATTCACGAATTGTTGATGTAAATTTGGATTTAATTTTAAGTCGATGCCTGTGTGTGTGCGTGTATGGTGTGGTTAGCGCGCCGTGCTACGAACCCGGCGACTCGAGTTCGATTCCTGCTCACGGCCAACACCAGTGACGATTTTTGGAACTGGTCCTGGGCCTTCCCTAGGTCGACTCAACCTGAAATGAGTATCTAGTGCAGTGTGGAAACATCAACATTGGGTAGACAAAGTCGGTCGGGGCGTGATGCTGGCCACCCACCCCCTCGTGTACCATTCCAGCCTTAATATGTGCTCTATGAGATCTCTTTTACCAGTGGCCAAATATATTAGTAGGTTTTTACCCTTTTATACTGGTACAAAACTGACACCTTTATTCAAGGCATCATGTTTGCAATAACCACAACACAAGTAGTCAAAAAAGCAAACAAAAATAAGCAACTCTGATAATATTCTTAGGTTTTTTCGGTAAAGTCACGTAGGTAAAACATCAAAATTAATGATGTTTTACCTACGTGACTTTACCGAAAAAACCTAAGAATTTGATTCCTTGCAGTCACGAAAGCTTCAAATCTAGAACTCTGATAATGATAATAATATGCACTGTCCTTGAAGTTGATTGGTCCACACCCGAGATGGCTTTCTTTAGAGCCTAGTCCCCATTGGTGTTGGACCAGATGACACCAGAAGGCGTACAACTCAAACACAGTGCAATATCAGAGTATTGAGAGCTCGGGGTAAGCATTTACACTATGAGATCTCTTTTACCAGTGGCAAAATATAGTAGTAGGTTTTTACCCTTTTAAACTGGTACAAAACTGACACCTTTATTCAAGGCATCATGTTTGCAATAACCACAGCACAAGTAGTCAAAAAAGCAAACAAAAAGAAGCAACTCTGATAATGATAATCCGTACGCCTTCTGGTGTCATCTGGTCCAACACCAATGGGGACTAGGCTCTAAAGAAAGCCGTCTCGGGTGTGGACTAATCAACTTCAAGGACAGTGCATATTATTATCATTATCAGAGTTGCTTCTTTTTGTTTGCTTTTTTGACTACTTGTATTGTGGTTATTGCAAACATGATGCCTTGAATAAAGGTGTCAGTTTTGTACTAGTTAAAAAGGGTAAAAACCTACTACTATTAATATGTGCTCGTTAACAGCACTTGCCCCTACAGGCTATACAGGGGATCTTTGTTTTTTGTTTTTCATCCCTATTGACAACTTCTTTCCTAATGCATGTGCAAAACGGCAAACCAAGTTCACCTTTGTTAGCTGCTTGTACGACTACATTACACCCCTTTCTGGCCTTCGCACCTGATAGATTCACAGGGATGACATCAGCTTTACTCCTCTATCGAAGTCGCCTGATGAAACTTAATGTTGGAATCACCAGCTAAACATCGTTACTCGAATTGTAAATGTTGTGGGTCTACTCTCCAACACACCGGTTAGTGCTGTAATAGTAACGAATTGGCATTTTTTGTTTACGTGACAAACCTTACTAATTGGCTGTGTCAGTTGGTGGCGGGTTTAACGACACATTTATATTTACGCGATGCAACCCAAAAAAACCTCTTATGCTTGAGATTGTTTCTGTCTGGCCTGCTTTTCTTCGGTATCTTTATTCCTCCCGTATTTGCGAAAGGCGGTTTGACCGGCGAGACGTAAGCGAACGTTGACGGCACAAGCTTGCTTAAAAGGCGCGCTCGCATCAACGATAGGACCCGTGACCGAGCTGAGTCGTACCCTTGCCCTCATCGCTCTGCGATTCAACGCATGAATGGGGGGGGGAGCCACCGGAGGAAACGTTGCGTTTGATTTTATCTTTGCAGGCGTGCGTACGACCCTACCACGGTGGACATTTAGCTGTTCATTATTATGGGATTGGGATTTTGGTTGTGGAAGAACTGTAAGTAATCATTTGGTAAGTTTTTTAAAATTCCTGCTGGACCAAATGCAGCTTTCATTTTCCCCTGGGTGGAGGAGGGGATGAGTGCTGCGTGATGATGACCACCTATTGAAAAGTCAGTAGTACTTAAAAGTAAGTAGTCTTAAGAGAGAGATTGGTCACTGCCATAGGAATGTGGAATTACCACTACTGTTTCACGACACAGAGATGAGCACTGCGCAAGATGGTTGTGACACGGACTGTTTGATCTCTATTCTTTGGGTCTTTTGGTAAAGTCACGTAGATAGCAGGGACGTGCGGTCAGGGGAGGCAGGGGAGGCAGAGCCTCACCTGTTATACTCCAATGAAAATAGCTGTTACGAAAAGTAAAAAAAAAATCAAATCAAATAAACATTAAGATTTTTCCACTGATCTGGGTTATAAATGTCATTTCTGTACGATTCCAATAGTTTTTATAGTAAAAATCGCCAAATTTGTGGAGCTCCGATGCAAATACAGGAAGAGACGAGAGGTGAGGCAGCGACGAGCTCAGCCTCCCCTCTCATTGCGCAACCCCTTATTAACTGGATGGAGCGCGGGCAATAAGCGTGTGCCTGTTGCTATCTCAGTATGTCAGCAATGTAATGTGACCACTGTTGCACACCGATAGCGTGTGTGCGTGTAATAGAGAAGGGACAGATCTTGAATGTGACGTGGGATTTCCCTCCCATCCTATCTTTTCTTGCATTCTTGCAACCTCACTCAATTAAAGAAACCGATTAATTATTATCGATTACACCTGCGTAATAGACAACACCTGTGTAATAGACAACAAACAAGACTCCCTGTGGTAGTGTTGTTGGGGTCCATGCTCAGAAATCGTGTTTTTTGTTATCAGTTGCTGTGTCAGTGCTGGCTGTATGCGATTGTGAGATGTACTTGGGCAATGTTAACACTTCGCGTGCAGTGACCATAAAATATGTGCTATAAACATTTTAAGAATGCATGATGTCAGTCGAAAAGAGGAAGCCATTGTGTGCCTTCATCATGGTCCAAATTCGCCAGATATAAAAAAGTACTCGACAGGGATTACACACGGCAACAATCGCCGTCCGCCTCACGGCAGACTGATGCTCGCTTGCAGGCCGGTGCTACGTCGCCTTTTGTTGCACAGGGACAGCTGCCAGTGGATGATGTGTTATAGGGCACTTCCGAGTTGCTGAGGCTTTTAAGCAAACGCCATGGCACCCGATTTCCTCCCACGTGTTTGCACTCAGAAATTGGCCGATAACACTTGAACATAGAGAGGACTGCAGAGCTTGGGCACATGTTGGCGCCGGCTCACCACGTGGCTGCCATGCCGCTTGTGTGTGGTTCCTCCTCGCGCCTCTGAGCCGTTCTCTCTCTCTCTCTTCGAGAGCGAGCGAATGGTGTGCGGTGGCAGTGGCAAACGCTAATTAGGACGTCGCCAACTTTATTGGCACGGTTGGCTACGTACGGTGCGAAAGAAATTCAACATACGTACAAGTTTAAATATTATCGTGTATACATCGGTCCAGTAACGATTGTTTCGAGTCATTACAGGGAAGCGTTCGAATCGTTAAAATCTTCTCGAACATAAATTTGTAAAGCTGAAAAACCCATCATCTACCGCTGACAAACACATGCCATGGATGGTATTGTGATTCTTATCATCATAATTGAATCGACAGGAACCACACACTGCTAGTGTTGCTCTGTTGCCTGCCCGTCCCTCCCCCGCAGGGCAAGGCGCACCGCGAGCACCAAGTGGAGCTACTGCGGCACCACCTGGGCCGCGTGTTCAGGCCCCGCGCGCGCCGCTGGCTCGTCCTCTTCCCCGAGGGCGGCTTCCTGCGCAAGCGACGCGAGACGAGCCAGCGCTACGCCACGCGCCTCGGCCTGCCCGCGCTGCGCCACGTCACGCTGCCGCGGCTGGGCGCTGCACACGCCGTGCTGCACACGCTCTCGCGGCCGCGCCCCGCGGCGGCGCAGGGCGCGACGCCCGCTAGCTCCTGCCTCAACGGGGGCGCGTGGGAGACGCCCAAGGACGGCGCCCGCGGCGATGCTCGGGGTACGGCCGACTGCCTACAGCCCCCTCGGGTGGGGGGGGGGTGCGGCAGGGCACCGCGGCAGCGAAAGAGCGCCGCCGATAGCTTTCGCGGGAATTGCACGTTTTTGAGAACTGATGGGGGTGTAAAGGTGGTGACAATGAGGCAATTCGTTACGAGCAGCGGTTCGGCCCTGCAGGTCCCAGCTCGCCGCCAATCCTGGTGGAAGCGCCTCCACTCCAGGGAGCTCGAGAAAGCCCCCCCCCTTCCCCCCGCCGCCCCCCCCCCCCCCCCAGGGTATTTTGGCAAAACTCTTCCAAGCTGGCCCCAGTACATCTTGGGAGGGGTGGAAGTACCCACGGCTTAACCCAACCGTGCGCAACCTGCCAATCGATTGTAATCTGTGGTCCACGCATCTACACTGCTCGGTGGGTGAAGGCCCTGGGGGGGGATTTCGGAAACTTTGTTTCAACTGCCGCCCCGGGAGATTGAACCGGCCAAATGGGGATTGCAAGTCCAGTGCGCTGACCATTTCACCACAGTCGCATTTCTCTCGATCTCATAATAAATTACGCTTAATTGTATCCTCTCAACGTAAAGACATTTAAAAGTTTTTTTAAAATGTATTCCTGGTTATATTCGGATGGTGTTGTTGATTTTAAATCGCGATAAATAAATTGCTGTGGACAATTATATTCATTCACCTAATCAAGGTGGGGCAGTTGTTACCCTCACTGCAAGAAGTCGATGGGGTTGGAATCCCGACTGGTGTCTTTCTGTTCTCCCTCCGTTTTGTTGGCGGCTCCTTCGGGGTGTTATGGTTCTCTCCACACAATGTCATTGGTATCGGCCAAACATCCCAATGCTGGAAGATTACGCGCAACTTTCGACTCAGTAGTGGGGATAAAAAAGAGCAGCAACATCGCCCCCTACTGTGACAACTTGTCAGTGGAAAAAGAGTGGGTGAGACTTTTGCCAGGTTTAACAAGCAACCTTAACAATAATAACAGCGACGTAAACGTAACTCTCGATGATCCGTGCGTCGATCGGTTAACTGTGCAAAGCGTTCAGTGCTTCTCACCCGTATCGGGGCTTGTTCGTGATGTCACCGCAAACATTTCTAGACAAGCGATCCGATTGCTCCAACAAGCCACGTAGGCAGCGTCGCCGAATGCACAGGTGTTGTGCGATATCCGCCTTTCTGTTTTATCCTCCTAAACTGAAACTAAACCGTTTTTATTTTACCAGCTAAAGGCCCGCTGAGCTATGTAGCTGTTTTTCAGATGCGACCTGGCCACAAATGATAGCTCAACGAAGTGGCTTATTCCGTGGAAATGTATTGCAGCCAAATACTCTGAACGCGCGTTGATTTTAAATGTGGAGGAGAAAACCGGAGGACCCGGAGAAAATCCAAGCGACCATGGGGAGAACATGCAAACTTCAAATATACAGCAAGCGTCAGGGTCGGGATCAAATCCACGACCTCCTGCATACCAGGCGAGGGCGATAACATCTGACCACGACGGACACTCCTCCACCCTACTATTACCCCTGATAATCAAGAGCTGACTGCGGATGTACGCTATCGCTCTGTGAAATTGACCCACCAATAACAAATATAGTTTCACTAAAAGATGGAACTGACTAAAAATTGGACACCTAGAATTTGAATTCCCTGACGAGTACTGGTGTTGGTGCCGGCCGCGTGGAAACCAGTCACCTCGTTTAGTCAACCCTTCGACACTTCACGTGCCTGGCGTGCCACAGGTGCCGTGGTGACGTCAACCGCCACTTGGTGGCGAACGGCGGCTGTCGCTGTTGCTGCTGCTGTCGTTGTCGCTGCTGCTGCTGTTGCGGTGGAGACTCGTTTGCGTAGCGCGTGTGGTGCCGATGTGTGGTGCCGATGTGTGGTGCCTTGAGGTGCCGTTGTCGCTGTCCCCTCAGGCGCGACGGAGGCCGGCATGCGGTGGGTGATCGACGTGACCATCGCGTACCCCAATGCGGATCCCATGGACATCCAGACGTGGGTTCTCGGCTACCGGCCCCCGATAACTACGCACGTGCACTACAGGTCAGACCCCAGCCGCTCGCGTATGTGCCGGCCGTCCTTGCCACACACGTCGACTGTTCGTCTGTTTGTCGAGAAGGAACGTCGAAGCGTTTTTTACCAGTAGGATTGGTGGCATCGCTTGGTGTGGTGTCCCGCATGACACCAGTGGTCTATGGCGGAGCTCAAAACCCTTCTGGCATTTCCCAAGATTCGGTACAGTTTGGAATTGGATGGATTTTGTTTGGCCATCGCATTTTTTGGCTCGCCATCAAACAAAGACGGTCACTGTATTGCGCCACTTTCAGATGCACTTCTGTGGCCGTCTGGAACGCTCTTCCTTCCGATATTGGAAGCCACTGGAGCTATGCACTTTTAAATCGTCTAGATTGAAGACTCATTTCTTTAGAACGGCTTTTTGTGTTTCGTTTGTTGTCCTTCCCCCGCACCTCCAATTAGCACGGTTGGCCACGTACAGTGTGAAGGAAGTTCAACATACACACATTTATCTTTCATGTGTTTAGGCTAATGTTTAAGTTAATGTCAAGCATTTGTGTATTTCATTGGCAAGTACAATCGTTTTAGTTTGTTGAGCTTAATAAACAGTCATGAAGGAAAGCGTATTCGGTCAGAAGATGTCGGTAATGATGTACACATACCTGTGGTTTTAATAGGAAAAAAGTGATATTTTATTCACTCGTGTTCCCTTAGACCGCATATTCTGTGTGTGTCTTACGAGCTGAATCTGTTTGAATGAACCGTGTTTGGTGATGTGTATTTCCCTAGTTGTAAATAACCGGGGAGGTTATCCTCAGTTACAGGGCTGTTGTGCATGGTGTGTAGGCGGTTGCCTTCTGTTGAAATTCTCTTACTCGTGCTTAAGATGTGAGCCTGGGATCTGTGTTGGATTTTTAGATGATATTCGTATGTAAACTTTGTATCGTTTTTATTCATTCAATATTCATCCGGCGATATATTCATTTCACACTAATTCACTTGACATTTTATTCCCAAAGCCTATTTTACAAACGATCATTATTTCAACTTTGACCCTTGACTGGAAAACAACTCTCATTGATGCAGGCAACAGAGCAACACTAGCAGTGTGTGGTTCCTCTCGATTAAATTATGATGATAAGAATCACAATACCATCCATGGCATGATGGGTTTTTCAGCTTTACAAATTATGTTTCAGAAGATTTTAACGATCCGAACGCTTCCCTGTAATGACTTGAAAAGGTCCAGTTGTGGAACGGCCTGAGCCAGTTGCAGCAGTGATTAACTGTGGTGGTGGTGGTGGCTGGGGGAGGTTCGTGAAGGACGCTGCTACTGGGCAGTTGGAGGCAGTCATCCTCCAGTAACAAGGAGGGCAGAGGAGTTTAACACGTAGGCTTTCGCGACCAATATTATTCATAATAAACGTTTTTGGGTTAGATCGCGTTATTTATAAATGTGTCGTAACCCTCCACCACCCGACACGGCCAATCAGCAAAAAAGTGTCACGTTGACAAAAGACAAATAGTTCACTACTTTAGCCCACCGGTGTGTTGAAGAGTGAATCCACAACATTCACAGTTTTTGAGTGCCTAGGAGCGATGCTCACAATGAGCGGAGCGCCGGGGCGGCTAAAATGCAGCGAGTTGGTACAGTAGGGGGACAGCTGGTGCATCTACTGGTCATCTCAGTCAGCCAATCCACGGCCCTTGCTGGGTCTGTCGAGACCTCCTGTCAGCGAGCCTTCGACATTTCACGTGATCGTAAAGTGCAGCTGACTTTGTGACTGAGGAGGCTGCAAGCGGCGCTGCGCACGTACGCGGAACTGCTGTTTGTACGTGTGAGTGTACTGTGTGTTGAACTTCTTTTGCACCGTACGTAGCCACCAACTGTGCCAATAGGAGCTGCTGGGACCATCTGGTCCCATGCCACACCAGTCTTCCTCTCCCACTTGCCAGAGCTTCCCACTCATTGGCGTCAATTTTAAAGTCTTTGAGATCATGGCGCTTATTATAATAATGCCAATTATTTACCCAAGGAAGCCTCACTGAGTCTCAAGACTTCGTTTCTTTCAGAAATATGTTATCCGTTTTCACCCATGAGGATTTGGCAATCAAAATCTTTTGAGATACAGCTGATCTGAGACTTTTATATAAAACTAGATTGTATGGTATTGTTGGATTTTTGTTAATCCACTGCTGGTTGAAAGCTTCCCCACATCACCTTAGTTGTGGGGGCTGGGGGGGTGGGGGCTGGGCTGTGTGACCATACTTCGCCATGTTGGTCAGTGCATGCTGGTAAAGGGGGTGGGGAGGACAGGACTTATTCAGATATCGTTCGCCACCGGTGTGAGCTGTGACTGGGAATCGAACTCGGCTGGTGGGATTGATGGTGTGGTGCGTTATCCGCTGTGCCACTGCAGCACCTCCACTCTTAACGGGGCCTAAGTGTTTCAACGACTAATTCAATCGTTCCCAAAGATAGCAGACAACGTGAGCGTGACTGAAGCAAACATATCTAGATTCGGTCACGAGGATTATTTTTATCCTCACCTATGTTTTATTCATAACGTCATATTTATCTATAAAAATGTAAAGCCTTAGTTTTAGTTTCTAGTTTTTCGTCATTTAGGTCAGCGGTTCTCAGAGCGTGGTCCCCGGTTCCACCATCACCAGCAGTTAGCGACAATCCTCCAGGCGGTCCGCGGGGCTGTGATGCAAACGCAGCTTGATCCGCACAATAATGACAACGTTTACCATGCCTTTTGTTATGGACATTAATGTATATTTTATTCGTGATACAGTAAAACCTTGGGTTGCGAGTAACTTGGTCTGCGAGTGTTTTGCAAGACGAGCAAGACATTTTAAATAAATATTAATTTGGTAAACGAGCGAGGTCTTGCAATATGAGTAGTACGTGTATACGCTTTGTCTGCCGAGTGTCACGTGATCGCAACTGATACACGAGTGCTTTGATATACGAAGTGCTTTGGATTACAAACACGTTTCCGGAACGAATTATGCTCGCAATCCAAGGTTTTACTGTATTTTATTTACAGATCAAGTTGGGTAAACTACCCTGATTAATCTACCCTAACCCTAAGATATAAATATCCCTTTCCCCCCTTCCCCCCCTCCCCTAAAAAAAAGCGTTACTTTTTTTTGTCCCGGTGATATGAATGTTGTCCTGTTGGTATTTATAGGGAGATGTGAATGCTTTTTATCGCCAGGGGTGCGGGGCTGGGTGGTGGTCCATGGGAAATGTTTGCATCAGCTCAACGGTCTGCGGTCCAAACAAAATTTGAGAATCACCGGTGTTTATAGTCACGACCTGTGTTGTAATTAACGCAATACGAACCCTCTTTTCACGTGATTTAGTAGTCAGGCCATGATATGTATATACAGTTCTGTATCCAAAGCGTGTCACAGTAACGATCCTCCACAGTGTGCGCCAAACAGCTGTGGCATTTCTACCAATGAGTCCGCGAAAACTCCGGTGAACAGCTATCCATTCAGTGAAATATTAAACTTTATATTTGGTTGAGTAAAAAAAAAAGCCTGCTACGTGGGGCGGCATTTGCTTTCCCGATGCAAACACAGTAACACCCCGATATATACACGCCCTCCCCGTTTTGCGCACTTAGTCCGTAACGTCCTCAACTTACCGACACCCGATGCCGTTTTTGCACACCGCGGTATGATAAACTAATACTAATATAGTACAGTAGGCTACGTATGTGCGAGAGAAGTTCAAAATAAACGTGAAAATATCAATAATATGCACACTGATGGTTGCACAGTATAGATGCGCAATGGGTGACTGAGCATCCTGTTTAGGTTCTGTACCATGTTACGATCCACCGTCCCATCGCTTTGCTGTGATATATAAGTACTTACAATTTGCGTTGTGGCTTTCCGGAATGCATCCTGGGCGTAATCCAGGGTATGCCTGAAATACGCACTCTGCATCCACCGCGTCTCCTGCCGCTATCCCGGTGTGATGTGTGGTCTCGAGGAAAGGGCACTGCAGTGGCGAGATGTTAACTACCTCGCCTAGTATACACGAGGTCGTGGATTTTATCCCAACTCTGACGCCTGTATATTTGGAGTTTGCGTGTCTCTCTCTCCGTGGTCGTGTGGATTTTTCTCCGGGTCCTCCCGGTTTTCCCCTCCACATTTAGGAACATGCGGTTAGAGTATTTGGCCGCTATAAATCTCTGCGCGATAAGCCACTTTTGTTGAGCTATCATTTGTGGCAAGGTCGCTTCTGGAAACGAGCCGTATAGCTAAGTGGGGCCTTACCTGGGAAAAAAAAAGTTTATCTTTTTGAGTTTGAACCTACCCTTTAAAGTTCCGTTTCGTTCATGCCTGATGTATAGGAAATATATAATTTGCTTTTGAATAAACATAAATATCTGTAAAACTTTATCGTCGAAGAGTCACGATGGGAGTGGCAGCCGAGGAGTGGAACGCGACCGAGAGAGGACGTCCACCCAGAAGATAGCAGGATCGTTCTTTTCCTCCACATTTAGTAATGTGCTACATAGCTCAGTGGGCCTTACCTGGATAAATAAAAAAAATCGTTTGTAAAATAGTTTAAAAGGTTAAATCTACGCTGTCGTTTAAAATGCTGCTGCTGCTTTGCTGTTGCCGTTGCCCAGGCTTTACCCGGTGAGTGAGGTCCCGCTTGAGATGGAGGCCCTCACCAAGTGGATGTACCAGCGCTTCATTGAGAAGGAGCACCTCCTCGACTACTTCTATACGACCGGTAACGCACCGCACGACATCCGCTCGCTCTCAAAGAGAGAGAACGAGGCAGTCAGGTGGTACGCCGGTGCCAACTCTTGCCCAAGCTCTGCAGTCCCCTATAAGAGCGTTTTCACGTGGGAGGAAATTGGGAGCACCTGAAGATAAACCCACGCGTTCGATGGGGCAACGCTCCATCCCCGTTCAGCTGGAACAGGTGGAGTCCACGTTTTTATAGTAATGCCATTAAATTGTGACCACTGGTCATCGTCCCAAGAGTAAATGAGCAGAGTATAGACAAGCTGCGTGATCCAAGGACAGCTTTTGGTCGAGACTGGATAGCAGCAACAGCCATAAGAACCAATTCCTCTTTCCCTAAAATGTAAAATGTTATCAAATACAAATTCATCGGGAGCGAACGAAGCCTCCCCCACAGCGGCGGGGTGTGGCTGGCCGTTAAGCACCATTATGGGTGCTGGCAGCCTAATCCCAATCGAGATCATGTTCAGGTCACGTTTAAAGCCCTCAAGAGGGCACAAGGATTCTTTCACAAAAACAACAACCAGCCGTGCCCGGAGTGTTACTGATCTTGACATCAGTGTAGTCGAGACTAGGTCATGTAAATTTCATAATTCTACTAATAATAATGACATCTTTTATTTATAGGGTGCCTTTGATACCACGATGTCCAAAGCCACTTCACGCATTTTAAGATAAAACATTTTAAGATAAAACATTTAGAAACACAAATGTTGGAAAACGCTCGTAATATAATACAATTACTCAAAGGGAAGGGACGAATTAACAAAGCGGTACAATCACCTGCAGATGGCGGAATAAAATCACAAATTGATTTAAATGCATACAGCCTCCAAGTACAGCAGTCACGATAGCCGTGGTGAGCGTCGCCACCGCTCACGTCGATTCCTGCGCTTCCACGTCGTTGAACTCCGGCGTGAACGCCACGGCACTGTCGCACACGCGCGCAACGGTGCTGCGTGTGCATTGCGTCCGATGGGAACGAGGTCACCGCAAGGGAGGCTTCCGCTGCCTCATCGGGAAATGCATTTGCAGCCAATAAGTAAATAATTAAACGGATATGGTGTTTTTATGCTACAAAACATTTCTGAAAGATTAATGTACGTTTCCTGTGTTGATGTTCATTCAAGTAAATAATAATATATTTTTACGTTTGCATTAAATGCCTTCCCTTGTTTCGTGTATACAGTAAAACCTTGGATTGCGAGCATAATTCGTTCCGGAAACGTGTTCGTAATCCAAAGCACTCGTATATCGAAGCGAATTTCCCCATAAGAAATAATGGAAACTCAGATGATTCGTTCCACAACCCAAAAATACTGTATTCATATAAAAATGATTAATACAAATACATTTTGATATTTTTATTTTTTATTTAACATAAAGTAATCAAATTTATTAATTAAATGTAATCGTGGCTGGTGTGAGGGAGACGAGAGAGAGGAGAGGAGGGTTATTGTGTAGGACGACTTTCACTCGCAGTACAGTCACTAAAGAACAGTCACTACACTTGGACACAAAATAAAAAAAAATGCTTTACGCACACACTCGTGGTCACAACACTATAGTAAACAGTATACGCTCACACGGATGTTGACTATACGAGTGAGGCACGCCGACTGAGACCGAGCATGGGAGACGATTACCCAAAATCCCGCAGCGAGAGAGAGAGAAGAACCATTGGCAGACAAAGCGTATACTGTGCGTACTACAGTACTCGTATTGCAAGACCTCGCTCGTTTATCAAATTAATATTTGAAAAAAAAAATTGCTCGTCTTGCAAAACACTCGCAGACCAAGTTACTCGCAATCCAAGGTTTTACTGTACTTTTATTTGGCTATTGCAGCGTTTATCGGTCTTATGAGCTGCAAACAACCAACGGTTCTACAAAAGTGACTTCAAGACTGCACAAATTGCCTCCAAGAGAGCGTGTCCCCCTCGCACAGCGTGGGTTTTCTCTGGCTGCTTGGGTCTCCTCTCACATGTGTGCAATCATTCATTTCCCGACAACACCGAGGACCACGTAGTTTGGGCAATAACTGGCGCCGGCTCACCGCGTGTCTGCTGCCTTTCCCGCTCGTCCGTGGTTCCTCCTCGCGCCTCGTAGTCGCTCTCCCTTTCTCTCGCTCTGTCCGCACGAGAGCGAGCAAATGACTGGCACGGTGGGCGCGTCACAAAGTTTTAAATTAACATTCTGGCTCCACGCAAGTGACGTTGTTACGTGTGCGCGAGCGCCGTGTACCCGTCTAACCAAGCGATCGTCTGGGCGCGTGTGCTGCCTCCCGTCCATCTTGCAGGAGCGTTCCCCGCGCAAGCCGGTGAGACCGGGGATGCCCCATCGCGAGCCATGGTCCTCGACCCCTGGTGGCTGCTCATGTGTCAGCTGTGGTGCTTTCTCTCCGGCTACATGTGGTTCAGCCTCCTGCGTTACATCTGCTACGGCTTCATCTTATAGAGCCCCGGGACTCTTTGCTCGCTCGCGCACGCGCCAGACGGGCCAGCCGCAGCGACGGTGGGCAAGACGGCGACGACGACGACATCAGCAGCAGCAGCAGCAGCAAACACAGCAGCGGTGAAAACCTGGCTCTGGAACTGACCATGTCGCTGCAATAAATACCCAGAGTAGATGGACAAACTGTGTGTGGCAGAGGATCGCTGCATCTTTGGGGCAAGTGCCACTGCCGAGCGTTTGCTTTACGTGGATTGGACCAACGGCGCTCGAAAGCTGCATTTGAATTCCTCATCGTTGGCATTGCCACCATCGGAAGGTCCGTTTTCTTAATTTCAGACCAAGCCTGGCAATTTCTGGGTGAAAACCCGCTCCTCCACGCGGGAAGTGTGAATTTGCCCAGCCGGGAGTGGTGGGAGCGTGCAAATGAGAGCCCAAACCTGGACCTTCGTGGCTGCCAGTGAAAACAATGCTTGTACCGCCCCACTGCTGCCCCCCACTTCCTACCCTGAAGAAGAAAATGAAGCCAGTAATTTAAATATAATTTGAAATATTTCTTTTTCTGTGTCAAAATGAAAAGGGTGTGAAGTTACAAAAAGGTCTCTTCCGTTGTAAGCTGAAAAGGTCGCATGAAGCCCAGAGAATGGTGTACGGTTGCGTGTGTGTGTGGTGTACGGACGAGTGTGTGCGTGGTGTATTGCTGCTTGTGTGCGTGGTGTTCGGACGCGCGTGTCCGTGGTGTAAGGATGCGTGTGCGTACGTGTGCGTGTGTGTGCTCACTGCGTGGGGAGTGGGAGTGTAGTGGTTAGCACCACTGCGCTACGAACCAGGCACTTGAGAGTACTTTTGTTTGTGTGTGGAGACCTGGCGTGGCGTTCTGCTTCTCTGTGTTCTTGTGCTCGGGGCGTCCCAGCGGTGCAGAATGAGTTCGGTGGATACAACATTGATTTTCGCATTTAACAGGACCCCATGGTTTAGACAGAGTGCTCTTGCCAATAACATCTGGTAACCCCCAGCAGTTTAATAAGCCTGCCCCTGCTGATGAGACCGAGCGGGTTAAAACTAGCCCAGAGTTGTCTTTGCTTAAACTTAGTGCTACTGGATAAGATTTGGTCTGGAAAGCCAATAGGTCGATGGACTGGGGAATGCATCTGAATGTGGAAATGAGACCAAGTGGAGTTGTGCTTATTTGTACTTTTGTTCTTTGTAGCAACCCGATAGAGTGGTCATCCTATGGTTAGACTCGTCCCTACCATAGGAATGTGGAGTGTACACCGCTGACTTGGAGCTGCAGACTCTAGACAGGAGACGATTGCCCCCCCCCCCCCACATCCTTCCGCATGTTTTGTACGATTAACTTTTTTCACACCATATGTAGCCAACCGTGCAAATCAGAGGTGCGGGGGGAAGGACCACAAACTAAACACAACAGCAAACAGTTCTACAGAAATTCGTTTTCAGTCGAGATGATTTAAAAGTGCATAGCTCCAGTGGCTTCCTAATATCGTAAGGAAGAGCGTTCCAGACGGCCGCAGAAGCGCATCTGAAAGCGCGCGATGTGGTGACCGTCTTTGTTTGATGGCCAGCCAAATTCCGCTGCTGCTGCTGCTACGAGGATGACTGGAGGTCACCAGCACAGCAGTGGTGCAAGCAATAACTTGTATGACTGTACCGTTACCTTTATCTCCTTTATCGTCTTGAAGGGAGGAAGCGTGTGAGTGTGAGAAGAACGGGCCCAAGGTGGGGGGGGTATCTTGTCAGTTCAGTTGACCTCTTAGTTCAGTTGACCTCGGTGCGACGACGCGCGTCGCAGCCCCAGAAGATTTGGGGTCACCGATGATGCGGTTACCACGTAGATCCGGCGTCACCACGCCGCTCGCGCCATCACTGACCACGATCGCCACTCTCACCGGCGGCTAAATTTAACCAAGCATTTCATTAGTACGCCAGTATGTTGATACATTAATTGGACATTCGGCTTCATTTAAAGGGGTAGTATGAACACACACAAACAGCGAGCCTTTCATTATTCACGTGTACCCAACTTTAGCATTGTTAGCAAGGTAGGGGGGGGAGGGCGCATTAAAACCGCGGATGTTCGAGCAGAGCTGCCGTTCAACGTGACGGTAAAACCCCCACCACGACCGGCGTCGATCCCAGAGTCGTTCAGAGCGGCTGCGACGTGGCTAACGAATCGCGACCTCCGCCAGCGGCAACGTTTCGTTGGTCACAGCCCCCCGGCCCCCCCACGGCTGTGAATGCAGCATTGCGAGCTCAACGTTGTTCACTGCGGTTGTCCAATTTTTTTTGTTTATCCAACCACTGCCGTTTGCAATTTGGAGGATTGTTTAACGGGCTGATAATAGGGACAACAGTCGTGATTCACCGGGACCAGAGATTCATTTTGGAAGCCACCACAACCCCCGATAACAAACAATATTCACCAGCTGCCCCCCCCCCCACCGTCCAAAACACATTCACAAATATAAGCCCCCTCCCTGTCCACACCATGCATGTGTTTGGGGGGTTTCGCGCACGCACGTTCTGTTCGTAGCACCACTGTGTGTGTCTTCGAGGGGAGGGGGGCGGTGAGGGTGTGAGGTGACGTGCCCGTTTGTGTTCGGAGCTGCTCATGGGCACGTTTTCAGGCCCGCTCGGTGTGCGCGCAATGCTCGTGGGGGTCACGAGGCCGTTGCGTTCCTGAGGCTGCGCGTGGTCGGGGCCCCACGTTACCGACCGCGTGGGGAGGGTGGGAGCGAGAATAGCAGATTCACGTTCCAGTGAAACTAAAACACACCTTGGCGTTTGTTTTTTTTGCCCGACCGTTGGTAAATGGAGACGTTGGCGTGGTTCTGCCACTGTCCTCCGACGCGTGGATCGATCCCTAAGTATGAAAGAGCTGTTGAAGTGGCGCGCGAGGCTGCGTTGCACACATGCCTTTCTGGTCGCAGTGGATGACTGCCAGCGCACGCACGTGCTGCTTGTATGAGTGTCCCACGACCCTCCACCCCCCCTCTTGGCAAAGCTTGATGCATTTAGTTCCCCACGGCACTTTCTCCCACTGGCTGGCTCTTTGTGTGTGTGTGGGCACCATGGTGGCGAGGTGTTAACTACCTCGCCCGGTATACATGAGGTCATGGGTTCGATCCCGACCCTGACACCTGCTGTATATTTGGAGTCTGCGTGTCTCTCTCCCTGTGGTCGAGTGGATTTTTCTCCTGGTCCTCCGGTTTTTCCCTCCACATTTAGGGACATGTGTTTAGGGTATTTGGCCGCTATATATTTCCACGTGATGAGCCACTTTGTTGAGCTATCAATTGTAGGCAGGTCGCTTCTGAAAAAGAGCCATACAGCTCAGTGGGTCTTACCTGGTAAAATAAAAAAAAATGTGTTAATAGTTTTGAGTTTGAACCTACCCTTTAAAGTTGTTTCGTTCATGCCTGACGTATAGGAAATATATAATTTGCTTTTGAATGAAAATAAATATCTGTAAAACTTTATCGCCGAAGAGTCACGATGGGAGTGGCAGCCGAGGCGTGGAACGCGACCCAGAGAGGACGTCCACAGAAGATGGAGCGATGAAATCAATGCCGGGTCGATCGCAGGATCGTCAGATATTGCGGCGACTTTGGGTGGAGGCCTTCATCCAGCAGTGGATCGGCCAAAAGCTGGCGATGATCATGGCGATGATCATGGTGATGAGCCAGAGACGAAATATCGGTCCATTAATTTAGCAAGGAGTTGATCCGTGAACATTTCATAAACAATCTGAATTTTGGCCCAGATGTTCCGCACACAAACCAACCAGGCTTGCCGACAGCAAAGTGCGTCCGCATGAAGTCGTTTGCATATCAGTGTCTGCGCGTGTGTGCAGATGTGCCGGTGTGCGTCTTTCCCGTGAGGCCGCCTGAGTACGCCACCCCCATGTTTGAGTAAAACTGCTGCGGACGTGTCTGTCTGCGCCTGCGGATGAATGTAACGATTGCGTATGCAAAGTGCGATTGTTGTGCATGTGTGTGCCTGTGTTTTTTGGCGACGAAGATTGGGTATACGAGTGTAGCGGTTGTGTAAACGCACGCACGCACGCATGCACGCAACCCACGAGTAATGCTACTCGCGCTCGCGGTGGATTCACACTGGATCTTTGAACGCACAGAGCGTAATTGCCACCTCGGTGACATCACGATGGGGTGGCAGGGTGAAATTCACATCGATTAACAGAACTGGCAGGGACCGATCGAGGTGTGGGCGGCCGAGGGCTCCGAAAGTAAAATCGCCGCACACGCTCCAATCGCGTGACGCGCCACCTGTCCGAACGCTCGGTGCCACTCCGGTGACCCGAGGTGGTGGCAACGTAACGCGTCGCAACACGTTTGGCGCGAGTGCCCGAATGTCCAGTGAGAAGTCGACCCGACTCTCGACCCGCTGCCAATTGTTTGCGAGCGGCACACCGACGCGCGTCATTGTGCACACGCCTTGCTCCTCGTGAACGTGCGCAAATGTCCGGAAGGGACCTTTTTGTTATAAATATTTTTTTTTGTACGCTGCGGTTTTTGTTGTTTTGCTTCTCTAGCCGCCCCCCCCCGCGCCTCTCCTCTTCTTCTCGAGATACCGTCGCACAGAGCGAGCGGGGACGTTTTCGAGATGTCAAAATGTATGCACCGCTGCCATCCCCCCCCCCCCGTGAAATCGTACAAACGTTGTTCATTTCAGGGCAGGGCCCGTGCCCCCCACCACCGAAACGTCGGCATAACCACAAGTCCGCACAAGAAAAAAAAGTTTACTCCCCCCAAGGCCTGCTTATGACGGGGTGCAGGCCCCGCTAACCTTTTGATTAGACGCCCGTTTGTCTCGGTAGAGTGCCCACTTAGTATTTAGACGTGGAAAAACGAATATTAATAAGGAATGCTAATTAGAATTGTACACCTACGTACACCATTTATGCAAAGTTTTGAATATACTTGGTGGCCGTATGTCCACCTCGAAGCTCGCACGCATTTGTATCGCAGCCATCCGGCGTTGGCTCGATAACGATCCAATGCTCGTTATTTTTTAATAAGCAAAAAAATGTAAACACCCTTTCTAGATAAAAACGTCATGACGTTGGTCGCTAAAATTCAGGTCACTAATGGCAGTAATTCACTCTGCTGCAGTCATTTTTGAGAGAGAAACTCAAAATATTTCAAGGTTACGGATTTCCCCCCGACACCCGGTTTGAATGCAATGTTTTCATACGTCGTTAACGACTCTGATACAATACCGAGTACTCGGGTCGGCTTTTCACTCGACAAATGGCATATTATTTTGATGGGATTTTATTTCATTTTCTTCAACAAAGATGCTACCAAGTCCTCTATTTTCTCCCGTAATTAAGCAATGTACTAGTAGCTTGGTAAGTCGACATTTATTACTGGGGAGAATTTCAAACACTTTGTTGTTACCGTTGTCGGTTTGTGTCTGCAAGCAAACCCTTATACAAACAAGGCAGCAGGTCTGTTGTTAGAATAATGACATTCGAACGTTGTTCTCGGAGTGAAAATGGCCTCGTGTTTTGATTTTGCCTTACGGCAGATGAACTCGTTTTGTTGAGCGGGCAAGCTCAGATGGTATTGCAGTGACGGTCATTTTAAATGTAGATGGTTGTGGACTGCCATGAAGATACGTTCACCACGTATCAGATGAAGTCTTGAAGCATTTTCACGATGTATTTGTTTTCAGTTTCTGCGATTGGAATAACCAGTATAAATGCACATTTTTGGGCAAAACCTACATGGCAGACTGGGGCATTAACTCGTCAGTAACCAGACCTCTGACCTTTTGAGTAATATTGTGATACTTTGTCTGAAGGGAAAGCCCACAGACCGGCGTGGTTAAATATAGTAAAATAAAAATGTACGAACCCACTGCGTGGGGAGGGTCTTCTTCCATCCAGCAGTGGATTGCCAGAAGGGCTGTTCCATGTACACACAAAGATTACCAAATCACACCGCTGAAGAGTGTTCCAGTTTTGTATGCAGTGCCCTCTGCCTGAAAAGGAAGAACACCTTGCCAGGTGTTGATGGTAGGAGTATGCAAGAGGTTGGTGATGCTCCATCCCATCTGTTCAGGCCGAAGGAGGAATGTTTTCAACCAATTCTTTGTTTAGCTTCCTGTAACCCTTGACCTCAACCTACTTTTGGGTCAACCTCTTGGGCTGGGGTCAAGGGTTACAGGATGCTAAGAGGTAGAGGTGGGATTTTTTAAAACAAAAATGGTGGGAAATTGATACAATCAAGCATCGATTCAGCAGGGCTTCATGAATTACAAAATTATGGGACGTGTGGACAATGGCAGCCAAACTGAGCCTTTGTCAGTCACGGCCAGTGGTGAATGTTGAACTCTGCGATTTCCCAACCATCAATGTCTCCCTCCTTGTCTACGTGCGACCACATGATTGTGCACGGCCCAAACCCAGCAAGACACCACCCCGAGCGCCAGTGTTGATGGGGTCTCCCGATCAGTTCGAGCAACGCTGCGGAAATCACAACCGGATGAAATTGCGCATTTATGGTGCTCCGTTCCAAGAAGAGAATTCGATTTTTTTATTATAATGGCTTCGAAACAGTTGAAGATACATCGTGAGAAATATTTTTTATTTTACCGGTGTTTATTATTTTTAAGGCTTAGCAAACTTAAGCGAGAGGGCGATGCCACCAGACTTTACGGAATGCAAACAAAAACTTGTCCAACTTTAGACAAACACATGTTCACGATTGTGTTGATATTTCGTGCTGTAATTAAATGCTCCCCCCCCCCCCTCATTGCATGTTTACTCAAAACACAATTGTATTTTTTTCGTAAGTTGGCTACGGCTTCTTATTTAATTTTTAAAATCGCAAAGGCATATCGGTTGCTTTTTTTTTTAAAACAAAGGAAAAAAACTGTCTTGCACCGTTTTTTTGAATTGTCAATTTTTACCCAAAAAAAAATACATGTTATAACATTAACTTTAGAGCTCCCGATTTAAAAAAAAAATTGTCTGCTGTGGAGCGGTGGTTTTTTGTCCTTAGTTCTTTTTTTAACGAGAGAAGTTGCTGTTTTACTGTACAGTTTAAGTGCAATAGCAGAACGTCCGAGGAACAAGGGAACAGCCATCCGCAGGCGATTTTATGCAATCGCTCACCAACTAACAAAAACAGGTTTTGTTGATTAACTTTGGTAAATTTGTCAACTACAGTTTTACTGCAAAGGGCAGAAAGGCAGTGGGGTGGGGAGGTCTATTCAGTTTTTGAAAATAAAGACAATTCCATAATGTTTTGTATGTTGCGTTTGTGTGTTGCTTTTGTGTTCTCATCGTGGACAAGTTTGTTTTTTGATACTTCCGGTGAAATTTCACCCCCCCACGCAACCGAATAAGCGATTGTCAGATGCATGCCATGGTGTTTGGACCACCAATTCAAACGTGCGGGAATGAGTGTATCTTCCAACAATCTTAAAATGGAGCAGATGTACGGTTCGTGTCACCTTGTGACATAAATTGGCCACCACGTCATCGCCCCCAAAGACATTTAGAATTCGGTGCGGTATTAGTTCAGCATTCCAATTCTGTCTAGCAAGTCTCGCCAAGGTGTGGACACAGCACCAGTTCGAAATTACCCATTCGACCACCAGTCGGGGTACAATGTTGCAGTCCCCCCCCCCCCCATTCGAGTTTGTTCTCCAGGCAGTCCTCACCTTACGAACGCTCCGTACTTACGAACCAGCTTGCATGAAGTATACACAAAAAAGAACATGTACTTAAAACAAACTCCCATTTACAAATTGCACAGCGGAACTTTTCTTCGGAGGAGTGATCTTCCGCGAGGTGTAGAGTCGGCCTCGCGCTGGGAGTGAGTGTTTGCGCGTGGTGTGTGAAAGTGTGAGTGTAGCAGTGACTTGCGGCGAGGTTAATGGCTGGGGAGGCACTGGATTGTGTCAGAGCAAGATTCACACCGAGGGGGACGTGGCCTCAGGGGGCGTTAGACATCCCCCTCAGTGAGGCAGATGTGATAGCTGCCTCCCCTGGTGCATTATCATTGCAATTTCATGTCGAGACCAGCGAGCCTAAATATATTTATACACATACGTGAAATGAGTTACCTGGAGTACGGAAGGCGAGGACATGAAACGAAGGGGTCTACAAACATTACATTGGTGACATACTGAGTAACAGGCACGTGCTTATTGCCCACGCTCCATCCAGTTACTGAGGGGTTGTGCAATCAGAGGGGAGGCTGAGCTCGTCGCTGCCTCACCTCTCGTCTCTTCCTGTATTTGCAGCGGAGCTCCACAAATTTGGCGATTTTGACTGAAGATTATTGGAATCGTACAGAAATTACATTTATAAAAACATCAGTGGGAAAATCTTAATATTGATTTGATGCGATTATATTTTACTTTTTGTAACAGCTGTTTTCATTGGAGTATGACAGGTGAGGCTCTGCCTCCCCTGACCGCACGTCCCTGGAGTGTAGCAAGTCCAAATACATAACCAGACACGAAGCGGCCACTCAATCCCATACCTGTCAACCCCATACGGTTTACCCCAAATCCTTGCCCGTGAAAAATTCGTTCAGGGCCATATGGCAGACAGCCATTTCAATACGGTACAAAAATTCATTGTGTCTATTTGTGTTTCTCCCTTGTGATGTGACTTTGTAGGATAAACATTGAGATTTATAAAAGGGGCACGCGGTGACCAATAAGGTCTGAAATAAAGGTAGGGGGGGCTCGGATAAGGGGTTGACAGCTATGGGGGAGCGGTAGTGAAGCAGTTCACGCCGCTGCGCTACGAACTTGGCGAACAGAGTTAAGATTCCTGTTCACTGCCAACAGCAGTGACGATTGTTGGAACCGGTCCTGTGCCTCCCCCCTAGGTCGACTCCGCCTCAAATGAGTACCTGGTGCAGTGTGTGGTATTCATCGTCACTGGGGAGACAAAGGCAGCCAGGCATGTCGCTGGCCACTCGTCCTCGTGTGCCGTTGAAGCTACAAGGGGGATCGGGGTCTTTGTGTGTGCGTGCCTCGTGTGTCTGTGCAATTGTGGCGACTCATTGCGCCACCCCCCCTTCCAACTACAAGCTGCCATCAGGACTCCAGGTAAATTAAAATAGAGTTTTTGTCTATTTGTGACTGTTTTATTTACTATAGTAGTAGTTTACACCAGTGGCTCTTAACCTGGGTGCACACACCCCCTGGTGGTGCAAGATGCCCCAAGAACCAAAACGGGTGCATGCTGCAGTACAAGGTTACGAAGCACTGTTTTACACCGTTACATGCAAATATACAATATTTCTTCTTAATTAGGCGTTTAAACCATTTTATTGAACCGCATCACATTTCATAATACAGACCGAAATGGGCATTTAAATGCAGCGCATTACTGCGTCTCTGACTCACAAACCGCTAGACTTACAAACAAGGTCTCTGGAACGAATTAGGTTCGTAACCCGAAGACTGCCATTAGTTGTTAATTTGCCAAATTTGGGCCAATGTCGTGCGTGTTACATACAGCGTGCCATCGAGCGCAGTGCACATGGCAGAGTGGCCAAGTTGGGCATATGTGTGTGGGGGCCATGGACAGAATCACACGGTGGAGTGTTTATTTTTTTACATTTTAACAAGGAGAAACGGTGAAATCTTTTTTTTTTGCGGGGAGTTGTGGTGCGAGCGAATGCACTTTTACACACCGATGCAAAACATAAAAAACACCACGTGCTCTTAAGAATATGTACACAAAATACACGGACAGAGCAAAATTCTACACAAACGTTAAATTTTACTGAAGAAAATGTTCATTAACATTCAGGAAATCATACCTTCTATTTTAAAATGGAAGTTTTCCCACACAATTCATCAAGAGTGAATACATTATTGTGGTTATATGCATAAAGTGTCACTTTTAAGCTAATGTCAAGGAAAACCACAAGAGCGACATTAATTATGGTTGATGTAGACTTATTCTGCCGATGAACACACAACCCTGCCCCCCTCAGTCACATCAAGTTTTAAAGGCATACAAATTGGAACACTGAACCACAAATACAACTTTTGCTAAAAAAAACGCAAGTGGGGGGTGGGGGTGTTAAAGATACACCGCTTCATGTATTAGCTGGGCCACAAGCCCACGCGGGAGGGAGTTGGTAGCCAGTGGGGGGGGGGGGGGGTGTTGATCAGAGGTCGCAAATGGGTTTTGATTCCTTACCCGTACCCAGCCACACCCGGCCGAGTACGGGTACCCGTTCCCTACCCGTACCCTACCCGAAATGAGTGACAAACGGTTACTCACCAGTGACTCACGGCCTACCCTTACCCGTACCCGGCCGCACCAGGGTCGCAAACGGCTACCCGTACCCGGCTGGGTACGGGTAGCCGGGTATCGGGTACCCGATTGCGACCTCTGGTGTTGATATATGTTACAACATTCGTTTAGCGCAGACAATGCATCGGTTTTTCGATTTTACTCCCCTCCCCCCCTACCCAATGACGAGTGGCCAACGAGAGGATGCAATGTCGACGCAGGCTCCCTGGCATAACCCAGTTGGGGGTGTGCAGTCCGTAGCACGTTTAAGTAAAGCATTACCGCGTGCCTGGGCACTCCATTGCCACCACCTTGGGTCACTCGACTTCATCACGAACTTATGCACAAAGATATCCACCCCCACTCTTGACAAACCAGCAGCAAGCACAAATTATACACCGTTTTTTTCGTTAAAATACAAGTCGTTTCGCAATGCTAAAACCACGCATTTACAAAGACACGAAACTCGGACATTTCTGGGTTCTGCCACCAACACAGCAAGACGTTTATCAACGCACGCATGCGTGCGACGGAAGTTAAACAACATCGCACGCCTCAAATAAAAAACATGATACAAGGATAAATGAAAAAAATTACAATATTTTTTGTGCAAAGTCATGTCTACGCTAAAAAAAGGTTTCCGTTCATACATCTCGGTAATAACAAACCAACTTTTGTCAGTGGGTACCGCGCAGAAATCATTCACAAGACAACATTGCAAAATTCACCTCTGGCGCGTGTGCAACGATTGACACTGAGAATACCGTGTCCACGTCCGTTTCCTTAGCAAGGCCAGTGGGGGGCCCCTTCGCCCAGCCCCCCTCGGCACCTTGAGACACTTGCACGGAGTCAAAAGAGCTGCCCTCGTCATTCGTCGTCCACACCATTACCGTTGGTGCAAGCCGCATCCTGCACAGCGGCGGAGACAAGCGACAAGCGTGAGCAATGTGGGGGCACGAACAAGGCTTTCTTCGGGGCCCCACGGCCACCCCCGGTTACGAGCGCGGTGTGCACGGTCCATCATACTACTACTACGACTCTACGCGCCGCCTGCTGCTTCACGGTTAGAGGAGAGTAGATGCCACGTTGTTATTCACCACGGAGCAGGGTGCGCATGCCACGCGTGCCGGCGTCACGATCCCAAAGAAGAATATTTTACCTGTCAATTACTCAACTTGGAAAACGGCACAGCAACATCGCACGCCCTACTGCGATACTACTGCAGACCGGCCTGAAACGCAGCTGCAACTCTTCCTAAGTTGTGGCGATGGAGTTTCGCGCTATAACAAATGGCGTGAATACCAAAATGTATTGCACATTTTATTTGAATAGAGAATGTACATGTTGTGCAGTGTGTAACTTCAGATGTGAAACAGCGCTACGGATAAAGCGACGTCCACCAATGCCATCGCATCGCCATCAAATAATTACATATGCCACACATTTCACGGATTTAAGCATATAGACACACAATGGACAGTTTCACACGTAGGCTTTCGAGATCAATATTAGTCAAATGTTTTTGAGTTTGATCGCATAACAATGTGTCGTTAATGTAATCGTATCAATTATGAAATATAACATACGTTTACATAAGAGTTGCACTTCTCAAACTGAAACTTTTTCTTGAAAAAGGCACCTTTCTTAAAACCAAGGGCCCTGTACATGAATTATTCCCCATTATAACTTCGAACCATTAAAAAAAGTAGGCTAACTGCAACTATACATTTTGTAACGTATAGCTTTTATTTCTGAAATCGGTAAATGCCAAGCTACAGGCACATTTTAAGTTCCATTTTCCCAAACTTTGGGATGGTCCAGCTGATAATATCATTATTTTAGTTTATCTGTTTTACCACAACTGCTGTGAGGCAAGTCTTTAAAATATTAAAATGTTTTATATTTTCAGTTACATTCCTTGGGTAAAGTTCACCTCTGCTGCAAGGAACACAAACCATCAAATCCCAAAGGTGGTATCCATGTCATTGTCGGATGTAGGGGCTATTACGTCCAAGATTGTTTTCAGAAAGGCAGCAAATCCAGGAGGCGCTACAATGTGAACAAATACATTTTAACTTTGGAATATTGATGGGGAAACCCCACCAACCCCGCCCCCCGCCCCATGTGAAAACTACAACGGGTTTCCATGTTATTCACGTTTTAAATTCAAGAATAAAAATTGTTAACTCTACCAGAGAGAGAGCTTCCACACGAGGTAGATCTTTCACTTGGCCAGTCTCCAAGTTCTGCGGGCAAGAGAGAACGGGACGTGAGCAGATCTGCACATGTCTGAACAAAAATATACATCAACGCTCGGGTCATGTCAAGCTGCAGGGCAGCTAAACACACATTCGCATTCACCTCAACGACGGCTGAAGAGGCACAGTGGCACATCGCGACTTCAAAAGGGAAGATGCCACCGATCGCTCTCGTAGAGAGACCGAGTCGGAGGTGCGAGTAAGAACCACAGGCGAGGGGGGAAGGCGGCCACGCGATGAGCATGCACCAACTGCCCAAGCTCTGGGGTCCTCTATGCATTAAAAAGGTGTCATTTGCCAATTAAAACCCTTAACTGTTCCAATGACGTGCGTGTGTACGTCGTCATTCTATTCCAATTCCGTTCCAATGACGTACACGTTTCTAAAGGTGGAGGGAAAAACCAGAGAATCCAGAGACAAATCCACGCAACCACGGGGAGAACACACAAACTCCAAATACAGGCATCAGGGTCACGATTGAAGCCACGACCTCCTGCATACCAGGCGAGGGCGTTATCAGCGTACCCAAATTGATACATCTATCATTAACAACCGTACAAATTTAACTATGTAAAAATATATACAAAAACTATAAACTTTCAGAGGAGGCTGGTGCGACTTGATCGTATAATTTAGTAGCCTTAGGACAATAACCGTAGATGGATTAAAGCCAAACCGGGACAAACAATATCACTTTCTCCACAACACGGCCAACAACCCCACACACAGTATTACCGTAACTGAAAGGGCGATCAAAATGTGCCTTGCAATGCATGGCGCCGCTTTGTACGAATGGATTATACCATCCGACAATGGAGGTGGCATAGCGAGGAATGTAACAACGCCGATTTAAAAACAATACCAACTGTCGTCAGCCTAAACGGCTATTATTGTTTTCCCGATCGACTATACACAGCGTGTCCGCAAGAGGGACAAGAATGACATTAACTGGCAAAGTCGTTCTTGGCGATGGCAGCTGGCCTTCAAGTCTGCGCCGGTGATCTAACAATGCCACGCAATGTCACACAATGTCAGACGGCACTTCTTCCCTCTGTCAGAGTTCGAATTCACTCCGTTGTCGTTATCAATGTGGTCCCCGCGTTTAACGATCAGTCTCCTTTGTTGTCAGCTGCTGCAATGTTGCTTTCACTCGCCTGTTCCTTCCTTTGAGAGGCACCCTCCAAGAAATGTACAACTTCTTTTTTATTGGCTTTCTTCGCCTGAAAGCACAAGGTATGGATTCTCGTTACGAGTACAAAACACAAACGCTTCCGTAGAATACACAGCGCACCAGTTGCAGAACGGACGGTATTTTACATTTCAGTTCATCGTCCTGCAATGAAAGTGTGAATCTTCTCTATTCTCAATGTCAAGGAACGGAACGAATGACATCGCGATTCATTTCGGAACAGAGAAGAACATCACGTTATGTTCGGGGAATGCCAAAGGACAGCACTACGAAGAATGACCTCTGGTACCCCTTCAAAATCCCTCCGCTGCAGGTCGCCACAAGCCCGCTTGTTCACTCTGCACCGATGAACACCACCACAAGCCCGCAGAGTGAGAATAATCGGGAATAAATGAAAACCCAAATGCAATGAGGGGAGGGGGGGGGGGAGCGTGCAGTTATTAGTGACCAATTGAAAATTGTAAAATTAAATCAAACGAACAACTTCATGTTGCCAGTTGAAGCTTGAACTTGTGCAGCAAGTTTTAAATGGCATCAACCAAATCACTCCTTAAAAACAGATTTCAGGACAGATTTACACCGATTAAAATGGCCATAAATACATGAGCCTGGCTGGCAGTTGGACGGTTGGGAGACATCGATGCATCTTCAACAAGATCTACGGACGATGTGCAACACGTCCCAGCGTGCGTGGCGAGTCTTCATCTCTCCGTTCACTTGGGAATGGGCATCACTCGTAACGGCCGTACGCCAAGCTCACAATTGAATTTCCTCGAACTTTTTTAGATGAAACTATTTACGGAGGTGCCACTGACAAGCAGCCTCAATGCACACGCACGCGATACGGCCCCCGGGACAAACGTGATTAGAGCATTTGCACCGTCACTCCTTTAATACAGTGGGCTGCCCAACCCTCGTGGTGTGGGTGCTTACCCAAACAATCTCTACCTCCATTTGTAAAGACCGACACGGCAGTCCGACTGTGGCCACGCAACCCAAAACTACAGACTACAGAGAAAACCCACTGTAATCTGCACTCCTTCAAATGGATGAGGAATGGCAAAACTACCCAAACGTTCTCCTAAAAAGCACTTGTGGCTGGCAGGCGTCAACCATCCATGCCAATCCGCACGGTTGGCTACGTACGGTGCACACGAAGTTCATCGTGCATATATACAAACCTCAACATTCGCGGAGCTCCTGAACATATTGCCATACGCACAAATAGACCTCGCACAACGTGGACAGAAGGAAGAGCCGGGGAGATCCTAGCGTACGCACTATTTGCAGTGGCGTGCGCTGGTCGTAGCCCAGCTGCGTGTCCAGGTTCAGTCCGGCCAAATTCCACGCCATCAAGCCTTGCACGTCCCCATTTACTGCCATTCTAGGGAGACACACGCACGCACAATCATTTATGTAAAACAGCACCATCCACAACTTCACCAGATATTATTATTTTATTTCATAAATGGCCCGATCCACAAATATTAAGGAGACATCACAGCGATGATACACCTCGCTGCCGCTAACACGGTTGTTATCTGGCTTGACCTCCTGAATGTGAAATCGTAGTTGTTGCTCTGCTTCTACATCAGCCGTACGAAAGAAGATTACGCCCACTTAGGAAAACCTCAGTGTCTCAAGACTCTCCTTCAGGAGGGGTCTGCAAAGGTCATCACAGTAGGGGGGCGATGTTACTACTACGTGGAATCCCAATGGGGTATTGAAATGTTGATTCTTTTAGGATTGTGATTTTTTTTGGGCCGATACTGGCTGTGTTTTATTTTAGGTATGGGACCAAAGTACTCAGGAGGTAAAGCTGTGCAGAACAGGAGAACATACAAACTCCACTTGCTGTAGAACACGGGAAGAACATACAAATGCCACTCACTCTCTATGGAACCAGTGAAGAACAACCTGCACACAGAAAGGGTGATCAAGTCGGGAATCGAACCTCGGGGGTCGTTGTGCGGCACAAGCGTTGCCACTGCGCCACCCTGCTATGGAAGTATACATCGACAAGAGCTGTACACGTGCAAAGAAGCCTTCCTCCTCCTGCACGTAAACACGAGGAGGTGACACGACAGGGCGGTGCGCACACACGTGCTGTGTAGCGACCGTTCTGCAGCTTGCTTGCGGTCAGAATGAGGCACAACAACATGCCCAAGACCCCAAAACCTTAACCGAAGAGGTTTTTTAGGTTAGATCACGTAAATATAAGTGTTGTTAAACCCGCCACCACCCGACACCCAGTTAAATAAGGCGTCATGTAAACAAAACATCCCAATTCGTTGCTAGTAAATGTTGTGGGTTTACTCTCCAACAAACCCATGTGCTGTACTATTAACGAATTGGCACGTTTTGTTAACGTTAGAAACCCTTAGTAATTGGCTGCGGCGGGTTTAACGACATTTATATTTACGTGATCCAACCCCAAAAACCTCAATTTTTGGATAATATTGATCACGGAAGCCTTACTAACGACATGCTAAACCTCAAGTCTTGCAACTGGACTACCAGTCAAACTTTAAGGGGCTACAAATGCAGATGCATTCTGATACACACATGCAACTCAAACTACGCACTAGAAAGTAAACCATCGTAGTCTGCACTCCTTCAACGGACAAGGAATGGCATGAGTACACAAACCCTCTTCTTCTGAAGACCTCTCGTCATGGCTAGCAGACCGACATTTGGCATTTAGCTTTTGAACGTCAATGCCATGGCGCAGGAAGCGTGCCCGCTCGCTACACGTGGTGCCGTTCATATATTGGGGGCGGCAGGCTTCGTGCATGCGTCACACACATTGGTTGTCACACGCTGTGTGTGTCAAGTTAGGTGACAACGGGCCTTGCACGCAATCGACGCAATACATTTTTTACTTAAAACTTTCGTGACTGCAGGAATTCATATTCTTTGGTTCTTTCGGTAAAGCCACAATAGAAAAGATTTGTTTTTATTATATATAAAAACCAAAAACTCATGACGTTTCGATCGCAACACAAGCGGCGATTACAACCACTTGTGTTGCGACCGAAAACGGCGTGAGTTATAGGATATTTATTCATTTCTATGTACGCGACTTTACCGGAAAAAAACAAGAATAGTCTCGGCATTGTTTGTCACAATAAAGATAAAGAAAGATCCCCCATATAGCTTTCACAGGCTACTGGGGCAAGTGCTGTTAACGAGCACCTGTGAGAGAGGGGGTGGGTGGCCAACACCACGCCCGACAGCCTTCGTCTCCCCAGTGGCAATGTTTACATATTGCACTAGGTACTCATTTGAGACCGAGTCGACCTAGGGGAGGCCCAGGACCGGTTGTCCATGAGCAGGAATTGAACTCGGGTCACCGGCTTCGTGCAGCACGCTAACCCGCTACGCTACCGCTCCATTACTTGGTCACACACAGGTAAAGGAGCAGGTCTGCAAATTTGTTTTGCTAACAAAATGAAGCAGCTCCGAAACCAAACTAGAAGGGGGGGGGGGTTAAGAGGCCTACTCGTCCACGTTGGCCAGACAGCTAGGAGAGCGTTTGGAGTACCAACACTTTACCTCACCACGTGTGACCTCCCGATAAGAATGCGGGTAGGAGAGGCAGCGAGGGGGGGTAATCGAACCGGTGCCCTACGGATCGCAAGTCCAGCATGCCGACCATTACAGCACGGTTGGCGTGCCTCATGCCATGCGTGTCGTAACGCTGTGCACTCACGTGCAAAGCTCGGGGCCCAGACCATCGTACTCGTCCTGGGAGAGGTGAGCTCCTGTCTGATGCAGGAGCTTGATCACGTCCATGTGCCTGTGGGGGAGCACATGCACGGCACAATAATAATAATGCTAATTGTGGTGGCAGTGTTCGCTCACTCTCGAACAGAGAGATAAAATTACTCGGGAGGAACCACAGACAAGCGGCAAGGCAGCCACACGATGAGCCAGTACCAACAATTGCCCAAGCTCTGAGATCCTCTATATATTAACCCTTTCCCATTCCGAGACATCTGCAAGTTACAGGGTGGGCGTCCCGTTCATCCCCGAATCTCAGAACACGCAAGCGGCTCGGCATTACTTTTATCTAGGTGTAGCGCCGTTGCTTTTCAAAGACATTGTACTCACCACAGAGAGCTGCAACGACACGACCGCACTCGATGATAGCTGGCACCAAATTTTGCCAAATGCCCTACCGTGCGGGCTTTAAACTTCCGATTCCAGGAAAGGGTTAGGCTGTGATCAGCCAATTAAAGAATGTTTACACGTGCGAGGACACCGGAGCACCTGGAGATGCAACAGGTGGAGCCCACATTTTTGCTGTACCGCATTCTCCTGGCGAGCCAGGGTAACCACGTGTGTGCAGCAATTCACCAAAATCCTCGCTGCTGCCTCCAAAAGGGCCGAACTACAGGCCATCGCTGCTGCCCGACGCACAGGAGGGGTGGGGAGGAACTTTCAGTTCCAAGTTGGAAAATCCTTTCAAGCAGAGCGGCATCCACGCGATTGGGACCCCCCAAGTTGCATTGACATTTTTACGGAAAATTTGAGCCATGACATATTTAGCCGTGAACACGACGGCTGCACTCCACGCCCCATCCGGTAGTATTGTTATTGGGAAATAAGTTACCCATCAGGCCTTTGATACCTGTATTGTTGTTAACCTGCCAGGGGCAGCCGTGTTTATCGACAGATTCCAAAGCAGATATTGCGTTTAGTCAATACGCAGGAGGTATTGGTTTTTCGCAATCAATAGGACTCGATTTTAAGTCTGGATGAGGCCACTATTTAATGGGTCGGCAAAATTCTTTGTTACGAAACCCTCCACCACCTGACATGAGCAAACAAATAAAAATGATCGCATAGCGCACAAACGCTTAACACAGCAATTATTATTAAAATCGCTTCAGTCTCACCCTGCCGGCAGAGTTGACGAATAATTGTCACGCCAATCTGAGCAGCGACGAGACGTGCAATACCGTGACGTTTCACTTGTAAAACCACCTAGAGCATCGTTCGGCTAAAAACACAAAATCCAGCAGGGGTCGGCACAACAGCGGCATCGAGTGCGCAAGCACGTGGAGAGATTGTATCACGCGCAACGATACTCGCCCGACGTGGGTGGACGCCACCGCGTGACACGGAAAGTCAGGAAGTAAAAACAAAGCCCTCAGATTGGAGAATTTACAGGCCTGAAAGGGGACTGGTTAGAGGCAAGGACATTGAAGGGATTAGAGGAGAAATACGAGATGGAAATGGTGGGAAACAGAGGACGATTGACAGGGAGGTCGGTTGGGGATCCATTAACACAAAGTGGGAAGGTGATTGGTTGGGAGGGAAAAGCGTGGCAAGGCACCTTCGAGAAAGGGGCTCGAGGGATACACAAGTGGGGGGGGAAACAAGACAGCTGTGAACGCTTGGAGTGAATGGAATCCTTGAAGACCTACGTGTCCCATGCTGGAAGAAATCAATACTACTATTATTGGAAGACTGCCGTGTCCGGGTGTGCCTACATATCTACGGTGGCCTTCTTTTGCACCAAACGTAGCCAACCGTGCGAATCAGAGGCGCGGCGGTGGAGGGGGGGGGACAAAAAACTCAGGACAAACACGTAGCACGGAACTTGCCCATGGTTCCTGGTATCACGCGCACTCACACACACGCACACTCACTCACTCACCGGAACATGACGGCGTTGCGCAGCGGGGTGCAGCCGTAGCGATCCTTGGCGTAGACGGTGGCGCCGCAGCTCAGCAGGTAGTCCACGAGCGCCAGGTTGCCCTCGCACGCCGCCACGTGCAGCGCCGTGCGCCCGTCGTAGTCCTGGTCGCTCAGGTTCATACCCTGCCCCCGTGTGGACGCCACACGTTAGCCATCTAAGAGCACGAGCAGATTGAACTTGTGCCACGCCAGGGCCGGGCCGGGCCGCCGGGCCGCCGGGCAACCAAGCGTTTGCCCGGAGAGACGCGACCTACTTAAGCAAAGGGTGAACTTGCAGAATGTTAATTTTTTTTAAATATATATATATGGCAAGCTAATTCAATTATCGAGGCTTGACGTTGCTCTTTTTATGCCATAATCGAAACACAGGGAATTGTAAAGAGCTGTGTTCCAGACCGTCAGTATTGAGCAATAACGTTCCACCCGTGTGTTTGTGCGTTGAGCGAGCAAGCCCACACAGCCACCTGCTCCATCCCCGATAATCGCAGCCGAACCCTCAACGCGTGCAATGCGCCTGCAATATTTTGCGGACCTCAGACGAAAACGTTAACACTCTTCTTCTTTCATATGGCCGATGTAGATGCAGGGCAACTACAATTTCACATTCAGGCGGTCAAGCCAAACAACCGCGTCGTGAGCAGCGGTGTTTCCTTCGTATTTGTGGATCGGGGCATTGCGTGGTTACATGGTCGTCGGAATGACGACATTCGCACACGACTGGAGAGTTTTAAAATTTTAAATTTTTGTAACAGGTATCTGCCGATGTCGTTTATAGTTTGGGTGGACCATGAGCTTCGTGGAAGATCAAGACTAATGTTGTGTATGGAGAAATTATTTCGCACCGTACGTAGCCAACATCGAGAGAACTCTACTCTGCCGCTGAGAATGTCTGTCATGGATCCCAGTTCACTTCCCTTCTTGTTACATATTACAACGCTGTTAATACTGCACGACTGCCCGAATAATACACAAAGCCTGCCAGGAAGACGCTCACACCCACCCCGGTCATTTACTCACTCCGGGAGGGGGCAGAATTCACGTCACGTGACTCACGAGCGCTTGCAAGCCACTTTCCCCCCCCCACCCCACGATGGAAATAGCGTGTCCAAACAATCTCCGCGTACCAGCTCATGAAGGGCCTCCATTGTGTGGATGTCTCCCGCTTTGGCCGCAGCGCAGGCCAGGATGGGCGCGATGGCATCCCGCACAGCCTCCAGCTCCTGCGCCCAGAGTCGACGCAAACGTGACGAACGCCAGTGGTGAATAATAAACAACGACAATTACACTGGTCAACAAAAAAAACGTTTTTCTGGCCTGGACTTTATCAGCTGTTTGACTAATTTCAGGGTGCCGATTCCAAATCTGATTTCAGATTTGCTCTATCACATCTCATTATTATGCTATCGGCATACCCCATTTTCATTGATTTTACCCGAAATTAACTCTGTCACTGATCGCAAGTTGTTGCGAGTCAGTGACTGCTTTAGTGTTAAAATATGGCGCTGTATTTTTAGGATAGTGTGTTTATAATATAATTTTATGTAGATATCCACATTTATTTAATATTTTTCTTCTGTAGTTTTTATTGAAAATGCAATATTTGATCTCAAAAACCTGATGTGATAGACAAAAACTGATGCCAGATTTGGAATCAGCACCCCAAAATTACCTTAAAACCGTTGGAATACCTTATGCCAGAAAAAGTGTGTTGACCAGCGTTATTGCTAGGGTTTTGATGTTTGCACCCTCTATGGGTCAGGGCATCTCGGGGCGTCTTTACACGTGATAAGCAACTCAAACATCTCCATCTCAACACAAATGTGGCTGCTGTGTCAGTGTGTGGCACACAAAGGAGACTCAGGACTGTGGTCCTACAAGTGGGCGGTTAGTCGTGTCAGTCGGTAGAGGGCGATGACGGCTGCCGTGTGCAAATCACAGCAGAGTAAATTTACTGAGTATTTTGGGGAATTTTCCAAATTTGGGCCGTGGCTCCCGCACTGGATATTTTATTACGTCAACCGAGTGAAGCAGACGGCGCGTAGTATATGATGGGTAACGCCACACCACCGCAGTGATAATGAGGGCAGCCTGCTGGATTAGCACTGTTAACCTCCACAACCTGCAAATGCGGTAGTGCTAGGCCATGTCACCGCCTCTGGGTCTTAACCTGTGGCAATCAGACTTCCATGGGTACCCACAGTGGCGATATGTTAACTACCTCGCCTGGTATACAGGTCGTGGGTTCAGATCCCAACCCTGGCACCTGTATATTCGGAGTTTGTATGTCTCTCTCCCCGTGGTTGCATGGATGTTTCCTCTGGGTCCTCCAGTTTTTCCCCTCCACATTTAAAAACGTGTGTTTAGAGCATTTGGCTGCTATACATTTCCACATGATAACCCACTTCGTTGAGCTATAATTTGTGGCCAGGTCGCTTCTGAAATAGCTATATAGTTCAGTGGGCCTTACCTGGCAAATTAATCAAATAGGTCCGAGTGGGTCTAGCGGGGTGGTGGTCACGTGGAGTTTCATCAACCAGGGTCACAAAGAAACCCTTGGTTAATTTGTGAATAAAAATCTATTGTTATCAGGCAAATAAAGCAGGGTTACAACTAAATCGTGTTACACATTGCAGTATCATCTTTAACATTAAATGTTACGCGTAAAAAATTAAGCACACACACGTAATAAAAATTAACACCACATTATTTAAGCAAGTAGAGTACATGTTCGTAAGGGGGTACATGGACAGCTGATCGGGTCTGTAAGATGTACACGATGAGGATGCACACGAGAGGCTGTGGCGGTGAATTGCCTGGAGGTTGCAAAGCCACAAACGTAGCCCAACAATTTTGTTTATTTCACAAGGTAACCGGTCACCAAGCTGCGTGGCTCTTTTTCACAAACGACCTGGCCACGCAAAGGACGGCTCAATGAAGTGGCTCATCACCACATGGAAATTTCTAGCAGCCAAATACTCCAAACCGCAATGTTGATTCTAAACATCTCCCCCGACGACACCCCAGCCTCCGACCCGCGTTGCCGCTCGCTCGCTTCACTCGTCGCCGTGTGCAACTTTCCTTCTGCACCCCCCCCCCGCCCCGGTTGAAACTTGCCTCCTTGCTGCTGACGCTCAGAGCCCGCGCCACAAACTGAATGAACTTGCTGTCGCGCAGCGAGATGGTGGGACCCTGGCGGAGGGCCGTCATCTCGCCGCGCAGGTTGTCCGACAGCATCTGCACCGCACCCAGGGAAAAAGATTCCAGGCATGGGTTTGCGTACTTGCAGAGTCACGCACAGCATTGTCGCGAATACCTTATGGGTCGTGCGGCCTCTATTTGACCATACTTCCTTTGCCAGTAGCAAAATATGATAATTGGTGTATTACCCTTTTATCTGGCAACAAAACTGACACCATTTTTTTATACAAGGAGTCATGTTTGCATTGACCGCAATACCTGCAGTTGGAATGCAAACAAAAAACACAACTCTAATAATGTATGCACTGTCCTTGAAATTGATTGGTCCACACCCGAGACAGCTTTCCGTAGAGCCCAGTCTCACATGGTCTTGGACCAGATGACGCCAAAAGGTGCACAACTCAAAGACAATGCATCATCAGAGTATGAGAGCTCGGGGTAAGCATTTACACCATTGGAACCTCCTTTGCCAGTAGCAAAATATAAAAGTTTTTTTACCCTTTTTTTTATCTGACAACAAAACGGACACCTTTTTTTACAAAGAGTCATGTTTGCAAACATGACTCTTTGTAAAAAAGGTGTCAGTTTTGTTTGCCAGATAAAAGGGTAATACACCAATTATTATGTACTGGGGCAGTGCATCTTCGTGAAAGTGGAGGAGCATAGAAGTGCGATACAAAGAGGATTTTCTGCACTGCCCTCTGGTGCCCACCGCGTAGCACTGCGGGACTTGTGAAAGTTACAAAATGTTACATAAACTTTCGGAACGGTGAACAGTTCACGTCACGTGTTCCCTTGCAGCCATGACGACTCACAAAATGTAAACACAACAGGTCAGTGGGGTTGCACCAGATACAAGTACGATCATAATGTTCTGCAATTCACAATATCTTGCCGATCTCGTCAAGGACCATAAACAATCACGCGAAATCCGGTCATCCTCACAGCGGCTTTTGGCTAGGCGTCAAACAAAGACCGTCACTACATCGCACGCTTTCAGATGTGCTTCTGCAGCCATATGGAACACTTATTTTCGATACTATGAAGCCACTTTTAAATATAGATTTAAACCCGATTCCTTTAGAACTGCTTTTTGTGTTTGTTATCCTTCCCAGGCACGTACGATTAGCATGGTTGGCTACGTACGGTGCTAAAGACGTTCAACATGCATACAAAGACAAAGACCCCCCCCTCCTGTATAGCCTTCGCAGAATGTTGGGGAAAGTGCTGTTACCGAGCACCTATGGAAGGCAAGAACCGCACAAGAGGTGGATGGCCAGCACCACGCCCGGCCGCCTTTGTTTCCCCAGTGGCGATGTTTATACATCAGACCCGGTACTCGTTTGAAGCAGAGTCGACCTAGGGGAGGCCCAGGATCAGATTAGCTACTTGTCACTGGCGTTGACCGTGAGCGCAGGATTTGAACCCGGGTCGCCAGGTTACACACACACTAAATCTCAGACAAAGCAAGTGAATGGCCTCGTCACTTAGAAGCTGCATCTCTAATAAAATTGCTCTGCATTGGCTGTCCGGAATCGCTGTGGGAAGCAAGCAACGTGGGGGGGGGGGGGGGGGGTGGAGGGCACCCACCTCGCGCCGCTCCTTCAAGCTCAGCTTCTCCTTCCCCAGGATGTAGGAGAGCTTGGCCAGGGCAGCCTCGGGGGTCATGTCTCCTCCAGGAATGACGCCGTTGTCATTCAGCACCTGGGTCGCAACGTCAATGAGGCGAGTGGCAGAAGATCGTCACCCACGGCACACACACCGCCCCCCCTGTATCCTGAAGACGACTTTTGGGGCAAGTGCTGTTGTTATAGCAAGCACCTACGAGGACTGGTACGGCACGAGGGGATGGGTGGGCCAGTACAACGCCCGGCCACAATTCCCTCCCTCGTTCTTAATTTAAGAGCTTTCGTGACTGCAGGAATTATTCTTTGGTTCTTTTCGGTTAAGTCACGTCTAAAAATAAAATAATAAATTAAAATAACATATTACGACGTTTCGATTGCAACACAAGCAATCATCATCAGGCATAAAAGAAAAAGCAACAAAAATCTAACTAGAAAACTATAGACAGACATACAAGCAGACAGACATCACAACGGCACACAGAGAGAGGACACAAATCGGCACAAAGAGAGGGGTATTTATAATTCCTGCAGTCACGAAAGCTCCTAAATTAACATTGAACCACTTCTACGGGGAAGTTTTAAGCTTATCCTTTTTCTTTCTGGCTATTTGTTCTCTCTGCCTGTGTCCTCTCTTTGGAATTTTCACACTTAAAATTCTAACTTAGCAAATTTTGAAACACGTAATCAACCAGGCTATGCGTTAATTGTGTGTTAACCGACTCTCTGTGTTGTATTACATCACATTTCGATATTTTGCTAGGTTATTTAATTTTCGTGTGCCTGTCTCCTAATTTTCAAGCTTGCGTGCCCGTTCCACATTGTCATCTTACTTGCAACAGCAGTACGTTGCCGTACACTCATTGATATGCTAATTCTCTCTGCCCCCTCCCTCTCTCCGTCCCCGCCCCCCTCTATATTTAAGGGACCGTCACAGAAACGACCCCTCTCTTTGTGCCGATTTGTGTCCTCTCTCTGTGTGCCGTTGTGATGTCTGTCTGCTTGTATGTCTGTCTATAGTTTTCTAGTTAGATTTTTGTTGCCATTTCTTTTATGCCTGATGATGATTGCTTGTGTTGCAATCGAAACGTCGTAATGTTATTTTAATTTATTATTTTATTTTTAGACGTGACTTAACCGAAAAGAACCAAAGAATCCCTCCCTCGTGACCCATGTTTACACACCGCGCCAGGTACTCATTTAAGGCAGAGTCGATATAGGGGAGCCGCAGGACTGGTTCAGATAATCGGCCGCGAGCAAAAATCGAACTACGGTCTCTGGATTCGCACCTGCGACTAGCACGGTTGGCTACGTATGGTGCGAAAGAAGTTCAACCGCAGCACAGCCTGCTAGCCGCCGCCCGCACACATTATATAACGCACACTCGCACGTGCGACGAGCGTGATGATGCGGCGGAGAAGGAGGGGGGGGCACCACCTTGCCGGTGGCGTAGGTCTCGCACACAGAGCCGCGCAGGCACTGCGTGCAGTTGACGATGAGGACCCCGCGTGCCGTCGCGCTGCGCAGCTCGTCGAGCAGGTCGGGGCGGTTGTCGGGCGCGTTGCCCGTACCGTACGACTCCAGTACCACGCCCTCCATGGGCGACTGTAGGAAGGCTCGCACCTGGCGCACGAGCACACAGACAGTCGCATTTTACTTTCCCGCGCTCTACCGCTTTTGTACAACAGCAGGAGGGAAGAGCAACGGTCATGAAACAGCGTTAAAGGTGAACGCCAATGTTTTTGTTTCAACCAATCCAAGGAGGCAGTGGCAGGCGCCGGTGCGAATCGCAGTGACAAGGCTGTTGCAAAGATGGTGGCGATTCGTTTGGACTTCACTGCGGGTCGCAGTTGTTTTGGCGACTATTTGTTCTTCCATTTGCGGAAGGTGGACGCGCATCTCCCACGCTGCGTTTGAGCGCGGTTCAGCGAGGTCGAGGTCTGTAGCTGTCAGAGAGGGAGAGAAGCAGCCCGCTTCCTCCACAGGTCGGGGTCCTCGATCAGATTTTAGTTTTTCCGCGGCTGTAACCAACGATTCCGTCCAAGCGAGTGCCAATTGCATTTTAATATAAAAACAAAATGCCATCAACGGGATTCGTAGCGATTGCTTTCTTCTGCACAAAGGGCAGCACTTAATTCGCGTTTTGATCACCGCACAACAGCTGCGGCTATCTCCTTGACAGATGCTAGAAATTTAGAGAGTCCCCCGGGGTAAAATGCGGTTCAGATAACCACATTCACACATCACGTAATCAAGCACTGCCTGTTATACGCTTACACGAGGTGGGGGGGTGGGGGCACGGACGCTTTGCATTATTATACATCAAGAAACTCCTGATGCTATTTGATTACCAGACTTAGAGTTGCGTAACGAATCGTCGGTTGATTTTTCAACTGCCGCATGAAAAGGAAAACATTTGTGGCTGGACGCATACCAGCCCTCCTGTACGTATGTAGAACTTCTTTCGCACTGTATGTAGCCAACAGTAGTGATGTAATTTGCCCGCAAGGAAGAGGTCTCTCTCATCCCACAAGCCTCGGCTCCCAGCACAGCCACTATCCGTTAATCTTGGCTTTGATGACACGCTGCTGTGTGCCAAGCCAAAGTGCAGTTGGCAACAGCTCTGTATTGCCATAATACCGGCCCATTTAGAATCATGTATTGTTACCTAATCAGACAAAAATGTAAAAAAAAAACAATTGTTGTTCAAATAGCTCAATCTCCAATAAGTATTGAGTTGTGAGCTACCGTTCTGTCTCGAGTTGCCACCTATCAAACCTCGGGCAGTCTGGGAAATTGGCATCGGGTTTTTGGTGGCAGGAATTGATTTTGTACCGAGAACTAGTAATGGTGGAGTTAATCATCATCGCAGGATTCTGCACAGGTTTGACGATAGACCCAGGCTCACCGAGAAACATGTCCGGGTTTGGTCTGCAGTGGAAAATGGCAACCCTGTCCGTATATAATAGTTGAACTTCTTTCATACCGTACATCGCCAACCATGCCAATTGCAGGTGCTTTGGAAAGACAAACTAAACCCAGAAATTTGTTGTTAAAAATTAGTTGTCAATTTAGAAGCCTCGCTCTCGCAGTCGGCATCATTGGCGCACTGCACAGCAGTGGCACGCAGTCGAGGTCCTGCAGAACGCACCGTGGCGGCTGTGATGCCGGGGAAGAGCCGCAGGAGGCCCACGTTACGGTTCATGTTCGTGTGCACGCGGAACGGGCGCGTCGTGTTGGATCTCCACACCTCCTCCCAGGTGACTGCAAGCACACGCACGCACAAACACAAAGATCCACAGTGTAGCCTTAGACTGTTGGTGCAAGTAAACCTTATGGCCGGACCCCGGGGTCCCGAATAAACAGAAGTCAAAATCGTAATTGATTTATTTTTGGCAACTCCGTCCCACGGTGCACAAATGCCACGATCCACGTGGCGCGGATCATTCTGTTGTCACGTCGTCCAAGCACAGCAGCAATGACGAATGCGCAGAAGAGCCGAACAAGCAAATGCACTCCATGCTCAGGTATGGGCAGGATCATGAGTCCGAATTATGAGGTTCTGGATCATTCTATCGAGCACACCAACACTGAGCCCGTCCTACTGCTCCCGACACCACAGCAGCATGTTTCCTGAACGCTTTGCTAGAGGAGAGTTTTCCTAACAACAGGTTGATTTTCGGTCAGAATCTTTCACTTGACCTCCAACAACTGACGCACGCTTCTATTGGCACAGGATTGGGGAGCCCTTCATCCAGCAGTGGATAGAGCATGGCCGTTGACGAGGACTCCTGACAGTAGAATTTGAACCAAAAATACGGCACGCTGCCGACATTGTTACAGCTCTAGTGTGAAACATTTTAAAATAAACCCTTTCCGAAATGAACACGTTCTTAAAAAAGAAAAACCTCCGCCTCAGCATACATGAACACGCTGCCACCCACGAGTCACCCAACCTCAACCAGACCCTCATTTGCCTCCCATCACCAACACTCCAAAGGGTTGCTCTTCCCTCCACTATGCCTCTCCCACTGTTATCATTCCACCCCCTCAACCCATGTGGGACCCCAGTTACTCCGTTCCGCTTCACCCCACGTATTGCCCCATCCAACCCCGTCTGACCGTAACGCTTGAAGAAACTTCCCCTGGTTTGATTTTTTCTCAAAAAAAACACTTCTGGTAAGGAAAACTAAGTAAAGTGGGTACAACCAAAATATTGCTTTGCAGGTGGCCATCCAATTGGCATTAGCCATTCCCGCACCTACAATTAGCACGGTTTGGTTATGTAGGGTGCAAAAGAAGTTCAATGTATATACATATATTAGAAATACACAACGTTTGTCAGTGCCTGACAGTGTGGGGAAGGAGAGTTTTATTTGGATAGCACGAGGTTGTTATTAAACGTCAGACAATTGGTAGCTCATGCAATATAAACCAATGGGAGGTTAAGGAATGCATTCATGAGAGTTTGGGTTATGGCCAGTGATTATTTAAAAATATATCCTTAGTGCAACAGAAAACCAAGCGGTTTCGGAGAACTGTACAGTATAAATGTGTGCGTGCAATATAAAATCGAAGACAAAACACATTCGTGGTATCTGCTTCAAAATGCTCACACACGGCAATTAAACCACCCCATAAGATAACACTACCCAAATTTCTCAAACCGAGTTAAACCTATTTACACACAGGCATGCCATGCATAAAACACATGGCATGCTACGAATGCACACTACATACACGTTCTACTCGAGTGTTGTTTCAGGTTGTATTTATTGGCTTCAAGTGTTTTTATTTATAATAATTATTACTGTGTATTTATAAGGGGAGCTTGTTAACAGACTGGCAGAAGAAACTAAAGCTGCCACAGAGCTTGCGGAAACAAAAATAACGTGAGGAAACTCCCAAGGACACTAGAAATGTGTTCCATTTGCATGAATTACGGTGCAAGTCCAAAGCACTTCATCTCCATTCAGAAGAGGACAGCAAAAGGCATATTTGATCATTCAAAGTAGATTTTTTGGTTAGGCATATTTGATCATTCAAAGTTGATTTTTTGGTTATGCCTCGTAGTAATGATGTGCCCAAGTTAAATTGCGAAGCCCTCCATCAACCAGCACAGCCACAATAAATGTAATTGCCATGTGCACGTGCGTTTAACGTGCTGAATATTAGAATTTCTGCTTACCGCTAAGTTGGAAGAACAATTCTCACAACCAAATTCACAATTGCACTCCAACTTACAACAATAACAGGCGCGTCCTTAAAAACGGTCATACACCTGCGACTATTTAATTTAGCAAGATCCTTGCCATGAGGCCGAACCCAATGTAGCCGGTGCGAGTACACCCGTGATTAAAAATCACACGTGTTAAATGTGCACCCCTGAAGCATACCGGAACATAAGAAACCATTTTGCATAGCTACGGGTGAACAGATTTGGTTTATTATTACTGTTCTAAGCGAATGCGACGGTGATCAGGGATTGGACCAAGTCCCCCACGTGCACGGCAGAGTACGAGGTACGCCCCCCATAATTTAGATTTGGGCGGACTTGGTGCCAAGGGGTTCACAGCTGCGGTGTTGTGACACGGAGGGTGTGTCCCTGATCGCTACTGCAGATACGTCACTGCCCTTCTGAAGAAGACTTTTGAAATAAAAGTTTTGCCGTTTCACAAACCCTCTGGGTGCAGCTCAGCCGTTGTGGAGGGGGGGGGGGTCACCCACTTCTCAGGAGGACATGACACAAATGCAGAGTCACTACTCATGGTCTGCTAACTTTTTTTTATTGTTGTCCGTTTAGCCGACCTGTCCCCACCCCTCGCAAGGTTTCACAACGGGAGCAGGGGGCATGGCGGACCGGCTTCACCAATAGTAAATTATTAATCACCTTCTAGAAGACCTACCCACGCATCATATACACCGGTGACCTTTACCAACAGAACACGGAGCAAGTGCCCAGGGCTTTTCCCCCCCGAGGAGTGGATACCTTTCATGTCGACTTGCGCGTTACCAAGCGGCGGCATGTTGGGCGACTGGAAAGCCTTGAAACTTCCCGCGTCCACCTTCGTGACACGGCAGCCGCGGTACAGCTTGTGATGGAAGTACAGCCCAACCTGCGGGAACGCCAATCGCAGGCAATTGATTAACGATGTTCCGTTGGGATAGTTTGCACCGTAACATTAAAAAAGGAATGGCCCTTATTTCTCATCTCTGCTCCAGACAAGTGCGCTAACCGCTACACTAACCACTCACCACGCGCACCTGACACCAGGCTCAAAAGATATCCACATATCCGCAGGATAAATGAGAGAGTTGGCACCACGAAGACGCTCTCCCGACATCCGGAACAAGCGGGGGGGGGGGGGGGGGGGGTGGCGGCCTCACCTCTGGGATGACGAAGTGTCCCGCGAAGAGCAGCGCTCCCAGGAGGTTGTCTCTGCCATCGCTCCGCATCTCAAATATGGGCACCTGCGTGCAAGGAGAGGACTGAGCCATCGTTAATTTAAACCGAAACATTAAAACTTAAGATTAATTGATTTTTTTGTTTGCGGTCAGGCCAAGTAGTGACGACCTGGTCAAACGTCCGTTGCAAAACGCGCCACCACGCGAAGCAGCCAAGTAAAATTGTCACGTGGCGTACACTCATGCAATAACGTGATAATTATTGCAATGTTGACCGTGGCTTGGAATCAAACTCGGGCAGACGGGTCCGTAGCATAGGACAACACTAGCCGCTACTCCTACTTCCCCCAGGCAGTATGACCCACAACTCTCCCTTGTGCGTGAGTAATGTTAATATGGAAAATATCAGGTGACGTTTAATCACAGTTTACAGACGGACAGACAGGCTATACCAGTTTGACTTGTTAAATGGTGACAATGATGAGCCAGGGATTTAATCCAATCGGTTTCATAAACAGCAGCGATGACGCACAGTGTTAAGCCGGAAATAGAGCTCTGTTCCCTGCATTTCCAGATTAAACTGTAATCATCTCCAGATCATTATATTTATCTTGCATGCCGAATCACGTGTTGAACGTCTTTCCACGAGTACCTCACTTTTTCACAAATTACGTGGCGATGTTGCCGTGTTGGCAGTCGAGTACAAACACAATTAACAAAAAAAAAATCCATTCGTAAATAAGTGGCCATGTGAAGAAGGGTAAATGCCCGAAATGTCACTTATTAAATATTTTCCCTATTGATGCATGAGGACCCGAGAGAAAAATCCACGCCAACTCCAAATATACAGCAGCAGGCGCCAGGGTCCAGATCGAACCCACGAGCAGGCGAGGAAGTTAACATTTGGCCACCGCAACAAGGAAAGGATTTCAAAAGTTGATAGCAGCTGCCCCCGAAAGTGGCAGGGAACAGCAGCAGCCAGACGGCAGGGGCCGTCGCGTCTGTGAGTGGCCACCTGCGAACCGGTGAGGATGATGGTCTTGCCCAGATGTTCGCACATGAAGGAGAGGGCCGAGGCCGTGTATGCCATCGTGTCGGTGCCGTGCAGAACAACGAAGCCATCGTAGGCCTTGTAGTGTTTCTGCATGGGGACAAAACGCACAAAGGTTAAGATTCCCCCATACAGCCTTAAATAGACAGTTGGGATGACTTTGAGGTTGAGTCGATCTAGGGGAGGCCCAGGACCCGTTCAGATAAATATTAACTGGTGTTGGCCGTGAGCAGGAATCTTAACCCAGGTCGCCAGGGTCATAGCAGAGCGGTAACCAATCGTTGCACGACCGCTCCCCGCAAAACGCACTGGCACACACAAGGACAGGTTTAAATAATGTATTCTCACCCATCAGTGGAATCTAAAATCAACTCCTGCCATCTTCCTTCACACTTGCTTGACTTTGGAATTCCCTTCCATAATCACTTTTCACAAATACTTCTAATATTAAAATATGTTCAAACAAGAAACGTACGAGCTCTTGTCTATACAAAGTTATTCGTGCTTCAAATCTAGAATTATTCGTGCTGGTTGTTTCTGGTCTCTTATTGTATTGGAGCACTGAGCCTTTACTCAGCAACCGTGGACAAAAAAAACAAACTTGCACACGATTAAGCAAAATTCCAGTGCAGAGAATGTATCGTCTCATCTGGAGACACGAATGACTGCACATAACAATCATAATAAACTTGCTAAAATACATCTCTGATTATAATAACAAATATCAGCCCGGCTGGCAAACGCAACAAACGTCTCTCCCTGTCCCAGGGTGGTTGGGAAAAATTCCACCCCCCCGTGTAGATATAAAACAGGTCACTTGAAAGAGGATTTCACAAGCAGTTCTGCGACGTCTCCTTCTGCAGACCGATGTCTGTATGGGGCGAAATGCTGCTCAGAGAGATTTCCGAATATGTAATTCATTTCACGAAATGACACCCCACAGCACAGAATAAAATTGGCGGGGGGGGGGGGGGTAAAAGTTAGGAATGCATTTGATATCGGGGTTATTAGTCTATTGGAATGGAGGTAAAACAGGACAAACGAGCATTTATGCTTAAAATAACTGCAATTGCTACTACAGAAAACCATGTATTGTCTGCAATGCAAATTTCCATCAATTAGCATTGCAGGGTTACACTGCACAAGCGATTCTGTGCCACTCCAAATACTTTAAGGTCCCTGTATAATGCCACACGGGCCCACATAGCCCCTCACATGGGGGGGGGGGGCCTTTGTGCCACTTTTCTGGCCCCTATAATCTTGCTTGCCCTGGGGGACCGTTGCAATCGCAGTCGGCCCGACGCGTGACAATATCGCACCGCGCGAGGCCACAGCGGAGGAACGGCGTGCAGTGACAGACTGGGACTAAACATCGGCTTAGGCATTTGTGAACACACTGGCCAAAATTCGGGCTATGGCCAATATACTTTTTTGTTAAAAGGGGTTGTGCAAGACAAATTGTATACGAGTAGCTTGATTTACCATGTGACGTACTAGTGTGATTTTGCTGTGCGATGTCATTGGTCCATTTGGGCTAGGTCCAAAGAACAAATGGGCCGGTGAGGAAGAATCTTTGGGACTGCCAAATATGGGGACTTAATGCCAATTGAGAGCATAAATCAGCAATGAAGCACACACACATTTGAGGTAACAACATATTTAAATAAAAAATATAAAAATTATTCCGATCACATTTGCTATTTCCCCCGACAGACCGGCCCACCGGCCCTCAGAATGGACCGGCCCACCGGGCATTTGCCCCATGGACCGTTCGCCCCTCGCGAGTGCGGGCCTGGCGACGTACCTCGATGTCCTTGGCGATGACGGCCCAGTCATCTGTGGTGATGTTGCACGAATCCAGCAGCGGGCTGTACTCCAGCACCGTGTAAACGATTCGCTTGTGGTGCTTGGACAGCCTGTGCCACAGAAAGCAAGAACGACGGAGAGAGGGCAGATGAAAAGCTAGCAGCAGCAGACACCCCCCAACCACCATGCCCATTTTGAATCGGTTGGCTCCGCTTGTGCAGCCCAATTAAATGCGGCCCAATGACAGGCGTTCAACGGAGGCACTCGACTCAAAAGTAACAATACTGTTATTGTAAACACCGCTGCATGAAAAATAAGGTTTCCAGAAAAGTTCAGTTAGCGCGCGTAAATATAAATGTGTCGTTAAGCCCGCCACCACCCGACGCAGCAAATTAGTAAAGTTTTTAATGCATTTTAAATGCGGTGGGTTTTACGCTCCAAACACTGGTGTGCTGAACTAGTAGCCAATTGCCATGTTTTGTTAACATGACAAACTTCACTAATTGGCTGTGTCGGGTTTAACGACACATTTATATTTACGAGATCGAACCAAAAAAACCCCTCTTATGGATAATATAAGTGTTGAATAATAATGTAATCCTAATAATCTGCACCAATAAATGAGTGTTTCACAAAAAGGCTCAAGGCAACGTGAATGAAAATGAGGCATCAATAAATAAAGCATCGGGTGGCAGAATAAAGGCCAAAGGAGGACCAACATTAAATGAGGGCAAATATATATATATTTTTTTTTTAAACAGAGAGGATTAAAAGGACGTCAGCACTGTTGGCGACAACCCAATTGCCACAGGTAAAGGGAGTCGCACAGCTGGGGGGCCGCAACAGGAAGCGTCAGATCACTCTCAAGAACGTCACGGAGATAGGAAGGCATGTGCATAAAAGGGGCATCACATCAACAGGTCTCTGTTAAAGACCATGCGCCAAAGGACGAGTTCGAATTAGCTTCCGAATGTAAAGTGGAGGAAAGCCACTCTCTTTGGTTCTTTCGGTAAAGTCACGTAGTTAGAAATAAAATCGATCTTAACACAGGCGCTTGTGTTGCGATCGAAACGTCGTGATCTATAATTTTTTCTACCTACGTGACTTTACCGAAATAAGCAAAGAGTATGGATTCCTGCAGTCACGAAAGCTTCAAATGAAGATTGGAGGCAAGCCCTCACCAAGGCCTTACATGCGAGCAACGTTATCTTAAATTGCAATGCGATGAAGTGAGGACAGGAGCAATGGAGTTCTCGCTGCGAAGGGACGTGGCGCAAGCACCCTGGCTGCCGCATTCTGCAGTCTGCAACCTGACCAGGACCTTACTCTGGACCCCCCCAAAAGAACGAGGCTTTGCAATAGTCAATCAGCAAATACAAATGGAGTTACCTCCTTATAGATTCGTGATTCCAGCTCTGAAATCGGCGCAATCGGTAAGCGGGTATCAGCTACCATCTCAATTAGATTCGTAACCGCACTTTTTTTGGCAATGCTTTAAATGTCCAAATGATAAGCCACTTTGTCGAGCTATCATTTGTGGCCAGGTCGCTTCTGAAAAATAAGTTCATACCTCAGTGAACTTTGCCCGATGGGAATGGCTTAGTTTTACTTTGTATGTTTTTGGGCGATAGGCTTACCCTTCTTGAACTTTGCACTACCATCGTGTTTTTGTATTGTTTGTAACGTTATTACCCGCCCCTATCCATGACAAACAAAGCTTTATAGCGCATCCGATTCCTCCAGTATCAAATATTCTGATAAACTTAACACGGCCAGGTTGCAGCAGTGGCAGGGACGGGAGAGGACGGGCTTCCTGGAACACAGCCCTGGGCGTGCGCGCCATCGCACCGCGCGCTCGTTAAGCAAAGCTTGGCAACCCCAGAGCACGGCAACAACCCGGGAACTGCCGGCGACTACCGGCACGTATTTATCATGCAAAACACATGCTTAATCAATACCCCAATTCCCTGCTACGCCGTGGAATGTGGCACCAAAGCAATTTGAAACAAACCGCTCAAGGGAAAAGAAGCCCCTTTGTAAATGGATCTCTTGTTATACATACACAGAGACAAGAGGTTTTAAGGGGCCACAACTAAGCCTGGCTTTGTATGAAGACCAATCATGTGCAGACTGACGTGCCTTCCCCTTGGCATCACTCCAGTGGAGGAGAGAATGCCCCCGTGTTCACAGCAGCAAAGCAACCAAACATCCACAATGCCACTATTCCAATTAGCATGAGGGGGGAGGGGGGGTAATGGGTAAAATAAACAACTTGGCTCTCCCCAATGTGTTTTTTCGGGTTGCACCGTGTGTTCTCGGACACGATGCCTGACATTTCGCTTCCAAGTACGCTGGAACTTTCAACAGGGACAGAATTCCGTTACTCGAAGCCAGTTCTCAGTCCATGGACCTAAAACAAATCGGAAATCAATCGCACTCAGCAGGATGCCATAGTGGCAGAAGGTGTTTATCAGATCAATTGCTTATGCGGTAAGTGTTATATTTGACAGACGGGACGTAACATTAGCGCAAGACTAAAAGAACACATTAAATTATCCCAAACACAGCTGTCAGCAGTGGAAGATCATGCTTGCCAACAAGGGCATTCAATTGATTTTGATAACGTTGAAGTGTTATGCAGAACTAATTATTACTGGCCAAGACTAGTTAGAGAATCAATTTAAATTGAGATGAATTCAAATAATTTCAATCGCTGTGATAGCTATAGACTTCGCGCAGCCTGGAAGCGTATCAAGTAATAAGCGCATTTTAATTCCTTACAAGGTGAGTCACAAGTGGCTGATTACTGATCTATTACATAATTGCATACACCCCACCCACACCTCTGCCTGTGATCTCGAAAGCTGATGGGGGTACAATGATGACGTCATAATGCACTATTTAAAACCGGAAGCAGGTGGATGGCTTCACTATTCTGGTAAATCGCTCGAAGATGCTGGATGTAATTTCCAGCAAAAAGTCGTACTCAAATTGTAAATGTTGTGGGTTCACTCTTCATCACACCGGTGGGCTAAAGTAGTGAACTATTTGTCTTTTGCCAACGTGACATATTTATTTTACCGATTGGCTGTTTGCACTCACAAGTAGAAAATAAATTCCTTTCACCCCATATTATAATAACATTTGATGTGCTAAATAAATATGGGTGGCTTCCTTTTGTGATGTTTAATTTTCTTTATGCAAGCCACCCACAATTGAGCACATCACTTGATTAATTCTGGGGTTAAAGGAATTTATTTTCTATTTGAGTGCAAATAAAAGTATGTGCATTGAAAAACTTGTTTAACCACTTTTTTTATATAGTCTAAAATGCTATTTTCGACAGCTACTGAATATGAAAGGAAAATAATTGATTGGCAACGGTCATAGCAGGAAATTTTTATTTTAAATTGGCAATGCAGAAGGGGAGAGTGGAGTAAGTTGTAGCATTATTGTTAAAACGTGTTGTATATGTACGGTGAGCAGAGGTGTGGACTCGAGTCATGTGACTTGGACTCGAGTCAGACTCGAGTCATGAATTTGATGACTTGCGACTCGACTTGGACTTGCATAACAATGACTTTGTCCCACCTCTGACGGTGAGGCATTGTAACATTTTTACGTTTTAGTCCCACCGGTGGTGAACTTGGTAAAGACTTGAACGTAGAATTTGGTCATTTGCATACAGTAAGCTTATGTAAAGTTTAAATTCAGTAAAGAAATGGAAGTAGCATTAGTCTCTGTTTACGCATATGCAAATTTTAAAAGCGATATACAGGGGGAGAGAGAACATGCAAATGGGAAATATGTACACGTATTAGGATGGAACCCAGGCCCTCCTATATACCAGACGAGGTAGTAAACATCTCACTTCTGATAATTGTTTTTTTACCCTTTTATCTGGCAACAAAACGGACACCTTTTTTACAAGGAGTCATGTTTGCATAGACCACACTACCTGCAGTCGTAATGCAAAAAAAACATAACTCTGATAATGTATGCACCGTCCTTGAAGTTGATTAGTCCACACCCGAGACAGCTTTCCTTAGAGCCTAGTCTCACATGATGTTGGACCAGATGACGCCAAAAGGCACACAACTCAAAGACAATGCACCATCAGAGTATGAGAGCTCGGGGTAAGCATTTACACCATTGGAACCTCATTTGCCAGAAGAAAAAATATGATAATTGTTACCCTTTTATCTGGCAACAAAACTGACACCTTTTTACAAGGAGTCATACAGTAGTGATCTCACTACTGCATGATGTTAACTGAAGAACAGCAAGGCTATAACCCAAGGTCTATTGAAGAAATCACCCCGACTTGCTTGGAATGTGGTCGATCTGTTTGGACCCTCAAAAGTAAAGCAGATCTGAGCGGGGGACAGTGGCTGGAGGGGTGGCCACCATGCACAAGCAGGTTGTCACAGGGCTGGTGGGGGCACGTTGTGTTTATATGCAGTTGTACTATACGTCTATGCTGCCCACCTTTAGCAATCTGCTCTGACCATTGGGCAGGCGAGTTATAGTCAAACAGCCTCTGCAACCAGCATAGCGCGTGTGGAGGACGTCATCCAGCAGTGGAAGGACAGGTCCCTAATGCTCTTATGGGCATTGTGCGGTGCTCATCTCGACCAGTGGAAATTGCACATTGCCATGGCCGGGGCCGTGTTTACCAACCGCCGACGACTGCGCACGAAGTGGAACCAATGTTGTGAGCGTGCAGAGATGGCAATGATGTCTAGCCTATGAGCAGTTTAGCAATTGGCAAGCATGCACATTGCTATACGACGGTGGAGTGGAATGACATTCAGGGGAAGGCGAGATGTGCAGCGCGCTTAATTGTGTTTGCGATCGTTCGGTACTGGAGAGTATGCACGACGGAAAATAATACACATGGACTGCAATGTTATAACAATGTGTGTGTACGCACAGCAGTGTATATAGGCAGGGCGACAGGGTATGCATATAGGCGACAGGGTATGCAAAGTGCAGAGGCAGCACTTTAATTTAACCATGCTGCCCTCAGCGTGTCAGAAGGGGCATTGCTAAGCAAACGAAAACGCTATTTTTAACGATTAAAAGTAATTATGTTATGAATAGCAAGAGTAGTAATGATTATTAATGTTGTACTTGTTGGTCTCGTGCCAAGGCAGAGGGGGCAGTCACAGCGGCCGCTACGGCGCCATGACGAGCGGTGATAGACGCGCCCTCTCATTGGTCATAGGCTGACCAGCAAAAGCCGCTCCGATTGGACGAGATGTTTGCCCTTGAAGCTGGGCGCAATAATTAGAGATTTAAAAAAGGTGTGGGTGAAGTGCACGAGGATTCATTATTAAAATCAAGTATTAATAAAACAACGAATCAGGCCACGATGGGCAGGACCTGGACCGGTTTTAATACAATCTTGAACCGTCACGCGAGGCGAGTCTGTAGAAAACTTCAGCTCGTTAGTCTTCGTACATCCAAAAATATTAAGCATCAAAGATTTCAAAGAATATAAGCGAAGCTGGGTGGTTTAAGCGCAGGAGTTTCCCTTGTGTTGAACCAATGCTGCACCATGCATTTGCAGCAGAAGGCCATGTTGGTCGATGGAATGTTTAAAACAATTATATTTTTATAAGAAGGTTTTACCCTTTCTGGCAATAAAACAGGCGTTACGGTGTTCAAACACCAAACTGAAACCTTTTGCAAGGAATCATGTCTGCATTAACCACACATACTTGTGGTGATCATGCCAACAAAAACATGCTCTGGTAATATGATACATCGTCTTTGAAACAGATTGGTCTACACCAGAGACAGCCTTCTTTAGAGCCAAGTCTCAACCAGTGCTAGACCAGAGAGTATGCCAAAAGGCGAACACAGCCTTGTGTGTGCATGTGGGTTATACGAAGGAGGCGTGTTGTCGTCTGCGTGTTCATGTCGCTGCGTGTGCGCCCGTTGCGAGCGTGTGTGGAGTTCTCACGGCAGCACGAGGATGTTCTCGCTGGAGCCGTAGTGGTCATAGAGGTGAGTCTGCTGAGCGTAGGCCTCGTCGTGCAGCATGGGCAGCCTTCGCAGCACCTGCACAAACGTGTTCGCCCGGGGCGCCAGCACTGCACAGATTGAGAAAGAGCGAGAGAACGCACCCCAAACTTAGTAACGGCAAGCTCACGCACGGCACTCTGCAAGTGCAATTACATTGTCTACAAGAGTTCAAAATTAACAAGACATAACTCGACAAGCCGACAGTGACTATGCAGCCTAGACAGATAGAGGAAAAGGTAAGGGGACTGTACCATCCAAAAACATTAAGAAGGTTAGTTTCCTATTTTAACGTCGCCACTTCCCCCCCCCCCCCCCAGTCATTGATGTAAAGCGCCTTGGAAATTTTATGAATGGTGCTAAACAAGCTGTAGTTATTTTTTATTACCATCTGCGACGAATAGCATCTATGGTGTTACTGCTACCGGAACAACAGCAGCAATCCTAACGAAGGCTGCGACTTAAGTCGTCCTGTCAAAGATTTTAAATTTATCTTGGGATATTGACTGGGAAACTGTCGAGCCAGAAAATTGCTCCTGCCTAACCAAAGGGGCTAAATCCGACACCTTGGGTTGGCATTGGAGGATAGCTGCTCCTATGCACTATCGTTGCATATGATCTTACATAATAATTAATTTAAACCACGAGCTTCGAGGCTACGGCTGCTAGAATAATATATACCTTCGAAATCAGAATAGCACAAATTTATTATGCCGTTAAAATCCGATTCACGCAAGGCTAATAAAAATGGTAATTGTAGTTAAGGATTTAAATAAAACAAAGTTTAAAAACACGATCGAGGTTAATCAGTACTTTAAATAACTGCAGTTCTACCATTTAAAAATGTTACATTAAAAATACCCACAATACCATGCAGAGCTCCTTCATGCTATCAATCTGCGAAAGCTTTATAGCTCATCAGATTCATCCAGTATAAATAAATATTGAGAAAAAAAAATCCTAGTTTTTTGTTTGTTATTAAATCGCGTGAAAAGCAGTAATGAGAAGCCCAGGGCTGCGATCAAGTATCACGCTTGCAGACGAGACATCCCTGGGTCTGTCGAGTTCTCGCCTGGTTAAATTAAATAAAAACTTGAAACTACACGTGTTCTTTGGGTCTTTCAGTAAAGTCACGTAGATAGGTTCACAGAAAATAACAAAAAACTACCGATTGCTATTTAGTTTTTTTGGTTCTTTTTTTTGAACCCATCTACGTGACTTTACCGAAAGACCCAAAGAATATGAATTCCTGCAGTCACGAAAGCTTTAAGTCAAGATTTGAAACTACACGCTATCGGAGAAACCATGCTAACAGCAGCACCCTTCACCCACTTCCAAGTTTTAAAAAGTCACCCCCCCCCCCCCCGTGAGATACGCTACCTGCGGCTCTTTAAGAAGGAACCGCTGCTTGGCGACGTTATTTATCAAGGACCACCCGTCTGGTATTCACCACGTGCATTGCAGCTCTTGAAATAGTTTTTGACCGAATTCGAAAAAAATGCCCCTTGTCATTTTGCATCCCTTACGAACCAGCACATGCATGGTTGTCCATCTATTACAGAGACGACAACTCGTGCAAGGACCAGAGTACCTTTACACCATCACCGTAGCACCGAAGAGCCACAGCAATAAAATATTATTTGTTTATTGCGGTCGCTTGGGCAAGTGAACGCCAAACGGCCATGAACAAACAGCACTGTTGAACGTGTAATGGCTTAGCACTTGGCAAATTACATAGTACGAAAGAACACAGCAGCATCAGGCTAATCATAAGAGTTAGGCTGGAAACAGTAGATGTATGTTTGCATGCAGAACTTCTTTCGCACCGTTCAACATACATACGTACATACGTCTACAGTTTCCAGACGTAACCAGTATTAAGGGGGCGGGGGGGGCAATAATGCGTGTATTTTGGTTACACAAGCATCGACAGAGGAGCCACGGGGTCGTTCAAAACTCCTGCGATTTAGCCTGGCCCCGTTCGGAGCATATTACACATCATGGGTTGCAGTGGTTCCACTTCCAAATGCCGTCAAAAAAAAAAAGATGCCATCTTGAAACTTTCCACACGGAATATATTTTGCTCGCGGTCGACGCGAGAGAACAGCATGGAAGGCGCAGTATTATTTTGCCCGCTGTCGAAGAGAGGGGACGACTGATGATGAGGCACGAGGCGGAACCCACGGACAGGTGGGATTTGGCAGCAGTAGCCAGGCGGTGGAGATGGCAACAACGATTTCCCAACACTTTCTGAGACGGGTTTCAGCCAAATGAACGAGTGGAGCACGCGGGAGAAAAACCCACGCGCCGTGTGGGGGGGATAACGCTATCCCGTACGGATGGAACAGGTGGAGTCCACATTTCAGCTATACCACATTCTCCTGGCAGGCACCCATGACCGGGGGAAGGGGGGGGTAGAGAGTTTCATAACATGTCTGGCGGTGATCCACCAACCCTCTCTGCCTCCAGCGCTGGGTTTACAGACACACACCACCACCGCCTGGTTAGGTTCAAACACACAAAAAAATGAACTTTCAATTAAATAATAAATTGCACACGGTACTTTTTTTCCCAGAATGCAGTCCCGCTGCCCTGGATAAGTCTGCGTTCACAACTTTAAATCGTGTTGCTGCCAATGTGGATCAATGTTTTCCCACCGTCGTCTCGGGGTAACCCCACGTGGTTCGTGCCTCGCACGACAACGTTGGCAGGCACGTGCGCATCATTGCTCGGTCGAGTGTTCGTGCGCGTAACAGTGCACGCTCTATGTATGCGTGCGGGGAGCGGTAGTGTAGCAGTTAGTGCGCTGCACTATGAACCCGGCGAACCGAGTTAGATTCCTGCTTGCGGTCAACACCAGTGACGAGAATCTGAAGGTCCTGGACCTCCCCTAGGTCGACTCGGCTTTAAATGGAGTAAACATCGCCACTGGGGAGACAAAGGCGTCCGGGTGTGGTGCTGGCCACCCACCTCCTCGTGTGCTTTTCCGACCTTCATTAGGGTGTTCGCGAACAGCCTTGTCCCTAAAGTCTGTTAAGGCTATAAGGGACCTTTGTCTTTGCTGTACGTGTTGTGTCTTGTAACTAACCACAGATATGTCTGCTGGAGGCAAGGCGTTTATTACAACACTCGTCACAACCTTATTTAACTTAATGTAGTGGTTTTCATTTATTTTAATTTTTTTACCTACGTGACTTTACAGAAAAAACAAAGAGTATGAATCCTTGCAGTCACGAAAGCTTCAAATCTAGAACCTTATTTAACACTACTGTAGCACGAAGGGGTACGGGCCCCTTCCACCTGATAGCCTAAGGGAGGGACAGCCTCCCTTCGCGTCCTACGTACGCCGGGCTACGCTACACGCCGGTCCCTCGCCACGGCTCTAAGGGAAGACTGGACCGAACGACCCACTCGGAGTACGGGACTCGCCCCTGGTCCACTGCAACCCCCGGCTCTACCCAGAGCCTCGGGGAGGGTTCCAGGGTGTCCGAGCTACCTCGGGTCCGCTACAACCGGCTCTAAACATGAGCCTCGGTTGAGGGTTCCTGGGGCCTGGTCCAGTCTTCAGGTCTTCGGATGTCTTTGAGCTTGAGTTGGCAAACACTCTCCGGCCCGTCCAGAGGGCCTGCCTTTTATCCCCAGGTCGGGGTCACCCCTCCCCTCATGACCCCCCCCCCCTCCAGAACCTTCTAGAAGGTCTTAGAGGGTCTTAATTCTTAAGGGGTCTTAGGAAGTGGTGGGCCCCCCCCCCCCCATCTCCCTCAGCCCCCGGGGGGTCTGGGGTGTCAACCTCCGGTCACGGGGGGGGGGGGGGGGGGGGGGGGTTTGACCTTCGGTCAACCCCTACGCACCTCGCTCTCTCGGCTGCCCCGTTGGCCCGTGAGCGTGGTGGCAGGTCAGCTGCCTACAGCGCCTTATTATGGAGCAACATATGTACAACATACGTAGCCAACCGTGCTAAACGTAGGTGCGAAAGTCGCCGCTGCCAACAGCTAACAGCGGCGACGATTGAACCAGTCCTGGGCCTCCCCTAGACTCAGTCTTAAATGAGTAATTGGTGCAGTGTGCCAACGTCACCACTGGGAAGACAAAGGCGCCCATGCCTTTGCCACGTACCCACCCGTGTGCCATTCTGGCCTTCATTTCGGTGTTTGCTCACAGCATTTGCCCCGATAGTTTGTTAAAAGGCTGGCAATAAAGAGGTACGTTACCAATGTATCCATATTTTTTAAGTGCATCCTATGCAAGTGGTGCCATAGCCGTGTGGGAGCAGGTTTGCCACTTCCTGCAGAGGTTCACGATTCGAGTCTAGTGGCCACCCTGGTTATTACTGCGAGTGTATTTTACCATCAAAACCAAGCGCCTTCTGTGACATTATTTCAAAAGGAGTACGCCACGTGTGCGCCGCATCAGTCCCAATATTACAAATATGAAAATGTACTTAAATTAGGTCAAACTTATTCACATCGCCCTCCTACTGGCAGACTATACCCACTTTCTGCCAGTCAAGCAGAACTATTTTTTTAATTAAGCACTCTGAGGTCTTCACCCTAAAAAATGGCACGACAGTACATACATGTAATGTAATTGTGAAATAAATTAGGGGTTGGAAATCTAAGTTACAAACAGCAGTCAACCCATTGCAAATTGAGCACTTCCAGACGTCACCTCACCACATGACCGCTGAGGGGATATTTAAAATAGATCTAAAGCCGGAGCTTGGGAAATAAATGGGCCATCCATACCTAACAGCGAGCTTTGGAGAAAACCCACGCACCGTGGTTGTTAATCCATGCCACACTCAAAGTTGCCGCTATTGAATGAGAGCCTCTTTGGCTCAATTCAGTCTCCAACCCTTGTCCACTATCGCACTGGAATCTCTTGTTTGTGCGTGACGTGAAGAGCCATCGTCTGAAACGTCACCCGTTACACATATTTTTCCTATTAAGGCCACGAAGTTATTGACGAATGTTTAGATTTTTTTCTATCTTCGGGGGCGTCCAAAAATGACGTCACGCGATTCTGGACGATTCTTGAGCCCCCCCCCCTCGTCAAAAAGTCAGACCCCCCCTCAAATGACGTCACAAAGCTCTGCTTCCCCCCCCCCCAAAATAAAACATGCTTCAAATCGCTTTAAACTATTGTCTAAACTATTGTCATTGTAGTGCGTATTTAAAGTGCTGCTGCACTCTGATGTTGGATAAAACATTTATCAAAAAGTCTATTTAATTAAGGAGAACGTGTTGTCTATTTAAAGTTGCGCATTTTCATGTGACGTCACATTTCTCAAACTCCCCCCCCCCCCTCGTCACAGTCACAAATATCTGACCACCCCCCCCAGGTGCGTGACGTCATTTATGGACGGCCCCTTAGCTCAAATGGGCCTTAACCATAAATAACATAACCGAATGAACTAACACGGCTGTAAACAGCATGCCGCTAACCACACAGCCGAGCGCCGCCGTGTCGTTACAGAACCCCAATCATATTCTGTGGAACAATGCAGTTTAGCATCGTCATAAGACAAATATACCCCGTATAACCTCAACAGACTGTTGGGGCAAGTGCTGTTAGCGAGCACCAATGAAGACCGGCACAGTACACAAAGGGGTAGGTGGCAATCACCACGCCCAACCGCCTTTGTCCCCCCAGTTGCGATGTTTACACTCCAAACCAGGTATTAATTTGAGGCCGAGTCGACCTAGGTGAGGCCCAGGACCGGTTCAGAAATTCGTCACTGGCGTTGGCCGTGAGCAGGAATCGAACACGTGGCGTAGGGTTCGCAGCACGGCACACGCCAACCGCTCCCCCCCCCACAGCATCGTCACAAATTAACAACGCGGCTCATGCGGGGCTGTTGAAACGGTGGCACCACACCCCTGCGTGATGGGGGGGGGGGCACGGCTGCTCTCTCTGTGGGGCAGAGGAGAGATGGGAGGCCCTTCTGGAATGATGCAACCTCGTAGCCAAGGTTGCACATTTCGAACTTTACCACAAAGCAGCGCGCACTGGCCCCCAAAGTTCATCCCTGGATGAATTGGTTGACGCAATGTTTCTTCCGAATGGCAAATTAAATGGGGCGTTAAGCAGTGTTGCCAATCTCCATCGCCACGCACACAAAGAACTAGCAGTGTTCTGCTTCAAATCGGATGATCTTTCCTCGTCTGATGTTGGTGTAGAGCAGGGGGTGGGGAACCTTTTTTCTGCCAAGGGACATTTGGATAATTTAGAACATCATTCGCTGGCCATACAAAATTATTAACTTAAAAATTTGCCTGTTATGTTTGGTCAAACATTTAATTAACTCACCCCTAATGTGATGCCTGGAACTGCTTCTCTTTGGGGAGGCGTGTGATGTTAGCTGGTATTGATGATGTCGCTACTCGCAACTGCTTTTTCAGGTTTGCTCCTAGATTTATTGAATTTCGAGTCCCGCCTGCGGTTGCCTTGTCAGGGCCAGACCCAAATGATTTCGCGGGCCTTGTACGGCCCGCGGGCCGGACGTTCCTCACCCCTGGTGTCGAGTAACAACTATCATTGGACACTAAAGGTGGCTAAATGAGCCAGATTAACTGTGTCATGTGACGATGCCACCTCCTTTGTATTTGTGAATCAGGTGTGGAGTTGTTCGTTATTGGTTGCACATTGTCTGTTCTGGGTGAGTGCAGGAGAGTTTTTGAATGTTCCATTTGTCATTTGATGAACAGAGGGCACAGAACGCGAATTTATCTGGGGCCTCCAGTATTTGGCCGCTCTAAATTTCCATGTGACAAGCCACTTCGTCGAGCTATCATTTGTGGCCAGGTCGCTTCTGAAAAAGAGCTGCATAGCTCAGTGAGCCTTACCTGACAAAATAAAAAAAGTTTAGTATCTGGAATAAAAGCTCCTCCATTGGCGAGAGGTGGTGATGACCTTTGTGTATGGGTCACCACCCCCCCCCCCCCCACGCTAAACTAAACATGTTTTTATTTTACCAGGTAAGGCCCACCGAGCAAACAGTTATTTTTAAGAAGTGGCTTATCATGTGGAAATTTACAGCAGCCAAATACTCAAAAACGCATGCCGATTCTAAATGCGGAGGGGAAAAACTGGAGGGCCTGGAGAAAAAAAAATCCACCATCCACGGGCAGACGGTTGAGAGACACGCAAACTCCCAATATACAACAGGTGTCAGAGTCGGGATCGATCCCCCACGACCTCCTGCATACCAGACGAATGAGATAACATCTAACCGGAGCGGTCACGGTGGGGGGGTCTGATCATACTTCACCACGCGGGCGAGCGAGTGGGTGAATTAATGGGCTGGCTCTCTATGCTTGCAAACTTACAGGGGGGGGGGGGGCTTTGTGGATGCAGCACATGTTACACCAATACACTCGCAGCCTGTGCAAAGAACAAACGAAACGCGTCTGTAACGGGAGTGACTCGGGCTATACAGTGTTGCATTTCAAGTGCGTCCTCTTGCCTGCTACTAAATTATACAGCAGCCCCCTTTGCCCACTTCAGCAATTGTTTCTTGCTGTGGTTGTCCCACCTGATGACGGACGCTTGTGTTGCGCCCGAAACGTCGAGATTAAATTTATTTTATACCTACGCGATTTCACCGAATGAACCAAAGCGTTTGAAATCTAGATTATACAACGGAGAGTCCCGTAGCATCCAATTAGGGCTGAACAATAAATCGATTTTCAAATAGAAATCGCAAATTTGAAACAATGCGATTAGCATATCGTAAAGGGTTAGATTTTTAGCGATTTGAAAAGTCCCATTTTTTTCTTATTGGAATTGTTTTATTTATTATTATTATAACTTTATTTAATTAACTTAATTGTTCTATTTCAATTAAAACATTTTAATAAATACATGTTGGAAGAAATTCATATCTTTTAAGTTCTCATCCTTGCTTTAGAATATATAGAGCAGTTCCTATTTCGATGGTATCATGTGGTAATGCTCAGTCACGTTTCAAATCTATTTTCACAGTGAATATTGGAACTGAAGCGTGTAACGTAATCGCAAATCAAATTGCAATATCTGTCAGAAAAATCGCAATATATTTTCTCCAAATCGTTCAGCCCTACACCCAACCGTGTACTTGCCGCTTGAACATACATACTGTACCGTAACGTTTTTGTTATATAAAAAAAACACGTTACTGTAATTATTTACATATTGTTGTTGGTTCATCGCCAAAATGCCAAAAAATTACTTAGACGTCGTGCAGATTTAAAACTGCACTTCGCACACAACGCCACGTTGTTTTCCAGATATTGAATCAATCCAACCCCCGCTGATCATCAGGGTTGTTTGACCATACTTCACCACTCCGGTGCACGATATTAAAAGCTCCCTCTTCTCCACCATCCGTGCGGTCAACTCTCGACCCCCCCCCTAGGTTTAAAAAGTCAAGAATCAAGAATTGCAATCGATCCTCCGGCTACGACTGCACAACTCTCAACAAAAAGTAATTGGCAGAATAATCTTGACATGCGGTAGCATAAAGACACTGCATAATGCATAATGCGTCTTACCTATATAAACAGTGCACTCGCAACAGGGTTCCAGTAACACTCCGATTGTAATGCAATGTTAGCTAAACACTCTTTGGTTCTTTCGGTAAAGTCACGTAGGTGAAAATAAGAAATAATAAGTAAAAATAAAAGCATAGAATTAAATAAATTATTTATTTCCATATATATATTTTCATCTCCGTGACTTTACCGAAAGAACCAAAGAGTATGGATGCTTGCAGTCACGAAAACTTTAAATTCTAGAATGAATGTTAGCTAAAGTTAATGCCCCCTTTCCCACCCCATTATCTTGACTGTTACAGAAATCCTACTGCATATGCCACTGTCAAACCCATATGTTTTACCCGTACAGTATTCTTGTACAGGTAAATTGAGTTCTCAGGTCCATACGGCGTGTACAGCCGTTTCAATTCGGTAAACATTTGGCTTGTCTATTTGTTTGTGTTTCTCCCTTGTGATGGGACTTTGTGGGATGAACGTTGAGATTTAAGGGGCACGGGGTGACCAATAAGGTCTGAAATAAGGTAGGCACTGATAAGGGGTTGACAGGTATACACACCCTGTTTATATTAGGTTACATTATCGATCGATATCCACATGTCACCGTCGATAAGAATGGATGAAATTCGCCAAGACGATTCAGTTTCGCGGCCATCCCTGAACGAGGCGTCCGTCCCTCTTGGACCGTACTAACAACCGCGGTCTGGAGGTGCACAAGAACAACGGAGTTTATTAGTCCACGCGATGCGTGGGACACGGCTGGTAGCCATCGCGACGAACCTGGCCACCCGAGTTCGATTCCCGCTCGCGGCCACCCAACATCGGTGACGATGATCTGAGCAGGTTGCTGGGCCTCCTGCCCAGAGGTCGATTTGCGGTGCATCGTAAACATCGCCACTGGGGAGACAAAGGCGGCCGGGCATGGTTGCTGGCCACCCACCCCCTCGTGTGCCGTGCTGGCCTTCATAGGTGCTACTCGCTAACAGCACTTGCCCCAGCAGTTTGTTACAGGCTATACGGGGAATCTTTGTCTTGACCACTTGCGTAAGGGGCCGTCCATAAATGACGTCACGCGATTTTGGACTATTTCTGACCACCCCCCATCGTCACAAGTCAGACCCCCCCTCAAATGACGTCGCAAAGCTCTGCGCCCCCCCCCCCCCAAAAAAAATATAAAACATGCTTCAAATCGCTTTAAACTATTGTCATTGTAGTGCGTATTGAATGTGCCACTCCACTCTGATGTTGTAGGAGAAAACATTTATTAAAAAGTCTATTTAATTTAAAGTTGCGCATTGAGGTGACACCACATTCCTCAAACCCCACCCCCCTCCCGAGGTGCGTGACGTCATTTATGAACGGCCCCCAAGCGGTAGGCACATACGTCCCGGGTATTACATCATACACATGACATACATACCCCTAGGGTCAGCACTACGCACCATGCACTTAAATGTTTACACGGTCCGGTTACACGCTCTACCCGAGTGTAAAGTCACGTAGATGATAAAATAAAATAAATCGACGTTTCGGGCGCAACACAAGCGTCCATCATCAGGTGGGGGGAAAAAAAAAACTTTCCCACCTAATGATGGACGCTTGTGTTGCGCCAGAAACGTCGTGATTAATTTTATTTTCTACCTACGCGACTTTACCAAAAGAACCGAAGATTATGGATCCCTGCAGTCACGAAAGCTTCAAATCAAGATTGCAGGTAGCCGGTGAAGACCCTGGAAACGAGTTCATTTGCTGGGGTCACAACAACAACAGCATTGTCCATCACTCTCCCCGTACGTGGGGTCATCACCGCAGCGCTTTCGGATGCGCTTCTTCTGCGGCCCGTCTGGAACGCTCTCCCCGGCTCGACATTGGAAAGCCTCTGGGGGGAGCTTTAGCACTTGCAAGTCGTCGTCATCGTCATGGACATCATCGTCATTATTGACAAACTCATTTCTTTTGCGTGCGTTTAGTTTGCGGTCTTTCCCCAACCGCACCTCCGATGAACACGGTTAGGCTACGTACGGTGCGAAAGAAGTTCGACACAGAATACATACAGGGGTGGAAGCCCTCCAGACTGGCGGATTTAAACGAGGTCCCGAAAAAACACGGCCTGTGGGATGATGACGATGTGGAATGACGATGTGTGATGATGACGATGTGTGATGATGACGATGTGTGATGATGACGATGTGTGATGATGACGATGTCACCTGCAGGTTAATCTGCTACAGTGCTCACAATCCGTACGCACGACACGAAGCAACCCCATTGCGTCACATCGCGAGCACGCGTGTTCTTCACACACACACAAGGCGTCTTTCCACGTCGTGTGTGGTGCTCCTGCGGTGAGACCGCTGGAGAGTGAAACGAGGCGAGATCGCGTGCCACAGTGGTGAGTGTGCCTCACGACCCCCCCCCACTCTCACCGTTGCCGCAGTACATCATTCCGATGGTCCCGCCCGTGTTGATCACGAGCACCCGCGCCTCGGGCTCTCGCTCCAAGCTGCTGGTGCTGGGGAAGCGACGGAGGCAGTGGCTGGAGGAGCGTCTGAGGCCGTGCGGTGGGGACGAGACGCCGTTACTGCTCGGCTCCATTGCCGCCAGCTGCTGTTCGACGTTCCAGGTAATCGGGCGAGGCCGTAGGGCGCGACTGTTTGCTCGCCCTGGCTGCAGCAAGTGCCGCCGACTTAAGAGCCGAGTGCTTGAAGGCGACTAGTTTAGCTACACTGCCCGGTGGATGTTTCTCTGCACGTGGTTGTTTCGCTGCTCGTGGGCTCTTCGCTGCTTGCTTCTGGATGGCTTGCTGGTGTTATAGCTGCTGGTTAGCTGATCGTGGCTGATCGTGGCTGATCGTGGCTGCCCGGCGCCTATGCTAACATCCACGCTGCGTACTCGGAGTGCGAGTCGCCGTGGCTCTTTATATGCGCGCCGCAACAAGCACGTGGTCGCACCCCACCCACATTACCCCACGACTCTCCCCTCCCCTCAATTTCTATTTCCCAGCCCGGGTAAGCGCGAGCCGAGGTTCCGATTGGTCGCCCCGCGGGCGACGGGGGGGGAGGGTCGCCGTATTGACCAATGGCGCGTCGCGATTTGGAGGCTCGTCCTTGCCGCCCCCCCCGCCTCCACTCGCGATTCACACGTGCTTGTTAAGTGTACGAGTTGCAATTGCAGTGTGATCTATGGGGAGGTGGTGGGTTGGGGGCATTGACTGCTTGTGTATTGCTGGTGCGCATTTTCCAAGTTAAGGCGTGTTATTATGATTTTGGTGGTGATGTTGCTGCTGCTGCGTTGGCAGGCGCAACAAAAATAACGCGGCAAGATTTGTAAAAAAAAAACACCGAGGAATTAAAAACGAAAATAAAAAATACGAGGCGACGTTTCGGGCGATGACCCTTCGTGTGCTATGAAGAAGGGCCATCGCCCGAAACGTCGCCTCTCATTTTTAAGCCACACGGATGCGTTCGGGTTTTCGATTATCGATCGGTTCATATTAATGCTGCTGCGCGATTGCTGCATCCCCATTTAAGTTTCTTCGTCATCGTCAGCTAATGGCCAATCCACTGCTGGATGAAGGCCTGCTTAAACCCGCTCCGCCACATCTCGCCATCCTGCCTTGCAATACAATTTCTCGATGTTCCGACATAACTATGCGAATACGTGCAAAGTCATCTCCAGGGTGCTTTGGAAGGAACGAGACTGCGCGTAAGACACAATGCGAACTACTGTATAGCCCAAGGCCATAATTATAATATATATTGGGGGAGACACAGCCTCTCCAATATTCAAATATGCTCAAAATGTCCCCCCAATATATTGCTATATAAAAAATAAATTGCTATGCTATGTAAATAAAAACAACTATTTGCTAAACCTTTGCCACAATATCTGGACTTGTCTTCATATAAATCAATGCATAGATTCTGTTTATATGATTGTGGTTATGGTTGTACTTTATTAATCCCTAATCTCTGCCATTACATACAATGAATCAAGAAATGTTAAAAAAAAGTAAAAACAGAGCAATGTAATACAATACACTATTAGACATTACCTGTATTGTAAAAAATAAATAAAAAGTCCATCCCATGTGTTCGTGAATTTTTTAATATTCTAGGCAGGAAATGGCAGGAAATGGCAGGAAATTAGTTTTCAAATTTTCATTTTTTTTCTGGGGGGGGGGTACCCCTAGACCCCCTGGAAAATTTGGTCCCCCCAATGTTGACTCCATGGCTACGGCCTTGATTTTAACAGGTTAAGTTTCCCACACTAACACAGCCACCTCGCTCGCCGTGCTCGACGTTGCTGCTCTACGACCTCCCATTAACATGCTCATCTCTCCCATTAACATGGTAATCTCTCCCATTAACATGCTCATCTCTCACATTAACATGCTCATCTCTCACATTAACATGTAAATTTATTACATTAGCATCACTAGCCCCGCCCACTACGTTTATGACCCTTGGGCTACACACATTTTAAACCTTTAAAACAGTCTGCCTCAGCAGCTTTCCCCCTTTTTTTCTTCCTGATGACGAACGCTTGTGTTGCGATTGAAACGTCGTAGTTTTTAAAAAATATTTTTTGTTATTTTCTTTTAACCATTTTACGTGACTTTACCGAAAGACTCAAAGAATACTGTATAGCCAGTATACCGCAAACGAGAACAAACATGATTGATCCTTGATTCTGTGCGGTATATCCAGTGCAATGAAGTATGGGTCAATCATTCCCGCATGACCGACACGGCATGCGGAAGTCATTCAGCCAGCAGTGGAGCTCGACAAAGGGCTGAATGAAAAACAACGACGATGCCTGGTCTATTTTGGTCCCGCTATTTCTCCTCCTACGAGACGGGCTTGATTGGACGATCGTGACATATGCCGTCGTGTGCTGGTGACACATTCCCACATGAGATGCGACGTTGCTAGATGACAGTACTTTGTAGCCCCATTTGTGCCAACCTTCGACCGCTGTCTGCTCATGCACATAATAGAGAGGTTGTTTCCTCCAGGTGGCTACGCTTTCCTCTCACGAACAACACGCTTGAAGTAATGGTCTAAAGCAGTGGTGCTTCACCTTTACTGCAGCCTTGCACGCTTTTGGTTTCCAATCGTTATATTTTTTTACAACGTTAATAAATGCATAGGGTTTGATGAAACAAAGTACAGTAGTTGTTCTTGTTTTTATAATTTTTGCATGGTGTATAGTCTGGAAAGTACCCACATGGCAAATTTACAGTTTGTTGCATGTCGGGAAGTACGCTAAACATTTTGAACAGACACATATAAACACAACGTTGCCTTTTATATATATGGAGATGTTAATACGTATCTAGGGTTTGATGAAACTAAGTTGTACTTACTTACCCGTGCTTAATTTGTGTTTTTGATTATTTACCTTCTAAAAAAATCTGGCCATGTCTCGTACACCCCCAGAAAGGTGTACCCCAGGTTAAGAACCACTGCTCTAAAATATCCAACGCGGTATTTTATTCAAAGAAAGGAATTTTAAAAACACTTTTTTTTATTCCAACCAGCCAACCAGAATATTATACAAGTCAAAATACCAATTATTTACCCAGGAAAGCCTGACAGAATCTCGAGATATTTTTGCTCTATCAGGATGTCTATGCCAAATACCGTTAGTTGAGTGGAATGTGGGAGGAAACAGCTACTATACACCGGCAGAAAACGAGGTGGGGGGGGGGTTACAGTCAGAGCCGTCCCTAAGGGGTAACGGCGAATCGGGGTGACTGCCCCGGACCCCGCGTCTTTGGGGTGTGGGGGGGGAGGCCACGCTTCGACGTCACGGTGTCAGACGTAATGGTTCCCTGTGTAGTTTGAAGCCGTTGGGAATGGGGGGGGGGGGTCACACGATGGGGTTTATCCAGGGGCCCACACCACCCACCCCATATGGACGGCCCTACTGGTACTGGAATTGTTTTACCTCTAAGGGTGTTCCACCCCTAGCAACGTTAAGCACAAAGTAGAGATACCAACAACTTAATAACAAGGTAACCTTGTGCTGGGAGGAGAGGCGAGCCTCACTGGGTTCCGCTACGTGGTCGATGACGAGGAGAAGCTTGTGCAACGACGCGGTCTGGACTTGAGGCTTCACACACCGACCCCTGAGTCCTCCGCTGCCCCTGCTGCTTATATCCCTCTTGGCGGAGCTAAACTCCGCCTCCTGCCACGCTCCCTCGTGGAACCTTCCCGATGGTTTCTGGACGTTCCCCTTTGACTCCGCCCATTACCCTTGGCCCGGAGATATCCCCGCTTGGGATTGGATACCCGCTACCCGGTGGTGGCCATGCGGTTACCCCTTTCCGCCCATTAGATGGCGCGCTCTCTCATTACACAAAAACTAAACCATTTTTAGTTTGCCAGGTAAGGCTCACTGAGCTGCTGTATAGCTCTTTTTCAGACGTGACTGGCCACAAATGGTAGCTCAACGAAATTGGCTTATCATCACGTGGGAATTTATATCAGCAGCCAAATACTCTAAATGCGTGCTGCTCAATGTGGAGGGAAACCCCGGTGGACCTGGATACATATCCACACGACCACTGGGAGAGAGACATGCAAACTCCAAACATACAGGTGTCAGAGTCGAGATCGATCCCACGACCTCCTGCAAACCAGTCGAGGGAGATACATCTCGCACCCGCGGCGCCCACATGGGAACGAACCCACGACCTCCTGGATACCAGTCGAGGGAGATAACATCTCACCACCGTGGTGCCCCAATGAGTCCAGCCCATCGCCTGACCTCTGCTGTGTGTTTATCAGACGAAAGCCACGTTCTGTGATCGCACCTTTCCTGTTACCAGTCCAGGTGCCTGGAGCAAGTCTCCCAGTAAAACAAGGAACGTTGGGGCCAACTACGTTGGCATGTAGTTGGAACCGTTGAACCAATGTTTGGCCA